>NC_141391.1:187251409-187933493 GCF_034619465.1 Leptosomus discolor
GTTATCTGATTCTCCAGGGCTCTGCAAACAGTCCAAGGCAAGTAATACTGTTCTTTAAGCATGCGACTAATTTGGAAGAATCGTTGCTGTATGTTATTCCATACCACCATTCAAGATAAGGCTCTACGTCATGACTTTTACAACTGCTTGAAAGACACTAACGGGTGGAATCATGCTATCCTTCTGTAATCTGCTCTTCTAGATGTGAAGGAGCTTTGATAACTTCAAAACCTGTGTGGCCAAAGAGCTACCATTTCACGTCGAGGACTGGAGAAACTTGTCTGAACAAACTTAAACTGGTAGCAAGTTGTGACAGTTGGTGGTAGGTTATTTATAAAATACCTACAGGGTTTAAATCTTCCTTGCAACATTTTTCTTTTTTCTCTGGCTGGAAAACATCCATTCCTGCCAGCCAGATTTCCACGTTCCTTTGAAGTACTTCCTGAGAATTTAATTGCCCGGTAAATTGCCAACAAAACTTTCAAGTTGTAGACCAGCCCTGAGAGACTCCGAGGGAACAGCCTGTAATACTTAATTCATCTTTCCACAGCCAGTGAGGAGGGCAGAGTTGCTCCACAGGCCTCCAGCCACAAAAATCAATTTTTGACCGGACGACGTTCACTGAGCTAAATACAGACCATACACAGGAGAGAGCAGCTCTCATCCAACACAATCTGAACTTCCTTTGGAGAAACGCTTTTGAGAACTGGGATAGTTATTCACATAATCAAGTGGATCTAGCACTACAACTCCAATTTGAAAGTGTTTCATATTTGAAAATGTGTTTCTTAGACAATTTAAACTTCTACAGTTATTTAGCCTCTCTTGTACAGTTCTTCCATTCTTGGCAGGTCCTCCAAATTGACTACGTACCATATATGTCAAGTTGCCAAGGTTCAAATGATGACATAATATAAGAAATACAGTGGAGGGGAGCATCAAGTTACTATAATATTTTTTTAGTAACTGTAACAATTTTAGACTCTGTTTCAAACCTTCTCAAAATAATTTTCCATAATAAAGCAAAAGGACTCAAAATTCTTGCAAGACAGGAAATACAAAGATTAAAACAGAGTAATTTCTTTTTAAAGAAAATGCCAAATAACTGCAGAAAAAATCCTAAAAGTGATGACATCATTTCACAATACTGTAAATTATGTACCTCATGAGTTCTTGAAACTCTGTTATCTGTCAGGAAAATGTAAACTGAGGTAACATGAATTGCAGTAATGCCTAGCGTGGCATGAATAATCTATTTATTTGTTGTTGTTTCGAAACAACTGCTTTACTAAAAAAAATTGTGTACGCTAGAATACAGGCTGTTAATCATTCATGACATATTACATTATGAATATTTTAGTAAATACTTTTAAACTTGTCAATTCAGAAAAATCAAGATTTGCAAACACGAGATACTCAGGCCTGTTGAGGGCATTGGAATACATTATCACAAAGGGCTAATCTTAACCGCACTATTCCATTTTTCATTAAAGATAAGCTTTTTGCATACAAATCCATGCTAAAGATATTATTTCAATAGCTCAACTATTATTTCTTATATTTTATTTCAGGATCTTCATACAATTTATTTTCTACTGCTTTTCCCACTTCACTGAGAAGCTTCTCCCATTAAGTGCATTGTCACCTTTCCATGTACTTGAGCATGTTTTAGCAACACAGCAGCTAGAAAAGCACAGGAAAAATAAAGCAGTAGACATTAAAAGATTCGTAAAGAGGATAAATTATTTCAGAGAAAAAATAATGAATAATATTTTGGAAGTTCCAATCTGTGTAGCTCAAATTGCCCAGATCTTTGTACCTGAATTCTCTGTCATATTTAAAATACTGAAATATATGTACACTTGTAGGATAAAGAAGGAGAACAGAGATCAAGAAGGAGTCTCTCAAGTCACAGACTGAAAAAAAGTATCATTTACCTTAAAAAATTATGACACTATTGAAAGCTGTATTTAAAAAATAAATAAATACTGGATTTAATTGTATTTTAACTTTTATTTTAAAGTTCAAATTGTTATGAAATTCTCACTTAGTCTTCCATCCAGAAGTGGACTCACACTAACGTAACAGTTACACAACCGGATGGCCCATTAGGACACATCTGCTTTTAATCCTGGGATGCTGTACAGAGTCTGCTTGGGTTTCACAGAATCACAAAACGGTAGGAGTTGGAAGGGACCTCTGGAGATCATCTGGTCCAACTCCCCTGCCAAAGCAGGTTCGCCTACAGCAGGTCACATAGGAACGCATCCAGACAGGTTCTGAATATCTGCAGAAAAACTAAGCAATGCAACTTAAGTTTGGAAGTCACGTTATTTAATTATGCTCCAAGAAGTGTTAATTTAAAAAAATTGATTTTCTCATATGGTTTCTATATTTTAACCTCAGTTAATACATCTGAAAAAAGAAAACCATTCTTTGTGCAGAAAAATAAAGCCCCTTCCTTCATTATCATCTTTGGCCTTTCTTGGGTTCTCTAAATTTATCTCTGTAACTGTCTCAAAATAATTTCCTAACATAGCATATATTTTTTTTTTTTTTTACAGCACTACTCAGATATTTTCTGGTCACCATGAATGCCCCAGTGCCAGAGTCACAGTATTGCCTACAAAGTTGGTGAGGTCTCTTGCGTCCTGTGGAACCGGCCTGAAGGAATCTCTTGAGTAAAACACATACAGAATATTAGGGGTGAGAAGACGGAAGCTTTGGTAAGCTTTTGATCCTGTCTGATGATGTGAAACCAATGAGATTCGGACCCATATATCCAAGGTCAAACAAGAATTACAAAATGACTCAGAAATGTTCTCATTTTGGGAACAGGACAGGCTGATATTCGCTGAGAATTATCAAACATATACAGCATCTGTTGAGCCCAAGGACAATTTGTAGGCCCACAAAAGCAAGAAGTACCTTTTATGTCTGGTAAAGACAGTCAGGAAGAAGAGAGACAGGAACAGAGACACAGAAACAACATGAAAGTCAGGGAGGTCCTCTGATCCATTACTGATTGGGTTTTCGATCTTCCACTGGTAACCAGAAGAGAGAAACTACCTCATATTAACAGAAATCTTGTGGTTTCAAGATTGTATCTCTCCCTCTCTTTCATACGCATATGCACAGTGAAATGTGTGCTGTTCACAGTGAAGAGATTTAATAAACTGCAAATTTTCTTGCAGGAAAAACGTTTGGCATCTATCCCTCCCTTGCAGGCATAAAGTTCATTAAGAAGAATCTCTGTGATAGGCTTGTGCAGCACCATAGGGTAGTAAGAGATAAAAAGCCCCAAGAATGTCTTGGGCCAGGCTTCAAATGAGGGAAAGAAAACTATCTACTGCAAATAATGCAAACATTTGAGAGACTGTACAAGGAAACAGAGAAAGCAACCCCTGCTAGTAAAAAATGAAATTAAAATCCGGAAACAGAAAAATCAGCTTCCTACCAGAAGGAGCAACCAAGGAAACGATGAGGATTACTGGTCACAGGACACAAATGTGAAACAATGTCTGAACAGCTCAGCCTGCAGCAAAGAGTTGAACATTAGCTGTCTGTCCAGCCTTCTATCCACAGACAGTATCTGTGTTGCTGGGACTAAATTTCTCATTTTGTTTTGTAAATCGTATTTTAGAAAGTAGACTAAGTTACGAGAACCCTAGAAAAGCTAAAATGTTATGTTAAAGTTTGATCTGACCTGCTTGCAGAGGCACATGTGACACCGGAAGAGGAGAAGGAGTTAGTGCGTACCAATAGCGCTCCTTCTGACCACAAAAAGGAGCAAGAAATACTGAAGCTGCTTCTTCTCTGTCCCTGCTGAGCCTCTGAATTGCAAACAGGCCAGATTCCTTAATGGAAGAAAAGAGCCACATGGACAACTGTCCTGCAATCAGGCACCAGCCTCATCCCTCCTCATCCCTCTCTGAAGACAGTAGGTGTAGGCGAGGAATTAATTCTGAGTGACATACATACAGCACCGCATTGGGAGCAGTGCAGCACATGAGGAATAAATGCAGTTTCCACCTTGTAACTCTTAACATTTCTGGAAGTTTCAGAAGATTATCTTCAATTTCCTCAGGAGCAACTGAGGCTCAGAAAACATAAGGAATTCAGACCCCAGTGAATGGACTGGTATTTTTTTCCTAGAGATAGCACAACAAAATATTCTTCAGTATGCGAAGACTGCAGCAAAGTCATTATTAAAGCCCATTCAATGGAGCAATCACTATTATTTTAAGTATTAAATGACCTTTTGTCCATTCTGTGCCTTCCCCTGGTGTTACTATATGCCTGTGATATAGCAGAACTAACTGACACAGGTACCTCTGGGAAGAAAAAAAGAAGGAGGAAGTTAGTTACAACTCACTACTTGCCTTTATTCTTAAGCACAGATCTAGAATTCCTAGTCCGTTACATCCCCAGCTTCTTGGAAACAAACCCATACATTCCAGATACTCTTCATGTACTACACATCTGTAACACTGATAACATGAACATCTTGTTTTAAAGATTAACATGTAGCTCAATCAGTAACGCACAAATGACTCTGCTATCTTAAAGCTTTTAGAATATGATTTCCTTGAAATAGTACAAAATTAAAACGAAGTGTCACACTGTATCAGTCACTTAACTATTCATATGCATTTAGACATAATACACTCCTGTTGCAAAACACTAGAAAAATATTCAGATAATTAAGGGTTATCTACACTCCTCTGTGAAAGGACATCAGCCTTCAACAGAGGCTGAAGGCCTCCAGATATTAAAATGCACATTTGCTGCCTTTATTACAGCCATTACATTTTGTTGATGCATAAATCTGTCCAGATCATCCAGTAATATGTCTGCTCATTACATTTACTAACTCTTCTATAAATTTATAATAAACCAAAGAATCTGCAGCTTATTTTCTTCTTTTATTATGGACAGTAATAAAAAATGGTGACTTAAAAAGCAATTTATCTTTCTCCATGTTGAACTGTTATCCTTTGTCCTTTATATCCTGCTGTAACCCATTCCAGTGGTCTCTTCCTAAATGATTTTGTAAGCTCATATTTTGTGTCATACCATAACACAAGTTTTTCTGAAATCTCGATTATGTCCTTTGTTTCAGCTTCTCTGTTTATTACTACACACTCCTGAAAATGTGAGCATGAGCTTACATGCTGGCAAACCATTCTATAAAAAATTCAGCATTTTCAAGCCTTCCACATGACAGACCCAGGGAAAAAAAGATGTATTCTGGGATTTTGTTACAAAAGATCTTAGGACAATCCTGCCTTCTTTTTCAGTACCATGTTTCTTTGCCCATTTCTCGTGTTAACATGCTCTATAAAATATTTAGTAAAATTAGACTTTAAACAAGTAAGCATAATGCTTCCCAACAGTGTCTCAGTATTTTATAAAGTATCGAGTCAGGGTGGTACTAAGGCTTTTGCACATTCCCAATACCAATCCCTAAAGTCACAGTGGAAGAGGGGTTGCAGAAAACACATAGCCAGACTTCTTCAAGGTGCACTACAAAAAGCCAAGAGGCAGTACAAGTTACAGCAAGGAAAAGTTCAGACATAAATAAAAAATTCTCTAAGGAGACCACTTAAGGACACACTAAGTTGCCCAAGGAGGCTGTAGAATCTCTGTCCTTGGAGATTTCTAAAACTGAATGCGACAAAGCCCTGCGATCTGCTCTGACTTTAGTTTGTCTTGCTTTTTGAACAGAAGGTTGGACTGGATGACATCCAGGCCTACCAGAAGACCTCAAAAAATAAATTATTTTATTATGCTACCAACGGCATAAATTGAACAGTCTTTAAAGATCAAATATATATATATATATATATATTTGCCATACAGAGTAGCTGCAATAAGTAAAAGCATATGTCTAAGTTTCATCTAAGCTGCCACTCAGGCATCGTTATTTTATGGGGAGTAAAGTTATTAACAAAACTATATAAACCTCTCTGTCTTCCAAACTTCAGGAGGACTTAAGTCACAGCTGAAAGTTACATGCAGTCATGTAAAAAAATACTTCAGTTGGAGCTTAAAGATTTTGTTTAATATCAGTCAACTTAAGCATTTGCTTTATTCTGTCAGATTTGTAAAAATAGTTTATGGCAACCTTTACTGTTTCATTACCTCTCCCCTATTCCCCCCTCCATGTTTCTTTATAAAACAAAGATATGCACAAGCTGGTGTTAACGTATTAACTGAGGGAAAACTAGACAGAATCTAGTAGTTGTTCTGTAATTAAAGCAGGATCAGCTACAGGGAGTATTGTCAACCATTGGAAAACTTTGAACTAAAAAGAGAAAAGAGCATTTGTGTTAAAGTGAGTGCCTTATCTTGGCTTTTGTTTCTATTTCTATCTAGTGACATACTCATAACAGAAGATGTTTGATTGTACCAATTTAAAAGCATGTAACTGACTTCACCAAGGTTTAAAATGGTTTAAATCGCTCCCCATACTGATCCAGAAAAATAATACCTCCTGTTTCCAATAAATAAATTTTGAGTGATGAAGTGCATCCAAGCTCAGGAAGGCTTTCCTACTACTGGACCTGGCCCAAGTATTCAAGAAGAACATCCAGTATGTTGTTTTCTTTCCCAGTTTGTACACTCATCAGTATAATGTTGTTAAATAAAAAGCTTGAACTACAAGCACTTCTAAAACCTAGCTTTGAAAGATAGAAAAGGTAACGTCATGGATGTCTGGCAAGCAAAGCTTTGAGATCATTTGGGCATACTAAGATCACTCAGGCACAAAACAACTGAACACAGGAGGTTCCCTCTGAATGTCAGGAAACACTTGTTTACTGTGAGGGTGCCCAAGCGCCCTCAGGTTCCCCAGAGTGGCTGTGGAGTCTCCATCCTTGGAGATACTCAAAAGCCACCTGGTCATGGTCCTGGGCAATCAGCCTAGAGTGGCCTTGCTCGAGCAGGGGGATTGAAGCAGATGATCTCCAGAGGTGCCCTCCAACCTCAACCACCCTGTGATCTTGTAATCATGCATTTTGTTACAAGAGTCAAAACACTTGGAGATAAATACAGCTAACTGAAAAGCTATTTTAACGGTGCATATAAATACTTTATTCTAATAAAAGAGTCCTGTATGGTAACAGCAAGGTACATTAACTTCATTTTCAAAGAGGTTTAGCTTTTTTCAATAGTTTCAATATCAAGAAGCAAAGTACTTCTCCTAAAGCTGTCCACTTTATACAAGCAACATTGTATTGAAAAATGGACAAGAACAGTGAGAATGGGTGCAACAACATTTTCAAAGGAGGAATAATAATTCAAACTTGGTTAAGATGATTGGAAAAGAAGAACAGCTGAGAGCAGCAGTGAAATTCATAGGTTGAAGTTTCACAAACAAATGTTTCTGCAGTAGCTCACTGACCTGTTCCCCCTCATTTCTACTTACTATTGCCTTCCCTGCTCCTTGTTAGCACATATGCACCAACTCTTTTTTTTGTGCTTGTACATTTGAGTGGGCATAAAGGTAGGCAGATGAGGTAAATTAAAAAAAAGAATTAAAATTGCCTATCAAAAATTGCATTCCTCTTTAATTGAATCAATTCCCATTGATTAAAAAATATGCTGTTAATTTAAAATTAGGTGGAACAAATCCATGTCTTAATATTTGTGGTTGCTGCCTTCTATGTTTCAGTCAGGCACTCAAATACATTCCCAAGATCTTTCACCATTGCTTCTCTCACAGGAAGCTGAAAGCTTTCAAAGACACAGAAAAAAATAGAACAAAGACTGGTTTAATGTTTCTTTTCCTCTTTTTCTTTAGCTCCCCTTCCAATATTATGTAAAAAAAAAAAGATATAAAATGTTTATTTATGGCATCTTTGGTTGGATTCATGATTACCGCAGGAACTGACTCACATTTGCAATAACGCATGTAGCATAAAAATGATACTCCTAAGTCATCACCTAAAGTTCTTGCGAAAAGACTCAATGCACCAGTAACCGAGCAACTGAGGATTATGTATTTTCCTTACATGCTGTCCTTTTTTAGCATGTAGAAGAAACACATTGCAAAATAGCTAATAAAGGAACATCTGAAGAAAGAGGTCTATTTACTTTAACCAGTTTACATATTAGGAAATCAGTGATTGTAAAGTGAGAAAAAAAGCTGTGCAAAACCTAACATTTTATACCAACACTACAGTTATCATAGAAATCATACACTTAATACATTCATGCAGGTTTCAGTAGAACAAGAGTGGCTGTCATCCCTAAATAAGTTACAACCACTTCTGTTTAAAACTCTGTCTAGCTGTAAATGAATTTATGAAATACATTAGTTTATTATCACTAAATAAAAGCTTTGGGAGATATTTTTAACATAAACAAACTCATGCTTTTCCACAAAAGAAACTAGTAGTGTTCCCTTTCTACAGCCTTGCACTTTCTAATCCATTAAAAATGTCTCTGATTTCTAGAGGGAATTTCTGTCACTTAAAAATACTTACACTTTCATTCTTGCATAAGAAACCCTTTTCATCCTTGCTTTGCTGATGTTAAGAAAGTATACATTACTGAAATATGCTTCTGTTTTCCAGATGATTTCTCCTGTCAAGTTTCCTAAATTTAACTAGATGGTATGCCAGTCCTGTTCGAATGAGGACATTTTTCACAGTCAAAGTTTTACAAGGAATAACATAAATTTGAAAAAAAATGTACTTCTGTTACTCTCATTATTATAAACAGTTCCTCTTATTCATACCAATTAAGTTTCCTTTCTTCAGTCTGTTTATTTTATAGCAAACAGCTCTAAGACACTGTGTCAAACCTTTTTTCGGCTTTGTTTTTCACGTCTGTCAGCAGGTGTTTTTATTACTAAGGACAACAAGGTAGAAGCATGAACAGTTGCTACATAAACAACGCTGACAATAGCTATGTTGCTGACTTCACACCACCTAGAATACTTTCAAACTTGACAATGTTTAAAGGATTACTCTTCACACTTCTATATATACACCATTAAAAAGGCATTATGTCAGAAATACACATGCAAGTCAGCCAAAGCAAAACTGACAATATTGTTTTAAACAAAACTTGAACTGGGGAGACACTGATTTCATGGAGTAACTCTGCCAGCAGCACCTGCTGGGACTGAGACACTCTGAGCAGAATAGACCAGCTAATGGCTGGCGTGGTGGATGACAGGAGAGCAGCAGATGTTGTTTATCTTGACTTTTGCAAGGCTCTTCACAGAATCAATCCCGATAGACAAACTGCTGAAGTACAGATGAGTCAAATGGACAGTGAGATGGGCTGAAATCTGGCTGAACTGCTGGGCTCGAAAGCATGTGATCAGCGTGAAGTCCAGCTGGAGGAAAGTCACTGCTGGTGTACCCCAGAGATCCATACTGGGGCCAGTACCATTTAACCACTTCATTAATGACCTGGACAATGGGACAGAGCACTCCCTCAGCAAATATGCTGATGACTCAAACTGGGAGGTGTTTGATACACCAGCTGGTTGCACTGGCATTCAGAGGGACCTCGAAAAGCTGAGCAATAAGCAAACAGGAATCTCAAGATGTTCAACGAAAGGAAACACAAAATTCTGCACTTGCGGAGGAATAACCCGAGGCACCAGTACAGGGTGGGGGATGACCAGCTGGCAAGCAGCTCTGCAGAAAAGCACCTGCGGGTCCTGGTGGACTCTGAGTAGACCATGAGCCAGCAGTGCACCCTTGCAGCAAGGAAGGCCAATAGCATATTGGGCTACGTTAGAAAAAATGTTGCCAGCAGGTCAAAGGAGATGATCCTCCTCCTCTGCTCAGCACTGGTGAGACATGTCTGGAGTGCTGTGTGCACTCGTGGGCTCCCCAGTACAAATAAAACATAAGCATCCTACAGTGAGTCCAGTGAAAGACTGCAAAGATGATTAAGGGATTGTAGCATGTGACATATGTGGTGAGGCTGAAAGAGCTGGGACTCTAGCCCGGAGAAGAGAAGGCTCAGGGAGATCTTATCAATGTGTATAAATACCTGATGGGAGCAGGGATAAACAACACTTCTCAGTGGTGCCCTGTGACAGGGCAAGAGGCAATGGGCACAAGCTAAAACAGGTAAAATTTCATCCAAACAAAAGAAAGCACTTTTTTACTGTAAGGGTGGTCAAGCACTTGAATCAGTTGTCCAAACGGCAAGCTGCTCTAGTTGACCCGGCTTTGAGCAGGAGGCGTGTTGGACTAGACAATCTCCAGTCACTTTTTCCAACACCAGGTATTCTACGGTTCTTTAAGGAAGAGACAAAAGGAGACCAACTACATCCAAGCAATATGGATTACGGACTTAATTGTTTTCTCTGCACAGAACAAGCCTTCAATAAAACAGTTCCCTTGCACGTCAGTTGCCTGTATCTGACTGCATTCTATGAAGGCAAGCTGTTTATTAGACTTAGGAAAAGCCTCGTTGTGCAGACACAAGAAAGCAAGTTCTTTTTCTCTCCCATACATTCCTGATGCCCAAACCTCTAGGTCTAACTAGTATGTGAACTACTTAACATAGAGATTAAGACAATGCATTTGTTTTCACCAGTCAAATAAATCACTTTATTGTCTCTTACAATGTCCATTTGTATCAGCAAACATCCATCACTTTAACGAATTTCTTTGCCTCCCCTCCAGCCAGTACTCAAGCGGTAAAGCTAGTTTAACCAAAACAGGCTAATGGGAAATCATCCCTCTTCTTTGGTAATGCCCACTCTCTTGCATCAACGTATTGACAGTTTTGTTTTACAACTGTAGGAAGAACGAGAGGAACCAAGAGAATGTCACAGAGAAAAGCTAGAACATCTCACTCATGAGGAGCAGGCACCTGTGCACTGACCCAATTAGACATTCAAACACTTGTCACTTCGGAGCTGGCTGGCTGTCATTCATCCAAGTAGCCCCAGGGGGCCTATTGTATGGTGGCATTCTCTGACAGGAGAACTGGAGCTATGGAAGCAATGAGGGCACAGTGATAGGGTGCCAGGACCCTGGTGTGAGAGAGCAGCCAGCAGGAAAGCCAAAGAACCTCAGAGCTTCCTTAACTTGGTTACCATCCAAAAAGTCTTTCAGAGTCTTCAATGGTTATCTTTTTTTCAGAGCAGTCTAGTTTAAAAACCTTACAGTAACAGTCCTCTTTATCCAAAGCCACATTTAACTCCTGAGTGACTAACACAAGAACCATTTCAGAAGAGATCCCTGAAAGATTTTTTTTTTTAAAAAAAATCTTTGCAGGGAGAGGATGCACTAAATGTTACTTTTAGTAACACCACAAACACATATTTCAGAAGTGAAAATGTTTCTATGCTCATCTCCTCCCTTCTCTGTTTTAAACGTATTATTGCCGCTTTCAGACACTTTGTCTGCTTGAACACATAAATGAGGGATAAAACACTGCGCAGCTATCCACGCCTACGGCCTATAAAAGATAGAAATGTCTCTTCTAGTAGACTGTATACAATACTGTATTCAAGACCCCAAATAAGATTTTTCATTCCAAAAAAAATCAGATATTAAAACACAGATGGCTATTCAGCAGCAACTACCGACTTCAAGTAAGGCTATCTCTGTTCTTATGCTGAAAGATTCACGCAGTTCAAATACAAGAGCAGAGAGGGGTTGGAGGAGGATTGAAAAAAGAAAAAACAAAGTTTACTTCAAACCTTACAAAACAGGCATTTTAACCTTATGACCTAAACCATGAGAGTGAAGAAGTCACAATGTCCCCATCACCAAACCTGTGATCTATGTTAGAAGAAAACAACTTCTGTTTTTTTGGTACAAAAATATCCTGAGTTCCTTCCAAGTCCATTTTTCCAGACTCACTTTTTTACTAGTTGACTTGTCCCCCTGTTCTCTCCAGCAAGGAACATCGGAGACGATTAAGTGTATCTTCAATTATGTGAAGCTATGAAATAATTTTAGCTGCTTTTCTAGTTAACATATTTGATATAAAACCTTCAGTTAAAAGTTTAGCTGACATTTTAAAAATCGTACTAATCACAAACCATTAACTCAAACAAGCATGGAAATGCAAGTAAATGTAGAATACATTATATGACTAACCTGATAGTACTTAATAGGAACTGAATAGAAACTTAACAGAGAGAAACTTAACACCAGTAGCGGGTTTTTTCCCCCAGATAGCATGGGGAATTAAAATCTAGAGGGAAAAAAAAAAATCTTACCTTTGTACAAGTAGCTTCACAGCAAGATGATCTATCTCTTTTATTTTTCCTTCTTTCTTAACCCCTGTACAATAGGTCTTTATGTTACTGCCTTGCCTGAAAAAATATTATGTAACCTGAAATCTTTATAGAGGCCAATAATTATGTTCACTGTTAAACTAGAACAAATACATTAGACCCATCTTGACATGGCTGCAATGCTAAATCCAGTTAAATCAAATAGAATGGTATTTTAATAGGAACTAATTTATATATGTTGGGCTAAAGAAAAAATAAGAAGCATTAGGAACAAAAGAAGCTCCTAGATTTCAGAATCATGTTTTGCATTTAGCTCTCCAAAATAATATAGTTGGTCACATCACATCAGACCAGACCACCCATATAGTTATACAGGTTTGCTGTAACATCAGTGAAAAACATTGAGTGCTTCACAAAGCTTGAACAAGCCAGTAGGGAAGACTAGCCACATCTTTCTGATATTCAGTAACCCAACTTAAGGCCCATGAGGTACGTCTATCTCCTCAGAACCAAACACTTCAGTGGTCTTTGGGATACAGACGCCCGAGCTTCTAAAAAGACATCTGATGGAAGAGGTCACAGCAGCTGACAGCAAGCCTCTACTGCAGGAAGAGCCTTTGGTCACAGCACTTGCCCAGAGAGAGATCTGGGCTTACAGTCAATTTGTAAACTGCCTGATCTCCTACTTTCTAGGAGAATATCCTAAATTCTAGTTGAGGGATGGGACAGACAACCCCCTCTCTCCACTCAACCCCCCAAACTGAAAACACAATACAAAGAAGAGGAAACAGCGGGAGATGTTTTGTTTTGAATTCATTTGCTACCATCTTCATTGATTGACAAGGATTATGCACCCAGTTCCTCTCTTCTCCTACTCTTTGTTACCTGACACCCCCAGTTTAAACAGATTTGAAGTTTGTTGAGAAGGAGGTTGCTTATTTTTCCATGGTAATGCACGTGTAAAGTTGAATTTTCAAGTGAGCAAGGTTCAAGTAGGATCATGAATTTTAAAAGTGAGCTTCAGAAACTTTCTAACTGAATATTTCCCTTACAGTCTTTTATATTTTACAGTACACGTTGCTCATGCGCAAACTCAGCTATGCTTGCCACTATATGTAGTCCTTATTTCAGTGAACTGGTGATGAAGTGAAGCTAATAGCAACAGATTAGCATCACTGCAGCACCTGCTATTTTATGTACTGTAATAAAAATACACATTGTATCTATAGAAAAGTAATTAAAGATCACCGTTTACTCATAACTGCAGATTAGCACTGTTTTGTAAGGTAAAACAGCAGAGAGTGTTTTACAACAGTGATACAGTAAGATTGGTTTAATTTCCCATCAAATTGGTAACGCAATTGTACAATTTCTTTCTGTATACTTTTAAAAGCCTTTTTATTGTTAAACTGGTCTGCCAATTGGCAAAACCCTAACTATTGGCTAAAACTCTCTTGTAGCTCTTTCTTCCAGCGACAAAGAGCATTTCTCACAAATTGCTCTTTATCATGCTCTTTCAAATCGACTTGCTCTTACATAATAAAGCACTGGAAAGAAGACATTTGTCTTTGTAACTTTGGGAGTTTGGCATATATAATTTATTTCACTGGGGTGAAATTCACTTAGGTAATTCGCTTCATTGCCTTCATCTTTATTCAGGCACTCAAATCCCTTCCTACCCACCCCCCCACCCCCACCCCCCACCCCATTCTGGAACAGCTGCCTGCAAACCAACAGGACCTTGATGAGACGAAGTCCACAGAGAACTTGCATTCGGAACTGCTACATGCATGCAACTCCTAACTAACCAAAACACTTGAGTACCACAATGATCACACATATGCTATTATATAAAGGTAATGGCTACACCTACCCTGCCATTCACACTTCTTCCTGGCTGATTCAGCCCACCAACTCGCTGTCTCCAAGACAAAACCAGAGCACGCCTGAGGGAACGCTCCAGCCCAAAAGACCCTTCCAAAGGGCAGTATGGGTAAGACAGCATAGGTTTTGATTCTCCACTCTGAACCATCCTGCATCCTCAGCTGCATATTCCATCTGCCTCCACGCGACACTCTGGAGCACATGCCATGGACTCACAGTATTACGCTGCAAAATCATCGTTTGGACGTGCTGCCATACAGCTCCCACTATTTCAGATCTAGCAGTATATTAGGGCTGCAGGAACATCACAGTACTCAGATGAAACTCAGATTAAGTTGGGTGAGTATGGCCAGTCTATTTTATAAAAGACTAATTTTCTATAACATTAAAATGTAGAGGCAGACCAGCTCTTGCCAATTAGCCTACCCTGATGACAGGAATTTGTCCCTATCTTGCTGTTATTACTGGTAAAGAATAGCTGTATCCTCAAGGGCTATGTCTAAAAGTTAGGCATGATCTTAAACCCAGAGATGGCTTGTGCAAGACCTTACATACAACAGAAAAGCACAGGTCTGTTGACACTGTGGGTAACCTTTCCCAGACTAACACCCATTAGAGGAAGGGAAAAAACCCCTCACCACTTGGTTCCCCTTACCCCCTTGAAGTAAACATGGTTATGTAATAAAATACATGGTTTGGGACATACTATAATGAACTATGATGTTATTGGGAGAAAAACTATAGTTTTTCTATAGTAGACTATAGTAGACTATAGTCAAACTGTTTTCAACTGCTGGGTAAGAAACAGTCAGAATATCAATCTCTTTGGATGCCTGGACTACACACACGCTGCTCCAAAAATAAATATTTGCTGGAGTTGTTCTTAACATCTGCAGCTTTAACTCATTTACAGTCCATGATCAGATTCTTTTGCTGTGACATTATTTCTTTTCTCCAACAGTCTCTTAGCAGGGAGCTTCAGAAAAGCTCTAAACTCCAAGGAAACCACACCCATGAGGAGTTCTGTCAATCAGCTACAGAACAGCACCTGAAAATCCAAAAATCAGCTCAGACGGAATGAAGAAGTAAAGAAGAAATATTAGGGTTTTTTTTTAAGTTTGCATTCTTATTCACAGTGCTATGAGCATTAAGAGGATACTTTGAATGGCTTGGTGGCACAATCGTATAGAAGTCAACAGGTAAAGTCCCATATACTTCATTCTAGCCAGGAAATTCTTAAGTCCAAAAATGTAAATTAATGGCCAGATGTCTGGTTTCTGAAGTGAGGGGAGCATTTGTACTCTTACACGAAAATCATGAGTCAGTGAGATAGCATGAATTAAAAAAAAAAAGAAAAAATCAAGAGGGCTCAAAAGATTGTTTTAAAAAGTCTATAGATTAGATGAAATATGGTTTAAAATTTATTAGAGATATTTGGGGTCATGTAATTTCTGTTTTTCTGTGTATGAATGGCTGCTAGCATATTATGGAAATGTAAAGCACACTTTTTACTTTTGTGCACCTGATATAATGCTCACTGTGTACTCACTAATTAAAAAAATTGTATTTACATAGCATTGTCACTTTACAAACTTTTCTACAAATAGCATTGACAGACTTCAGGCAAGTAATATTTAGAATGAAAAACATATAGATTGTAATACATAACTATGCAAAAAGTTCAAATGTAAAAAATGCAAAATACAAAAAGTCTCTTTTTATTCTATAATTTGATTGGCCAAACGGTTTATAAAAAACATATTTGAAATATTCCTTAAAAGGTTAAGAGACTTGAATGTTCTTAATATATCATTAAAAAGCAATAGAATGAGACAATATGCAGCTTTCTTCTAAAGTTAATAATATATCTATATACACACACATATATGATTCAGTTTCCTTTTACTTTACAATACTGCAGAAAGTTAATACAAAACATTTTCAGGGGACCTCAAAAAATATTTGCTTTGTGACATATAGAATTTATTTAGCGTATTTAATCGCAAGTTTATGTAAACCAATACTGCAGAGCTCCATTATTCACCCTCATGTCATTTCTTCTTTTAGAATGGAGAAGTGATGAGGAGCCCTCAGAAAAGGAAGAACTACCCTGTTGGTTGATGAGGGCAGTGATCCATCTTTCTGTCATATCTATGTTATCTCTGGTAGTGCTCAAGCCCAGATGATTCTGACAAAGTAATAATGGAAAAGAATATCCTGGAAATACACCAAAAATAACTGTTTGGTTTTTAATTTCTCATACACACATCCTCAGGAAGACATTTCCTAAGGCTAGTAGGCCAGTCTCGATTAAATTAACATCCGTAAGAACAATGTGTTAATTTTATACATATTATAATAGAAAAAACAGAATATAAATTTCATCTGATCTTTAACACGCTGCAAAGTCATGCCCTTCTTCCTTAATTTTAACTGCATTGATTTCAAGTCCTAGACTGAATATTTCAGTAAGTTACATAAATAGGTTTATTATCCTCTTCAGAGGTATAAACTCCATTTCCTCGTGCTACTTCAGTCCAATAAATCAAATGAACTAATACTATGGTACACAAATCTCAACTATGTAAGTAGTTGAGAAGAATCAGAATAGAAAAGGGAAACTGGCCATTACCTTGTGCATACAGCTATACAGTCCTCTTGGTCCTCTTCCCTTTTTGTTGTGGTTTTTTTTTTTTTGTGGGTTTTTTTTTCTTTCTTTTTTTTTTTTTTTTTCTTTATCTTAGTGAGAGGTAAGAATTTGTACCATGCTCCCCTTCACGTTGTAATCTTGACAAAACTCTGCTGTTAAGCCCTGCTGTTGCTGGACTGTGTGCAGAAGCATGTACAAGAGGAGCCGTTTCCAGCAGCCCGTCGCTTTGTCCTCAGCCCTCCCAAGCTTCTGTGTGATCAGCACAGGCTTTGTAGCCATACAATACGGGTTAAACATTTCCCTGTATTTATTTAAAAGCAGAGCTAAATCTGCTTAGCTGCACGAACTTTTTAGTAAAACGATGTCCACTGTATCAGGGTAGTTTTCCACTTGTTTGCTTGTTTAAGAGTAATTGGCTTCTATCAATGAAAAGAAAAAAAAAATTTGTTCCTTTTCATTATTACACACAATGCATAAAAAATGCAGCCAGTAAAATCAATGAAGATTTTTATCCAGATCTCACCATATCCACAATTTTGCCCTAAGCAACTACCTGTGACTTGCCTCTCAAGTTAGAGCTCTAGATTCATTTTTCCTTTACGTTCATTGTCCTCAGTAACTCGCCAATGGGGCAACCTTGTGGTCTCCATCGACACTGTCTGAGAGGCAGATCATTGCAAAAGCTACT
Organism: Leptosomus discolor; assembly: GCF_034619465.1. Taxonomy (NCBI): domain Eukaryota; kingdom Metazoa; phylum Chordata; class Aves; order Leptosomiformes; family Leptosomidae; genus Leptosomus; species Leptosomus discolor. The sequence continues at coordinate 187,268,858 of NC_141391.1, forward strand.
ATTTGAGCTGAGTGGTGAAATTCCAGTACAAGAAAGAAAATTTAATCATACTGAGAAATAAATGAACATATTTTGTAGAGTTGAGTGTGCTTGCCCTGAGTATTAAAGTCACGAATTTCACACAGCACATGAACCTCTGAACCACCTTTGCTTTCCAAGGAACTACCTTTGGAGCAACACTGGTACAGAACAGTGGCTTTTTTCAGCTCCTAAAGAAGGAAACCCTATTTAAAACTTTTTGTTTCTGTTCTGCCACAAATCCAGACTTATTTTTATTTTTTTGTAACTACAGTTAAAACATTTCTAACTTTAGCGATTTTGCAGCTTTTTATAGGCAGCAGTCTAAGAATTCTGTCAGCATTTATTAGCACCAGCATTAGTTCAGAACAATAACTTCATCTGCTCCTTTGAAATCTATTCTGTTCTCAAGGCTTATTAGAACAATGCTTTTCTTCACAAAAGCACCATCTCTACTTAAGAATCTGCTTCAAAGCAGATTGCCAGTGAGGTTCAGTAATGACTGTATCCACCTGACCTCTTAAACTTGCCGAAATAGAACCAGAGTATCTTAACTGAGCTCTCACTTCACATATGTACCGCGCTTCTAGGCTGCAAAGGACTTAGATGAGAAGGCTAAAAATCTCAGAAAAATAGAAGTTACAATTACTGTCGATTTATTTTTGATGTGAAGATTTACCATCAAATAATACAGTGTTGATTAGGCAAAACCTCTGCCATTCAAAGTTGTTCTTTAATTGCACACTTACAACTGTGTATTCTAATGACAACAGCTGACATGAAACTGTAAATAAGCAGCTACTCACTATGCCACAAATGTGGCACAATATTAAACTACTATTTGTATTTAGTAACATTTAATTCTTGTAAAAGCTCAATTCTCAAAATCGCTATTTTCATGGTTTTGAGCATTCCTTCCAAAATGAATTCCCAGATGAAGAAGGCAATTTTGCCAATACAGTAGCTTAACCACTTGCTCTCCTCTGACAGCAAGAAATTAGCTAAAATATAGCAGACTGAACAGATTTTTTGTGTTTAACAGGGTTTAAGCAGAAATTGTTCTCTGAATTTAAGAGCTGAATGATGGAGGGGCAGGGCTCATTTTGTCATCTGATTGACCAAGCCTAATCAGAATTATTTCTGCACAGTGCTTCACTACAGCTGTAGATCCATTAAACACTAAATGCTCGGAGGCCCGTTCCCCTTCAGCTTCCCACTGTGACTCCTACTTTTCAGCCAGTAGCTACTCAGTGGGCTACTCAAAACATTAAAAAATGGAGGTGCTATATTTAATAGACAGCTCAAAACCCATAGCAAAATCTGTCACTTGACTGTCAGGACAGCAGCTACCACAATAAAACAGATTCTTTGTGATGGAGACTTAAAAAGAAGCCTTTGAACTAGTTCTCTTACCTCCCAATACATTTTTATTATGAGAAGGTTTTCAGTCATAGCAGCTATTTTTTCTTGAACAGAAATAATCATGTCTGCCTGTGAAAATGTTCACTGAGATATACACATTTTTTTTTGTAATCATAATATTACCCGTGGCATCTTGTTTTACAGCTTATTACCATTTTAGCCTCAGGAAGCCTTTAAACTAATATAACCATTAGGAATGTCTTACTGCACAATTTACATATTAACAAAACCTACTTTTTAACCTATTGAACTGTTTAAGCTGAAAATAACTGTATTGTGCACATGCAGCACACAATTCCTTAATTTGAGATTTGCTCATTAGAAAAGATGAAAAACAGTTTCTGAAAAACATCCAGCAATTGCCGGTTGATACTGATTATTCATGCATCTCTCTTCTCACGCATTTTTGGCTTTCCTTTCAAAATGTCCTCAACTCTTTCCAGACATATGACAATATTCAGGAAAAGCCACAAATCACTTATGCTTTCTAAGGTCAAAGTCACCCTCCCATCAAAATTTAACTAGTGTAATACTCAGCTGAGATCCTCAAGCAGCTCAACAGCTAACCTCATTGCAGAGTTTAACCCCAGATGCTGGCCTCAGACTACGGTAGATCAGACTGGGATCTGTAACTCTAGAAAGACAGCATAGTTCACAAGTACCCAGGGGCAGGGCACAGGAAAACATAAACCCAAGATAAAAGCTGCTTGTGCAGTTAGGTCAGCACAGTGAAGAACGAAGGCTCACTATCATAGGACCATAATAAAATAGGCTGGTTGTTTCACCTGTTACTTTGGACACTGAACGTTTTAAAAGCTTCTGTATGCCTAACAACTACGATTGAAGTCGCATAAATTTTATTCTTTTGAGAGTCATGACTTAAGTATTGAAAAGTATGATTGGGTATATCATCAACTCCTGTAAGTCTTCTGGCACGTCCACCTGACTAGGACAGTATTTCATTTTGATGATCACACAAGGACCAAGAGTAGCTATGCTAACTATGTGGCTAGAGGGCTTTTTTCATTACTACTACTACTGCTGTTTCTTTGTCTGAAAAGAGAGGGAAAATACTTCCGTTTCCTATAGGGGAATTTAGGAAATGCACAGCCTTGATTTAGCTTTGTTCCTTGCATGTGTTTTGATAATCTATCAATATTTTTTCATTTTTGCCCAGGCACACTGAATTTTTTAATTTTCCAGCTTCAATTTCTTTTACTTCACCAGTAAAGTTTTCTGGGATCATAATTTTGTGTGCAAAGTCCATACAGTTTCCAGCCTCTTTATGAAAAGTGCCTTTAGGATTAAGGAGCCTGAAAAGGCTTTAAAGTGCAGATGACATTCAAAACCATAGCTTCACAGGCATATAAAGATATCTAAGATGACTATTCACTGTCAGCTGTGTATTCTCCTCCCAAAGAGTCTTTCCAAATATTTGGGTTGGGAAGTGAATTTTAAAGAGTAGCTACTAAGTTAAGTGCTATTATGAAGTGAAAATTGTGAAGATTAGGATCCTCTGAGGGGTTTTAAATTTATTTATTTACTTTAAAACATCATCATAACCACTTCTACTGGTTTTAGCTGTTACCACTGAAATTTCATGGACTTACTTGACTGAAACACACTGCTGTCGCTTCCTTAGTAATAATTTATCCCTTTTTTTCCCCTACAAACTTAGATAAGGATGTTCTATATCAGAACACAGCCAGTTACTCCTTACTACAGTTACCAACAGTTTATGGCAGGTAAAGCAGGTTAAGTAATTTTAAACTAGACCTCAATAACCTATTATATTTGTTCCAAAATCATTGTAGCATATATGTCCTGATTATCATTCCTAGACTTCTCTGTCTCCTTTCTACAGTTTCTTGATGTTCACTGTACCAGCTAAAGCTGGCTATCAACCAGCTACAGAAAATTGCATCTGGAACACTTTCGGGATGCAGACTCATACTGGTTTGATTTCTCTGAATCTCTTACAGGCAGAGACCTTGTTTCCACACATAAGGCATATAAACTGTTTATCACATAGATAAGTTATCAAGGAGAGTGATGTTTCCTAGAAGCAACTCCAGCGTGGCAGACTGAGAAGGTCCTCATCAAATAACTCAAGGTTTGTTCATTCACTTCATTATTTTACCAGCTATAGCACATACAGCTTAGTATTGCCACAGTTTCAAGTACATGGGCTTTCCTTCTGCTTTCGTGTTATTTTCTGATGAGGATGTTCCATAATATGATTCACAGCATTAACTTTCATTTTACTAAGATTTCCTCTAGTACTGTCCTCCATCCTTTTTCATACAGGTGCAAATGCTTTGCCCTTCCTCCTTATGCACAATGAGTGTCCTTGACTGCTGGATGCCTAAAGCAATTTAAATACATGGGGCAAAGAGACGCAGTGTAACTGTAGACAAATGTATGCTTCCTAGCCCCAGGATGAGGAGATTTATCAGCAGCTAGAAAACGAACTGCAGCTTCAGGGAAAAAAAAAAAAAACAAAAAAAACCCAAAAAAAAACAAACCAAAAACCAGATTTGCTGATGCTGCACTGCCTGTAGAGAACTAGGGAAGAACTTACTGAAACCAAAACCTCCTAAACACATCTAGTGCATAGCCTAAATCAATTTACATCAACTACACAAAAAAAGATTGAGCAGAATCAAGCCTGAGGGAGAAAGAGAAGAGGATAAAAGGAAGATGATGACAGCTACAAAAGGATGTTATAATCTTGATTCTGGTAAAAAAAAAACCAAACAAAAAAACCCAACCAAGGAGGAAAACAAAACTAAAAAACCCCAACCATCCAAACCAGCAAATAAAAAACCAGAAAACACAGAAACAAGATTCTGTCATATACAGTTTTCTGCCCTGGCTCAAGGAGATGAAAAAAAAAAACAACCCACAACTACAGTTAGTCGGTTTTGTTTGCAGAAATCTTTTTGGGATGCTTCAGCTGCCCAAGAGTTTTCTTTTCTTGGTAAGCCGTGTGTTGTTTGAACCTCTGCCTGTGATATATGCACTATACCTGGGGCTGCACTACCCAAAGAGGATTTGGCTGGAAAGGGGCCTTATTCCACTCCTGATTTTCCTCTGTCCAACCTGATCTGCCATCACACCTAGAAGTACCCAAATTCATCAGTGTCTTAAGATTTACTTGAAGGCTCTCTGGCTGTCTACCATTCTTTCTCTGTAACAGTTTGAAAAAAAATAGCAGTCCTCTGCTTGAATCGTGCCAGCTTCCGGACTCAGAAGTTGAAACTGAGTTTGTCCACCTGAAAACTCCTAAAGGGCTGTTTCCAGTAGGTACACACACAGCATGCCTAGCACACAAGAGGACTGGGCTCCTCAAAGCACTGGGACAGCTGTGGTTTTCTTTAAAATGACAGCCAGAGAATAAGACCTCCGGATTCTCAGCCCTCCTATGGCCCAGCTCTTCAGAGCCACATGCTGCTGCCCCCAGAGCAGGGCCCTCAAGGCACCACCCACATGAGCAACCCGTGCTGTACAAAGCAGGAAAGGGAGGTGGTGTAAAACAAGCATCTATACAGGATACCTGTGTGCACACGTGCACACCCAGACTTGGCAGAGTTGCTGTGATATAGCAAGCCCTCATTTTCCTGTTTTGATGTATTTGCCCGTTTTTAAAGGGAAAAGTGGCACATTGTAAATAAATGCATTTCTGGGCATCGTCTTCCCCTAACTTTCACTTCAAACCTAGTTTCTATTTCTGAACTTCTATGCTAACCACACATGAAATTGCCTTCAGGTTTAAGTTCTTAAAACATCACAAGTTTTCCACTATGAAAAAAGTCTTTATTAAGACTTTAAGGTCTCAATTTTAAAAAGTCTTTTTGTCAATCAGCTGATAAACTAATTTTGGTAATCATCTGGTAAATTAATTTTGACAACTACTGATCTGGAAGGAATTTCAACTGTTGACCTGGAGATGAAAAAATTCAAAAGCTTTAAACCATTCTCTCCTGCAGTCGAGTCAGAACTGCATTTGATTTTAAATACATTTGAATAATTAGGTATTACTTATGGAAAGAAGACATTTTATATTTTTCTTTGTAATTATACTCCCGATTTCAAAGTACTGTCTCTTGATGTGCCATTTACATCTGCACAAAGGCTACATGTTATTAATATTTTGTAAGTTGTCAAGGTACCTAGTGTAGCAACTAACTTCTCTGAACTTGTGTTGCATGAGTAGAATAAATATTGCATTTTCAGGACAGCCACTGAAAGAGTGTTAAGTAATGGCCACACAAGCACAATGGCTTCTTCACCTCTGCAACAACAGAAAATGGAACTATTTGTATTTTCTTTAAAGTCAGTAAAACCATATAGCAATAGAGGTGAACTGAACAATGAAATCACACACTCAAAAGATAGTTCCAGCAAGAAAATACAGTATGCAAATGCTAGCAGCGAGGGATAAAAAAGGAGTAGGATGTGTACAGTATACAAAAAGACTGAAAAAGAAGGTATGATTCATGCAGAGATAAAGTCATTATTGAAATATTTTAATACGGAATTTTTATTAAAATAATTAACATCAGATTCATTATAGCCAAATTCCCACACATACAAACTTGCAGCAGGCTCAGTTTTTGATTTGCATGCACTGCAGGATTTTGTATTGCATGCAGTAAGAGATGAAATATTCACACACATACAAAAATGGGCTTTATTACTGCTTAAAAACCCCAGAGAAGTTGTGCCCTTTATAGTTTTTTCCTTACTTCACACATTTGTCAAATTACTTCGTATAGGCTTTAAAAAAAACCCAGAAGCCTATTTTGCTAGTATCCAACAGCCTGATGAGCGACAGATGCACCTCTCTCCTTTCCAAGCAGCTTGAGAAGAAAGGTGTTTGGAATCATTTCTGCACCTAGGAGGCTGGAGTTGCCAACCATCCAGTTCAGTTATTTACTATTTGCCTTCTGTACAGCAAATGTAGGTTGGATCAGCCTCAGCTAGAACAGCTGCAGAGACAGAGCTGGAGCAGCTGGAAAAATGGCACAGCCATAACTCTGTGCCACCAACAGGTACAGCTTGTTGGATTAACTCCTGAGGCCAGGTAGCCCCTCTGCAATAACACAGCCTCCTTTCATTAGAAGCGTATGACATGAGTCCAAAGGTAATAATTGTGGGGGACTCAAGTTATTTTACTATTCAATTGGAGGAGGAGGAATATAATTTACATATAATTTATTTTAAGCACTTTTTGCTTACCAAATTGTATGCCATATATAGACTTGTAAAACAGCTACCTGTTTTCCAAACTCAGCGGAGATCTCCATCCCTAGGACGGGTTTTACTTGTACAACAGCCTGAAGCCCTGGATTCCAAATGGCTATGGCCAGGAAATCAATGCATTTCCAGGAGGTAACAGAAATGTGCTGTGTTCCCCCAAAAGTGCAGATGACCCATGCACGTAACAAGTGCAGCCTCAAGGCTCAAAGTTGGACAAATTTACAACATATGTACTAATCAACTGTGATCTTAGAAAGCAAGGGGTTTGCCTTTGAAGGACTTCTAAGGACATGAATAAAACTGATGTTTTATTCAGTATACTAGTATCAGTCACTATTTTGACACACAAAGAAAATCATGGTATAGAAGGGTTCTGTGAACACCCTGTTAAAGCTTTAATATCAACTCATCACATGGTCGCCTAATTTACTTTTCTCTCTGTACTGAACACCTCTCCATAATAAGGGCCCCAGTTGCAACGAGTTACACTCGCCCTTCTTCCCAACAACCTTCACACCTTTCTTCAACTTCTTTATTTACTGGAAAAGTCAGTCTTGGAAATTTAATCAAAGCTATTTATTTTAGTTTTACTATTACGGTCTGTTGATATCAATATATGTAATTCAGCTTTCCTGAAAGCATACCCTGAAAGACACAGATGTTACTTCATTATCAGACCAGGAATACTTTGGTTGAGGAACTGTGATGGGTGAAATGCCAAGTTGTGATAATCTCAAGTCTTACCGGAATTCTGCAAAACACATTTGGATACTACCTTATCAAATATAGCCTATTATAAATAATAAATTAGCCTCAAAAACCTGAAACCATTTCTTTTTGATCTTAAATAAAACGTTATTCAAGTAGACCACCTCTTGACTTGGTAAATAGGCTTTTAGTAATTATTTTCTACAAATACAGAAACAAAGGTCTGTTTTCACTTCGCTAAGCTTTAGGGGGTTATGTTTGAAAATATACTTAAACCTAAAATTAACCAGTTTAAATACTATTTTAGCTACTATTTCATTTTTCTTTAAAGAACAGTAAAGTTTATCATGAAGAACAGAAAAGCAATAAATATGATGATAAAGTGAAAGCAAAGATTGGGGACCTGAACATACTAATCCAGCAAATAAAATCAAACGTATATTTCATTCCAATGTTGCTGTAGAACTGTTTTCCAAGTGCAAATCAGATTATTCTTTTTACTGCTGTTGCCATGGTGTTGTGCTCTGTCTAGGATAATCCATCAGCACACACAGTGTTGGTATGTGTGCGCAGTTCTCCCTTATCAGAAAAATAATAATATTTGGGCAAGGACCACAAGTATCAAACAATTCTAAAAACATACTTTTACTCTCAAAATACTACAAACAGCAAGAGATTAAGCATATACTATTGACAAAACCAAATCCAGTATGGGCACTGGCATTCAAACAGGTTAAAAGGAGGAAAAAAAAAAAAACAGTATAAGAAAAAAATAGCTACTGCAGGTTCTTTAAAAGGATTTCTAGGCATGTATCAATTGAGGTTAACACTGAGTGCTACCAACGCACTTTGAATACTGAGATAGTTTTTAAAACACACAGCAAGGTAAATCTATGGCATTATTAATGTTTAATGTTATTTTGACTTTAAATACTGACAAGAAGTCTATTTGATCAAAATAAAAAAATCCATTAAAGAACATCTGAACTTTTTTGAGATAGAGATTCAAGTTTAAACACGCAGTGCAAAACTTTCAGCTTCTAGTTCCTGAGGACATTTGAAGAACTGTGTCCTCATGGTAGTTACAACACTACCAACTCAATTAAGATATCTGCATTTAAAATAAAAAGTGTGTAAGTCAAAATCAAAATATATTTTGTAAAAAAAAAAAACAACTCAAGAAAATAATGATGGGTTTTGATTATTTAAGAATGTCGTACTTAAATTATGTTTAAACTGAACAAGAATGAATGCACTGAAACCTCTTGCTGAGGGTGGTTCTGCTAAAACAGCTCACACTATTCTGTCAGCCTTACGAATGCCTGACCTCCTCGAGGTAACCAGATAAATGATTCTGAACTTGGACTAAGTTAGGTGACATCAAACAGTAGAGTAATACTACCTGTCAGTTGAAGAAAGTGGGTATTTCCTCATCCCTCCTGTGTTAATATGGAAGTTAATAAAATTCACATATAAAGTGAAGTCCAACTACCTTCATTTATTTGGAAAATGATTTTTTTTAAAATCTTTTTAATATAGACTTAAATGTAAGACTATTTTACGGAGTATTCTACAAGATTCAAACCACCACTTAACATGGCACAGTCAAACGGCAGCTCTTAATTTACATGTCCTATTGAGAGCTGAAATGATGGGCTACAGAGCATCAGCAGATGATATACTCCAGTATGACAATTATACAAGCTTGAAAAGACAAAAAACTCAGGCGATGACAAGATCACGGTAACAGTTACCAGTCCTTTACTCTGTTCTGCATGGTCCTGCCAGGCTTCTCTGGTTCTGCTTTCTGTCTCCCTCTCACTCTGCAGCTGCACCCTCTCCTTACCCCAATTCTTCTGGCCCCAGTTCCCAATCCACTGTTCAAACTGGGCAGTTATTTTTAAATATAAGCAGTAGACCAACTGGCCACGTAGAAGTCATGCCCCTTTTTTAGCAAAAACTGCAACGTACCTGTGTTAGAAGTGCTTTCTTTTAAATATACGTGACAGTGTAAATCCGCTTCCCGTTCAAATAAACTCTGCTGCATCCACTGAAATCACTGCAGAGTGCATCCTTTCCCTTTTTACATATCAGAGGCAAGTGACAATGCATCTGGATTTATGCAGCTACTTCAAGCACTTGGGTATTGAAACACTGGAAAAAGAGCTAGACTGACAAACTGATAACAATGCAGTCTGCAGCACCGTCTGTATAAAATGACAGTAAGATATTTTAATTTTGCACCAAGTACATCTATCGATAACACCTGTCAAAGCTACAGAGCATCAAATTAATTTTCACCACCTGTGGAGAAGGTGAGCCATCCACAGAAACCACCTGGCTTCTCTAATAAGCAGCAAAACATAAGATAATGAAGAAAACCCCCTTATTTCTTCTCTCACAATGCCTAGGGATTGCTTTTGCCCTAAGAGGAGGGGCAAGAAACACTAACAAAACCAAACTTCCCCTAGAGATGATTTTGATCTTGGCTACAAGGTTGGAAAACCCAACGTGTTTTTGTGAGCTGGCAGGTGATTAAAGCTGCCAAGCTCTGTACTCTCCCGAAGGGCAGCAGGAACTGGGGTTTTGTGTGCTGCAAACCCCCACTGACTGGCAGGAAAAGAGCTGACAGAGCATCCGCCAGCACCACAATGGCGGTGCTGTCACTAAGCCTGGAAGCTGGGGGTTCAGTGATGCTGCAAACACTAATGCTGGGAGACAAGAGTGAGAAAAACACCCTTAAGACTATCAGTAGGTATCCGAAAATAGAGGAGTCAAGTCAGCCATGCTAGAAGCAAGAGAGAATTCAGTCCTAGGAAACAGGTGAGTTTCTGCAAAGTACTTCTCCAGAAGATTTTGATATTAATACTCTGGGAGTGCCTGTCAGTTCCTTCTGTGTGCACTTTCCCCACCATTCAATTCCATATACATTTCATAAACAGCATATGGCAGGAAGAACTGTTATCTTTAAGCCAATCTCTATGCCCGTATCAATAATTAAATCAAATTTTCCAGCAGCGATTTCATCCCTGCCCCTTAGATAAGCAGATGATTTATTACATCTACTTCAGCATGCCTTATCATGTAATGATTATAATGCACACGTATTATGAGACCAAAGCTCTAACACACTTGCAAATTTATTCTAATGTTTCCATTGAGTGCTTGATTTTGAAGGTGTTCTGATTGCTTTCAACAAAACATTCATTCCAGATTTTCAGAGAAATTTTTGGAGACAGAAATTCTATCAGACTGCATCACTATAAATAATGGCATACCTTAAAAGCAGAGTTGGGAACTTTATGCCTGTTACAAGTGATCTAAACACTGACCTTACTTCTGCACAAGTGATTTAAAGAGAAAAAACATCAAAAAGTGAACTCTTCACAAACCACCACCAGTGGAAGAGACAATTTAGCTTTTGCAGTGGATTACACAGCAGTAGAAAGATGACCGCAGAATTTTGGGGTCAACCTTTGAAGTTGTGTGACGGATACTGTTCAGAAGCACATTTTGGCCTAGATAAACCTTTTGTACATCTGTGTCCCATCTCTTCTTATACTGCTGCCCCGTAACCTTGTCTCATGCTTTCTGCTACTCAAGCTGCAGCTTTCCCAGTTCCTTAGGGTTTCTCCTGGTATCTCCTCTTTCCCCAGCTCTTACTCTTATCTACTCCACTCACCCTTTCTGTCCTCCAAATCCATACGCATAAACAAGATTCCAGTCCTTTAGGCCAATCCTTTTCTCCCCATCCCCAACTTCACAGGCCTAATCTCTTTGCCAAGTCAGTCACGACAAACACATGCATACTGCTGACACAAAAAAATATGTGCAGGAGCTTAAGCACTGAGCTGCTCGACCATCCATACCGTTTGGTCCCTTCAGTTAGCTTTCTGAAGCGTCACCTCACTTGGGGGCTTTGGCAATGGACAGCATTACTTCTATTTCATTCAGCAGTGCTCCCATACCAGCCTAGGCAGCTCCTGTCACACATACGCTCTTATGTTCCCCAGGACACACAACATACATAACCAAGTCCATGCTCTGCTGAGCTGCAGCACTCCTGACATTATACCAGACACTTTGAACTGACCCTTCCAAAACCATCGATTGATTTAAGGCACAGGATTACCATGTAGGACTTGGAGGAGACCCAACACTGAATGCCATACGGTGTGGAAGTGGCCAGGCTACAGAGCATTCAGCTCTTAGCAGTGCTGTCAGCCACTCTAACCTGATTGCCTACCAGGCAAGGATTCCCTTCTCACCTAGCAACTCCCAGTCCCAGATTCATCACAGCGCGTCACCGACTCTGGGCCTATCCATTCACCCTCTTGCTGACTGTCCTTGCTCCTCCACATTCCCAGCTATTCATCCCTCTAAATTACTAAAAAACAACTTGATTAACCAAAGTCAAAATTTCCTTTACCCCCTAAACCACCAGTTCTTTTGCCAAGCCCCAGACTTGGCCAGCCTCCAATAGCTTATTTCTATATTTACAAAGAAAGCCTTTTCAGACACCCGCAGGTATGATCTGGGATATACTCAGTGTAGATACTGTATTTGTTACAGCATGTGTGTTGCTACTGAAAATGGACAAGCTGAAATTTATTGAGGGTTCTTCAACTCAGCCAGCAATAAGCAAATGTTCACAGATATGGCAAAATACTGATCTTCGACAGAAAAGGAGAGATTTCTAAATGAAAGCTGTCTTTTTTTTTTTTTTTAAATAACTTCTTCTCTGTCATCATCTTCAGAAGTGACTGAATTACATTGGCCAAAGTTCTTCAAATTTAGCTTGCCACAAACACTTGTGTCAAACAGCTTTAAGAACAGATAGCACTAACAATCCCTCCCTTAATAATAAGAGTGAGACACGATCAACTGTTACATTTATTTCATGCAATTTGATATCACTGTGCCTGTATGAATCAAAATAACTCAAAATAGGAGCGAACACATAACAAAAACTAATCTCCAGGTTTGAACCGAGCTCTAATTTTAGCTCAGCATTGTGTAACAGTTTCTTCAGGTATAATTTTCTTCAAAGTGTTTAAGCATGAGAGTTGTTCTCAACTACTTTGAAAAACCACTGGAGCAAAGGCTGCATCCAGAACTGGTCCATCACAAAACTTACTCAGATGGCTCAGCAGCATCTGCTGTGCTCAGAGCAACAGTTCACTTCTGGATCAGTGTTCCCACGTTCTTAGGAGCCTGCTTGGGATTCAGGACTGCAGCAAGCATAAGCATCAAGCAGCAGATTACCCTTTACTATATACATATATGTCATCCACTAAAACGACTGGAGAAGCAGCTGGGATCCTTAGAGCCTGAACTCAGAAGCCGCTAACTGCACCCCCAGGTCCAGGCAGCCTGCACAGCAAGACACAGACCCTTGCAAGAAGCCCAGCACCAAGGAGCAACCCTGAGCAGCTAAAGGAGATCTCCTTTCCTCTCTGCAAGCTAACAGTGCCCGTAAGAAGAGCTTTGAATTCAAAAGCAGCACACTGGAAATAAAATTAGCTCACAGTGCTGATCGTGACTTGGCATCTAATCACTGCACCATCCTGCATGATTCACCAAGCTGAGAACTACTGAGCAGCTGACCTTAACAAAAGCAAACCTCCACCGTATACCTACAGAATGGTATTTTTAAGGATGTGAACTCTGCAATAAACACTGTTCAGCACAATCATACGAGTCAGACTGTTATGCATATGCTGTGTGAGCTCAATTTGCACATAATTAATGAGATCAATAATTTGACACAAAAGTATATGATTCTTTTAATTATGCAATAAAGCTTTAAAAAAGGCACTTGAAGATTTGATGGTTTAAGCAGGTGGGCGGAGATTTGTATTGTAAATAAATGCTGCTAAATTCCACCACCACCACCCCCTGGCCCTGGCTCAATAGGAAATTCCCAATATGAGGGGTAAGAACCATCTCACTTCAAACAGGAACTATTTTGCCATTTTAAAACCTTAACGCCCTAAAAGAGAACATTAAGTCACCAGGCACTTTAAAACTGATACTTCAGCTTTCCTATAGAGCACATAAAAGGTTTTTCACAGTAAGAAGCCAAAGACCTAAAATTAAAATAGGTCTGAGTGAGAGGACAAGACACACCTACTGCTGAGTCAAGTTCTCTGTTTAGATGTGTAAGAGGTTTAAAAGTCACACATCCAGGCCCGCACACACCCTCCCATCTTCTTGGTTTGTTTTGCTTTCTAATCCTTCTGCCAGCTTGCATTCTCTGCAGAGACACCTTTCTGTACCTGTTTATGGACCACACTGTCACCAACTCCTTGTGTAAAGGGCTGGATTCAAACAGAGTGACTGGGGGAAGAAGGCCTTCCAGGGATTTTGTGCAGACAGTTTCCTCTGTCAGTCACTGCAGATTACACACTGGGACTGAGACTACATGACAGAGTTTGAGTAATCCACACAGAGCGAACTGCTGCATGTGCAAATATATTCCACATAATGCATTCTTACAATGAACTGTTTGATTATTGTAGTAACTGCACAGGATTAAAATACTGTTAATGTTAACCCTTTTAAAAGCCTTGTATATACACCATTTTCACCAAGTATAGAGTTGAGGTTTTTAAGTCATTTTTTTCTAGCTTTCAAATATCACTGACAGATGCTAAACTTGTAAATGCACAAACAATATTTTAAAGTAAGCACTTGATCATATTTATTTCTGAAATAGCTGGCAACAATTGTCTTTGTCCGCTCTGTGAAAAGATATTATGAAGATTGCTAGTGCGTTAAAAAAATTAGTGAACTCTTTTTGATTAGTTTATAGTGATGAAAGTCACACTGTCAACAAATAAGGAAGAGACCTCTCAAAATTAATGGCATTAACAGAATAAAGCCATATATATCTCAAATCCAGTCATTAGACAGATAGTCTGAGGAAATCTCTTAAAATATTCACTAAACACTGAAATCGGTCAAGGTTTTGGAGGTTGTCATAACCTATTTAAAAACCACTGTTAGGCAAATACTGGCATTGAATTACCCATCATCCTATTGTTTTCACAAATTATCTGCTGAAGTAAAGGTATGTCCTTTAAAAATTTTAAAGAATTAGAAACTGCAAAACTACTTATTGACATTTAAACAACCAAACTGAAAAGCAATATGGAAATGCAGAGAACAGACAACGGTAATCTGCTTTACTTTAGAATCTGCACTTTAGAAGTGTAACTAAACACTGTATTTCACATGGTGCTCATTTGAGAAAAAGCTTCCTAGTCAAAAATTAGTGGTTTGAACAGGAAGGTGGCCTTTAAGTAAAAAAAAAAAAAAAAAAAATATTCCCTACTACATCACTTTTTGCTTTTTTCACTCTTCTGTATTATCACTTTCTACTGACATCTGAAGAACCATTGGTACCACCCAGTGTAAATTCATCCTAAGAAAAATGTGAAAAAGCAAAATATTTTCTCCAGTGAGAACTCTACAAGTATTCTGTTTAAAGCAGAAATTGAGTATGCTTCTCCTTATATGTTGACTGAATTCTTCTTTTCAGTTTGCTCAAAAAATGATTTATGGGTCCAGTGCTAGAAGGTAACACAGCTTCAAAGCTCCCTGAGAGGTCATCTGGGGAAATTTACTTAAGTTTGTCAAACAACATCTAACAATTGACTAGATATCACTGATTGCTAGAAGGTATAATAAACTGAATTACAACCCTATTGCAGGTAGAAAGAATATAATTGAAGATACAAACAGATAACAAGGAAAAAGAGACCTTCCGAGGAAAGACATGCTAGCAAGGCATAGAGAGATCAAGTCAAATTTAAAGCTATCAATAGAAAATTATCTCAGGAAATCACAGAATTCTTAATGCAGCACATTCTCACAAATAATGATTAACTGGGAATCATTATCTGAACTGGAGGTTGTCATCATCATTCTCCTTCACACTAAAAAATGTTGAAACCAGCACTCAGATGCCGTGTGTGCTTTAATTGCCTCAGGAAAAAGAAAAAAAAAAAAAAAAAAAGACTGCATTTCACATTACATCATTTAGCAGAGTACAGCAAGAATAAAAAAATATACTTAGGCTCCAACAGTGATGCAAGTCTATTGAAATCCTGCCAGTTAAAAATATCAACCTTTATGTTCAGGTTTCACTAAGACAGACACTAAAGACGTTCCCAAGGCTGTATTTACGCCTTGCATCATCTGTCTGGCGATACACAAAAGTCTTTCCAAGGTCTTTATTGTTAGGGCCAGGAAGTTAAATGAGGCAATACACTTACCAAGAGAAGCGAAAGCAGAGTCAGACTCAAGAACTGTCTCAAGCTGGTTTAACGCTTTAAATGAAACGTACAATGACAAATATCTCATGTATTCTCACAATAGTGTTTGTACTTGCAGAAAATGTCTCTGCATTTTGAAATTAACCTTAGAAAAGCCTCACTTGAAATCATCCCATTTCAGTACTCTGTGAATCACCCCATATCCACTCTTGCTCTTTACAGCCAGCTCACTGCCGTACCACACTGACATGCCATGCTTAGGATTACAAAGGACGCTCCAACAAAGAGGGATCACCCACTGTTTTCTATAAATCATCTTGAACCTCATTGATTATTTTAACAAAGGCAGTTCATACACGTGCATCTTTGGCTGTGTTGCACAGAGAAAAGGAAGAATCTGAAACAATATTACCCCCTAGAATTCAATACAGGACAATAGCAACAACTTATTGTAATAGGCTGAAAATGACAAAGTTATTTAGCTTTCCCTAACAAGTAGCATACAAAATGCAGCAGAGAAAAAATACACAGTTTTTTAGTCACTCATGATTACTTCCTGAAGAAATTGGGATGCTTACCAAGCACACTAATCATGGCCCAAAATGCTGACATTATATGGAAGCATAGCAAGATATTTCTCTTGATTTAGGAGAAATTAAGCAGGAGGAAAACATGAAAGGAAGTCATGACAATCCCTGCTGAGCCTGACACCCAAGTTCTGCTTTCCATGTCTGTCCATACTACAATAAACATAAAATAAAAGTTTTACACGTCTGTAAGACAAAAAAGCCCACCCTGAAACACCACACCTTTTTCTCTAATTTAAAAGTATTCCACTCTTCAACCTTCAACTACAAATGCATATTTTGAAGTTTTCTACCACACAGCGCCTTTCTCCATCTGAAGCAAACCCTTCCTTGTTGGAGCTTTTAGTTTCTTAGACCTGGTAGCTTGAACAAAAAAACATTACATTGCAACTACGGCTTTTAAAGCTAAGTAGAATGGGTAAATCTAGACAAACTTATCCTTTGGTTTGAACTGCAAAAAGCAACTGGGTTTTCTCTCTCTCCCTATTTCATCTAGGCAAGCATTTAACCAGGACTTCTGACTTGGCTGAAATTTAAAATGCTAAATTCCAAAAAGCAGTCCAGAGAAAAAGCTTCTGTCTTAGATTTCAGGTAGCTATTTCCCTAGGAGGGGAAGAGTGTTCCTACTTTGCCTGCCTAGTGAGGTTATCATTTTCGTTTCAGCTGGCGTTGGGCCATGGGGTGGCAGGTAGTTATTTGGGATTCAGACATGGTGGAGACTGCAATTACCTTATGCTTATTAACACTACACCACATTGCTGGTCCAACACACGCTCCTCCCTGACAGAGCATCACTCATCCTGTTCCCCTACCCAGGGCACTGGTCTAAGCTATAGGAAGCCACTGCTCTTTGAGAGCACTTTCAACTTCTCTTGCTGTAGCTGGGTCACTGCATGCTCCAGAACACAAACTTGATTCGTTAGCACAGAAGGTGTCAGCTACTCCTCCTTAGAGCATTCAGCAGGTCCAGAAGGTGTTACTTATTCCTGCCCAGGACATTGAGCTGGGCTAAGATACTTGTCTCGGAGGACAGCCCACACAGTTTATCCCAAGTTATTTCTATCAAACTTCTATCAAAAGGAAGGACACAGAAACAGTCCAAGGTTCACAAGTGGGTAACCTCACTACTCCCATTCTCTCCTCCCTCATGAAGGAAACTCTCATAAGCAAAGACGCCCTTTTGACACACTTTTTTGTTTTCTTATCTCTTATTTCTCACCTGCTGCCCCCATTCATTACAAGCTATTTGTACTCAGTGTTCAGCCTCATAATGCCTCAAGTAACTGCTTTATTTCTGCCCGTGTGCCTCCACAGACAGCATGGCACAGCGTAGCTATGCCTGAAGAAGCTCAGGTGCTAGAAACCTCCATCTCTAGGGCAGCGTGGGACCAGTGTTGACTCCCACAACAACAACAACAGAGATAAGCTGGCCTTTTCTGAGGTCTGTGCTGCTGCTCCTGGTATTAGAGGCATTCATTACAGCCATGTAAATCATTACAGCTCTGTATGAAAATTTGTGTATAACCAGCCTTTCAAATACACTGTGAGGAAGACACCTACTCAGGTTCTCTGTGCTGGCCTTGGGCTAATAAATCCCGCCAGGCCTGGGGAGGCTGTGAGCAGTCGGACTAAGTCTCTGAACGTCATGCTGGGATCACAGGCTGCTTACCTGGAAAGAGTTTAGACGCACCCAGCACCCTGAACTCCAGAAGAGCTTGTTAGCTTGCACATTTAACGCATGAATGCATAAGGCTGGCTTCAATCTAATACTGAACCTAAGCCAAACTCCTCCTGGCACCTGCTAAAGATTGCAGAGCGGAAACATCCCATCTGGAGCCAGCAGGACCAGCTCAGGCCCAGGCAGGGCCAGTGCCGAGCCCTGAGCGGGAACTCTTTGTGCCACCGCAGCCTCTCTAACCTAGTTTGTCCAGCCTTCCACCTCGGATGGGCATTTCAGCCTCTCCGCTGTCCGGGCTAAGGGGGAGGGATTGCACAGGCACACAGTAGAGAGAGTAGATTAAAATCAGTGGCACAGAGGCTGGCATGATCAGAAGGGATGGCCTGTGAGAGGCTGGAGTGTGCTGCTCTCAGAGCCAGGGGCTCCTTGTTTGCTTGCTAGCCTCATGGTGTTAACCATCAGATCTACCCAAGAACAGTGGATAACGTCCTCCAACTGAAGTCTGGGTGGCTCATTGCCCATCTCAGACTCACATGAGCTCTGCTGCCCTACGCCACAGGCCAAGTCACATCTGAGCAGATCAGGCAGAGGGAGTGGGGTCCTGCGCAGTTACAGAACAAGCGAGGACTACGAGCTTTTATTCCAACTTGCTTCTTTCACAGCAGGCCCGACGACTGCTCACAGATGGTAAATTAGGGCTCTGTCTGATAAAGTATGTCTTGCCTGACCTAAATATGTGATGTAACACAAGATGTAGGTGAGAACCCATGAAGCATAGGAAAGGGTAAAGGGGAAGGACCACAAGTCTGTTTTCTGGGGCAGAAGCAAAAGAAAACGTAATTTCCTCATGCCTGAACTCATGCATCTCCAGGCAGGACAGCGTCAGTTCCTCTCTGGTCACAGATGCTTCCTAGAGAGAGTTCCTCATTTACAGTTTTTTAGGAGCTAACCCAAATTGTATGTTAATTATGCATGTACAATAAATTAACCCCTTTTGATGAACACATTGCAGTCAATCAACACAAAAAATTACTATCATTGCAAGAGTGTAAGACTGACCTTAAAGATGAACTGCAGTTTCAGTATTATTTCTAACTGCACCCAAGACGTCTCAGTTCAGCAGATAAACATTATACACAGTCTGAATTTTAAAAATATGTAAAAATTTGTCTCTACCAGACATAAATCAACTACAAAAATCAAGATTTTTAAATCTTACAAAACATAAGATTTAAAAAAAAAAATTATTTTTTTAATAAATCAAAATTTAGTTAGAACAGATAATTACTCTCAAATACAAATAAAATATAAATTGTAATGATCAAGTAATACCTAGGGGTAAAGTGAATTTAATAGGTTCATCTTCTAATCAAGTTTGTCTTATAAGGTTTTTTTTTTATTTCATTTTAACCATATTTTAATGAGATTTGAAATACAGCCCAGTAAAACTGAACCAGGTTATTGTGCTGAGAACTGCCTCAGCGAAAGTGGGGAAAAATGACCTGGGACACACTTCCCTTCAGCAGCGCACCATGCTGCCTTCATCTATCAGCTCTGTTCTCTACCAGCACATCTGTGATCACAGAGATGGTGCTACAACAGCCTGTTACACATTTAATGAATCCAGCCCAGGAAAAGAATATGGGAGGACTTTCCTTTGTGTTTTAATTGCACATTTCTTTGATAAGAGAGCTTTGATAAGAAAAAGACTGAGGGAAGAGCTCTCACACGTGAGGCTATTGCCCTAGAGACAGTGTGTAACCTTTACATTTCCTTTCAAAGTATATAAACATAAGCTGAGAGCAACAGTGTTACAGGGAGTGAAAGATGCCATAGGAGCAAATTTAGACAATTTCAAAGCAAATTAAAATACAAATGCATATTAAACAGATCATTCTTCATTCACAGTAAGTCATATTTTCCTCCCAGCTTCGTTGTAAGATGGCTTTGTACAAACTTCCTGTTGATATTAACTAGAATAAAAAATATCAGAAAACACGGCAATAATAGGTGTGTTTTCTATATTTATAAGGAGGTGATTGACTAATTTAAAAGCTGTCCCACCACCAAATAATGCAATAAAAAGATATTATTCGTGCTAGCTTTATAAAAACAGGAGAAGGAGTTGAGCAATGGCTCTGATATAGATAGAAGAGAAGAGATAGCAGGAACCAACAGATAAACAATTAGCACGTTTAATTTGCAAGAAAAAAAATGCACACAGCTTTCTCCTCTCCCTTCATCCACAAATGCAATTTTTATCTCAATTAGCTTTATTAAAGCAAGGACTGACGCTTTTCTACAAACTATGCATGAACAACATGATCCCAACCTCTGTCAGACAACAGGGACTCGGGAGGGCCATGCCCACACCAGAGATTTTAAGCACAGGTTGAAGTCTTTGACTTACCAGGGACAATTAACATTTTAGGAGCAGCTGAGGGTGCCCCGCTTGGCCTCGGACTGGAACCAGATTCTCCAGGGTAGTTTTGCTCACAGGTTTCTTTTAAAGCTCTTCTCCATCACCTGTCTCTGACCTGGCTGGAGAACCAAACTCATGCTCACCCAACTTCACAAAGTAATTGGGGGTGTCGGGTGGGTGGGGGGTCAGTGAGAAATCTGGCTGGATCCTCGAGGCTGCCGTTTCCTCTGCAATTGACCATGGCAGCTTAGACCCCAAGCGTGTCTACAGCACTAACACTCTCAGTAAAAAATATTGGCTGTCTTGGTTAATAAGGAAATCACGGTAATGGAGGGTTGAGAGCAAGCAGGGGCATCTGTTGATCACTGTAGATTAATTGAGATACAGTATTATATAAAGCCTTAGAGCACACAAGTGAGGACAAAAAGGAAAGCTGTATCTACACGAAGTCTTTTCAGACAAAATATGCTATGCAAAGCAATATCCAGTCTCTCAACCTTATCCATTATCTCCAACACCATTTCTCAGCAATATGAACTCTCTCTGCAAACCTGCCCAACCCCAGTACCCACACTTCCCTAGCCTTTTTCCAGAGGATGCTGACAAGGTCACTTTAATTCAAACTCTGGGCAATATTTAAGCACCTTTTCATGTCATTCAGAAGTCTAAATGCACTTCAACTGTTTCGTATTCTGTTGGCCACCTCTCCTTAAATACAAGCTACCCTTTACTTTTCTAATCTTAACTCCCTTAACTCTTAAGCTGAAACTCCCTCCACCTACTATGCTTCGATTAGGCTCTGGCTTTGTTTCTCCGTAGATATATGTTAGTCTGTAGTAACTGAAAGAACTGAAACTGCCATTTGATCCTGTCTTTCTATAGAGAAAGAATCTGCACGTTCAAGAGTCTACTCGAACGAGAAGGAATATAATACAGTTATGCACAATATGCTCCATTCCCAAAGCTGATGTTCAATCACTTGCATTAAAGTCTACATTATCATATAAATACACTGAAAAGTTACAATACAAAGGTATTTTCTTGTTCTCATTTTAAATTTTGTCCTTAAGACAATCCAAGTCTCTCCATGTGGTTTTCCTCTCATTTTTTCCGTAGTTTTCCAGTCTGCAGACTCTTCTCTCAATACAGCTGAAAACATTTTTAGTTCTCTGCTTCTTCCACACCACCCTTTGAAAGAAATCTTTTGTTATCTTGCCATAACTAGTCACTTACCATCCCTTCAGAGCTCTGAGGTTTCACTTTCTGATAGCCTCCAACTGTCTGTTCTTTCTTGCTGTCCTGCCCTTACACTTACACTGACTAAGGAAAGGAGGGGGGACATAAAGAACAAAGATGCCTATTTGCAATTTACTGGAAAGCTGAATCATAAGGGAAAAAATACAAACGCAAAAGACTACATTATAGCAAAGAACTCCTGCCAGTCCAACTCAGCACATAACCAGAAGAGCCTCTACACATTCAGCTACTCAGAAAGAAGTCTGAATCAGTCACCGTTCTCAGCAGGACTACACGGAACAGCAATGTTGTCAGGTTGCCCTGAAGTTACAGCTATTTTGGTTCAATAAAAGGTTGGAAGTGCATTTAAAAGTCAAGCACGCTCATTGAGAGCACTGAATCAGGCCATCTTCTCCCTGGTAGGAGGCTCTGCCCCACAGCCTGAGCTGGCACTTTTCCCACCTCCACAGCCCAGTTTTGGGACCTGGTAGCTGCTCATACACCCAAAACAATACACCATCACTCCACGGACACCTTGCCATTTTGCAAGTTTGACACATTTTAGGTTTTCTACTTTTATGATGCAAAGGTGAGTAACATTTGATAAAACAATGAGCACAGAGTGATCTCATCTTCAACTATCAGCATATATTAAATCAAACAACTGAAGTGGAACAAGTGTCTGTGTAAAAAAATTTATGCAAAAATGTGACTATTAAATGTTTACATCTCTGGGGGAGAGAAATCACATGCTTTTGAATCATGCATTTATGCCATAAGTAATTAAAAAAATAATTATAAGTCAATCCGGGTATGCATTTCCATGTTATAACAAGGTTGTTGTAAAACATGAATCAAGCATTAAAGGTGCTTTACTATCAAAGAAGATGGAAAAAATCAGCTACCGGACTTTCAATTACTTTATTAAAATTAATTTTAAAATCCTAACATATAACATAGTATTAGACCTTGAAAAAAGAGACATTGATTTGCACACAGCTATTAATTTCCTCCCAACTATTTCCAACAAGCTACTATATAGAACAAATCTCATCCGTTTCATTCCTTACACAGTGTTCTCCCTGTTCTGATTCCCAGTAGCTTAGAGTTATTGGTGTCTGCCTGCTTTAGTCTGTATTTTAGGACAGTAAAGCAAGTTAAAACCACAGCAACCAGGAGACAGAGATAGTATCCAACAGCAGTTATCACTACTGAACACTGGCTGCTAAATGCAGACTAGGCATTAAGTAATGGAGAGGAAAAATCACAAGGTTGGAGCCCTCATTACTGACTCTGGTTATTATGCGTAGCTTTAGAATTCTAACGAGGTAATCACGTCATACAGGGAAGGGAGGCTATCCTGAGTCCTGCAGGGATCCATGCTCAGGCTTATGCTGTTCAATGTACTCAGGAATGACCTGGGAAAGGAGCAAACTCCGAGCCTCCTCGTGTTCCCAAATCATTCTGACTAAAGAGGACTGACCGCAAGTAACTGAAGAAGGGTCTTGCAGTACAAAGTCAACAGACAATAAAATAGCATAAAAAAGGCAAACAAAAAATTAGCTATACAACGAATTCTGAATTAATTGTTAAAAAAAATACCAAGAATGAAATACTGGGTTTATGATTAGTGTTCCTAAGAAAGGTGCGTGCAACACTCATCACGGGGTGAAAAAAGCCAAGTACTGGGAAACCAACAGAGAAACAGAATAAAAATCATGTTATGAATACTGGGTATACATATCTGCTATTTACAGGATAAATCCATGACACAGCTGCACCTGCATTTGGTGTGTAATTTTTGCCCTCCTTCAAAAACTTCTTTTATCCCTCAAATCTCAGGAAAAAACCCTACAGTCACACTGGATCTTCCAGGCCTGTCTTTTCTCTCACATATAGAAATTGTTATTTCTCTTATTAGAAATAACACAGTATAATCTTAATAGATGACTTTTTTAATAGACAGAGGTCTGCAAAACTGGCCTTAGGATACAGATACTTTCTCACTAAAACTCACCAAAAACCATGATGAACTAACAGAATCCAATTTCTGGTTTCTCAAAATTATTACAGAAGATCCTATTATAGACACTACTTGCTGCTAAAAAAAAAAAAAAAAAAAAAAATTCTGCTAAATATTCCCTCTCTCACAATACATTTAGCACTTCTGTTACGCAGAGATACTGGTTTTTCCTCGCATCTCTGACAAAGGGACTGGAGTAAGCAGTGATCTGCAAATTAATTTATAGCAGCTTGTTACTGACCATTAACAAGCTCGGCCATAAAGACAGCTAAACATGCTTGTGCAGAGACTTCCTAAATGCAAGAGAGACCAATATCAGCTAGACATACACTTACCATTTTAGACTGACCGTAGCAGTAGCTCTGCTAATCATGGAGATGAAAGGATATGCAGTCTGTCAGAAAAGGGAACAAAGACCTGTGGCTACAGGAGAAAAGCTCCCTGCTCACTGGGTTAGGACGCTTCATTTGCATTATGTGAAGCAAAACAGCTCTTGTCAGGAGGTTTTTGACCACCCATTCTCTTTCATTTCACAGTGGAATTAGATGATATTATCTATAGCTAATTGTTTCAATTCTTAGAACAGGCTGAGTAAGCAGTAACGTAGGCTGGGCCACACTGGTTTAATACAGCTTTGGAAAACAGAAGGCTAGATCATCACCACACTCACATCCGCAGCCTAAAAGAAACCCGTGACCTTTTGGTCAGAGAGACGTGTCAGCCTCTTCAAGGAAAGACTCCATCCAGAGAGATGAAAACTCCATCCAGGCTCTTCAGGAAGGACAAGGAGGGCAGGCAAGGAGGGGGTCACTGAGCAGCTGGAGTGCATGGAGCTCTGCCTGGGGATGGATGAGGAACTGACTGAGAGATTCTGGGTCAGGATTAAAGGGACAGCAGGGACAGGTGACATTATAGTGGAGGTCTGCTACAGGCCACCTGACCAGGAAGACCAAGCGGATGAGGGCTTCTATAGACAGATAGGAGCAGCCTCACGTTCACAAGCCCTGGTCCTCATGGGGGACTTCAACCACCCCAACATCTGTTGGAGGGACACCACAGCAGAACACAAGCAATTCAGGAGGTCCCTGGAGTGCGTTGATGATAACTTCCTTCTCCAGGTGACAGAGGAGCCAATGAGGTGAAGTGCTGTGCCGGACCTTGTTCTCACCAACAAGGAGGGACTGCTGGGGAATGTGAAGTTCAAGGGCATCCTTGGCTGCAGTGACCATGAAATGATGGAGTTCAAGATCCTTAGGGCAGCGAGGAGGGCACAAGCAAGCTCATTATCCTGGACCATGGGATAAAGCCCTGGAGGGAAGAGGAGCCCAAGAAAGCTGGTTAATATTCAAGGCTCATCTCCTCAGGAGTGACGCATCCCAACGAAGAGGAAGTCAGGCAAAAATGCCAGGACGCCTATATGGATGAACAAGAAGCCCCTGGACAAGCTCAAACACAAAAAGGAGGCCTACAGAGGGTAGAAGCAAGGACAGGTAGTCTGGCAGAATGTAGAAAAATTGTCTGAGCAGACAAGGATCAGGTTGGGGAAGACAAAGCTGGACAGAATTTAATCTGGCCAGGGATGTCAAGGCCAACAAAAAATACTTCTATAGGTACATACATCAGTGATGAAAGGAAGACTAAGGAAAATGTAGGCCTTCTCTAGAAGGAAATGGGAGACCTGGTTACCTGGGAGAAGGGTGAGGTACTCAGCGACTTTTTCGGCCTCAGTTTTCACCAGCAAATGCTCCAGCCACACCACCCAAGTCACAGAAGGCAAAGGCAGAGACTGGGAAAATGAAGAATCACCCACTGCAGGAGAAAATCAGATTCAAGACCATCTAAGGAATCTGAAGGTGCAAAAGTTCATGGGACCTGATGAGGTGCATCTGCTGGTCCTGAGGGAACTGGCAGATGAAGTGGCTAAGCCACTATCCATCATATTTGAGAAGTTGTGGAGGCCGGTGAAGTTTCCGCTGACTGGAAAAGAGAAACATAACCCCCATATTTAAAAAGGGAAAGAGGAAGACCCAGAGAACTACAGGCCAATCAGTCTCACCTCTGTGTCCAGCAAGATCATGGAGCGGATCCTCCTGGAAACTATGCTAAGGCACATGGAAAATAAGGTGATTGGTGACAGCCAGCACGGTTTTACTAAGGGTAGATCATGCCTGACAAATTTGGTGGCTTTCTATGATGGCGTTACAGTGTTGGCGGATAAGGAACAGCAACTGATGTCACCTATCTAGACTTGTGCAAAGCATTTGACACTGTCTCATATGACATCCTTGTCACTAAATTGGAGAGACGTGGATTTGATGGATGGGCCACTCAGTGGATCAGGAATTGGCTCGATGGTCACACTCAAAGCCTTGCAACCAATGGCGCGATGTCTGAGTGGAGACCAGTGACGAGTGGTGTTCCTCAGGGGTCGGTATTGGGACCAGTGTGGTTTAACATCTTTGTCAGTGACACGAACAGTAGGATTGAGGGCACCTTTAGCAAGTTTGCTGACGACACCAAGCTGTGTGGTGCAGTTGACACCCTGGAAGGAAGCGGTGCCATCTAGAGGGGCCTTGACAGGCTGGAGAGGTGGGCCCGTGCAAACCTCATGAAGTTCAACAAGGCCAAGTGCAAGATCCTGCACATGGGCAATCCCAAGCACAAATACAGGCTGGACAGAGAATAGATAGAGAGCAACCCTGACGAGAAGGACTTGGGGGTGCTGGTTGACGAGAAGCTCAACATGACCCAGCAATGTGTGTCTGCAGCCCTGAAAGCCAACTGTATCCTGGGCTACATCAAAAGAGATGTGACCAGCAGGTCAAGGGAGGTGATTCTCCCCCTCTATTCAGCTCTCATGAGACCTCACCTGGAGTACTGTTTTCACCTCAGGGGCCACCAGCACAAGACAGACATGGACCTGCTGAATCGAGTCCAGAGGATGGCCATGAAGATGATCAGGGGGCTGGAGTATCTCTCCTATGAGGACAGGCTGAGAGAGTTGGCGTTGGAGAAGAGAAGGCTCCAGGGAGACCTTGTAACAGCCTTCCAGTGCCTAAAGGGGGCCTACAACAAGGAAGCTGGAGAGGGACTTTTTACAAGGGCATGTAGTCACAGGACATGTAGTAATGGCTTTAAACTGAAAGAGGGGAGATTTAGATTAGATATAAGGAATAAATTCTTTACTGTGAGGGTGGTGAGACACTGGAACAGGCTGCCCAGAGAGGCTGTGGATGCCCCATCCCTGGAAATGTTCAAGGCAAGGCTGGATGGGGCTTTGAGCAACCTGGTGTAGTCAAAGGTGTCCCTGCCCATGGCAGGGGGGGTTGGAACTAGATGATCTTTAAGGTCCCTTCCAACCCAAACCATTCTATGACTCTATGAAACTTGGTGTTAGGACTTAACCTTTCTAGAGCAGCCAGACCAGTGTTTCTGTCTTCCCTGGGATGTACAGGCACCCTACTGTTCTTGAAGGAAAGAACACTTTCAATTTATACACTGGTGTGAGATGGAGATAGAAAAGAACTTCCTAGACATTTGCTGTGTTTACCTCACTGCTAAACAACTCACTCAAATTTCTGGCTCACTTGTACCAATGAAAAGAGCTGTCACATGCCTCAAGCTTCACAGAGGCACCATTTCTCTCCCTTGTTTAAACGATCTTATCAGGTACAGACATGGTGAAAGCTAAAAGGTGTCACTCTGCAGTTGTATCTATTACACATCTGTATGTTTACCCCTCCCTGTATCAGTCTAAAGAAAAGGAAATAATTTATGACTTGAGGAAGTCAAACCTCCCCCTTGCGTTGTGCTTCATACTAGGCCTGCCTGTGGCACATGTGCTCTGAAGATTGTTCTGCGGGACCAAAAGACAGCACAGAGGGTTACAAGGAGCCATACCAAGGAAAAAGACTGAAGCCAACACCCGTAGCTCAATAAGCGTGCAGGCAATAGAGAAAGGGGACATTTCTTCCAGCAGCACTCTCACCCTGGGAAGTGATCACGACTTTTCTTCTACCATTCCATCGCAGCGCTGTTTCACACCCACTCACCTTGCACACATTTCAGGGTACATACTGGAAAAGTCAAGAACCAGGCATGGTAGTCAAGAGCTACATCATCTCAGATCCTTGGCTTCATTAAGGTGTTTTGCACTTGGAGGCAAGAAGGTGAGAGACATGCTTAGTTTTGGAGAAGGAAACACTTGTTAAAAGTTTTGGACTATTTATTCTAAGAATCAGACAGTCTCATTCTTTCATCAAGATTACCCAGCCGCTAAACCCAACCAGATTTCTTTAAAAAAAACCTACCTTATATTTATATGAATGACTTAGGCATTTTTTTAAAAAAAAATCCATTCTAAAGATAAATTAATTTATTAATAAATGCCAAATTTGACAATGGATGAAAGCACTCAAAACCAAGACACGTCCAGCCATATGTGCAGATACTAAGTATATCTTTGTGTCAACTATTGTAGTCTTCACTGCAAGAGCTAGAAAAACCACTTTATCCAAAAGGCTTTTCATTTGTATCCCTTATGTCACAAGAAAAATGTATACATATACATGATTAATAGAAAAATTTCAGAGTTATAATTAATTCATTAAGAAAGAGTTTACAAATTCACAAGAATATCAGCTTCTTATATCAAATGATAAAATGGATTTATTCAGAAATCAAGGTAAATGGTAGTTTTAGCTACCCTTATAGCAAGGTCTAAAATAATACGGGACATCACAAACTATGTATCCTAATTAAAAAGACTGATACTGAACTTAAGTTTTACTTCAGCTGCAGTGAAAATGTTAATTCTGAATGGACGCACATACAAGGGCAAGGTTCATAGGCCTCACTCTGAAAATGAAAATTCAAAGGAAGTATCACAGAAGAATTTAGTGTTCTAAACATGAGTCATTGCTAGACATACCTGTCGTAGAAAATGAGAAGTCAGCTTTCCTAAGTTTTACTTCCTCTCACCCTACTACCATTTATTTATCTATGTCTAAAAAAAAACAAACCACCACATAAATTATAAATAATCCCCTGCAACTCACAGCCGTGGTAGATACCTAAGTTTTGTGTGTGAAAAGAAGTGAGAAACATTTCAGTGTCCACAAGTATTCAACACATCATTTCACCTTCTACAAACTGAGTAGGTTTGGCACAGAAAACATTTGGCAATGGTCTGCATAAACCATTTCACAAAGATAACTTTTCCTCCTCCTGCCCATTGAGAGACAGCTGAGGATGCAGTGAGGAGAGAGGAAGAACACAGAGGAATTGCATTGTATATATTTCCTCCCACTTCACTTTCTCCCATGCATTATTTACCACAGGAGGCAACTTCATGAAGTTTAACAAGTGCACTGATACTAATCCAGCAAAGAAGTTAGTGTCCATATCACAGAACTCTCTTACTATTCTCTCCCACTTTCAGTTTATTTTACAGTATTTTATAAAGCTTACTTAAACATCTTATACAGGCCTAAATCATTCAGGTTAAGAGTGAACAGCTCAGTCTTACCAGGAACTCACGGTCCATAAGCCTAGTACAGGAAACAAGAACAGACACGGAGCTTGGTTAGTCTGCACTGCATGCACGTTTCAGACATTTCAAAACTGTCACTTTGAAATACAATTTTAAGCTCTCATTTTAATAGCATTTGTTACATAACCTAATACTAGAATTTTTTTTTTGCTCAAATACCTTTAAAAGAGTGCATGGAAAAGGTCTGGGGTTAGCATGGGGAGCATAGGAGAGGTAAGAAAAAAATCCCAAACAGTTTCTTTTTTGTTTGAGAGGACTTAGTCACTTTCAGCCACCACTGAATTATCCTGTTTCAATGGGAATACCCACACTCCATTTTCACCTAAAGGAAATGACTGCATCACTACTGCCTGGAGCAAGCTGCCAAATGACTTTATAGAGATTTAATTCTCCCCTTTCCAATACTGTCCCTCTTCTCTATTTCAGCACTTCCAGCACTTCAGAAGGCAGATCATGAGCACAACAAGAAAGCATTACCCCCACTAGTCCCATATATTCAAGAGCAGAGATATGAAAGCCATGCAAATCACAGGTATGTCCTTGATCAGACTGTCATTTAAGAGCTGAGCGCACAACAATTCCAGGACTAACTCCTGCCTACTCGAAACTGCGGGGTACAGGGGGAGCTGAGCTTAGCAGGAAGCCGTGGGCTTTCTCAGCTGCTTCCTTGGTATTTAAGGAACATCAAACTTCATACGCCATTGTATTTTTAATCTCTTTGACCATAAATTGTATGTAATCACTTAAAAGGAGCTTTTTGTAAGGTGCCTTCCAGCCACTTTTTTCCAGAAATTTTTTCCAGAAATTATCACCAGCACAAAATCCTGAAAGTCAGCATCCCACTTCTCAGGTCTCTCAGAAATAATTATGGCCCCTGCAGATCACATCAGTATCCATCTAAATACTACCTAGAAATGGCAGATTGAGAATACTACAGGAATTTATCTTCTAAAAGGATAGGCTCTGATTATCTCCATAACATTCAAACTCCTTATGGCCTGTAGCATTTGGGAGCTATATTTTGGTACTTATAGAAGAGAGCTCTGCAGAAAAAAAACCTAAGCCAATGGGAAAACTACCTAGTTGTAATAAGAGATATGAACACAAGTCACAGAATACAACCTTTATTCTTTAAAACAGAAGGAAGACACTATCTACATGCAAGCTATTGGTTGGAGGTTTTTTTGCTTGCATATTTATGTGCAATACTAACATTTCACAAGTGCTCAAATGCTTCTCTTTTCCCTCTTAAGTTTCCACTTTTTCTTCCTTGGCTCATGTATATTAAATGCACTTTGTAATGCAGGAAACGTTGCCAAATGCTTCCCTGGGAAAACACGACGGTAATAAAGGTTTGGAAGAAATCTGGTGCTCAAACTAGAAGATGTCAACACATTTGAATGAAAGCGGGCATAAGCCACAGTGAAATACAAAAATTGAAACTAGTTTGGGGGGACAAAAAAGCATGCTTCCAGTTAAATCTGTTAATAGGGAACCTTGGCTGCTGAGTACATCAAACATTTTAGCTTTCCAAAAGGAAACGTTACTTTTGTAAGAGACTTTCTTTCTCATGTCTGTCTAAGAGGGAGTGGCACATTTCAGGCATTCAGAGCATAAAGCAATGACAACAATGCAGAGTCACATGAAGCTGTTCTGTGCCAGCTGTGTAAGCTTCCTGAAATTTCATTCACCAAAAGGTCAAGAACTTGTGGTACTATACATATGAGGAGTTTTAGAAATTATTTGGAGTTCAACTGCCTGCAAGATTTTCCTTGTGGTTCAGTACAAAACTAACATCTCCCTGATTTGCTTGGCAATGTGACATGTTGTCCATATATGTTCTGCCATGCAGGAAATGCATTTGGTCTTTTGTGCTGTTTTTGGAACCAAGTCACTCTCTGCGTTAGCACAAAAGTTATAGTGGTTGTGATGGACAATAGCAATTTCTGATTTTACCTAGGCAAATCAGATTGTTTGTAATGATCCTAAACAAAGAAGTTATCCACCTTGAAACCTATTAAAAAATAAATCACAATTCAGAGCTTAAATTCATAATTTTAAAGTAAAAAAAAAATGAAGCCATCTAACCTGAAAATATCAAGGATTTGGAAAATGATATTCTGCTGAGCCTAATCCTAATGTGCTCGGTTATAAACAAACACATAACCCACCAAAATGTAGCCTCTGGCTTAAAAACAATCCTGTATTAAAGCTATAGGTAATCTGTCTTACATAATGCTATTTGCATTTTGTAATCCTGTTAAAAATACTTGTGACATCAAATCAATGCCTTCTATTCACAAATGTATCATCCAAACCAGGAGTTGCACTCATGTAGTAGAACTGCTCTTGGGCTTTTTCTTTATTTTATGTGTAGTCCTTTTGTAGCATTTGTGGTATACATAAACAGCACAGTGCTATGAACTGAAGTTTAGTACAAATATAAATTAAATTAGAGAACTATCACCACTTGTCCTAGGAAATTAAACAACAGCCTGATGTTCACAGTTTGGTGAACTATTCACATCCGTGGAGGATTGGATGATGGCACAAAGATTTTCCATTAATAAAGCAGATTATAAATTTAGGGCGGGAAGTTAGTATTAAACCTTATGCTAACTCATCTTATCCCACTTGAACTCTGAACAGCAATTCAGTCTGTAGCATCAAAAAGTCCCAGGGTATAGGCAGATACCCAAACACACTACGCAAGTCCCCATTCAGCCTTAGAATTTCCTAGAGAGTTGACTTCATTCACCCCTCTGTGCATGGAAGCACACATTCTGGGTAAACACTTATCTTCTGTGTAACACTCTCCAGCTCTCTAAGAAGATGTAATTAAGCACCTGAAGTCTACAAGAGCTCTCGAGGAGAACTGGAAAAGTCAGATGTGATGGGGATCGCAACTACTTCTGAGAAGCAGAAACAGTGATAGTCCTGCCCACTTTCTCCTGAGCCAGGTGGTTAGAGCACATACTTAAGGATGGGAGATCCAACTTCAAGCTCCACGTGTTAGGAGCTGGTTGAGCAGGGCTGATGATGATTTGCTACAGAACGCAGGCTCTTCAGAGAGGGTGATCTGCCTTACCAGCTCTCCCAGTCATTCCCTGTTGTACAGGGGCTCAGGGCAGATGGAAGCTTTCAGGTAGCACACCCTGGGTCCTGGCAGTTAGGACAAAGTGAACAGAACTGACTGAAACCCCACGAAGGCTGGCAAAAAAACAGAACCAAGATCTCTCACTTCTTCTGTGCCCTGATCACTGGAAAAAGAGTGTCCCTCCTTCCAGTACTTCTGCAATGTCCACCTGCAGAAGAACTATACAGACCTGTTCCAAAATGGAGAGAGGACATATCGCAGAATTAGAGAGCAGTTACGGTTGGAAGGGACTTCTGGGAGTCACCTGGTTTAAACATTTGCTTCCCACCCTGTTCAGCACAGCAACAAATTCAAAGTTAGATATAATATCCTAATGACTCCTTAATGCTTTTAATGAAAGAAAGAGAAGGACTCCATTGGACTGGTCTTCAGAGAGTTAAAATAAATTTGTATCGGGCAGGCTGGCTCACTACCCTATATTAAATAATTCAAATTCTGGTACAGCAGAGTTTAAGCTAGGAGGACAGGATTTCACTCTTAGTATGTACAAACACACACAGAGAGCTACATTTATAGGTATGTTCAATTATTACACTAACATTTCAGAGAAAGATATCCTAGCGACCCCATTAGGTTTGTAAGCCCTGAGCTGGTTTACTTTTAAGTCTGATGTTCTCTTTAAATTTGCAAATAGAAGTCTGGCATTCACTTAGCATAATAACAAAGATCCATCTAGCCCAAGGTCTCATCTCTGACAGCAGCTAAAAGCAGATGCCCAAGGGAGAAGAATTCGTTTGCGGCAATACTCTCCCAGCCTTCATCAGTGGAAAGCTCAGAGACTTGCCGCAATTTCCCATTGCGCAACTCCGCTGCTGTACTGTCTTGATGAAGTAGCAACATTTTTACACCATTGTTGTCATCAGAATTAAGACCTCCAATTTCAGAAGCTATAGTACACTATTTGAAACATTACATGCTATTAGTGGCAATGGCTATAAAGTTAGCAATAAACGCTAGTATAGAAACTGCACTTAAAACATACTGTGCTTCGATAAGAAAGGCAAAATACCATAAAATCTTTCCACAAGCTTTTTCAAGTGTGTATCAGTTCCTTTATCTTGATTTTACTATCAAATTATGGTCTAACCAATATACTCTATATTGCGGCAAGGTCTACAGAAACCATAATTCTGAGGGGAAAAAAAAAAACAAAGAATGAAATTCAAGTGCATCCTGTAATTAAGAGTCCTAGGTATCAGGGCTGTGTCTGTGTGCATACCCAGCACACTTATTCACCAGCTCCCAGCATGGTCCAGGAACTGTTCAGCTGAAAACTCTCAAATGAGTTCCTTGTGCCCCCCACACAGCATGGTGACTGACTGAACCCCCACCTGCCTTCACAACAAGGCAGTTGGTAAACAGGACCTCTCCAGCTGGGAATTGTGGACAGTCCTTGAAGCTTCCCCAGGCAGCTCCTGCTATGCATTGGGCAACTGATAGGAGTTGCTTGTATGCTTAAATGTTTGAATAGCATCCCAGGTTGAGAATCCGACATTCACAGAGACTCCCCAAGGCAGCTGAAACTGTTCCTGGTTATGCAGCAGTCTCCTGTATACATACAAGACAGACGGGAAATGTTTTGCACAGAGCTTAATGTAACCAAGAGAAACAGATCATGCATAAACAGCAGAAAACATTTTGTGGAGTCTCATCCAGCTGAAGAGACTCCCATCACCATCCAGTGAAGCACCATCAGACCCTATCAAGAGATTAGATGCCCCAGACGAGCATGACCCAACGCAAGAGAAACCAGTCAATTACTTCTCCCACCCACCCTTTAAACAAACAGCTGTCTGACTGTGCAACAATATCGGGAAAGTTATTTGAAGACAAAGGATTACACTGTCTTTTTCAAGGAAAACACTATAGTCACTTCCCAACATTTGCCATCACATTAAGCCTACTTTGTCTGCATCTGTGTTGCTTCATTAATAGTTTCCAGATTAAAGTTTTTGGCATAAGACCTAGAAATACTTGTTTTATCAAAGTTGTACTGAACTAAATGATGGAAAGTGATCAAAAGTCTGATTCAAGCTTCAGATGAATCCTAGAGGCATTACTCCCATTTTACATAGACGGCAGACCAGAAAAACCTCTAAAGACTGAGACATTTTCATGTAATCTTAATGACACCAGATGGAAAAATAAAACCCCACACATTTCTCACACATTTTTCTTAAATACTTAAAGTAAATCCACTGTATCACTAGTGTTCCTGTAAGTACTTTAAAATACTCCCCAGCCAGGATTAGAACAGTGTGTCCCAAGTGAAGGTTGCATCTACCACATACAAGTTCTCAGATCAGTCCAAGTGTAATCAGCTTCACAGCTCTGGATCCTCAAAAAAGCCAACCACAACACTTATATTTTTTTTTTTTGCTTTTATTTTTATTTCTTTATATACACCTCTAAGTGATTCCAACAGTTTTCCTTAGATACGATCTTTACACTGTGACTGCTCTGAATTGATAGTGATGGGTGGCAGAGTATCTTATACACAGGTTACAGCTTAGGACCAGCTGGCAACTAGCGCTGATGTGCAATACAGTCATCACCTCATAAGGTGTCATTCCCAATTCCATTCCCCCCACACTTCCAACCTTGAACAGCACAGTTAATTTTCAATTATCCAAGGCAGTAAAGGGGTCAGGTAATCAAGAAAAAATCCCCACATGTATAAAAGCTCTAGGCGAACCTGCTTTAGCAGGAGGGTTGGACTAGATGATCTACAGAGGCCCCTTCCAATCCCCACCATTCTGTGATTCTGTGTGAATACACGTGTACATGTATTAAGTTACAGAAGAACACTGAACAGTATAACTGATGCCAAAGAGGGCAGTAATACTGTTCACTATGAATGGACACAAATCACTTGACTAATACTGATCTCAAATCAGACAGTGCTGCATAAAAGTAACTTTCCTGCTCTCTGACCTAAGCTTGCTCACAGGAAGCCAATTTAGGCACTGCTACATTTATAGTACAGTTAATACATAACCTGAAAAATAAATGCAAATAAATTAACCTTAGCAGAAACCACAGCTTGGAAAATAAACAGAAATAAATATAATGGAAAGCTTTTTCTTTAAAGCTACTCTATGATGATACTTCTAATGATTACAAATTGCCAGTGTAACATTAAAACCATTATCAATTCTCAGGACAGTTGGCTGGATGTGTAAGGGAAGCTCCAACCCCCACCTCCCTTCCAAATCCTAATGAAATAAAGTCTCAAAACCCATCACCTTTCTGTCCTCAAGTTTCCGATTTGTTACTCTACTTAATAATTTGATTACAACAGAGTATCATCCATTCATGCTGCAGATCAAGTCAGTGAGGATAATCTGGCCATGCTGGTTCTCCAAACTCTATAATGGTGCCAACTCCCTCTGACATCTGCAGGATATTATATTTTCTTTATAATACATTTGTTAGCCTTCCAGTACTGAAGCACTATCCAGAAGTAAACCAGCTGGATATAAATACAGTTTTCTTTTCCACATCCCCACTAAATTTAAGGATCTCAAATCCAGCTTCGTTAACAGCAAAGATGACTTTGGACAAGTGAGGTAGGCTATATGAAATGCTTCTGAAAATGGAATACTTTCACTAAACATGTCCTTTCACACGCTGTTTTTAAACTCTGGTTTAAGAATATGTTTTTCTGACCAATGTGAATATATTTAGTGGAGCAAGCTTTAATACCCTTTAAAAATATAAGCTACTGCATAGTACTCATTAATTGTGTCTAGGAGCTGTAATCATAAATGACAGTCTCATTAGGACTGGTACTGTATGGACAGATAGCCACAGCCTCAAAGAACACACAGAAATTTGCAAAATAATTTTATATGAAAACTCAGAAGTCATTAGACAGCAAACAAAGGTTTTAAGATACTTACTTCAAAGTCTGACTGTCTAATTATATTTAAGTATGTAAGCCTTCTTGAAAGAAACCTTTAAGTTTTGTTTTTCAGTTCTGTGCCTACTATCACACAATTGCACTCACAGTAAGATTTACATACTAATTACTTGCCTGTGCGTGAATAGCAGGTATTTAAAAATCTATCATAGTATGGTAGAAACAGCAATGAAGGGATAAAGACAACAAGGGAACTGAAAAATGTTGCTCTTCTGGGTCCTACTTACAGACTTGCAAGTGTTTCATTTTGGACTCTGCACAAGTCTTTGTTTGAGGATTAGTGTTCAGAAACTGAATTACATTACCAAGGTTGAGATACATTTTGTGTTCTGTCAGGAAAGTGTTGGGTTGTTTTTCCCAGCAATGTTTAGTGTTAAGGATTATCATTAGCTCTATTTCTGATAGGTAATACTCAATGTTGAACAGCAACATTTAAAAGTACATAAAATGTTTTAAATTCCAAGTCATATTTCAAGGCACTGCCAACACAATATCAATTTAGTTCCTTTTTTGTTAATTATAAAACTAAATTAATATTGAAACTGGGGAAAAAATAATCTAATTATAATCAAGTACTTCATTACAAAATGCAAATTCATAATTCCACTAATCTGAATTCTGTTTTCGAAAAATAGCAATTATTAGTCAAAGTAGTGCATTAGCTCACCATACTGAATTATGAATTATTTCCCACAACCACAGATAAAACCTCCCACTAATGAAAGCAAATATTCAACTGTTTTTATAGACGTATTCAGAAACAGATGTCTCACTCCATCCTTTACCATCCAGGATGAGGCAGGCTCTCAACTCTACAGATCAGCATTAGTCTGCACCTTCAGAGAAACGTACTTGTAGTAGCTTGTACCAGCTTGCAATTTCATTTCAGTATTCTGTCACAATTCAGATCTTTTCTATATATATATTAGAGTGTGGAACAGTCACTGGAGCCTAAATCAAGACATCATCAGCAAAAGGTCATTTTTCCACTTGTGAGCAGCAAGTCAAGGAACAGATGTGCAGTCTTTACGAGAAGAATATTACAACCAATTCCTTTTTTGCACTATTTTTTTAACTTAATTCTTTGCCAATTCAGACAATACGTCATAGTTATAGGCAACATTCACTAAAATGATAGCTTGAGGTTTTGTTTTAGTAAACAAGAAATCATACCTCTATTCTTAGTTAGTAGCTATTTGCAGGTAATTAAATAGACCTCTTTGCTCTGTCTCCCCTCGCTTTGTTATCTTTCACACTTTCTTCTGGTTTCAGCACTTTCTTACTCTTATCTCTTCCATTCCAATTAATATGTCTTTTTATTAGCAGTCAATCCAGGAAGCTACGTATTAGTTTGTAATTTCTACTTTCCCATCTATAGTAATAAAAATAATGGCATTTATTTTCTTTATCTTGCTGTGTGAAACTTCTTTGTCATGAGTCTGGTTAGTAAGAGTTGGCGTTTCCTTCAACATAATCTCAGTTAAACTAAGCGGGGGGAGAGGGGGGAACTCACAGAAATCCTTGACTCTTTTAGGATAGCTTTACCTCAGAAGAGAAAAGAAACACACATAAGCATCTACGCAGCACAATGAACATAGAGGCTAATCTTCCTACCAACGCTACCCTTTGCATTTGCCCTGGCACTCATTTAACTTCCAACAGCTTACAGCTACCGCACGTGTTCTCAGCAACAGTGTTTCTGTCACTGTATTTAAGGGACAGAATTCAGGCCTCAGAGAGAGTTGTCAAGTCTCATAAGTTTAACTGAATTTTTCAAAAACCCAGATGCAAAAATCAACCAATTATTAAGAGCAACTCAGGTTTATTTTTAGACGTTTCTAGGCTTCTAGAAATAGAGGGGGGGGGAAAGAAGCAGCTAGGACACATTAGCCAAGTGAACTATGAAGATACAAATCTTAATAAATCATTAATTCCTATGATACTCTTGAGTGTCTGATGCTGTCAATTCTGCTGGTACACTTCCCTGGATGCAATGAGAGACCTACTCCCATATTTTAGTGCCGATGGGTTGAGAAGGTTGTGAAGAACAACATAAAACTGCCAGATAAAGTTTTGAGAGCAGTATCTGCAAACTATCTTTACAAAGGACCTCTCCAGAAATCCTGATGTTAAGGGAGCTGTGCCTGCTGGAAATGACAGTGGGGAAATTGGAAATCTGCAGCAGCATTTAAGACTATTTTGATGATGCTTCACTCCAGCACAGCTGACAGAATTGAGACCCCCAGAGAGCAACCAAAGGTCTTAAGGCTTGTGTCTGAAGAATACTATGACTTTGGAGCAACAGGATAAAGACTTTGCTTTCCTCACAAAACTGTCTGGGTCGTAGAGGAAAATAGTTCACAGGAAAGACACTATCACTGTAACTTGAGACTGTGCATGAGCATTAAAAGCCAGCACATGATATGCTTTAATTAAGCACCTACATTCCTAGCAAGAAAGCTAAATAAAAATTACTGAAAATCATCTTTCACCAAAAACTACAATACAGCATTCCTAAAAAAGGTTACTCCATTGAAGTATTTAATTTTAGACCCATAATATTAAATATTTTCCATGATACTCTGAAGAGAAAAAGTACACACTTTAAAGGACATAAATGTTATTAATAAAAAGAAAAAGAAGAATATGCAAATGCTGGGGGATCTTTGTGAAAACATGAACTTTAATGCAGCCAGAATTAAGTTACTCTTTAACTACAAGAGAGAAACCAAATGAGAAATGAATCTATCTTTCATTTTCAAATGAAGATGGACACGGTCCTGGAAAACATGCTTCAATTAACATTACTGGACTCTATAAATGTAAATGGGTTAAGTTTAACAACTCATTATTTACAGGTCAAACTACACGATCTGATGAACTGTTCTGACTTCTGCTGAAGGAATACAAAACCACAGGTGAGTTCTAAGCAGACGTATTTGCTTTCATCTTACACTAACAAAATATAATACTATTTAATTTTTATTAAATTCTGTGCTTCTATACTACGTTATTCATTCAGTCATCATCTTGCTGTACTTTTACAGGCATAGGCAGTCTCTAAGGATTTTGGTTTCAAGTCATTAAACAATGTGTCTGCCCTCTGCTGGTCACACTCACCTTTATATGTTCCCACACTTTTAGCTTTTTTAAAGATGCACTTTATACTACTACAGCCTCCAAAATCTTTAGCTTTTAGTCACCCCGGGATGGCTTGCTCTCCAGTTATGCAACTGCTTATATTTCAATTTTATCATGCAGAAATAGCCCGCACATAATCTAAGATGTTCCTCGTTTTGTTCATATCTAGAACCAAGTTTAGACACCAATTTTTAAAGCACTCAAACTACAGGAAAGCAGAAAACTTGCAAAAATTCCCTACAGTATGTATTGATTATATGAGATTATATGTTTGGTATCATCTGAGTGAAGATGTTGCAACTTGTAACACATTGAAATGTTGGCTACTAAACTCCAAGGTCCATAAACACACAAAATGCTTGAGGGAAAAAGATGGATATTTAGAAGACCGTTTTCACATTAAAGGTGTCAGAGTTGTACTATATAGAAATTTCTATGACTTTGTATATCATGAAAGATCAATATGGACAAAAACATTAAATTAGGGTCTGTAGTCCAGTTATTAGCCCTGCTCCTCTGACAGCCATGTGTTAGTTCATGTGACAGGGGGAGCAGTCATGCAGCTTCCTTACTTTTTATTACAAATCCAGGAAAAAGTTAAAGAAAACTGTTTCCCAGCTCAAAGACTTCATCGTCAGAAAAGCAGTAGGTGGAATCCTCTCTCCCTCATTATTTGATGTTTTTAAAGACATTAGATGATGTAAAAACCACAAAAACTTCAGCAGGATTCAAAATACACTTGGTATGTAGAACACCAACATTGGATTTGTTTGTTATTTTAGATGTCTAACCAAAAACCAGCTCATGAATAGACAAAAGCAAGGCAAACCATACATAAGGTACTTACAGCTCCAATATGAAGGTTGGGTTCCTTCACATCCCCACAGATGTCCCAAACACCCTTGTAGTATTACTGGGACGGGGTGGTAGTAATAGTGACAATAGCTCTCATCTGCCCCTATGACCTAACCCAACCTATGCCTAGGGAAGAATAGTGACACCTGCAACAGAAAGAAGAGCTCAGAAGACCGTGGATTCTCTGCAATAGCCCCAAGAACACATGGTCCCCCTTCTTCCTTCATTGCCAAGATATTTCCTATATTGGGGTGTCTCTGAACTTCACTACAAATGAATAATAAACAAATATGGTGGTAAATGGAAGTGGGAATCTTTCACATCCAGTAAAAAGACCATATCCTGTCCAACGTCTCTGGTGACAAGTGCTCTGGTCTTCACGACTTACAGACTCAATTGCTGCAATACTGAAATTATTTTCTCACACCCCAGAGAAAGCAACAGCTTCCTCAAAACGTGACAGGACTGCCACACATCACAACACCGACTCTGGCTTTTAGTGTTACTCAGAACTCAATTCACGATGTGGAAAATGGGTTGCCATTATGTCCTCAACTGATCTAACAACAACAACAACAAAACCTAGTCACACTGGAACCATTAAATTGCTTGTAACTGATAATGCTCACCACCCATGGAGAACAGCAGCCAGACCCAGGACACAAAACTTATGCTCCAAGACTCAAATATGACTAGAAGCCTCAGTTTATCCAACACTGCATGCAAGAACTCCATTTCTGTTCTTTTCTCTTTTAACGCAGAGCTCCCCTGTTGTAAACTTACTCAAGTCCTGTACAATTCTGAAAGGATGGGAAAGGAAAAGGAACAGATCTCCCTTTTCTGAACTTCAGTAAAAACCACCTAGACAGATTAAAAAGCAGTAAAAAGGCTAGCACAGCCTAATAACATCTATCGCACCCAAGGCAAGAACCAGATTTCGATTGTGTGTGGCCATGTAATGATTGCAACAAAATTACAAAATTCAGCTGAGCTGACATTGAAAAAATACCTTGCATTTTCAAGAAAAGAGCTGCAACTCATGGGGATTAAAATTCCGACTGTATATTTAGTTTGTCCGGACACTACAGCATTGGTCTATAGGTGAGGGGGCTTAGTGGAGAGACCCACAGATTCCAGCTTACTCAAAGTGGCAATAACCAAGTTCATCCCACCCAAAGAATAGCCATGGCCAAGCTCACTTCTTCCCGATATCACTTGAAAATTGTAACGAGGAAGGCACATCACAGACCTCCTGCATTTTGATTCCCCTAGAGATGTGAACAGCAGCAGAGTAGGAAACCTCACTTTTTAGTCCTTCTAAATGCTGGAGAAGTAGTGAAAAGGACCATCCATCCTGTTACAACAGGTAATTATGACTGTGCACAAGCCTACTGATGAACACCACTGAACTCCTAAACACCCTTGAAAAGCCCTTTAAATGACAGGGAATACATCATGAAGATAACAGGGCTATGTAGTGTTTTCCTTCAAATTGCTTGATCTGATAATTCCTAGGAAAAAAAAAAAAAACAACCCTTCACCAACAGTAAGACAAATTCTTGTTTTTCTGCTGCTGCTCCCCTTTGAGTAACTCATTTCCCTGCTTTTGACATGCTCTTCAAAATTCTTCCCTCCCTCAGGACTGTCTACACTTCCCACCTCACACCGAGGACCTATCCACCTGCTTCATCCTACACGCTTTTATATACAAGTTGTAGGTAGATTCCCTCTCAAACTGTTCTACTCAGAGATCACAAGACTGTTGCCTTTTCTCTTTAAGATTTCCAGGGAATTTTATTCCAAACTCCCTCCTTCCTACCGCTTCTTTCTAATGCAAAAGTTAATTAATACATTTTGTTCATCCTTCTCCTCATACACTGGTCCTCCTCACGGATTTTTTTTTTTTCATAATTCATTATCTTCAGCCTCTTACTTTAAATTTTATTCATTTCTACTACCCTGCCCATGCTACAATATTCAGTGGGAAGACTTCGCTTGGCCAGTGCCTATGCACTGGTTGGTTAACTCCATGGTATTGTTTTCCACCAGTAGAACTGTTCCCTGACTCTAAATCTTGTACAAAAGCTGGCTTTTGCGCTAATTGATTATATACAATGCCTTTGCATACACACAGACACACACGGAGCCCTATAGTGTTGTGACACTGTAAAGGCAACTCCGTTACATTCAGCCTCAGAACCAAGTTGGACAAATGCTGCAAAACTGAAAACATGGAAAAAGGGAAGTAAGAAGTGAGACGCACAGTTCAGAAAGCCAAAGAAAACCTGTACTCATGTATAAACGCTGTCAGCTTCTCACTTCCATAACAGTCTAAAGGAAAACGGTATGTTAATGTTTTGGGTGGCTGTTTGGAAAAGCCTAATTAGCAGCCAGAGACTAACTCATACAACAAGGAAGTTACGGATCAACTTTTGTTTTCCTCAAACAAGCTGTTAAACAGTAACAATTACATACTTTAAACCAGAGGAAACTAAAAGGTCATATACACCTAATGGTGCAGACAGAGTATGAGGACAACTGTATTCCCACTGGGACACATTCAACACATCCAAACTCAGCAATCTTACATGAGTATCTACAGAATTTAGAGAGATTACATTTGTACTAATTCTGTCTGATTTAACTGACAATTTAGACAGCTAGCTCCTTTCTAATGCGGCTATTTTTTAAAGTTATCACGTCCTCATAAGTTGAACTGGCCTTTTTTTCCTCGCTTGGCTATTTTTGTGCATCCGAGATGCTCTGCATGAAATGCTGCTTTTTATATGAAGTTTGGTTGCTTAAAGTAGAATGGGGGTACTGTGAGTTCTTACAGAAACATTTTATAATTCAAGCTGTTATGCTTCCATACTAAAAAGTTAACAAGGGGAAAGCTGTAATCACATTATGAATTGAGCCATTTCAAAACCAAAACAGTGTAGAAAAACAGTGTATTCACACAAAATGAATACTAAGATACATTTATCCTGATTCATACAGCAAAACAAAAAAAATTGAAAGCTTCTTACAACAGTTAATAGAAGATCCAGATGAACACTTAGTAAAGGGACAAGCTAAAGAGCAATCCAGAGGAGTATTTGCAATGCAATTAGGCTAGACAAGTAAGTCTGAATGTATGCCAGCTGCAGGGGCCTGCCCTTAATTCACACAATCAAATGTCTAGTGTGTCGTGCAGTGTCTAGCATCAGTATCTCCAGTATTAAAAGTCTCATCAGATATGTACTTGTTTACTGAGCATCTTAATCGGGGTCTGAACACATATCTAGCTGTACCTTCTAGCAGTCTATATGCCAGTCCATCACCATCTGTCAGTTAAAGCTCCCACAGATAGAAAAAAATCAATTCAAACAAACGCATTCGGCACGCAAACTAAGCTATCATTCACATTTCAACATAAGACTTGAATTCCTTTTCAGTGTTCTTCAACTTTGACCCAGCTCTACCCCCTCCTTCACTGAAAAGGGCAAAGACAACAGCCCAGCAAGTGGGACAGGCAAAACAGACCTCCTTTGTTCACTTTTTCCTTTTCAGTTTTCTATGGAGGTAAATAACTGAAAGCCCAGCCAACCTCCAGTAGCTCAGAAGAAAGCAATATAGCTAGCTTGCAACTATCCTTTCCTGGTTAACAAACGGTAGGACAAAACTTATGGTGCACCGTGTTAATCTTATTACTGGAGATTAACTCTTTACAAATTCCCTTAATATTATATTTACAAGATGATATTCATAAATGCGTAAGTTACAACATCTTTAATACTAAACTGAACAGGCAATACACATACTTACCAATTTAAAATGCAACAAATTATCACTGCGGAGAAAGTATAACTGAATTTTTTGAATACTATCAGCCCACTCAGGAAGGCAAAATCACATTCACTGCATATTGCCCAGCAGACAACCTCCTACATTATTCCCTCAG
Organism: Leptosomus discolor; assembly: GCF_034619465.1. NCBI lineage: Eukaryota > Metazoa > Chordata > Aves > Leptosomiformes > Leptosomidae > Leptosomus > Leptosomus discolor. The sequence goes on from NC_141391.1 coordinate 187,313,062, forward strand.
CTTACATTACCGAGATATACTTTCTCTGTAAGGCTTCCCATTTTGCCAACTCTGTTCATAAAACACAACATGATGAACATATCCAGTGAATACTGAATAGCACAGCTTTACCATACTGCTCCAATATAATGGAAGGTAAGCGATCACAATTTGAGGTGATTTAGGACAAATGAATAAAACTACAGACTAACAGCAATTCCGCAGCCGCAAGCAAAACAGATTTAATGTTTAGGCTGATAGAGCTATTCGAGCTGTGCAACAATCTATTAACAAAACCCCAAACCCTTAGTGTATTCAGTATGTTTTACATCCAGATACCATGGAGAGACACTTCCCTACAGCAGGAAGAATGGGGACACTAGCATTACCTTTTCCTGACTTGAAATCGGAATTCTCAAACCAATAAAATCTCTCAAGTAGAGAGACATCTCCTTAACCCCAAGAAACTCGGGACTTGGCTACTGAAGCTAAAGCTTCTGCTGTCACCTTTTTGAGTACCAGAGAGAAACACCAAAGCACAACGAGCTGACAGGAGGTATCAGTAAGCATCCACTGGATTTGTTATTCCATTTCCTGAAAATAAAGACCGTTTTAAAAAGCCAAATTTTCTTATTACAAAGAAATCAAACAAGCTGTGGCATATGTGATAAATATTATGCTTTCTGCAAGAAGGTAAGAAGCGATAACTAAGGCTCAGATTATAGTGATCTCATTTACCTTGAACATTACTACTTTTGAGTATTTTTTCCAGCAGCCAGTAAGACTAATTACAAAACTAAGATACCAATACGAGTATGATTAATTGTGGATTTATTCTGCGAGTCATGAAGAGCCTAGCTCTGTCATTAACACCAGCTGGTACACACTACCCCATCACCCGATGTGGTCACACAGCTGTACAGTTTTCCTTTAGCTACATCGCCTGTGCCCAATCCAGAATGTGAATTCATTCAATGGATCCTGAGTTCTGACAACATCAAGCAGCTTTCTGGTTTTGCTTCTTTACATTCAGTATTCTCAGAGTACAACACTTTCCCAATTCTGTATTGATACAGTCCAACAGCTAATTTTAGACACCCAGGAGAATTACACAGTGCTTTGAAATTCAAATAAGTAACTTTCACAGACTTCAGTATCAAACTCTTTCGCAACTCTGGTCACTCACTGTGCAATTTCTATTCAAAACTAAGGACAACCATCAGTGAGACACATGCCTGAGGTGTATTCATACAAATGGTAATATCAAACAGATTAGACAAATATTAAAAATATGCTGGACCTGCAAGTCAGTTTTCTGACTTCTAGGTCCTTTGAGGTAGTACATAACACTATAGCATCCTTCTCCTTCCAACTGACATCCCTTGCCAAAGAACTGTACCAGCAAGATGCATCTCTTGGCGTATACGCTGCTCTCAAACTCGACATGAAGTCCAGATGCCTTCTGATGTTGTACAGTGACCTATTCTATGCACAGCCCCATATAATTACTATCCATAAATTATCGCATCGATTATGTTCAATTACAGAAATTGTCAAAACGATTAACAGTGCACCTGTTAGATGCAATGAAGTTTCCAGGTTTCATTTACCTTTCCTATGATATACTTAATTAAGAATCAAAAATGTAAAATACTCAGAAAAAGAAATATGCAAAGACAGGGGACATTAGAAAAAAAAAAAAGAAACCCAGGTAATACTGGCTTCTTGACTCAGTACGAGATTGTTTTGAATGAACAGTGAAAAGCCGGAGCTTTATGGATAAAGGAACATCTTATCATGATCTATACATTCCACTGTAGAGTTACATATCAGATTTTCCATTGTTTTAGCTAACTACACAGACAGCTAAGAAACAATATGCCTTTCACAGAGCACTTGTCAACATAGAACAGCCTTATTGACTGGGCTGAAGCACACTATGATCTTAAATATTTAAAGAGCTTGGCATTATTAATCAGGTACTGTTTACACTTAGAAGCCTTGGTTTAAACACATTTCAGACTTCAAAACTAACACATCTATGCTGAAGAGTTCGGCGGCAGCTCAAGGTTTAGTTAATCGTCACTTTTTAACCAAAGAGTATTTGCTGCTCAGCTTTCGCTGCAATTTTTCTGCATTAATCGCCATCGAGAGGAAGCAAAACAAGGGCAAATAGGAGCATCTCAGGCTCCAGCCACATTTTAGCTACTTTATACCTAAATATACTCCCTGCAAGAAGCGCAGGAAGGGGGGGGGGGGGGGGGGGGAGGCGGAAAAATAAGCTGATAAATAAACGTCTTAAAAGCCGAAACGCGGATCCCGGCACTTCAGCACAGACAGCTCCTTCCCCCGCCGCACGCCGCCCGCCCCCACCGGGCCCTCGTCCCCACCGGCCAGCGCACGAAATGGCGACCTACCCGCTGAGGGATGTGGGCGCGTCGCAGCCGCGGAGCGTCTCCGCCCGGCCCGACCGGGCCGGGCAGAGACGCTCCGCGGCTGCGACGCGCCGGGGACCAACCCCCCCCCCCCCCCCCCCCTTTCCCCCGGGAGGTCCCCACCGGCCGCCGCGGCACCGGGCGGGCTCACCAGGTGCCTCCTCACAGCCGCCGCCCGCACAAGGTCTCCGCGCCTCGGGCACCAGCGGAAGGGGGGTGTGGGTGTGTGTGGGGGGGTTGTGTCCGCTCTCTTCTCGCCCCTCAGAGAACCCCCGGCACCCCTAGCGGACCCGGCCGGGGCGGCGCGGACGGGTGGCTCCTCACCGTCGGGGCGGCGGCGGAGGAACAGCGCGGCTGCCACCGGAGCGGCGGCGGGCGCGGCACCTCCCGCGCGGTGCGGTGATAGGGACGGCCAGGCCGGTACTCACGGGAAGCTGCAGCCCCTCCGCCCGGGAAGAAGAGGGTCGAGGGGGACCCGCGGCCGCGCTGTTTTTCCTCCTCCTCCTCCTCCTCCTGCGCGCTCGGCAGCCCAGCGAGAAGAGCCGAGGCAGGCGCGCTCCCGCGCCTATCACCTCCCCGGCACCCCCGCCCCCGCCGTACCGCGGGGCGCGCTCCCGCGGGGCGGGGAAGGCGCGCGTCTGCGCGAGCTGCGCCGGGGCGCGCGCGGTGGGGCGGTGCTGGCGGCGGCGGCGGCGGCGGCGGCGCCGCGGGTCCCTCGCACCTCAGGTGGCGCGGAGCGGCGGCCGGCGGGGCGGCGACGGCCGCCTCCATCTTGGGCATCGCCCCGCGGCCACCGCCGGGGGAAGGGAGCGAGCTCCAGCCGCCCTCCGCCCCTCCCTCCGCCACCCGGGTGAAAATCGGGGTAAAACTGCCCTCCGAGCGGACCTGCGGGCGCTGCCAGGTGTCGGCCTCTGCCGTCCCCCCGCCGCGCCTAACCGCCGCCCCTCTCGGGCGTCCAGGAGGTAGCGGACCCGGCCCCCGGCCCGGCGGGAGCCTCCTCAGCGCCGGTGTCGGGCAGCGGCGGCAGCTCCCCTGCCCTCCGCCGGCCGGGGAAAGCCACAGGCGTCGGGGCACCCCCACACCCACCCGCCATCAGCGGTGCGGGCCCTGGCAAAGGCGGCGTTTTAAATAGACGCATTATTTTAGCCCGGCAGTGCCCCTCTAAATAGATGGTTTCAGCTAGTTCCCAAACTGGAGACAAGGATATTATTTTACACTCAAGAATAGTCCTATTGAACTCGGTAGCGCAGCTCACATGTGTGTCGTTAAACACGGGTGTCGGCAGGATTGGAGCCAATCATTTCGGCCGTGGTGGGTACAACAATACAGTAAATTAAACTGACTTCAGAAAGACAGAGGCTTGCATTGCCGGCTTCTTCTGGGGGGCGGTGGAATCCTCCGTGGCATGCCGGTTGTCCTGGGGACTGCCGCAAATAGCGGAGCCAGTGGCCTGCCCACAGCTCGTACCAGTGCGTTCTTCACCAGTCAGAGCAAAATTGAATTAGGTTAAATTTCCAGTTCACAAGTTCAGGAAGTCAGACGCTTAGATGCGATCACTTGAAGAGAAGCTCTGTTTGGAGAAGAGTCTGGCATGAGGGTTATTTCAAATAAACGTTTCTGCTGAACACGCCTCTCAATTGAGAAGTGCTCACAGTGCTCACCTTCCCTTTCACATCTTGAAGTTCATTTAATACACAGTGTCAGAAAGGATTCTAATATCATTTTGAGTCTTCAATGGGCTATGCTTGATATTGCTCAAAATTAATCCGAGTCTATACTTAACATGCAGTAAACGTGATTGCCGCTGCTGAACTTGCTTTTGGATCAGCCATTTTAGGAATAGGCCTTTGTGCATTGCAAGGTGGCAACTTTTACGGTGGTTTACTCTTTATTATACACTTCAGGAAACAGCTCTCAAGGTGAACTCTACGGTGATAACTTAATAGTGCGATACACAATGCCTGAGATGAGCAAAAAGCCCTTACCCTGCATCTCTGCAGAAACGCCTTTACAACTCTGGCAAGTTAAATCTGAACAGCTGACCTACTGAAAAACAACACTCCAGATGAATAACAGATTCTATAAATGATATAGCACATGCATAAAAATATCCAAGGGTTAAACAATAAGTCAGACACTACTGCTTCAGACTTTGGAGATATTCAAGCTCCTATCAATCTGAGGCCAGGATATTACTGTTTGAGACCTGAATATGCAAAGATTAGATGGATGTGAAGAAAATCCTTTTTATAATGAGAGGGAAGTAAGTGCTTGAATTTATTGTGTGCCCCTGAATGTTCTTTACTTTTGTTTGTTTACTTACTTTTTTTTTTTTTTTTTTGCTATACAACTCCCATGTTCCAAACTAATTTATTTAAGATTAAAATACAAAACCACTAGAGTCTAAGTAAACCTTCATCAATGTGTAAACAGGGGGCCTAAAACATTGGGATATTGCCTGCCTTTGCTTCCAAGATACTGCGTTCTGTAAGGAGAATATGTAGCCACTCATGGCTTTGAGAAAGTACGGGTATAAAATGCTGGGAAAAGGATGATTTTTCAGACAGCTATCTTTTTGCATCCTTGCCAGATTCCCAGAGGAACGTGGTGAGCCAAACCTTCAGGACGTGGACTGAAGTAAAAACTGCAGGACACTTCAGGGGAAAGACTTGAGTTCAAAGTTTAACTTTGTTGCAATGTAGGAGCAAAATGTGGTTAGTATTGGGATGGCAAATGTATCAGATTTTATAAGCATAAACTAGTGGGCTGTGGCAAACCACTTGATGCAAGTTAGACCACAGTAACCAAATAAATGAAGATATTTCGCTGTTGCAAGGGGTATGTAATAAACAACTCGATACTGACGTGTGATTAGGCTGAAATGTTGCAGCTGGTATGATTATACCCTTATGGCTCTTCTAAGAATTTAAACTCTGTATTTTTTCTGTTACTGAGATAAACAAATACACGCATTCAATATCACAAAGCAGAACTTTCCAAATGGTGGCATACATATAATTATCAGTAAACAAGTAAATTCAAAGGTTTATATAGCCTATTACAGAGCTGGGAGCTACTTCTGCTGGTGATGGCACCCACTATTGTGGACGAATGCCATCCACACTGGCAGGAGGATAGTGGCATCAAGCAGAAAGAAACAGGTGGGCTTGTTGGCATAAACAACAACAGCCATTATGATGAGCGGTTGTTTGGCTGAAGGAATATTAGCTTTCACAGTTCTCTGCTGCCTTGCATCTTTTCTGTAGCCATCATATACTGCTTTTTGTGGCATTTCTCCTCACTTTGCCTGCTGCAAGTACATCCATGGATGGGCAGTTCCAAACGTAGTGGTTTAGTCTTCATATTGCTTGATTCACTCAGCTATCTACTGCCTCCTGTATTAATCTGTTAGGGTTTTTTGTAGTCTTTGTTTAGGGAAGCATTGATCAGGTGCATGACACATTCATTTGATTGATCCACAACTTTGATACACCTACACAATATTGTGACACAGGAAAAGCTATCAAAATCTTGTCTGTGATGGGCATCAGTTATGATCTGGACATTTGCAAAGTGTTTTCAGGAAGAGGTTACAAAAAAAATGATCAGAGGGCTGATACATTGGAAGAGGCTAGTGTTAGCTGAAAAGAATTCTTTGATATTTTGTTCCTAGACCAGACATTTTTAAGGGATATGGAAAGACATCTTGGGTTGTTCATCTCACCTAACTTTAGATGTCTACTATGTGAACGTCTGCATCTGAGCTAGTCACTCTCTCCGCTGAGTATAAAGGGAACCAGAAATAGGCACTTTTAGTGTATGATTCATCTAACCTATTTTAGGTGTCTACGATAGGATAAGCGGAGTTGCATCCTAGAAATGCCTGTTTCTCTCCGTTGGCTGTAACAGGACCAGAGGGTGTCTTGTTCAGCTGTAAATGTCTGTGTTGTAAGAGGCTGCATTTACTCAGCTGGATGCCACCCATGTGATTTTAACATGAGTAATCCCGCTGTTCCTCTGTTCCCCTTGGTTTGAGGTCTTACAATGGTGGATGGAGCACAGTGTAGCACACAAAGTACTTTACATGTAGTAGAATGGTGAGGAAAACCCACTGAATATATTGAAAGCCAGTGAAATTTAGACTAATTGTATTCAGAAGATTATGGGGCCCTCCCAATCAAAAACTGAACAACTTTTGAGATGAATTTTAATCTAATTTATTTACAAGCATTTCAAACTTCTTTTGGAGGGTCTTCTGATACCATAATAGTAAAGTAAACACGCTTACTGCTGGACTAATGCTTTTTGGAAGCTAGTATTTATTTACTATAGCAGCATAAAATGTGACTATTTCCAAACAGAAAAGAGACCAAAGACAAGATCAAAAGCTTAAGCGATAATGTCTAATGTTAAAAGCTGCACTGCTTGGTATACGGTAACAAAATCAGCTTTCACAGAAAACCAGGCAGAGGATGTGTTTTGATGTACAATATGTTGAGAACTAGGCTAGAACTGTACAGGAAAGACACTGCACAGAAGTGTTCTGATGTGCTGTCAAGAACTGAAAAATAATACTTAATTTAGGGCTTCAGAACTATTCTCTCAAAAGACAACTTGTGACTACAGTTAGGTACTGCCATGCCTGATATATAAGCTATCACCTAGGCTTCCCTTACAAGAAATCAGGGTTCTTCTAGCACCTAAGGCAGCTAGCAGGCTAAGCCAAGAGCCAGTTAGTGACAGTCACACGAAAATGCCGTGGTTTTAATCTTGCTTTTTTTAGGACTTTAGATATTCCAAGCTGCTGGGAGACTAATCACTGCCAGAGATTCACAGGGCTGAAACTTTGTTCAGAAACTGGATGCTTGAATGCAAAATGGAAGGAGAGGATCCTGTTCTTCGAGGAGCAGATGGAGAGGAGGAGCTGCTGGTGCTATCACCTGTCCCATCTTCCATTAGCTTGATCATTAGAGTGCTGAGAAAGGAAGTAGGAGGTCTGGGTTCAGTTGTTTGCTTTGCTTAATGAACTTTAACTTCTCAGGGGACAAACCTTAGAACCGCACCTAGGAGAATCTGAGGATGAAGCCAGAGTTTTCAATACACCCTGTTGATGCTTTTCCACCTCGTACAGGATAGTTAAACACTGAGAGAAAGTAAGATTACACGCATAAAATACACCTCATTCAAATAACACGGAAACTCTGTAATTGATAGATTTGCCTATGTATGGGGAAACTTGAGTTCTAACCCTATGTCTGCACATATTTCAGTGGGGTTTTGTGCCTTTTTTTTTTAATTAGATTTGTAACTGGCCTCCCTTCTCCCCAGTAGCTTGACTATCTAGACTAATGATTAGAGCATTCTCTTTTGTGCCTATGAGTATTTAGTGATTCCTTGCAAAGTGAAATACCTTTGGAAGAAGAGATGACAGCACCATTTTATTTTGGAATACTCTATTTCTTAGCTGCTAGTTAGCAAGGGCTGAAAAAGGAGTTAAACATACGTCTCACACCTCCTGGACAATTCTAGTCACAGGAAGACTGTGACTGTGACAGGAAGCATCAGCTTGGTTTTGTGTCAAATTTAATCAATCAGATGGATGTGCTCTGAGAAAGCTTAACAAATGAAGTTTTTCAGGTGAAAGAGAGAGGTGGACTTTTTAAAACATCCAGATACCAAAGTATGCAGACCACGGTACTTTTGGCCATGTTCAGAAGGTAATCTCAAGGAACATAAAGGACTGTTGGAACTTGTCAGAAACTTGAGAGAGAACAGATTATGCAAAATAAGTATTCAGTGTGATCCGTGGCATATTACAGAAACTACATCTATTTTTGACAGCTGTATTCAACATGGTGAAATGGCTCAAGTCAATGAAAATTTGATATTGGTTTCAACAGGATCAATGTTTTATGTGGTATATAAATAAAGGAAAGAACTCCTTCACACACAGCAGATTAAACTGTCTGCAAACACCAAACGCATTTTGTGTGCATGATTAGAGTTCACATTTTTCCATTAGAAGAGATTGGCTGAGACAGTTAAAAATCTCTCACAAGCCTAATTCATGGTTCAAGGTTCTTGAAAAACTGCTCCACAAAGATCAAAAGTCTACAGACACCAGGCAGTTTATCCAAGGGGCTTCTAAAGTGCTGAATACCGAGCAGCTCCATTTTCAAAATCAGGAGCTTTAAGTCAAGCTTGACCTTATGATTTAACCTGTTACATCTTTCAGCTAAGTGTCTCACAGACTGAGAGAGTTTTGTCTTCAGTGGGGAGGTTTCCATTATGCAAATGAGCTAGGAAGCAACTCCAAGATTCTGGTAAGTGCCCAATAATAGCTATTCGAGCTATAACTCTTGCTTTAGTGAAGATTTATTCCAGTCCACCAAATGTTCATGCACTTGTTTCTTGTGCATATGCATAACGTGAATTAATGATTCACACACAGAAATATTAAGCATGTACTTAAGTCGTTTCAGATGACAGAGAAAAAGAGAAAAGTTAGTGAAAGAGTAAGGTCTGCTCCCTTTCCCAACACATGAATATGAATTTTGATCACATGTAGTAAGGCTTAGAATGAAGGAAAGGTTTTGCCTGGGAAATTGAGAAGAAGGAGAGGAAAACTTTGGTGAAAAATTACATCAATTAAGTCCTTTTGAAGTTATCCTTTAGTCTTGAACTAGAAAAATGCTCAAAGGGCTTTTCTAGTCTGCTTTCTACACCTTGTTCTCTAAGTCTGTAAGATCTTCTAAGGATGAGATTAGTTTTAAATTACAAACACACTGTTGATCTGATGGCTTGTGTTTGGATTTCTTGATGCAGTTTAAGTGAGAAAATCTCTGGATAAATTGACTGGCTCTACTAGGTTCCCAAAGGAGAGACATCAGTTTTCTGAAGCAGACAACAGTGAACAATCATCGACTTTATTTATATGCTTTCTGCGTAACCAAACATATTTCCAAGATTCTCTTGTATTAGTCACCATATCATGATAAGGCTGTATTTTTAAAGGTTCAGAAAACTGTAATTACTTTAAGTTAATGGTTTTGCACTTCATGTTTTTATTTGTGTTAGTCCAAAATACCAAAGAAAAAACAATTTCTGAGAGTGAAAATGTACAATTCACACAGGTGAAACACCGAGGGTAGGAGGAAAAGCAACACCTGCGCAGCCCATCACCTCAATAGCAATGCACACTGTAATGCACTATGTGAGTAGTCTCAGCTTTAGCTGGCGGTGAGGTTAGTTAATAATTCATAGGATCTGTCATAGTCCAAGCACCAAATGGCATTTAGAAGATGCGATTGATGATCACCACAATAGCTAATCACTGGCCCTTTGGGAAGCCTCGAAGCGGAGCAGAGATCCCCTGGGAATGTTCTAGTTGCAATGACCTCTAAGTGTGAACTGGGAATTCAGAAGAGTTCAAGAAATCTACCCCAGATGAGTCAAATACTTCGAAGGACTCAGAAAAAAAAAAGGTTTACTGAAAACGTTTAATGTGGAACACAACAAGTGAATTAAAACCAATGCATTTGTGCATCACAAGAAATGTAACATAGACACATTTAACAAAAGAAAGGGATTTTAAAATTAAAAAATGCTGAGATGTTCCAAATGCGGACAGGTGACATCTTGTTGGGAATAATTTTCCCCATGCTTTTGAGGTTAAATTGAGGTGCAGTGAATTTGCAAAGGTCCCGTTGCGTGTGCAGGTGGGAGCCTCAGCATAAACAGAAGGAATACCGTTCTTTCTTTTATCCCCTCATTCCTAATAGAAAACTGCACTGACACATAAACAGCAAGCAGATCTATTTAGTTTTACTATTCTGTCTCTAGCAGATGAGTTTCTGCCTGTGGTTTTGTATTTCGTTCGATCATTTTGAATTCATGGTACATCGGCATTACACTTCTCAGTAAACCAACTGAATGCTCCACTATGTCCTTTTCTGCTTGATCTCCCCTAACCTGCTGCCTTTTGTGGCATAGTCCCTGAGCTTTGTTATTTTCCCATTCTTTTCTGGCAAGAGCATATAATTTTCCTTTCACAAACTGAAGGAAAGTGACACAATTTCTGAGAAGAATACTGGAAATGAGTCTTCTCTATCTCACTGTTTACACTTCGCTGGAAGAACTAGTATCACATCCAGCAATTATTGTGAAGTTTGGGTATCTTCCATCTGTGTGCTGTATGTCACTCAAATACATGAATAAACCTTAGTTAATGATCTAAGATCCCTGGTGTTCATATTTTCCTTTCACTGGAAGTGAGCCCTTTTCCAGTTTGCATTCCTAAGATTATCAGTCTTTCATTCCATTTCGTTCCAGCTCACATTTAGAGGATAATCACTCACCTCCTCCGGTGCTGGAACCCACTTCCCTGCTTGCTGTGGTGCTGCTACCAGAGTCCAGCAGTTTCCTCAGCTCAAGGATTCCCCTGAATATTTTGAAAACTTGCAGAAGCAAATTAGTATAGTTACCAGTTATATGCCTCAAATGAGATGGCTGAAGTGACAGAGCACAGACTATGCGCTATTTCGTTACCGACAGTGGTGCGAAAAAGTTTTACTCAAACTGACTAATACCAACTGAATTTTTAATTTATTTACTAATAAAGGCAGAGTGGAAGCAAGCCTAAAAAGGTAAATCATGCAGTTTTGTTGCTCCTTGGTGCTGTAAATTCCAACTGGTGACAAGCAGTGTGGTCCGTAGGCTGGTGCTAGCCTTCACAGGTGGAGCTGGTGGACTCTGACACCCACAGCTGGAGGCAAGGTGGGTCAACCAACCTTAGGAAAGGCGGTGGAAACCTCTGGATCTATGGGACTGATTCCTTGACTTTTTAATCTAACAAAATCTCCCTAAAATGGAGCCAGGAAGGTACCTGTACTCCTTACAGGGAACTTGTAACGGGGTGTGTTTTTTCCTGTATGTACGCAGGCACCTGTTCACTATTTTCCACTACCATGGAGGACAGAAACAGCTTTAAGTCTGAGTTCCATCACATATTTAAATATGCTAAATAACCATTTTATTTAGCACATGCAACAGTAATTTGCATATTTGATATATGAATATCTGTAATCAATACACAAATGAAGTTGTGGCTTACTGTTTCGATCTGTGCCTTCGAGCCAAATAGATTCATCTGTCATCTAGATTTCTCTTCAAAAACATGGTATATATATTACCTTTGACATTAAACGTCGCTTTTTCTGCTAATCTCCACTTGAGTTCTGAAGTTATGTTTTGTTGCTGTGATTACGGAAGAACCTTCTACCATACCCCAAATCAATCCCTTGGCACCATCTATGATCTTCTGTTATTTTAGCTATGTAATAATGATTTTCTCATTTCTCCAATCATCTGTTGTTCTGGGAAACATTTGTGCTCTGCTCAAAGGTCTAGAAATGCTGTAACACTGACATTTTTGCGCAGGAGAGACAAGCTATTGCTTTTTTTTTGCTGTAACACTTTTATCATTCTTTGTTCCATGGCACAAAATTCAAGAAGTAACATGAAGAGAGCTATCTTAGGCAAGTACACTCTTGTCCAGAAATAAACAGAGAAACAGATGAGCACAAAGACTGTTCTATAAGCCATTTAACAATTGCTTTTTACAGCAGCAGTAGTTTTCAAAATTAGGCGTGTGATCATTAGAGACAGTATTTTAAAACACAGCATTAGAGGTACAGGGGTGTCAGAAGTCGAACCAGCCATAGACAAGTCCACAGGGCAGAGCTAAAAAAATCTGAAGTTTTCAGAATGTGGAACAATGACACAGAAAAAAAAAATTATCTTCGCTGAGAAAGAAAAAGGGAAGATCTTGAAGCAGTACTCTGGTAGAAACTCATACAGAAATGCTATCATACCTTTTGTCCCTAGGGAAGTAAACCTAGACCTTGATTCACAACAGCTAGTGTTCAAGACCTTGAAAGCAAGATGAGAATAAGGCAAGATGACTTGTCTGAGCAAAACTATGAAATCCTAGACATCTTCGCAGAGGTGTGGAAGAGTAGTTGCAGCTGAGTGCACAGCTGACTACTTGCCACCATCTACTGTGACATCTCGTTTCAGTACTGATAGAGGCGTATGCGTAGGGATTAGAGATACACAGCTCTGACGCATATACCTGAATAAAAGCTCAAAGATGTAATGTACTAACATTGGACCTTCTGTGATCTGGTTTGTTGACCTTCACAGTAGGTGACTGCAGACAAGAGGCTAACACTAAAATACAGATTAGCTGTAGTGGGTATTGTTTAACTCAAGCTAAATGAAGGCTGTGGTGCTGTATCTCTATATTTCAAAATAAAAAAGCTATTTCAGCATGTCTACATCAGATCAGAAAATCAACTGTATTCAATCATTTTCTAATCTACTGTTTACCGTTGTGGAGAAAGGGTTTATGAGATGCAATGTGTTTGTTTTTACAAATACAGTCTGACAGGGTGACTTACCTTCTGAAGAAGCTCTTTCTTCTTGTTTCTTTTAGGTAACTAGGGAAAAAAAGCTGTCGAGGAACTGTCATGATAAAAAAAGTACATACTTCTGAGCACCTAATTAGAAGTTCTGTTTGCGACTTTGTGCAGTTTCAGATTCCTTCATTGTCTTCCCTTAGCATGCCTCTGGCAACACCCATCATGCTTTGGGGCTCTGGAGAAAGACCCAGCTGATGTCTGGGGGCCATGTTCCTCAAGGAGCAGGACTCTTACACTACCATTCAGATCACCTCCTCATGTGGTCTGTAGTGATTTGGGACTGCCAGCACACATTCCGTGCCACCTCCGTGATGTGTGCTATCGCCCACGTAGGTAGCACGTCTCTGCAAAAGCGTGGCAGCACCGGCACATGTTGGGACCAGTTATGTTTTTCCACCACCAATAGGAAAGTGTCCTCTCACACGACGGAAAACTTGACACTTGGAGCCTGCCTATCCCCATGTCACCTTGTGACGACAACCAAAAGTCATACAAGTGGCTTGTGAGGTTAGCAGAGCAGCACCCATGCTTATCCTTTGGCTTACTCAGGAAGCATGATCCCTTCCTCACATGCCTGAATACCTGGTCTAACACCCCTCTGCCCAACACTGAATCTAGCATGGGGACTTTGTTGTGTCCTTCCACAGTAGATTTCTCCAGGACAGAAGGGTTGCATGGGAGTCTTCTTTCAAGGAACTGTCCTGGGCAGGAAGGAGAAGGCTTGGCACCAGCTCCTTGCTAAGAATAACTCTCTGCCCATTACACGGACATCCCTGTATGTCAGCTGGGCACTTGATACCACGTGTGTAGGGATGCTTTTGGTAGAAAAGGTTACCAGAACAAGGTACCTACTGTCAGCTGGAGTTTATTTGTTCTGGGGACTCCACACCTCTGAAGTACTTTTGCAATAGGGAACTTACCATGGGGAACTTCTGCAGAGGGACCTCTTGACACAGCCAGTCTTTCACAATGCCTTTAGGATTTGGCAGTCTAAGTCCAACTGGTAATCAAACATTTCAGAGTATTTTGGGGACTTGAGAAATAGTCCTTTCCAGTGCTTTTAGTGACTTTGAGCTGACTGTGGGCTATTGTGACCACGGAGTGTTGCTTTCTGAGGCCTGGCTGCAAGAGCTTCTTTACAAGTAGCTATTGTGAGGGAAGAAAGCAAAGGCATTGTGTCCTGGACAGTAATAATGATCTAAGTCTTCTTCCTCATTATCTCTGGGAGGAAAGAGAAGTATCTTTTTCTGTGTCGTTTGACTACTGATATGAAGTGGCCACGACTCTAATGTGGAGGAAGAGAATATGTGCTGAATAACTGATTGCTGCCTGTGTGCAGCTGCCGCAGTCTCCTGTGCCAGCAGGGGCCATTTGCAGAGCGACTGAGTGGCCACGCAGCAGAAACTGTGTGAAAGTCATGATGCTTTCTGGGTGTGCCACAGCGACAGGACCTTCCAACCAGCTCATACCTGTCGCTGGCAAAAGTCGCTGCCAAAAGACGGCAGCAACCCCTCAGTTTTGATTTAACACATTGTGCTGGTTTTGGCTGGGATAGAGTTAATTTTCTTCACAGTAGCCTGTATGGGGCTGTGGTTTGGATTTGTGCTGGAAACGGTATTGTAACACAGGGATGTTTTAGCTATCGCTGAGCAGTGCTTACACAGAGCCAAGGCTCCTCACGCCGCCCCACCAGCGAGTAGGCTGGGGGTGCACAAGAAGCTGGGAGGGGACTCAGCTGGGATGGCTGACCCCAGCTGAGCAAAGGGATATCCCAGACCATATGATGTCGTGCTCAGCAATATAAAGCTGGGGGAGGAAGAAGGAAGCGGGGGATGTTCGGAGTGATGGCATTTATATTCCCAAGTAACTGTTATGCATGATGGAGCCCTGCTGTCCTGGAGATGGCTGAACACCTGCCTGCCCATGGGAAGCTTTGCTTTGCTTGCGTGCGTGGCTTTTGCTTTACTATTAAACTGTCTTTACCTCAACCCACGAGTTTTCTCACTTTTACCCTTCTGATTCTCTCCTCCAACCTAACCGGGGTTAGAAGAGGCATCTGGCATGCTCATTTTTCTTTCTAAATGAATATGATTACACTAAGAATATACCTTACTTCTAGCACTGCACTGTCCCTCAAATGCAACAGTTCTGCAAGGTCTGAAAATTTGACTCACTTTTTAGGCAACAGTGCAAAAAAAAAAAAAAAGTGATGGGGCCTTCTTGCCTTATGCAGTCGAGTGTAAAAGAATATGGGTTTGTATCACTGCTGTGCTTGAGCGTGCAGTCCTTAAGCAGAAAGAAGCCTTAACCCAGCCTCTCCTGCAACCGATCATGTTTGTATTTAATACTTGTCGTTTTGAGAACAGTCTTTTAATGGAAGAAAATCAGCACTATTTGTTGACCCAGCAGCACATAAGTATTTTAATCTCTGATGAAAAATTAATGGTGCCAATGAGTGGTGAGCACACACCAGATTTTTCCTTCACCTGTCATGTGTCTTGTATTACTTCAGCCTCTATCAGCTCCCTTTACCAGCTAGGCAAGGAAAATGAAATAAATTAAATGCTCTGTAAGTGATGGATCAAAGACAAGACATAATCCTTATTTATGAAGCCTAATGAAAAGGAGCTGCTAGAAGCTTCCAAAAGCCTATGGATTCTGTTATATATAAGGGGTTAACAGGTTCTTACCTGCCACATGGGTTGGAAGGGATTCAGCCAGCCATGGAGACCAGTAGGCAGTTTCACAGTGCATTACAGAACCCCCTTCATAAGCTCCATTTCTAAAACACTAAACCAGTTTGTTTTGCCCTGTTAATTCTCTGTATAGCTGTTCTCTAACCTTGCTCCTCTGGGCTTCAGCACCTTTTCACTTTCTGACTAAATTTATTTGGTTTTGTTTTTTGCTGTTTTTTTTAGTTTTATGCAAGTGTTGTCCTTTTCCTTCTTGGAAGTATTTTTAAGCAGCAGCATGTACCCTCCTTCCAGCCCTTGTTTTGTTAGACGAACCAAACCATGCTCTCTTAATCTTCCCTTTGGCAGCCTTTCTTTGCATCTGTTTTAGTCTGAATATCTGTTTCTCTAATAGCAGTGACCAAAACTATAATTATATTCAACTGCTGCTGCCTGCACCGTGTGCAACAGAATCAGTATCTTCATGTCACTGCTGGAATGGACACTGACAGGAATATCCTAAAATCAGTGGTCACACTTCAACATTTAAGTTTTATTTTCTTTCCTTTGGTAATGAAACATCCTTCAGTAAAGATCTCCTTCTGCTCAGATAATTAGAAACTAAGAGATGTCCTAGAGGCCTTTTTCTGACTCTGCATAAAGAGAGATTATTTTATGTCTACACCTTTTCAGTTCCTGGTCTGGACTCTTTCTTCCTGTCTTTCAAAGTCAGAGGAAGCACATTATGTCAATTTTACAAAGACTTGACATTATCACTTTCTAAACCAAAGCATGTACTGTGTCCATGTGTTTTGGGGCCCCCTCTACAAGGACACTGAGGTGCTGGAGAGGGTACAGAGGTGGGCTACCAAGCTAGTGAAGAATTTGGAGTGTGTCTCATATGAGGAACAGCTGAGGGATCTGGGGCTGTTTAGCCTGGAGAAGAGGAGGCTGAGGGGAGACCTTATCGCTCTCTACAACTACCTGAGAGGAAGATGTAGCGAGGCTGGGGTCAGTCTGTTCTCCCTAGTAACAAGTGATAGAACAAGGGGAAATGGCCTTAAGCTGTACCAGAGGAGGTTCAGGCTGGATATTGGGAAGAATTTCTTTACTGAAAGGGTTGTCAGGCACTGGAACAGCCTGCCCAGGGAGGTGGTGGAGTCACCATCCCTGGAGGTGTTTAAGAGAAGGGTAGATGTTGTACTTAGGGACATGGTTCAGTGGTGTTGATAGAGCTAGGACCAAGGTTGGACTCGATGATCTTGAAGGTCCCTTCCAACCAAAACTGTTCTATGATTCTATGATTCTACAGACTTCCTGATTTTCTTTCCAGGATGCAAACCTGGCAAATTTTCAAGTAAGAACACTCATCTGGGCAGACAAACCTTGTTATCTTCTCTGAATTCATGAGCAACTTGGAATGCTTATGCACTACCTTCTTGTGACTTCTTATTCTAGATTCAAAATTCATATTGGTATCTCATTTTTTCAGGTTTGGTCACATTTTCCTGGCCAAGGAATTCTCTGGTGCATTCATACATATAGTTATTTTTGTAGCTGTGACTGCTGACTCAATCTCAGTTTGTTAACTGGGTAACCGCACAGCATTCCCAAGTGTATTTCTTCAAAGCAGGATTCCTTTAACTTGCTTGGGTGTTAAGGGTCCACCTTAACTGCATTGGGTGCTCCTTCTGCAATCGTTAATTTTACATTTTTATTTTTCGGAGGCACTTTTTTCATTCTAGCCTATTTTCTTCTCAAATCCATGCTGCAATGAAATCTTACTGTTCAAAATATTTGTGATGCCTCCTAGATTCACCTGTGAAGAGAATTATCATGTTCTTCAATCCATCAAAATGGTTAAAATAGGCTAGTATATGACCCCTAGTCCCTCTGCTCCCTGTCAATAAACCTCCTTAATGTAAAATTATTTTTCCTTATTTAACCAGTCACAATTCCTCTACAGCTCTCCTTACTGCATTTTCTTCTATTAAAGTATCATGTAGGATTCCACATCTAATGCCTCAATAAACTTCCTGAAAGTAGTTTTACTTTATGTACAGTGCTGTAGGAACATATCCACGATAGGATCCCTTGCAAACTGCTGATTTTTTTTGGAAGTAACTTAAAACTAATTACAGCCACAGTGATAAAACTGTTGCCCCTGCACATTTTAAAAGTGGTTTAAAGGGGAGAGCAAACTCCTAATTAGTGCCTGATAGACAGTGCAGCACTTGCAACACTGAGGATCAAAGAGTTTAGTTTGAAAGGATTCCATACGCGCATCTTGTGAATTTGAACAGACAGTGGCCTAAAACAGTCTGAATTAATTACCTTAGCTCAACTCAATTCCATGTGTACCTTTAAAAGCCAAACCTAAGAAAAAATATTGTTACAGCAATAAAGAAGAGGAAAAAGTGTGAATGAACATAAGATAGAAGCTTCCAACAAAAACATGTAATCACAAATCCAGATCTCGCCCAAACGGAAAAAAACTCCCTCCCTCTCCTCAAGACAGGAATGTAAAAAAATTAGCAATACATTTAAACTGAATCAGAATCTTTTCATAGAATGAACCTGATTTAAATACAGCTTTTTGTTCTTGCTCATTACTCTCTCTAGGCACAAAAGTGAACCGTCGTTTCATGAGATTTACCTAGTATTGTTGCCATCACATATCGTTACACGCATATGCTCTCTATCAAATACGAATATTTAAGCAATTCAGAAACAGACTTCCTTTAGTACAAACCAAAGATTAAAATCAAGCTTGTCAGAGGTCTAACATGAGGCCCACGCACTTCTCATGTCCTACTTTGCGGGCTGAAGCTACACGCACTGGGATTTTACAGAGAGAAAGCAACCAGCTGCAAGTTCCATTTTGCAAGCACCCTCCTGAAGGCAAAACGGTACTTGCCTTCACTCTTGTGAGCTGATTAAATGCATTTGTGTAAATCCACTTGGAAAGGTCACGTCAAGTAACAGGGAGACAATGTAAATGTCTTAGCAAGTATATTGTAACTTCTTAAATACGGGATCTAACAGCACAGCCTTATGGATGATGCCATGACCTTATCCTTTGTCATGGCAAGAGGTGTATTACAGATGTTGTTACATAAGACTATCCTGTATTGCCTACTTTGATTTAGGATGCTGGCAACATAGCTGAACTCTATACAAGCTGCCTTGATCAGAATAATGTTGACATTTCTTTTTTATATCCTTAAACTATCTCACACCACTGGGAAAGGCTTGATCTCCTGTTACTCTTTTACTCAGTTCTTAATAATTGGAATGAAAGAGGAAGTTGTATAAAGTACAGCTGCGCCAAGATCACAAAGCTTTCCTTTTTAGTATTTTATTGCCCTATTCAAGGAACTTTTGGTGTTCATAGTTTAAAGAAAAAAAAAAGGTAGGGGGAAATGAACAACACACATGTTTTGACTTTGGCTCTTTAAATCACTGTAGCTTTTTAACTTTCCTTTCTCCCCTTTTTCCTTCCTCACATACTGAATGACAAAGGCTTCTTTAGTCCTTATGCACCTAGAACTTGTTTGCATTGGGAACTAAAAAAGCAGAGGCTACAGCTTATGCACTACTGACACAGTAGCTTCACTGGCAAAAACGAGCCAGAGAACTGAGGGAGTACCAGAAAACTAGATTATCTGAGTAAAATGACACCAGTAAGAATCAGAAGTATTTTGGATTAAAAAAGAACAGCCAAATCAAGTGTCTTCCTGCACAGTCACAGAATACTGTGTAGCAACTCCTAAGATAACGAAGGATTGTGGCTGTCTTCCTCAAAGTTCCTTTCCTACAGGCTGCCTAATTTTCATTTTCAATTCATTTTCAATGTTTTAATACAAGTACAGAGGGTGACTATCAAAGTAAACATTATTTTTAGTAGATTATGCAATGTCAGGTCATTAGTCCAAAAAGGCAAAGTGACAAATGCACTGAGTTTTGATGAAACCAGACATTTTATCTACTGCACAAACTGTACATTTTATCTAGTAAATATTTTCATGTACTGTAGCTGTCTACTAAGAGGCAAAATCTCACCCAGAAACCTGTTGAGCAATCTTATTAACAGGTACAGGCCCAATGCGTGACAGCAGCTGTGTCTAACTCCAATTTCACTGCAGTCATACTTTTTCTAAGAACTCATGGGTACCTTCCTGTTGTTGAAAATGTTGTTTCACTGACGTACCACATCATCATAGCTTACCACAACACCCTTCTTGGCATAAGCAGAAAGTTGCAAAAGAATGAGCGGTAAGATCGCAGTAAGCTCTAAATGTTAACTTCCCAACTCTAAGGTAATTTCAAGAGGACACATATACAAAAGTCAGAAGACAAAAGGAAATGCATAATTCATTGTTTCATGTATTCTCTTCTTTACCAAAGACACCTGAAGCTTGGCATCCAAAACCGAAGCTTCTATAGGAAGTTTCTCACTCACGTGAACTATTTCAAGATTTTAATTCCTTTATTCTGTGACAGGAATAGCTGCTCAAGTAAAGTTTTGGAGCTTGGGATTATTTTCAAATAATGAAAGAACCAATCTGATGTTATACCAATAAAAACAATAAGCAGCAACTGCTAAAAATATCATAGTTAATTTTGATAATTTAATATGCCATTTATAGTCACCCAGACATCTTACTCAATACTGTTATGTACAAAACCCACTGAAAATAAAAAAGAAAGAATTTAAATGTTACCTTTCAAATGTAAAAGTGCAACACAGGCAAAATTTTTGTACGTTACATTTCTATTAAACTCACTGGCTACGTAAGAGCCTAACAGGTATATTGCCTACATACAGCAGAGTGAATGAGGATTTACGTTTTGTTAAGTTTGAATAAGCCTGTAGTTGATAAATAAAGTTTTACTGCCACCATAATTATGGTACATACATCCAAAATGCATAGCACAATTGTTTTAATAATTTTCAGTTTTACTGACTTTAGGAAACTTAAGTAGAGCAACAGTAAGATCCGTAAAGTTCAAAAAATAATTAACACCATAAAACTTTGTATCAAGTAAGTTTGCACAAAACGGCCATCCTGATTTGCTTTCTCCAGAATTCTGACAGCTTTCCAAAGAGGCTATTTACCCCCAATAATCATTCTTCCTTTACAGTACTGAATGGATTTTGTGGAACAAGATTTACATTTATGACCTTTCATGCACTACAGAGTCACAATTTGGAAAGAAATGGAAGGCCTTCGTACATGTCAGCCTTTAATCTTATCCAGTCCTGAAGTCTCTGCAAAGTTGTTTTTTCTTGTGTTAATATTTTTGCAGCTTTCCTCAGTTTTTCTTCATTCCGTTCTAAATACCGAATTCCATCTGTCTGCAGCTGATTGAGTTTCTCTTTACGACTTTCATCCAGAGGTATGTCTTCATTCATAAGAGGGTTAAATCTGAAATATGTATCTGGAGGTAACAGTGCATCCAGCATGGTGTGAACTTCTGTATTGAAAATAAATGAAGGAAACAGTTATATTTACACGAGATGGACAAATAGTCCTACAGTCTCCGAACAAGTGCTCTGGAGTGACACAGTAAGTGTAAATATGTGCTCCTTTGCTGAGTAAACTTTTTCCACCATTGCCTCATCAAAACCCCTTTCTCATTAGAAGGTTTGCAAATGACCCTGTAGCTCTGTTTACTCAGGAAAAGCTTCATCTTTTATTCTATGACAACTTCACTGGTATGACCATTAAAAGGCTTTGCAGCTATCCCGTTTTTTAATTACATGCACATTCCATCCCTTTACAAGTGAGAGTGCGTTCCGAAGAGCAGGAACATAATTTACATATTCCCACTCAGGACATCCATGACTTGTTACCTCAGTGTTCAGGGAAGCTGGTATGATGAAAACAACAGCTATGTATTCTTCTCTAATCTCAAAGACTGCAGCAAAAATACGTAGGTTTAAAGCTTTCTTTCATCTGTAACCAATTCATTTTTTATATATTACTACTGATTTTGGGTTTGATTTTAACATTCATTTGATTGAAAATGTTCAAGTTCAATTATAACAGTCCAGTTACCTAGTACAATAACGAATTGGCTATGTAATGTATTTGTACGTTCCTCTTTTCTTCCTTTCCTCCTCTCTTCTACAACCTATTTTCTCTCTCCTTTTGGATCTCTCTTCTCTTTGTTGGCTCCCTTAAAATTCCATTTCCATGACTGCCTTCATCTTTCATTCTCTTTTATTTCCAGCTTTGTATTCTTGCCACACTCCTCCATTCTTTTAAATATCTACTGTTATATAAAAATTTTAAAGTGAAAAAAATATCACAGTAAAAAAAGACTACAGCAAGAGAGTCTTGTTAACCTGACATCTCTGCTTGGTCCCTCCTCCTGTGAATTACTCAGCTGTGTCTCCATTCTTGTCTCACCACATCCAGTCTTTCTTGCCATATCTAATACTTTCCCCTTTTTCTTTCATAATGGAACTTCCCATTTGCTCAAATCTACTCTCCCCTCTCTCCATTTCCTCTCCTTTGGTCTCCGCCATGAACTTTCCTTTCCTCCTCTTCCCCATCAAATTTTTTCCCTGATTTTTCAGTTGCAATGCAACTTTTTCTTTCCTTGAGAGAAAGCGGACAGCATGTCTCTCCTTCCAACATTTCCCACTGCCTTTCCATGACTGTGCAAAAAACAAACATGGCCCAAATTCTAGTGTTTTCTTGCTAATGACAGTCAGTTGACAGAGATCATGCAGCAAGGGATCTAGACTGTAAGAGTATGTCTTGTTCCCCAGCTTTTATACAGTATCAGTTTCCTTTGCAACGGGCAGGGGAAGCACTCGAGTATCAATATGATAGAAACAAAACCAATGTAAACTGGTAGCGGTAGAGTTCCAGTGGACTCCCATCCTAGGAACAGAGTTTATTTTGGAAATCACATGCTTGGCTCCTCCTCATAGCAAAGGATGTCATGACCATTGGCAGATATAGTCTAGTACCTGGAAAAGCACATGTATAAAAGCACATATAGAAAAGAACAGAACTAAAAATACTTTTTCTGAAGCTGCTGAAAACCAATCGATGTTCTGTATTACCTAAGAAAACATTTCTGTTCATGGGAAAAACAAATCAAATATAAGAAAATACGATTCTTCTATTGAAATAAATTCCTGAGTATGCCTTTATCCTGAAGCACAAGCATACCACTCTGTATAACTCCTGTTGGATTATCATTGTCATTCTGATAAATTTTAAGGTATCTTTCATCTTTACTATACTTATGACATCAATGTCATATTAACAGTTGAGAACTCAAACTAAAAGAGCTTAGCAACAACACAGTGAGGATGAAGATCCATGGAGATAAGGCTAAGAAACACATTCATATCGTCATCTCCAGAAAACTCTAATACTGGTACTACACCACCAACTATACATAATGAGTTATGAAGACATGTTTCAAGTAGTTTCAATGGGGCGGGTAGAGAGGAGAAGGGGAAAGACAAAAGGTTGCAGATTGCTCTCTGAATTCTAAGAAACAGGAAAAACTGAAAACAGTCACAACACAAATGTATCTCAAGGCACCAACCTTCTGTATCCGTTGCACTGCTGATAACATTTGTGAGTTTGGCTTTCAAACTGGTGTATGTGACATTGGTCTTTCCCTCGCTTTCGTATCGACCAGTGCCCAGCGATACGAGGCACTGCAGTGGAACATTTGGCCAAAGACACTTGCACTCATGAACTGCCAGTGCAGAAGGATTATTTAGAAGCAAACCTCCATCCTGTAAATTAAAACCAAACACAACTGTTAGTACTATACACAACATACGGTTATAAAAGAATCTGCAACTATAAACTAGCGTAGCAATAACACAAAATCAATGAAACAAGCATTAATTTCAATCTTTTGTGCAACTGTTCTGTTTGGGGTATGCAGGTGTTGCACAGCTGAGCTTCCTGGGCTTAAGGACACTGTCAGAGCAGCTCCTGGGTCTGTGGTAAGATCTGCTGTTGTGAGCATTGTATAGAAGAGGTAGGCTGAAGCAGCAGCATTCACTAGCATACCTGAAGAACTTATGACTTCACTTTCTGAAGGCCTTTTAGGTAAGACAGATACATATACTGACAATTTCTTAAACAATCAAAAAGTCTGTATCTCAATATGTTTGTTCCTGGTATGACAGGGATATATTCTACAACAAAATCCAAATCACTACGTGCAGGTTCTACCATTAAAAAAAAAAAATTAAAAAAAAAAATCACAAGAGCTAAGCTGGGCAAAAGCTGCTTTATAAGCACAGTCATTACGTGGGATGCTATAGCCTGGATTTAAGACTTGGAAAATCACAAAGTCATTTAGGTTGCAAGGGACCTATTGAGCTCATCTCCAACCCCCCCTGCTCAAGCAGGGTCAGCTAAAGCACACAGCCCAAGGCCATGTCCAGTCAGGTTTTGAGTATCTCCTCCAATGGAGACTCCAGAACTTCTCTGGGTAACTTGCTCCAGTGCTTGACCACTCTCACAGTAAAAAAAAAAAAAAAAAAATCTTCTTGTGTTCACATGGAATTTCATGTGTTTTAATTTGTGCCATTGTCTTTTGTCCTGTCAGTGGGCACTACTGGGAAGAATAAGGCTCCCTCATCTTCATTCACTTCCATCCTTTATTTGTACAACATTGAGAAGATGGCCCCTGAGCCTTCTCTTCTCTAGGCTGGCAGTCCCATCTCTCTCAGTCTCTCCTCATGTGAAAGATGCTTCAGTCGCTTAATCATCTTTGCAGCCCTGTGTTGGACTTGCTCCAGTATGCTCATGTCTTCTCTTGTACTGGGGAACTGGACACAGTACTCCAGATGCAGCCTCAGCAGTGCAGAGTGGAAGGACCACCTCCCTTGACCTGCTGGCAACACTGTTCTTAATGCAGCCTAGGACGCTGTTGGCCTTTTTTGCCACAAGGGTGCATTGCTGGCTCACGTTCAGCTTTTCCACCAGGACCCCAAGGTCCTTCTCTGCCAAGCTGCTTTACAACCAGTCAGTCCCCAGTGTGGGTTGGTGCACAGGCTTATTCCTACCGAGATGCAGGACTCTGCCTTCTCCCTCCTTGAATTTCATGAGAATGTTCCAGCCTGCTGAGGTCCGCTCTTCTGTACCAGCCATTCCTCCCAGGTTTGTACCATCTGTAAACTTCCTGCAGGTGCACTCTGTCCCATCATCCAGGTCATTAACGAAGACATTCAATAGTACTGGCCCCAGTACTGACCCCTGGGTAAACCTGTAGTGACTTGCTTCCAACCGGACGTTGTGACACATCCCCATCCTCTGGGCCTGGTCATTCAGGCAGTGTGCAATCCACCTCATTGTCTCCTTACCTAACCCACACTCCGACAGCTTGTCTATGATGATACAAGAGGTAAGTGTCAAAGGCTTTACTAAAGTTGAGATAGACAATATCCACTGCTTTCCACTTGTCCACCAAGCTAGTCCCCTCATTGCAGAAGGCTGCCAGGTTGGGCAATCATGAGTTCTGCTGTGTAAATCCATGCTAGCCACTCATGATCACATTCTTGTCCTTCATGGCTTTGGCAATTCTTTCCAAGAGGATTTCCTCCATCACCTCCCAATGGGTTAGGCTGAGGCCAACTAGCCTGTACTTCCCCAGAGCTTTCTTCTTGCCCTTCCTGAAGAAAGGAATGGTATTTGCTCTCCCTACCTCTACCAATCACCATGATCATTTAAAGATAATAAAGAGCTGCCTTGCAATGGCATCAGCCAGCTCCATCAGCACTCATGAGTGCAACCCATCAGGCCCTACAAATTTATGCATGTCCAGTTTGTTTAACTGCTCCCTAACCTGGTTCTTCTCCACCAAGTGTAAGTCCTCCTTGCACCAGATGTTCCCTCTAGCTCCAGGGGCCTGGGATTCCTAAAAGACACTTTGACTGGTAAAGACTGAGACAAAGGCAGCGTAAAGCATCTTTGCTTACTCCTTGTCATTTGTCAGCTCCCCCACCCCACTCAGTAGTGGGCTCATGTTTTCCCTAGTCTTTTTGCTTTTTATGTACTTGTAGAATCCTTTGTTGTTGCCCTTCACATCCCCCTCCAGATTCAACTGCAGGTCGGCTTTTGCTTTCCTAACCCCACCTCTGCAAGACTGGACAGGAGCTCTATACTCTTCCTGGGTCACTGGTCCCTGCTTCCGCCTTTTGCATGCTTCCTTTTCATGTCTGAGTTCAGTTAGGACCTCCTTGCTCATCCATGCCTGCCACCTTTGCTTGATTTCCTACTTGTTGGGATGGTCCTTTCTTGAGCTTGGAGGAAGTGATCACTGAGTATCAGCCAGCTCTCCCGGACCCCTCCTCTCTTTAAGGCCATAGCCCACGGGATTCTTCCAAGCAGAGCTCTGAAGGTGATGAAGTCTGCTCTCCTGAAATCCCGGGCTGCATTTTTCCCTGCTCCCTTCTCTTAAGATCTTAAACCCCATCATCTCATGGCCACTGTAGTCAAGGCTTTCTTTAATTTTCATGTCCCTGACCAGTTCTTTATTCTTCATAAGCATCACACCCAACAAAGCACCTTTCCTTGTTGGTTCCTCCATCAACTGCACCAGGAAGATGTCATCAATGCACTTGAGCAATCTTCTAGGTTGCTTGAGCTCTTCTGTATTGTCTTTTCATCAGGTATCAGGATGATTCCAATCCCTGATGAGGGAATGTGAGACTTTAAGCTGCCTGAAGGTCAGTCCAGGACTAACAGGAACAAAGGCTACTCTTGTAAGTCTGGAAGTGAGGACATACCTCTTTTGCTAGCAATGTGTCAAAAGTGCAGGTGATGAGGCTGGGATAAAATACTTTAGGACTAGTAAGAATCAGTATGACTGACAATAAGTCTGAGAAGCATTCAGACAAGGAGATTTTGACCCAGCAGATCTCAAAAAGTATTTTCAGTGCTTCTTGGAAGTAAAATGATCTTCACTCCAACTAAGAAATAGATTACTTTGGACTTTGAATTCAACAACACTTTTCTACATTCGGAATGCCTTAAAAAAAAAGCAGTTATAAAGGCAAAACTTAAGCTGAAAACATTATCAACAGCAGAGACAAAGTTGTTTATAGTCATTCAAAATCCATACAAAGAAAACATGCGAAATATAAATGAAAGAGAATATTGACTACAATAAGCATTATGCAAAAGCTCCTTATATCCTAAAGCTCCCTGAACCCCCTATATCCCACACCTGACCATCACATTACAAGAACAATTAAAAAAAAAAAAAGCAACCCTACCCAGGAACAGCTTGGAATAAAAAGTGCTTTGGAGTTGATAAATATTTTTACAGAAACTCCTTTTAACTATAGCTGTGCTGGAGAAGTAAGTAAAGACATGATTTCTGAGCTAAGGTTTTTATTTTGTTTTTGTTTTTAATTAAGCTTTCATTTCAACCTACAAAAAACTCTTTGAACTCCTTCTGGATGCTGTCTGCTTTGCTCAAAACACTGCTAAGCTGAATGGTCTCTTCAGTGCCCATTATCCTTTGCTTATATTTGAATTAGATTCCAGAAAACTAAATACAAGGATGTTTTTGTCCTTGATATAACTTCCCATTAATCTTAATCTAAAATCTTAACAGTTATCTTTGCGGTGCTTACTTTTTTTCTTTAAACCCTAGATTAAAAACACGCTTACCAAAAAAATCTTGTCAATATAATTTAATTAAACATCATTGCTTCACCATGGGAAAATTAATGTTATCAAAAGTTAGGAGGTATATAATACGAGAATGCTACAGTATTTTTGTAATATTGACAAATAAAAGATCAAAGGAAGGTAAAGTACACATACCTACACAGACCAAATGTGTACTGTGATGATAACTAACAGTTTTGTTCAATGGTTTCCATATTTAAACATTCTCCAATTTAGGTTTATTGAAATGACAGTAAATACCCATCCCTAATAATTTTCAATTTGGACACCTTTAACATAACTTGTAGCATTTCTGTCTATACATGTCATTTTTGGAAAGTTAGAAGTAGCAGCACTAAGTAAGGAAGACAACTGATTTGTTTTCTTCCCCTCCAAACCAATTATGGTTGATAGTGACCACATCCCAATCAATATTGTGCTTCAAATCAGCCTACTCTGTTAAACAAAGATGTTCATCACATTGCTCTTTTGCTTACAACAATCAACTACTGAAGCAGTAAATAATGTTACTAGTTAAACTGGACTATTAAGTACTCAACGAAGGCCATACTGCAATAATTTATTTAATTCTGCAGCTCCAGAAACCTCAGAGCTAATTATGTCAAAGGCTGAAATTCTTGTGGAAAAATATTTCACAAGTTTTAAAATTAGTTGCAATGATTTCACATGTATGTGTATTCTAAGAAAACTGTAAACAATGAGTAATTTTCCAGTTCTATGACTAAAAAATAGAAACTAACCTTTCTGATTCTGAGTAATTTTTCTATCTTCATAAAACTGGACAAAAAGTCCTTCCCAAGAAAGATATTAAACCAGCAACACAGAAATATGAAAGCCAGATCTTATTTTTTTAAAAAATAATTTTAAGAAATCATGAGATACTCTTCTTCATGCTTGTCCTTGAGACACTGGAATAGAATTCCGAGTGATTGACTGCAGGTTTGTGCAAGAAGTTATACCAAGATCACAAGACTCCACCGACCCTGGCTCTGCATTCCTATGTATTTAGTCTGTCAATTTGTTTTGGAGATCTGCTAAAATTTGTATCTTAATTTTTTTTTCTGATTCTGTTGAAGTTATTCTACAGTTACATAATATTATAAAAACTAAATTATTTATAGCTTACCGATTAAAATATTTTTATTGTAAGCACTCAGCTTTTAAAAGATGTTTATAAATATACATTAACCAAAATGCGACATAACCAAAAGACTGAATGATTGCTAGTAGTACAGAACATCTTGATGACCAACACAATAGCTTCCTCTTCTGTATTAGCTTCTATGAGCTTTCTTGCCACTTTAAAGTTTCCTGCAGTTAAACAACTGGAAGTAAACAAGGCCAATTTATCTGATCTATGAGTACAGAGATGCTTGTTGGCCAAAATCTGAATTCTTGTTTGTCTCTGTTTTCAGAAAGAAGTCATTCATTTCACGAGTCCATTCAATTTCAAATGTTCCGTTTTCTTGGTATAATCTCATCTTTGATCCACCTATCTCTCAATCTTAAATTTAAATTTTTCAGTCAGTGCGATGGTAGTTAGGATCTTCCCAGCATGCTTCTGCGGAAGGGAAGAATGACAAATCAAGAATAGTAATCTAGAAGCAAAAAGTTTAACCCAAACAATTTAATTTATTGATTCAGGCCATGGTCTGAAAGAGAGTCATGGCTGGGGAAATCAAACACTACTAAAATACTTTTTAGAACTATAGCAAAGTGGATAGTTGTGATGTGCTATGGGGAAAAATATGACTATTGCTGAAAAAATTAGGGAAACTAAGTATACTAGTGACAAGCTGCACTGCATACTCTATGGTATGACTCTGGGGAAGTCACAGGTGTGAGACTTTCCCTGAATAAAATTCTATTCACACAATAATGCATTTCAGAACGACTCTTAAGTATAGTGATTAGCAAATGCCAACATTAGCAAGATGTGCAAAATGCCTTGACAGAATGGAACCTTCAAAGCATACGAATGTTGTTGCCTTCTTTGTGCCTGTTACTTATTTTATGGAATATATTTTCAGACCATAATTTGTAATTTAAAAGCATGTATTTCATGGACTCATACTAGCATAACACAATGCTGATCTCCTAAAGCCTTCATAGAAACAAAACACCACAAACAAAAAAGAACCTTCACACCACGTACAACGGTGTAAAAATCTTGTTGATATGAAGTGGTATTTAAAATTATACTAGAAGCCTCATATGCAATTCAAATTCTACAAAGCAATGCTGACTTTATGTGTGGTCCTAAACCTTTTCAGTTCCTAATAAATTTATCATTCCTTTTTGACAGACTGGAATGTCTTCAAATGTCCCTCCTTTCATCTCTATTATTAGATATAGTGCTATGGTATGGTACTGTACTGTCTGTGTGCAGACAGAAAAAGAGAGACAATATGAACAGTTTATTATCTAAACGGCTACATTATTAACATGCACTTGGGCTAAAAGCAAAACCAGTAGGTCAAGTGGAAAGATTATCCCCTTTTATTCAGTCCTCATGAGGCCACACTGGGATTACTGCGTACAGCTTTGGACACCCAGTTACAAGGTACTGAAAAACTGGAACACATACAGTTAAGAACCACCAAGACGGTTTGGGGGCTGAAGCACACAACGCATGAGAAGAGAAGCAGGGAACTGGGTTAACCTAACCTGGAAAAGGAGAAAGCCAAGGAGGAATCTAATCAGAGTCTTGCCCTACCTACAGGGGGAGAAGTCAGAGCCAGACTCTTTCAAAATGTGCAAAGAGCCAGGGAAGCTGTGGCATGTCCATCCTTGGATATTTTCAAAAATCAACTGGGCAAGGCCTTGAGCAACTTGACCTGACTTTGAGGTTTACCTTGCCTTGAACAGGAGGCTGGACCAGATGACCCACTGAGGCCCTGTCCTCCTCCAATTTTCCTATTTCCTCTATTTAAAGAAATGCTATACGAATCATAGATTAACATCATTTTAGCTGTAAAATGAAATTACATTTTAGAGCCATTCTTATTAGAAATTGAACTTTTTCAGTCCAGTCTAAGTCTTGTGGAAAATGCAGACATGCATTTTCCATATGCAACTCATACTTTGGAATCTGTAACTGAAAGGGTAACTTACAGGAACTCTTCAAATGACTACACTGCTGACCAATATCCGCAAAAATGTGCAATTGTCCCGAGTTCTTGACTCGGGACTCAGTGTTAAGCAAACAGCCAGAGTAGACCCCTCATTCTCTCTGTTCTATTAGATCGTCTGGCCTTCCCTGCATTTCACCATCTCTTCTCATGGAGCTAGTTCTCAATCCAATTGCCAACTCACTGTTTCCCTTCCCAAACACATGAGTCACCCCTTCCCTTTTGCATTCTTCTGTGCTGCTACAGTCAGTGTACTGGCAAGCACCAGAAGCTGCTTCATATGCTGAACCGTGCAAAACCACTCCACAGTTCAGTCAACTCAATTTGCTGGTAGTGCACCTAACGCACAGTGCCATAGTAGGAGCGTTAATGCAAGTTAGGTGCTGAAAAGGGGTGTATAACTTTCCTAATGTCATCACGCAGGTAAACAGTAGAGAAGAAGGCTTTTTAGAAATTTCTAATAAAAATAATGGAAGTAATCAAATAAATTAATCTTAACATGGAGCTTAATACACATAAACCCAAGCTTGTTCGTGACAGCAAAGCAGTGAATGCAGGGACTAGGATGCTACTTTCAGTCTTTCCAAAGGCTTTCCAAATGGTAAACATTCAATTGTTATGTTTTGTTTAATATTTTACCAGCTAATTCCCAAGTGAACTCAATGAAAATTTTTTTCATACTGATGTTTAGAAAAAAAAAAAGAAGAATAAGAGCCCCAGGTAACTGTAACCACATTTTTAGGGCTTGCTGGTCAATAGCCAGAATTCTAAAGCTGCAGTTAATATTTTCTGTAAGTTTTTTGATAGTTGCAAAATAGTCAGGGAAGGCTCCCTCATGATTTAACTACTGGATTGTAAATTATTTAAAGCAGGAAAAATGCACCTTTTGTAGGCATATGCTCCAATGAAAACTCTCTGGTGAAGATACCCTGGCTTGCCCATTTCTAGGGATAAACACAGGTCTGGTTGAACATCATGAACCAGATGGGGGCAAATTCTACCATCAGAAGGCAGCTACATCGGGAAGTCTCAAAGAAAGTGCTCCAGACCACTTGGGAGCCCGGAGCACAGGACCTTCTGAAAATCTTGTCCCACTTAAACAATTGTGGTGAACATGCATAAAGTCACCACTCACATATTTAAGTCAATACTTTGGAAACAGTTATTAAAAATTAAGATACTGAAATAAAAAAATCAGTTTGAATCATACTTTACCACGGGCAGTTGTTCTAACAAGTTCAGAGTATTCTGTACATTCATAGGCTATCATTGCATTTCCTAATTTTGTCAGACTCAAGTTGTGGCTTGTAATCGTTCCATGTAACATCCTGTGGGCTGCACAGTTTCACTTAAATGATGCTGAACTTTGTGAAGAAAATAATCTAGCACTGGGAAGGATATATAACTTAAGAAAACCAAGTCTGATATTTGGAAGCTGAGTTTGTTGGCTCCATAGTAACCACTTCACCTCACTGCCTATGCAGACATGCTTTGCATTTTAGTTCACTTTTACAGACTTGCTCTGTTGTTTACTTTCACTATCTGAAAAAGCAGAGACAGAATTAGTGCAAAGCTAGCACAGGCTAGGACAAGACAGGCTAAGATTCTGAATGGACTTTCGAAAAGTATTTTTTAAATTCTACATTTAAAATCAACATAAATATAGTAAATACACACATTAAGGATAAGGCTTATTGCTTCAGATGAGGAGTTTGAAGAGCTGCTGCTCTATAACAGGGGGTTACTTCTTAGAAAAGTTACTTTAAAAACTTTTACTCCAGTTTCCATAAGTAAAATGGGTATGCCTTGCGGAATCATTATATAAGATCAGCTCAATACAGCAGCAGTGAACGTCCTCAGAGTAGAAGACTGGAATGAGAAACAGGAGAGTTCTTTCACTGCCTCTAAGATCTGTTCAAGCAGGTAACTTCAAGATTCGCATCCCAACCTAGTCCCCTCATTGCACTGGGCACTCAGGGCCATTATGAGACTGTTAGTATATTCCCATATAAGGCTTTAAGGCTTGTTCAGTCAAGCATCACTGGGATACCAAATTACAGGTTTTAATATATGCTTTGTGAAAGGAATCTATACATTCAGATTTAACTGTCCAGTAAACTAGCCCCTATAGTGTTCAGCATAAATATACTCTCCTCAATACAAAGGTTACATTATTATCTGGTTCTGTTAAATGTTTGAAGCATACATTAACGATAGCTCTCCTCTTGTGAATAACCAGTCAGGCAGTCTGGTCACAGTACTACTGAGACTGAAACTGCCGAAGAGGAGCTCCCAGCAAGTACAGCAAATATCTATGTTCCTGCACAAACTATTCTGACCCCATAAAATACATGATGTTCTATAAACATGGAACAGTACAGAAGCACAATTGTTTCCTCTTTATCTTGGTGACAAGCAATGGATGGTGGTGCCAATATTTCTAATAAATCTCTGTTTAAAAATGTACAGTGCCCTAGAACAATTTGTTTTAGCTTCATTCTAATGGTGGGTCTGATCCACTCTGCTGCATGAGAAATGAGCGAGAAAAATACTTTTAAATAAATTAGATCATTTTCTATAGAGCATACAATGACCTACAGTTATCTCTCGATACAAATATTTCATGCAATTTATTTAGAAAGATTCACCCTCGCTTCATAATCATGCTAATAGGGATGCTGTTGGGTCAGTCACAGACAATTTATAGTGTATTCTGCACTATGCTGATTCCCAAAAGGCTTTAATTGCTGACAGATATTAATGCAAACCTCTTAATACACCAAATTTCTAACAATTTCAGAATGAACCGATTCTGTTACTTAAGGAGAGGCAGAGACACTACTTTAAATTCCTGAATAAACATCCGGTGCTCATTACGTGATAAGGCAATCTCAAAATCATGATTTCTCTTCAGACACTAGAAAAACAAATGCTCTCAAACTGTGACAAGTAACAGCTTAAGTGTGCACTGAAAAAGGGATTCCCCTTGAACTGGCTAATGGAAAAACTCTTTAGAAAATGTTTGTAGGGAAATGAAAATTAAATGCATTTTTATTTATATTATTGGATGACACTAATATTAAAATGTCTATTACTGCTCTCGGACAGTTTAAAAAAATCAGAAGGTACAGTAGCTACATTTGTACTTCTATGCCAGTTGCAAGAGAACACTGTACACTGAGATCATATTACAGAAAGCACAAAAAAATCTAATAAAGTTTGAAAGTTTACTGAAAAGCTTCCTTTTCAGTACAACTGTTTTTCTGTACAGTATTTATCTTTCCCTGAAAATTAGCAACACTGTAATACACTGTATGCACACAAATGTCATGCTAAATGCTTCTAAGAGCTTCGAATACTGTTGCTATTGTAAGCTAAACATTTAATAATATATTTTACCTCTACATTAGTCATGTTTGCACTTGATACTTCTTTAGAATGAATGGTCGTCTGAGGCAGACTGCTAGGTGGTTACCTTAAATTATTAACTCATCCCAGCAAGTCATTAAATCACAGGAAATTACCAGCTGCTCTGAAGACATTACTGAATTCCTGGTTTTTGTGTCAGATACAGAAAATGTACTCTTACACTGTACCAGTAATGATTTGCTAAATATTAGCAGCTATCATAAAAGAAAGAATTATTTGGCAATAAATTATACTGTTAGATATTTCATTAAAAGCACAAGCTCTGCAGCACAGATTTAACTAAATGAATTCTACAATGAACAACAGGACATATCACCAAATAGTATGCATTTTAACTGTGGTTCCCAAATGACAAATTACCTGTAATATTACAAGCAAGGATCACAGTGTGTAACCTAAGAAAAAAAACCTGGCCTATGGTTGAACCTATACTGGCCCCAAACACAGGCCTGAACTCAGGTTCTCCATACGATGTTTGTAAAACACAGGCAACGTTCAAGAGTACAGTTAAAAAAACCAAACCAAAACCACAAAAACCAAACAAAAAACCCAACCCATGGAGCTGAATGAAATCTTTCCAGATTCAGATGACACGAGGGTGCTCAAGTCTACAAGATTTGTCCTTTCTGGTAACATTTAACTTACAGAGCATATAAAAACTCTATTTGCTATGACAGGATGTATCAGACTAGGGAGAAAGCTCTAGTATTTACACAAAAGAATCACAAATTTCTTAACACAACTTTATTCTTTATTTGTTGACTTAACCATTAGATTTAATTTCATTGCAATTGAAACAAAGCAGTTTCATAAGTAAAGGATTTGGTCTTAAAACAAACAAAATGTAAGAAATAGTTTATTGGAGATAATTGATGTGAAGGTTCAGGATTTAGATATGAACTACCTAGTATTTGTGTCCACAGTGAGGGGCAGGGGAAGGGGGAGAAGGGACTGAAGGAAAAGTTCTGTCATGAGTCCGCTAAACTAAGAGGTACATGCCTAGGCAACAAAATACAAGATGGGCTTATCAAAGGCAGACAGAAATTGAAGTAGAAATTTTTAGATTAAGAAAATCTGGATTTATAAAGCATCTTACATAGTAGACCACTGGAAGCGATGAAAGAGACTACAGTGGAGAAAGAACTGGCTGATCAGATAGGACAGCAGTCTAGACTGAACGGCGAACTCATTGGCTGTGACTGTTTGCTATCGGAGCTACTCAACAGCTGGTTTGGGGCTCACCCTCTTTATTATTATTTCCTCAAAAGCCTGCAACTGCTCATGAAATCTGTTACCACAAAGTTAGAGGCTTTGCAAATACAAAGGCCTTACTGTAAATACAGAACGACTCTAAGGAAACCCAAAGGAGATGACATATAGCCAAGCAAAGTGCTCAAACACAAAGCTATGCTCTTCAGAGTGAAGCTGGAATCAGGCCAGCCATGAGAAAGACCTGAGTAGAGCACTATCACAGAATGATTTAAACCGCCAACATATGAACTAGCTTTTGAAGAAGCAACTGTAATTCTAAGCTGTACCTTCCTCTGAAAAAGGAAATACATGACACAGTTAAGACACCATCTAGAAAACAGTGTTACAGCCTGATCAAACCAGCTCCTCTGAATTTTGCATCCAGTATATCATTCAGCTTGTGCAGTATATCTTGGGTCATGCCAAACACACTGAACAGTCCAGCTTCAAGAAAGATTACTCGAACTGCGGCAGGTGCAATGAAGGACCACTAAGATGATCAAGAGAACACAGAGTCTATTTTGCAAGATTGAGACAGACCGGCATACTTAGACTAACAAAATAAGAAAGGATGTGAGTGGCTTCTATCTACACATCAGAAGGGTAAATAGTACAAGAAGAAAAGTGAATTAAGCTAGAGAACAGTACTGGCACAAGGACAATTTTTATCCATTAGCTAGGAATAGACTTAAGGTGAAAATTAGAAACTTCTGGCCATGAGAAAAATGAAGAAATACTTTCTTTAAATAACCTTCTACAAGGGCAGCAATAGCAAAGACAGCTTTACATGTTTACAAACTACAGTATGGTGCAGTTGCTGACCATGACAGAGGACTGAATTTGACCTGAGGGAAACTGTTTTGTTCTATACTCTATACTTTTTTTTTTTCCTTAAGGAAATGCCAGCTGCTGCCAAAACCACTAGTGTCAATATAGCCCCAGTAAAAGAATCATTGCAAGGTAAAGAATCTTTGAAGAGACTGCCACCGGATTTGGGACTTGCAAAGTTAGCACTGTAGATTAATCCCCCAATTTGAAGAGAAGCTCAGCGCGGGAAACAGGGCTTAGACACTGTGCCCTATTCGACTAATGGGAGTGCGCTGGCTGTTGAACTAACTGACTTCATGCCCGCTTGTATACATGGCAAACACTATTCTTGTCATAGTACCAAGACCTGTATCCATGACAGGGACAGGGCAGTTTCCTAAACTACAACGCAGAAGGCAAATCAGAGGCTGGATGGTGGCTGACAAAGCATGAAGTCACGGCTCCCATGAAGCACCAACCACGATACATCATAAACAAGCTTTCCTTAAGGGAAGGGGTAAAAGTATTATCAGTAGTCCCACCACATTCTTAGGCTTTTAGTTGCAATAAATATCACAAGGCTATTTCATATGGAAATATGGCCCCATTCAAGTCAGCATTAGACAGATACACCACCTGGGAAAATAAAAATTGCAAGCTATCAAGAATTGTCAGCAAATCGTTCTTTTTGATCTAAGAAATAGTGGCTGGTAATGTAAGAACTTGAGACTAGCAACCTCGATTATCTGTACAGAGATTATCAAATTCACTCAATTCGTAATTTTTCACTATACCAGCCTCCTCTGATTTTACAAGATTAGTTTTATAGCAAATATTAGCTGGTAAACAGTGTCACTAAAGATATATGGACACAGAAGTCTAAGCAAAAAACCAGTTAAATGTAATACAGCTCATTTGAGAGTGAGGTTTTTGTTTTGTTTTGTTTTGTTTTTTAAATAAGCACTCTGAAAATTACATTAGCAAAGCATCACACTGAATCATTTGAGACAAACATTATAATGCTTCCAAGTTAAATGTCTAAACAAAATACACTCTCAATTTCATTTCACTAAACAAATCTTCCAATAACACCTCACTTAGCAAGTCCCTGTAGGGAATCTTGCAAGCAGTATGCCCTGCAAAATACCACAGTAATTCCACTAAGGCTGGTAAACTGCAACACGTGTGTCCACCTTCAGAGCTGCTAACCAAACCTCTAGAATCCATAAGAGACAAAGAAATGCACATCTCCACGTAGCTAACACATTCCAGTAACTCCCTCTTCCTTGAACAGCAGGCAACATGGCCTTGAAGGCTGTAGGAAAATCTGTATGGCAACAAGTAGACAGAGAAACAAAGAAATATTTGTTTCTATCATTGTGAGAACAACTAAACCGCAGCCTGTATAAGCTCTAGTGCATGCTGATCACCATGGCATATCCTAAGAATGAAAAGAACTTCAATGTGACCTATATTCTATGTCTTCTTAGAGCCTGGGAAGCACCCTTGAATCTAATTTTAAAAGCTACCGTGTAAAACCAATTAGGGTAGGATCCACCAAGTAAATCACTTTTGAAGGCCTCTCCTGTAACAAGCCACAAAGATTAAATAGCTTTACAGATTCACTGCCTAATAAAAGGAAGGGAAAAGTCTGAAAAGTATGAATATGCATATTATCTTTTTTTAATGAAGGTGAGACTTGAAATTTTAGTTACACATTATTGTACTATATGTATTTTTTGTTTCTAGGTTGTATTGTCACCACACATCCCATTACACCTGCATTATTAAAACTCCACTAACAGATTAGCTGCCAAGTTACTGCTTTGCTATCTGACCTTGCTCAAAGAAAATATGATTATTTGAACACTACTACAAGTCAACACCAGCACTTTAATAAATGGAATTGTAACACAGCAAGGAAATCATGGGAAGCTATCAAGAAAAAGGTGATCAAGTCCTTTGTATTAAGTTGAGTCTATTTTATTTTGAGAAAAATCTGTTAAACTCACCACCACACAGACACACACAATCTGTGCTGCTCTTTTAATTAATCCTGTGGTACCAATTTAGTTTTTGCTGTAAAACTTAGTAAATGAAGTGTGCATAATGACTTTGTTAAATCTTAAATTGCTCTTTTAATTAATTGGCAATTTCCTCAGCATACTGTACTGCCTGCTGCAGTGACATTATTGATGCTTTTCACACTACAGGGGGGAGGAAAAAAAAAGAAAAAAAGAGGAATAGATATAAGAAACAACACCCCTCTGTGGGAAGTAGGAAAAAAAAATAATTACTGGTTGTAACAGGACTGGGGAGAGGTTAAAAGCCCTCAGTGCTTCATAAATAGATTTTAAAATAAAAAGCTGACATGTGGCAATACAGCTTCTATATTGTAACATCATGACTTGGTCTCTCTTGACTTGCATGGTTCCTGGAGAAGCATGTTAGAGGGATTAAATCCCTTTGAATGTTAATGTGTTCCTCTTTTGAACCACAAAGAATATTAATCCTCCTCCCCTCATCCACCAACAGCTGCACTGTTTTTTCCTACTTAGCAAGTGGAACCAGATAGCACGGCACGATTGACCTGAATGTAAATATTCCAATTTGGTTTGGAACTGCTTTCTTTTTGCAGAAATTTAATAAACCTGACATCAGCTTATCTACAGCGCAAATAAGACTAAATGTTCAGGCACCTAGAAACCTCTTTCTAAACAATCACATCAGAAGAATTGTAAAATAATTTATTACCTCAATAAAAAAAAAAAATCAACACACTTTACAATCCCCTCGGACGCTTACAGTGACAAGTGCAGGAAGTCAGACTGGAACGTTCCCAGAGAAAGGGCATGCATGTGTGCACACCAATCCGTGTATATAAATACATAGATTACGGAAAAGTCAGTGTTAAAGCGAACAGCCACAGTTTGGTTCAGGCATGATTCCGGCACATACATCTACAGTAATATATAAAATCTTTACCAATTAATCTCAACCCTACACATAGCTCTCATTCACTACTTCATACAGTTTGCAAAAGGACTCCAATTTCAACAAAAGCCAGATAACAGAAGACAAGAATACGTAGGCTAACCATAAAACAAATCCACTATATTTCCATTACCAATGTAAGTATTTCCACACATTTGAAAGTCCTAAGTCAGATCAACTGCAAGAGTGCTTTTCATTCAGATTTAAATGTACAACTGACTGATAAGCTAATAAAAAACCTGGTATCTATACATAATCCTTTAGAGTCCCAAACTTCAAAGCCAAGAAGCAAATCTCATTTACTATTCTGAATTTTCGAAGATGTTTTACAATCATTTTCACATTTTGGCTGTCTATTCTTCGAATTATTTAGAAATATCAATACTGCAGAAGCAGATTATGTATAGTTACTAAGAAACTAGCATAGTTTGAGTTCAGGAAAGAGATTACGCTCATTAATCAATGGAAGTTTCCAATCCGTTAAAAAAAATCCTCAAAAGATCATCATCTTTCTGACACTGTACTAAAATATTGAAGCCACTGGCATAAATCATTATTTACACTTACTGTGTACTGTGCTGATGCGCTTTTCAAAAATCATGGTACCATTGAGAATGTCTAACAATGTTATGCTTCATTTATTTCTATAGTTCAAAAGCAGCCTAACAGGCTAAAAGTGACAAAATAGAA
This sequence comes from Leptosomus discolor, assembly GCF_034619465.1. Taxonomy (NCBI): domain Eukaryota; kingdom Metazoa; phylum Chordata; class Aves; order Leptosomiformes; family Leptosomidae; genus Leptosomus; species Leptosomus discolor. The sequence goes on from NC_141391.1 coordinate 187,352,621, forward strand.
ACGAGCAAGTATTTCCATATAAACTACAGATGTCAGTAACATACATGACCTGGCTGAGGAACCTGACACGCTAATTGCAGTGCACTTTTAGAATAAAGATGCTCAACAAACACCTACTATCTTATATTTACGATACGAGCTATAACTAAGGACTAAGAGCTATTAACACACTTGAAAAATAATCACAAAGCTGTTTCAAACAGGAATATGACTGCAATTAGGATTCTATTTATTTTAAAATGTATTTACACATATGTATTCTTTTCAATTCATCTTGGATACTTTAACGGAGATAAAACTCTTGATTACCTCATATTTTCCACTGAGGTACCATCACACTGAAGAACATAAGGGTAACAGTCTGCTACATGCATGGAGGCTCTTATCCCAGGGTTAAAATAAGGTAATTCAAGGTAGCTTGAGTGTGCAGTGGTGGATTTATAACCCCAAGACAGAAATCTGCATGCAGACAGTTATGTGGCGTTTGCCACGTAGCACCTTGCTAACCAGCTGTCCATGAAAAAACCAAGCACATCCCACACAAAATAGATAATTATGGAAACAGAGATGTGGTAAAAAAAGTGTAATCTCGGAAAATAAAAGCATGAAAGTCATGGAAGATGACAACCTTTGGATTCTAATAGAATCCAAGAATGTTTAAATATCATGCCTGGGTAGAAGAGAGATTTTCAAACTGTATGAAAGTTTAAGTCAAGAAATTTAGCATCTAGCTCTACTACAATAAACAGTTTAGTACTGAAAACATATTTGTGGCTTACAGAGGTGATCCACATCCTAAGCCCTTGCTTTCTAGTAATTAAAATACATCAAATAGAAAAGAATGGTGAGTTGTGAAACAGTGGTGGTAAAATCATATGGAAGGGCTTTGTCCAAAGACTCAGGAGTAAGGGAAAATGAACTAGACTTCATTCTAGATCTGTGTGTCTGAGAACACTGGATCTGATCTCTATTAATACTCATTCACACATTGTCTAGTCTAGTAAATTGGACTTAAAAGTGAATATAGATGAAACGACCTCACTGCATTTCACACAAGTCTGGCAATTCAGAAATTATGTTAACTGTCATTGTCTAAGCACTGCATAGAAGTTAAACCCCATGTTGTTCATTTAGCTATTCTTCATTCTGAAGAACAGACAGGTTTTGATGTACTCTCAATTCAAGGAAAGAGGGGGTGGAAAGGTGAGAAGAGTAAGAAAAGTGCTTCACATAGCTTAACACTGACCCATTCAGGCAGTTAAGGAGCGGCTTGGAACAGCTCCAAAGGCTAAAGCAGCTCCCTTTCCAGTTTTGCTTGGCCAGATGGAAGATGAACACATTTCAGGATTTCAAGCAGTGCTTAGGCTTGGAATATCTGATGTGTTACTCCATTTTTAGCTTTTAAAAAAACCCAAACTGCTTTGCTTATTTCAGGTAGTACTGGATTAAAATCGTTTAGGAATAACATGATGTACCATACTGGGGAGACTTGGCAGGGGGGTGGGGGGGAAAACCCTAAACAAAAAGGGGAAACATTAAAATGGAAGAACTCTCAGAACCTGGCTGATGTAGCAGCAACATCCTGCCCTCCATGGGAACCCTCCCCCTTCAACCCCCAGCTTAGGTAGAGCTTTTATACTGCTGAATATAATTATTCCATCTCCTCATAAATGCTAATTAAAGATATAGAAGTATGCAGGGTTTTTTTCAGATTAATTTGTTTCTCTGTATCAGTGTTTCTGTTCTGTTCTATTATCTCTAATGAATTTTTCACTATTTCATCTCACACTCCTTATTTATCTGTTAGTCTTTAAACTTCAGTATTACTTAAGCACGTTGCACATGCTGTGTAATGAGATTACACAGCCTTTTAATGGACACCATGAGAAATTCTGCATGTGATCCAGGCATACCTTATTACCCAAAATATGCTATCATTGCTTTCTAGTAGTTAAGGCTAACGCCATCATATGAATTAATATGATGGAAATGTAATAGATACTTTCTTCAAATTTAAGTGATAGAACCCTATGCTGTCTTTGTCAAAGGTCTCAGATTCAGTCACCCTTTGTAGTCTCTTCTGCCACGGATCTGTAAAAATAAATACTAACAGTTTTAAAGCAATGTGTACTGTAAAAAGGATTCTTTTAAAACTCAAGACAGTTGTGTAACAACAAAGGGGCATTGGAGGACAAGAACACAACGGTTAAAAAAACTACTAAAGAAATTAATTTGCTTGCTCTTTACTAATCAGGGTCACCAACAGAACCTATAATAAAATAAAAAAAAGCATACACTGTTGGCAGGAGACATTGCTTTATCCTCAAGGGAATTTCTTTTGCAGTTGTCCTCCAAGTTTAATCTTACTGCCGTGGCATCTCTTATTCTTTTTACTACCTCAGAACCAGGGTAGAGCTTAATAAGCTATCAATGGAAAGAATTAAAAGGAGACAGTAAACTGAAATGATGCCCTAATAAAAGGAACACTGAAACGCATAAATTGATTTTTTTCCACACTTTACAGTACTGTTAAAGTCACACCATCTGTTTAGTGAAATAATGCTCAATGAAATACCAGTTGTAAGCAGGAAGTCAGAGGCAATTTACAACTCGTCTAAGGTTTCCTTCCAGGCAGAGAAGAAAGGAACAGCAGAAGAGCTTAAGTTTGTATTGAGACGACTAAGATTTTTAAGCCTATACCCTTTCTACTTCTATAAGGGCTATATAAGCTAAAAATTTCCTTTCTCACCCCATCCATCCTAGTTTTCCTTTCTGCTGCCAACTTACGTGCTTAGTTCTGATTCAGAAATTCAGACAACTTTTTTTCCCAGGTACGATATTGTAAAATATTTACTAAAGGAGAAGAATTCAGCTTACCTGATGAAGGTCATTGCCCAAAACATATTCCTGAAAGTAACCCGGTGCAGCAGATGATGCCCTAATGGCCTGCCACAGTTTATACTGACAGCCTCCAATATAATGAGACTTAACACCAGGAAAGTGGTTGTAGTTTCTGAAAACAAATGCTTTCAGCGGTGTTCCTCTGTTTACAATGGTGCTTACTGCAGCTACCTAGTGAGTTAGGAGGAACAAAAACAGTTACATGTGATAACAACAACAACAACATGAAAATGACAGCTTCCCACAATATGAAATTCAATTTATACATTAATTGCGTCTCTGGAACCCTACTCTGTTCATTATTTATTTACTACTTTTATTTTTTTTTATAATACCAACCTAAATTTTAAAAATTGAAAGTAAAAACACCAAAAAACCAAACTCCCTAAAGAAAACACTATTTTTAACCTGAAATTAACTGTTTACACTGACTCTTCTGTTTCCACTGATATCTATCTATTGATATTTAAACAAAAAGCTGGTGTCATTTATATGATTATAAAATGTTTTGCTTTTATGAATAGAAGTTTGTTCTCAAAAGTCTGTAACCAGCAATGCAACGTTTATTGTATTACTGCATATATTGCATTTACGCATGTTAATACGCAACATACATATTAATATGAACGTTAGAAACATCAATCAATTTCTTTTTCCAAGAAAGCAATTACTTAATATTGCAACCTGAGTTAAAGGATTGCAGGAAGAATCTCTCCCAATGAAAAAAATCAAAAGAATCAAACATAAATCTTTCAAGGTTTTTTTGTAAGGACACTGAAATGCCACTAAGAAAAACCACATATGTAAACCTAAGTAAAAGCCAAAATGCTATTTCCATGGAATGTATGACTGCAGAAAAAATACATCTTACAGATATCGTCACGAGGCGAGAGCGCCTATAGTTATGGGCAAGTGTTAGAACATGCAAGGCCTTTTAGTGACGCTGTGCCCAGCCTGGCTGGCACTGTCAGAACAATACTCTTCAGCAGCCAAATGGGTGTTCAGTTCTATTTTCTTTACTCTTGTACAGAGCGGAGCGTTTTTGTGAAACATTATGCAACAGCACTAGCAGCTGACGCTATGATATCACTATATTCATTTCCACTCTTCGGCTACATAAGTTAAATCATTTAATTCACAGCAAATTCATTCCTACAGGAAAATGAACAAGAAAAGTGTAACTTCTGTAGGACAATGCAGAAGCAAAACCCATGCACGAGTCATACTCCCTCATTTGATGGAGGAAACGTTTCCTGGTTTTGTCAAAAGGAAGGTTTGGTTCTAAGCCCTATTAGAAGCTGTAAGAAAAAAAAATTTGGAAAATCTAACAGAAAACTCATCAAACTGATGCTTGAATTTATTTTTGGTAATACCCATATACACTTCCACTTCATAACGCAGTCCAAGTTGTACAGTGCTAAGCACCTTCTGGAAAAATCCATCTCACCACGAATTTAACAGCAGCAGAGCACACAACTGAGTGTTTTATTTTGATTTTGCTGTGCCTTGTAAAGAGTGCCACCACTGCCAGCACTACAAAGCGATTACTGGGAATAGCTAGTTTCAACTCTATTTATATTCATTTTATGACTGAAGAACATGGACGGAAGCCAAAGATCCCAGTTCAAAGATAACTTTCAAGTCAACGTAGGATAGCTTCTCTCTCAGAAAGCAACATACCACTCCAGCCTTTTCATGTCCTTGTTTTAGACATGGACTAAGAACGCAGTCAGTCAAGCACATGTTTCTATGTTTAGAAAAATGTTCATGTCTTCCATTTAACAGTAAAGCATTGAATATAGCGCTGTGACACCAAAACACCTGTTAATTACAGATTGTTCTGAAATATATGCTATTATATTTCTCTTCTTTCTTCACACCCTATCCTTCACCAAAAATAAAATACCCATGCTTTCTCATCTTTCACTCTCGTGCTGCTGCTGTATATAACACCCCTCCAATTAATTGATGCCCTTTATATCGTACAGGAAGAGCAGAGATCTCAGGACCTACAAACATGACTGCAGAAAATCTGGTAATCTAGGTAAAAGGGAGGAGAAACCCTGTCCTCTCAGTGCACAATAACACAGACCACAGGTGACATGACATGGTCTCCAGATACTAAAACTCTCTTACATGAAAACACAAACTCTGCACAACCTTCAAGAAGTTGACCTAGTACTTCTCTGCTAATAAGCCTTTTAACTTCTCTGAAACATATTCTAATTTAAAGTACTAAATAAAAATCTAAGAAATTGCTGCAGAAGTTTAAGAATCTAGTGATTTTTTTATCCTTTAAAAGTATGGGTTATCTCATATGAAAGACTGGAAAGCATTATCAACACTCATGCTGTTTATCCAACATTCTTCTAGGCACAGTATTCTTACTCAGAACTCTTAAAAGTACTTGTGGAATACACAATTAGTATTTACCTTAGAAAACTACTTACCTTTGGACATTTGGAATTTCTTGCAGTTTCAATCATAAGATTTGAGCCCATTTTTTCTCTACAAATAGGTGTAAAAAATTGAAAATGCTCAGTTTAACATGAATGAGACATACATTTGTATCATCCTTACTTCCGAAAACTTCGCATTTAAAAGAAGCAATGCTTGGATTTCACTTTAATGATCGGATTTCTATGGTTGACTTCAATGAACCAGTATTTCAAACCTTCTAGGCTGTTGGAAAGAAGTCTGAAGAGTGACTGAGGTCTTGATTCAGTTACTCACTTCACCACATACTTAACCATAAATCATCAGGATTACTCAACTACTTTGTGAGAGGAAAACAAAGTACTTCGCTACATTTAAGAATCAAAAAATCAACATTATTATTGAGTGGTTTTATATTACTGAAAATTACTCTCCTGAACTGTTACGAAAACACTACAGAAAGAAAGACACCATTTTACGTGATTTAGAAGAAAGTTAAAGATATCTACATGTACTCTTCCATAACAATAGTTCAGTATGCATTTGACATCCCTTTTTGAGGTACAACTTTTTCATAGACTTTTTTTCTAAATCTGTTGGTGATGTCACACAACCCAGTCAGGTCAGAAGATAAAAGCAGCTTTAAATGCTACACTAGCAGCAGTCCTCAATGTAGGCAGCAAACCGCATTTGGAGGTAGGACCATTTACGGTTCCACTAGTGGATATCTATGCTTGAAGGCTGGCTGTGTATATGTCCTTGAGAGGGAAGAATGAAGGGAGACAGCTTCTGGTCCTATGGTCGAAGACTGTTGCTGCCACAATTCCTACATCAATAGCGCTGTTTTATTTTATTCTTCCAATAAATGCATTAATTCCAGTCTCACAGTCACTGACCAGAAGAGTGCCATCTGCACTCACTAATTGATTACAGGAGATGAAGGCACACAGAAACATGAAGTAGGACTATACAGAAATAAAAGATGGGATTGACAGAGGTGAGAAATGAAAGATATCTACTCGTTTGTATCACTTTCATCTACTTCTTCCTAAGTATATGTATTAAATATTTTTTCCCAAACCCTGAATGCAAAGATAAAAAAACTGCCTAAGCAATACCCAGTGCTTAACTGTAGGAACCATCAAATTGAGTAATTATTTTCTCACATCTTGTTTCTTATGAAGGCCAGGAACTGATGTTTCAGAGTAGGTTCAAGAAACCCCTTAAATTACTATGCAACTTTAGACATTAAGGTCTAAAGAGAAAAGTTTAATACCACCAAACTTATTTCAGTTTTGTTGCTAGCATTAATACTGTAATTGCGAATTATATAAATGTCTTTGTCCAGCCTCCCTGTTCAATTATTTTCTTTACCAAAGTCACAACACAATTAATTCCACAGATTATTCACATGCTGTGTTAAAAGAGAAAGTCTCCTAATTTCAATTTTATTGAACGGTCCCTTGTTCTTGAAAAAAAGACGAGAACGGTAATTCTCAAGATACCTTACTACCTCAAATCACCGCTTTAACTTGTCTGCTTTTCTCAGCAAGAAAGAATCCTAATCCCTTTGTGTGAGTTGTCTTTAGGTCACTGGCTACTTTTTACCAATCTTGCAACAGAAATATTCTCTATAATGGGAACTGGGTCTGTAAATAGTATTTTAAATGAAGCTGTATTATGGATTAATATAATATCATTTTAATATTTTCAATCCCAACCATCACACACTGAATCATCTTTGTTTGACCACAAGCATATAGATGTTTCATTAAACTGTCCATGACAACATCCAAATCACTTGTGATATTAAAGTTAGTTTAAATTCTGTAAGCATTTTACATTTTTCCACTCATGGGTTATTACTTTACACATAATTTCATTTGCCATCCTATTTTTCCATTTATCTGCTTTGTTTGTGTCTGTCTGTGACCTGTGTCCTCTAGACATGACCTACTTAAACAAGCCTCCTTCACAAATGTTGCTCTTACATTGTTTTGAGTTACTAATATTGCAACATTTACTTCAATAATGCCATGAAGAACATATTGCCAACCATATGCTTCAAAAAACCATTCTAACCAGCTACCGCCAGGGTGCAATCAAAGAGCCTAGAGAAAGAGCTTTCAATTCAAAAGGCCAAATTGCAACTTTCACCCCCTCCTAACAACAAAAGCACCAGGAAACTATGACATCTTTACCAATCCTACAGGAAAGACTTTTATTGCATGTTCCATAAGTATACACAACATCTCACTGATAATGCTGCAAAATCTGTTAAGTGTGTCTGGAGTGACCAACTGGTACAGAATGTGGTGCCCATCTAGTCACTGGAGAGCAGTCTCAATTTATACTTTACCTCGCGTAACAAATACTGGTTTGAAGCATTATTACTTGTAATCCCAAACACATGTATTATGCATTTTCCTACCAACAAAGAACACGTAACTTTTACCCTATGCTCTACACAGCGCTTGATTCCTTCTCAGGATTACAAATTCCCAGTATGGGATTTTAGTTAGCATGTGAAAACTTGTAGCTGCTCACCAAATTTCTCTAGTAGTTTCTCAAGACAGTATGAAAGAAAATTGTGTATGTAAACAACAGTTAAAAGAAAACAGGCAACTTGGAACTATAAGCCAAGTTCTTCTTAAAAATGCAATTCAATATATCATTACATAGACTGATGTACAGCAAGTACAATTTTCTGCAGAAAGTATTAAAAGTAACTTAAAGTTACTCGAATTGCAATTCAAGGAATACGTAAGAAGAGCTAATATACACATATATGTAACAAGTAAAATCAATTCCCTACAGCACTCAGAATAGAAAGTTAACCAAAATTAGTTGTCATTTTCTGAAATGGAGTTTATAATATGCCTCATGAATGTACCTGACATTAGTCTAATGCAACATCAGCTTAACTATTTTCAGCAAGATTCCCTTGTGACAGAAACTAATACCATCAATACCGTGGTAGGGCTAAATGTATATCGCATGCCTGTATATTGTAAACGGATTTATTTCAAGCAAGGCTGACAAGCCAACTATCGTTTCAACACCAAAAACCCATTCAGCACAAGTAAAGCTTTTAAATTGAAAACAAAACAGGGAGCAGTTTTCCCACGCAATGATTGAAAGTTAGACCTGACCTTCTTCATTGCCATAAAGAGATGCTACATAACCTTTCGATTCCCTCCTCAGTTTGAGGCTTCCATGCCACAAGGAAGTCTGCAGGAATCCCTACAGAATGTTGTGTAGGCATAGCATCCCCCTTCAATATTGCAGAATAAGGTCAACAAAAAATCATTTGTTGATCAGTGAATTTAATTTTTAATTTGATCTATGGATAATGTAACAAATGCCTGGCTTCTGTCCATTGCATAGGACTAGAGTGCTTTACCTCCCTCACGTGTTACATGTAGCTGCAAACAACAACAGCATTTTAATTAAAGGCATGTAAAATACTTTCACATGAGGTAATTCTGATTTTCTCAAGACTTCTTTTAGTCGGGTAGAGGAGAAAAAGAGGGAAGGCAGAGAAAAATATCTTTTCTAAGAAAAGAGCAACTCCAGATATCTGAGAAGAAAAACTCATGATACTCGTTTGATAAACACACTTATTCCTAAAAATATGCAAGAGCACAGGGAAGAGCCTGGAAGCTTCTCTCTCTACTTCAGCGAAGCAGCGAGATGCCTAAAACTCAGGCAGCAGAGGTATTCCCACTATAATGTCTAGAAAACACTCTTTCAATCCCATAAAACACACTAATCACGTTCCCAAAGGAATTGTCATTACTTATCCACAGAAGCTTTTTACCATTTTACACTTGCCCTCAGAGAAGGTTGTTCCAGTTCTTTCAGTAGCAGTGTCAGCTTACACTGTTCCGTAAACTATGGCATTAATTTGCTAAAAATTACAAACAATGGAACTATCAATACAAATACAGATTAATGAAATTAAGTACTGAAACTTGTAATATAACAATTTCTTCTAGTGACTTTTCCTGAATAGCTACTGATGCATTTGTATACGTACCTATGAACAAAAACCATTTCACTGGCAACTCTGACACAGTAGGTATTTTTTCATTGCAATCCTTATAGTTCATCTCCCTTTTCAAAGAAAAGGGCGATGGGCAAAACCCCTCAATATAGCAGCTAAAATTAAAAATCCCTACTACAGCACATTATTTCATTTCTCACCATGTCTCCTATAAGAAAAAAGCCACAGCAGGTGGCTAGTAAAATTTGTAGCAGATCTATAATGAGTCAGATCAAGCAGAGCTGGCAAGCATACAAGAATATAATCAGAAATCAGTGCACTAAAGCTTACTTTATTCCCCAGAAACAAAAATCATTACATTAAAGGCTTTCAATGTTTTGGTAAATACGAAAGCAGCTATTTCAAAAGAATGAGAGTATATGCTAATCCTTTCTAGTTGTTTTAAGAATTTGCTTACCAGTGAAACAATAATAAAACCAAAGGCTCTCAGACATTATACTAATTACTTTTCATCTGATAATTTTTTACTTACTTGAGCATTTTTTCCCATATATCACTGTCATAAAAGGCATGGCTCCAACCCATTTTGACGGTTCCAACAATGACATTCTGCTTAAAGACATCTGATCCTAATTTGCGATACAGCTCTTCACAATCATCCAGAGGGATATGAAACAAACCCAACATAAAAGCTAATATAGCTCCTGAAAAAGAAATATTTTGAAATGTAAATAGAGCCCAGAGTAATAAAGTATATATAAAAGTATAAAGATGGATTATCATTGAACGTAGTTCATAGGTTAACAGAACATTTATCTTTAAAAGCAAAGATCAATTGACATTTATATTACTGAATTCCTGTTCAGAGATCACAAACTATGCTTTAAAAGGACACAGACAAGGCAGGAAGAATCTACTTTCCAAAACAGAACTATGAGAAGTTGAAAATTGGCATTACTTCATTTTGCAGATTTCATCCCTGCAAACAAGTATATGGCAGAAAGCAAATTAAATCCAGTACTTTATGTGGAAAGAAAAATGAGCAAGAGAAATCTATGCCATGGTATTAAAAATGTGTTTGAAGCATCACTTGCTACCTGGCAAACTCCAAGTCATTAACGAAGAATTCTAGGAAAATTCTGCAAAAAGAAGGGAGTTTTGACTACTTTGGAATACATTTGGTTGCAACCATTTATAATTAGTCATTCATACGTACTGCCATCTAGTGTGTGCCTAAAGTAATTATGTCCTACCCTTATAGGAACAAAAAAAACATATCCAAAAAGCATGGCTGCAGCATACCATTAAAAAGACTGTGGAAAAATAGAATTAACGCATCACTACAATTTTTAGATATATTAAGCTGAAAAGGACATACACAACCTTTAAATGTAATTGTGCAATACTGTGAGGACACGTAATTAAGCGTTAGGAATAATTAGGACACAAGATTTTTTCCAATTTAGAAATGAATGCAATAGGTTTGAATAAAATTAATTTAAAAAGGAGTAAACTCTTGAAATAGAGTAAGAATAAAACACATATGCAGAAAGAACCAGAAAGAAAGTTATAGGCGGCTTTAAAGAAAACGTGACTTCCAAGCTGCTTTTGCTCTCTCAAATCCCACCACTGTGATAGCTGAGTGCCAGTGGATTGATGCTCTCCATTTTTTAAAACGTAGCACACATCCTTAATATAACCTGGGCCTACCTGATATATCGAAGTTTCATCAAGAGAAACCTACTCAACTGCCAAATCACCAAATGCCTGTATTCACACAAACTAAATATCTAGCAGCAAAAAACCCCACCGTTCTCCTGAGGCATGCAAATCCTCTGCTACTTTCTCTCTTAGCTCTCCAGTACCAGTTCTACAGTATCACGCATTTGCTATTTTGGTGAACAGTTTCAAAGACAAAGAGCCAAAACCCATACCAAATCCAAACTCATTTTCACTTCACCTCCTGAGAAACAGCACCAAAACCTGCCCTCCGCAGCAGCACACAAGTGGCAGCAGACAGTATCAGAGTCAAGGTACACTTTAAAGGACTTTGCTGAAACCTGTTGCATGGTAACAAGACACTCACAGGAGAGAAATGTCAAAATCAACGATATATCAGACTGTCCAGTGAAAACAATTTCTGATTCTTCCATCACATCCTGCTCTGTATCAGACTCCCACACTCCATCCACCATCTCAGCCTTGATGGCCAACACTTCAGGGGGAAAAAAATATCTAAATCAAACCTGGGAGGCTGAGGAGCATAGCTTAAAGAACACAGGAATACAGCTGGCTAATCAGACTCAAGATAGGCAAGAATATAATCTGAAAGACAAAGGTCTTTCTTCCTTCCTTATTCAGTACCAGTAAGACTTCAGCTGAAGTGCTGTATCTGGACCTGAACGACATTCATCAAAAAAGATGTGAACCAATTGAAAAAAAGAAACACCACACAAGAAAGTCCCTGTAACCAATCACAGCTGAAAGAAATCAGTCTGTAAGGAAAGCCTGAGTGAACAGGCTCTGAGAACAGTCTTTAAATGCACAGAAGGCCGCTGCAAAGAGAAAAGAAAGAATCTGTTATCCAGGTTCCTGGGGAGTTGGGACAAGAGGAAACACATTTGAAGTGCAACAGGAAGATCCACATTAGACATTTGGATTTTTTTTTCCCCAAATGTAACTAGCACAGATTTTCTGAAGAGGTCTGACACGATTCAGAATCTTAGAAAACTGTCAATTGTGAAACACACGCAGCTGATCCTTCCCTTGGGAAATGAGACAACCTCCTAAGGATGCTTCCAGCTCTATAATACCAAGACTAGACTTATTCATGAGTTCTCCTGAAAAAAATACCTCTTCCTTCAGAAAGCTTTTCAAACTGCATTTCAAAACTGGAAAGACATTATAGGCAAAAATATCATCAACACAGAGAGACACCAGCTTTAAGGAGGCTCCTCATCTTCAAATCACTGAAGGCTGCGAGAACACATGGGGGCACTAGCCATGCTGTTCTTAAAAACTTGGGAGGAGTATCTTGGGAGAATATCCTTATGTGAAGTCCTTATGCAAACTTCACATACATCCAAAACTGATGATCAAAGAGACCAGCACAATTTAGATGTCTTTGTAGTAAAACACACTTGAAAACAGTATGCTTACAGAACCTTTGATCATAGCATGTCAATGATCAAATCCTTCATATGATGCACCTGAATGTCACTAATTATCAGCTCAATATAGAAATTTAGGAAAAAAATGCACTTTTAAAATTCCTGGAGCAGGTCAGCACACTTGAAAATGTCGTATTATGCACTTTGCCTGATCACATACTCTTGATGTTATAAACTGCTCCCTGTGACTGAATTACAAGTGCACCACTATTGAGAAGTATCTTCGATGTATTGGGAGACCACAGGAGCAGTGAAAAGAACATAAAGGCCATATCCACAGCATACCTGCAGATAAGCTGTCCTCAACGGGTTAAGTGCTCTGTGCATCTATGAAAGCACGCCATACTCTGAGAGCAGCGACAACGACCCTCACGTACAGAATCCCTAGCAGCTCAGTTCATGGGGCAACGGCACTTCCTCCTCTCAACTGCCTTGTTTTCATCTTCGGATTTTTGCACAACTCGGTACAGAATTTACATCAACTTAGTTCCCCACAAAAAAAGTTCAGTGCCCATCACTGTGTCATATACGCTTGCAGATTTTCTGGTGCTTCCACACCCAGATATCACGCTCAGCAACAGGCAAGTGACCCAAGTACACAGGGCTCATTACATTACTATTGCTGGGATCTTTCTCTTCGACTGCTTGTGTTTACACCCTATGAAGGCCAATGAAGAGAAGTTCATGGAAGACAACTACAAAGACAGGCTCTGAAATGCTGAATTCACAGCAAACTGATTATTTCTAAACCTCAAAGGTAAACCAGCTAAATGACATTAAGAGATATGAAAAGCATAGCAGAAAAAAAAAAAAAAAAAAAAAAAAAAAAAAAAAAAGAGAGAACTGTAATGCACAAGAGGCATCCTTCCTATCATTGAATACCTCAGTCTTGTGAACAACAATTCATCCAGCTGCAAGCTTCTGCAAATCCTATTGGCATATGTACTGTCAACACGAACTGAAATGGTAAAGTACACTGCTAGCACATGCTGACAAATATGTACAACCTCTGCTGATGACTTAAGAATAAAGTTAGTTCTATTCAGAGTAGTGGGATTGAATTAACAACATCAGACCTCTCTATCAAAGATAAAATGTCTTGATTAAGATTGAAGGAGACATTAGAGAAGTGTTTCGTAGTGAAGCTATCTTCCAAAGAAACAACCATCTACTGCTAAATTAACTAACAGAGGATTTTCTTCAAAGATTATTAAAAAAGAAAAGCAGGGAACTATATTGTGCCTACAAATTCTGTCTAGTAGACCTAAACATTCTCCTCTCCTCTACTATTTCGAGCCTCTTCAGCAAACCTCTGGAAACACAAACATTTTATCTACTCATGGTGACCTGCATTTAATGTTATTTCTGAATTAAGACTGTATGGAAGATAAGTAAAACTGTGGGTTTCTAAAGGAAACTCAGCCACTGAACTACCCTATATATATTATGTTAGAAATTAGCATTATGCTGCTACTTGTCTAGCACCATTTCCAAAGGAGATGACTGTCTTTTTAAAAGAAACTTAGGCCTTAAGAGTTTCCTACTTCCTAGGCAGGAGTAACTTATCGTTGAGTCACAAGAGTAATTAAGGCTGGGAGGGACCCCCAGAGGTCATCTGGTCCAACCTCCTGTTCAAACAGGTTCAATTAGAACAGGTTATTCAGGACTTGTTTAGCTGAGTTCAGAATATCTCCAAGGACAGAGATTCCACAGCCTGTGCAGGCGATTCCTTCCAGTGTCTGACCATTCTTGCAAGGAAAACATGGTCCCTTATACCTAATTGTAACTTCTCATATTCTCTGTTGGCTTTTCTCCTATCACTGTGCACCTTCAAGAAGAGTCTAGCCCCCTCTCCTCTCTATTTTCCCATTAGCTGAAACAGCAATAAGGCCTCCCCTTAGCCTTCTCTTCTTAAGGCTAAATAAACCCAGGTTTTACACTCTCTCCCTATACGTCATGACCTCCAGTTCCCTGACCATCTACTTGGCCCTCTGCCAGATTCACTCAGCACGTACAAGAACACACACAAGAGATTAAGGGTTTACTGAGGAGCCCAAAACTAGACATACAGTGGCCAAACAGAGACCCTTAATCTGTTTGGTATGTTCTTGCACATACAAGCCATTACGTGGTCAGCTGCTTTCCTTGCTGCAAGGGTACACTAGTGATTCATGTTCAACTTGGAACAAGACAAGCAGGTCTTCTTCTGCAAAGCTGGTTTCTAGACAGTCAGCTCACCTCAGATGAAGGGCTTTGTACTTGGCTTTACTGAACCTTGGGTGAATCATACAATACTAGGTTGGAGGGGACCTCAAGGATCATCTGGTCCAACCTTTCTTGGCAAAAGCACAGGCTAGACAAGATGGCCCAGCGCCCTGTCCAGCTGAATCTTAAGTGTCCAGTGTTGGGGAATCCACCATTTCTCTAGGGTGATCATTTCAATGGTGGATTGTTCTCATTGTGACAAATTTTTCTCATGTCCAATCGGGATCTCCCCAGGAGTAACTAGTACCCACTGCGCCTCGTCTTTCCCATGTGACTCCTTGTAAAAAGGGAGTCTCCATCTCCTTTGTAGCCACCCTTGAAATACTAGAAGACGGTCATAAGGTCTCCCCTAAGCCTTCTTTTAGGTGGTTCCTCTCAAGCCACTTCTCCAGCCTGTACAGGCCAACCTGAAACAGAGGGCATTCACTGTACTGACCATTTCCTCTAATTTAGATCATCCAAGATGATCTACAGGCACACTCTGTCCTGCTGTGCAGGTCATTAATAAAGACAGGAAACACTACTGGCCCAGTATCAGTCCCTGAGGGAAGCTACCCTGTAAAGCCCCATAAACATCTAAGATATTTGTATCTGTGCAAAATAAAGGTTTCACTTTCATTGAACAAAAGACAAATCAGTTTGAAGTTACAAGCATATCATGAATCACCCAGAGTTCTTACTCAGAATTAAAAAGAAAGACTTTAGAAATCACACTGCACTTTCCTAGCTTACACTCAAAGTCAGAAACTGTCAAGTTGTGCAAAATCAACATTTATCCTCAGATTTCTTTTACCGTATTGATACCAAAATTCCAACTTGTGGCTTAACAATTACCTGTGCTTACACCACAAATGTAGTCAAAAAGTTGATGAACCGGCTTTCCAGTTAGTTCTTCTAGTTTCCGTAGAGTCTGAAGTGCAACCAAACCCCTGAAACACAAAAATCCTCCTCACATACAATGGTAGTTTTATCTTACATAGCTCTAATTAAGCCCATCTTTGCTCAATTACAACTAATTA
Source organism: Leptosomus discolor (assembly GCF_034619465.1). Taxonomy (NCBI): domain Eukaryota; kingdom Metazoa; phylum Chordata; class Aves; order Leptosomiformes; family Leptosomidae; genus Leptosomus; species Leptosomus discolor. The sequence goes on from NC_141391.1 coordinate 187,368,418, forward strand.
TAACAGAATAACTACAACAGTAAGAATCCTGAATATTTCAGGGAATAAGAGAGTAGCAAAACACAATTAAAATGGAACGATGAACACTAAATATAAATTACATACTCAGGCATATAAAAAAATATTACTCAACAGCTACAGCTGTATTGTTTTGTAGCAAAGGCTCCGGGATGATCATCTTCTGTGGATGTAGACTCAGGACAGATTTTAGCTGCATCCACATCACACAGCACTTGAAGTTTGGTCTTAACTGGGCTATATAATGCCCCTTGGGGCACAGTATTTTTCTGATGTGGTTGTTTTGTTTGGTTGGGTTTTTTTGTCTCAATGCAATGTGCCTGAACTAATGGGAGAGATGCATTCCAGACCATCAGACTTGTCCTTCTACAGCATGAAGCAGAGCACCTGACATGCAGAGGTGCGAACACCGCTGGGCTAGAGCTACAGAACTGCATATGGCAAAAAGAGCACCAAGCCAAGTACCATCTTGCCAACATATTCTGAGGAGAATGGCACCTCCTGCATGCCGCCCCCAAACATGTCCTGGCTCATGCTGAAGAGCAGCAGCCAGCTCAGTTCAAAACGATGACCAGCTCAACACCACCCATTAAATGGCACAACAGCCAGCCGTCAGGCTCACCCTCTGGATTGGTTTCATTTAGTGTTATAGACACAGATCCTGCTTTCTAAAGATAAGGTGTCTTACAACATCACTCCCCTAGAAACCTAACAGAAAAATTAACACACTTTACTCATACATATAGGCATCACGCTGTTATCTGTGACACATCCTTCTTTCTACTTTGTAAAGTCTTTATGGTTTACCATGAACTTTAGGAAACACAAATGTCAAAGTTCTGACATACACTCACTCCTTACTGAAGACAACTGATTTTGATGCAGTGAAGAAATACTATGGGGAAACAAAAAGTTCATGAAACTTTTTCTGCCATGATTTCATACTTCTCTTTCTACCAATAAAGTCGTGAATCAGTAAATATTTGCCAACAGAATTTCTTCAAATACGCCTGAAAACACAGCTTTTAGTAAACACCAGACTTCAAATTTAATGAACAGGCTCCTGCTACTACCCTTTACAAATTGCGGTAGGTGCATAAATTCATGCAGAACTAGAGCACACGTAACTAGGGACATGTGGTGCATAAATTAAATTAAAAAAAAAGCAGTGTAAATTGTAGAAGAAATATAAATCAACAGCATGGATAGAAATAGCTGTCACCACTAGGCTATTCATACTGTCATGTAAGAGCAGCCCTGCTAAGGCAGGTCACCTCCAGAAAAGTACAAGACAACACAATCATAAGTATAAACTACTTCTAGAATTTCACACCCAATTTGTATTTCTGAGATTAGACTTGTGAGCAGACTAACTCACATAATCATTTAATTTACTTCCAAAAGGAGAAAGAGCCAATCCAAGCACTGAAGTGTGTAGCCAACTTTAGACTGGTAAGTAATTTCAGTGTCATAGGACTGCTAACACACGGAAATTAAAGCACAAATGCATACAAAAATAATACCCATCACTTGGACAGTCAAGTGTAACAGAACTGTAAATCCTAAATTTTATCTTTGGCCCAAACTTACCAAAGAAACTGAAATTTTATTTCCAGTTACAGTATGAAAAAGGCTACGAGTATATAAAACCCCAGAGGTTTTACCTTGTTCCTCCTCCATCAATAGCGAGGACTCGAATTCCCCAGCCTTTCACAGGGTCTGTATATCCAATTATAGCTAAAGTCTCTCTAACAGCAGCCTGAAGACTTTCGTCATTTGCCTGTCTCAGTCGCAGTAGGCATGGGATTAATTTTTCCTATTGATAAATACAAAGATATTTCATTCTAACTATATGTTTATACCAAAAGAATCCATGCTTAAATTTACTAGTTTGGCACTTAGGTATAAAAGTAACTTATTAGTTAAACTCAGAGGAAAACTTCTTTAAATCCGCGTTTACCCTACTTTCTAACAAGGGAAAGAAAGGACTCCAATATTATGTGGTACACGCCTCATTGCTAAAGTCACTACCTAACAGAATCAAGCAACCAAGGTGAAACGTTTCACTGAGGGTGACAGAGCACTGAAACAGGCTGCCCAGAGAGGTTGTAGAGTCTTCTTCTCTGGAGACATTCAAAACCTGCCTGGATACAGCCCTGTGTGACCTACTCTAGGTGGTCCTCCTCTGACAGGGGGGTTGGACTAGATGATCTTTCGAGGTCCCTTCCAACCCCTAACATTCTGTGATTCTGTGTGTATCTTTCAAATAGCTGGAAAAGCTCTATTACCAGCAGTTTAGTTTCAATGACTTTAGTGTCACATTGGCCAAATATAAACTCAAGTATGGAGCACAGCAAGTATAGCTAAAAGCCCAGATTTTCCTGAATGAGTATCACAATACTTCAAAACAGGAAACAACTTCTAAGTACGCTACTATTAAAATAAAAATTAAAATCCTCCCTCACAGTGAGCAATTTTTAAATGTACAATTATTATCCCAAAGATATACAGTATTATCATCAAAATGGGAGTAGTGAATGTGTTCTTTCATAACAAAGTAATTCACATTTATTCAGGTAGATGCCTGACCTGTACCCTGCCCGGATGATTCCTCTGGCCTGCACTCCATTCCCAAAGATCTCTTTTCCAGCAGTTCTACAATTTAAGTCACACATCTGTCACATCTTTTGGAAAAAGGCATGAGACTGACAAATGCTGTGATTTGCCTAGTACTGCTAGAATAGTCTACCACCCACCTCCTGTCCTCTCACTGCAGGAAAGAGAATGAGAAGGACTAGATTACATGAATTTATTTGATGGTTATACTCCACTCTTGTCATCTCTCTTCGAAGGAAGCATGCAAACAAGCATAGAAACGCAGATCAACTGTACCATACATTCCCGTCTGGTCAACTGCAACAGAGGACACAGTGTACGACCTTCATCTACCACTAGAATATGCTATACTATCTATCCACATGACAATGCTGTATGCTTCTAAATTAAACATTGCAACCTTAAGAGCCTTTAGCTAAACTACTGATAGTTTGCATACAAATCTGCTTGAATCACATAAAAAAACAGCTATAAAAGGAGACACTTGCACTGTAATTTCTACAAACAAAATATATGTCTAGCCCACCAAAGCACAGAAGAAAGTTTTATGTTATTCTCCCTCAACTGCCTGTCAGATATTTATATTTTGTTTAAGCATAAAGACTATCTGCACCTTAATTGCAACTCCTCTGCTCTCTGGAAATTCTAGAAGGTGATAAGTCAGTTCTTCAACCCTGCTGATGCAGACTCTTCGATTAGAGGATCGTCGCAGAGCTTGAACTAAAGCTCGAGTCCTGTTATCAATACTCACTCTCGCAATAATCTAAAAAAAAAAAAAGTTACACAAATAACATAGAACTATTTAAAGAAATATGTAAAATTTGTCAAGTCTAATTCCAAACTGTTATTTTAAGATTTCTCAGAAGTAATGGACAGCATGTTGTACAAGAGATCTGCTACAGGCTCCAAGTAAGCATTGCTTGCTTAAACGTAAACAGGCAACCTTTTGAGTCTGTGTGTACCAGAAAAATAAATCAAGGCAGCTCACAGCAACAATACACCACATAAACATGTGTCAGCATGTACCCAGCTGTATTTTCAGGGCAACTCTGAAATCACACCATTTGGACTGTGAAGGAGTGCAAGATCACTATAACTACAACAAAAAATGTGCAACCAGATCTATTGACATTGACGTACTCTCCCTCTACATATATATATGAACTAAACACATGTACATATTACACACACACATATGTATATATACATTTCACACCTAAACTTACATATACATAGATATAAAGTATATAAATATTTTATACACTTTTAAGAACATATTTACTTATAATGCACTTATATATATGAACTTAGATAAAAGGTGTCTATATAAACATGTATAAATAAGTATACAATGCATATATATGTGTATATGCTTTGTATATAAGTACATATATGTGTATGTAACTTTACATATAACACGGTACGTAGATAAGTTTATATAGTTTTTATATGCATATACACATATACTTATTTATATTAAAGTACCTATGTACTTACATGTACGCACACATATAACTGTATGTGTACATGTATATGTAATTACGTGCATGTAATTACATACATAGATACATACTTATTTATATAAGTATATGTGTGTATTTATGTATATGTAAATTGACGTATAGGTATATACACATACATGTCCATACTGTATATAGACACTCACATAAAATACCCACGTATATAGAAACAATATATACAGAACTAACACTAAACAAAGACTTGCCTTTTCTCTCTGAAGAGACAGATGCTTTTCCCTCTCTTCTGCAGTCTTGGCCTCCTTTGCTTTGTCCTCCTCAGCCTTCTCAGACACGTCTTGTTCTGGCTGTTTGCTCTTTTCCTGTGAAACAACTTTTGGATCGGATCTTAACTTGGGAACCAACCCACCAATGTAACTGTCTACGAAAGCCTGGACACTGTTACTGGGATAGGAAAGAAAGTTTGCAATACTTTTTTTAGTGGAAACTGGAAGAGCAGTATTTGTCTTTTCAGTACCCAGAGTCTCTGCTTCAGGAGCTAAAGTAGCTGCTGAATCCACTATCTTCTCTTCACTCATTACAGTATTTTCCAATGAATCAAGCTTGTTCTTCTCTTCGCTTTTGGAGCCTTGTAATAAAGCATCCCCTTTTCTCTCTTGATCCATTACAGAATTATTATTAAAATACCAATTGATATGATCAGCTACAAAGTTATAAGTCTCTCCAAAATTTGTAGAAAAGTAGCTTATATGAAAAAGTTGGGTTTTAGTAGATGCTGTATCTTCTGGAGTATCTTGATTAGTGCCACCCGAGCTTACTAACACAGGCTCCAAGTTTTCATTTGCACAACTGGATTTCTTTGCAGCTGGGTCTCTGTCGCAACCCTCCTGAGTTCTGGCATCTGTGACTTGTTTATCATTTTCTCGATTTGCATTGATGTTATTTGCATCTGCACTACTTTTATTTGCTTTTCCCAGAGTACCTGAGTGCGACTTTAATCGAGCTATCCGTGAAACCAGCTCACTGTGAGTGCCAGACACTGCCTTTGAAACAGATTCTATAGTATTCTTAATTCGTGACATGCGATTGTTCACTTTTGTAAGTCCTTTGGAAGAAGAAGTTAAAAGTTTAGAAACTCTGTAGTATAAAAAGTCATGGCTGTAAATGTATTTGTTACACCAAAATGTTCTGCTTCTGGCCCATTTACACCGAGGCTCGCTTGTATGAAAAACTCTCGGGTGAATGGCATGATTTATCCTCCAGCAGACTTTAGGTCTATACAAATACAGGTATTTGTTTCTTTGCTTCCACCAAAGACTTTTTGGGTTAATCACAAAGAACAAATAGGCGTCTAAAGATAAATGAACTGTCATTACTTATAAATAATTACACCTTTTCTACGTTGCTTGTCTACTTCATTCCAGAAAACATATTTCAATAAATAAGTCTCGTATCACAGTCTTATCTGAAAAAGAAAAAAAAAACAAAACACAACCAACAATGGAAACCCAAAACCAGTAACAAGTTAAAGTAAAATCTCAGAGTTGCTTAAAGCAGATGCAGCTTTTTTCTTAGTAAAGACAGACAAGCATTGAAATCAAATAACCTCATGGGGATATCTACTGCTCAGGACATTTGGTAGCACCATTCCAATGTTTTAATTTCAACAGGTTATTCCTTGAAGGCTGGCTTAAGTCCATCTTGAGCAATATGCAACACTTCTTGAAAGCACTTAGTGACGTACAGAAAATCGCTTGCCAGTCTTCCCAATAAAAAGAAATTTGTATCTCTTTAGCAAATCATCTCGTGCAGAGACCAAATTTCAAATGAAACTGTCATTATATTATCACTCCTTTCCAGAGGGGAGAAAGAACATCAATTCTCTGAGCAAAGCTTCAGTATAAAGCCACGAGTTCAACCAAACGCTCCTATCCTAAGGGCTAAGGGCAGTACACAATCTTTATGCCATAAAGACCGACGTTCTGGGCTGGATCACAGTTTTACACCGCGCACACGAGTTCTGCTGACACCGTAGCAGCAAACCCACTACCTGCTCACAGGGCGAGCTCCGCCTGCTCCAGCTCCCGTGAGCAGCGCCAGCGGACGGCGGGCGAACACCTGCGCAGGCCGACGCCACGGTAACAGCGGAGGCGACACCGCCGCGGGCAGCACCGCCGCTACTCACAGTTTCCTCAGCGGCTGCCCGAACCTACGCCGTGCCCGCCCCGCGCCTGCCAGCCCGCCGCCTGGGTCACCGCCGCGGGGCTGCGGGGTGCTATATAGGCACCCGGGCGCCTCCCGCCCCGGGAGGGGGAGCGGGGCCTGCTTCTTGCGCCACTTCGCAGAAACGATTTGGGGAGCGGCCGGGTAAACAGGCGCCGAGCACCGTCCGTCCCGTCCCCGTACTCCGACACCCCCCCCCCCCCCCCCCCCCGGGCGGCGGCGACCGCACGTCACGCGTCCACACCCACCCCTACGTCACGCAAGCGAGTGCCGCGTGCCTGGCACGCGCTCCCTATCACCCCCTCTACGCCCCCCAGGGGGACGCGGCCCACCCCGGCGGCGGCGGCGGGTACCTGCTGGGCAACGGCTCCCGCCTCCCCCCGCTCCCCAGCCCGCCGCCGAGCGCCCAGCAGGGTCGGCCGCCCTCACCGGCCGCGGCCCGCGCGGTGCCACCCCGGCGGAGCGGGCAGCAGGGCGGCGGTCGCGACAACAACGACAGCGGCGCCGAGCAGGGAGCTGGGCCGCGCTACTGCGCCTGCGCCCGCGCCCAGCACGCCGGAAACAGCTGAGACACGCACCGCCTCACCGGCCGCGCGGGGCGGGCGGTGTGACGCGGGGCGGTCGCGCGGCTCGTGGAGCCAGGCGGGGCAAGGCGGCGGCGGCGGCTGCTGCGCCTGCGCTCGGTCTGCGGCCGGCGGGGGCGGGGCGGCGACGTGCGGAGCGGCACGCGGGGGGCGGGGCCGGGCCGGGCCGGGCCCGCCTCGCCTCAGGGCGGCCGCGGGCGGGGCTGGGGCGGCCGCTGCCCGGTGCCCGAGCGGTGGGGCGCCCTTGGCGCCGCCCCCCGGAGGCGCTGGCAGCGAGGGGGCTGGGAGGAGGAGGTCCCCCACCCGGCCGAGCTGCTCCCCGGTCATACCGCCCCGCAGTTCACGCTTAATCCTTGGCAGAAATACCGCGGTTTTCGTAGGTTTGACAGGGTTAGGCGGCACCGCGGGATTCCCCAGCCAGGCTTAAGGGTGGCGGCAGGCCTGCGGGCGTCCCGCCCCCGGGGCCTGCTTCAAAGGCGATTTCCAGGACGTTGCGTAAGCTTCGGGTGGTGATGGCGAAAGGCGGTGACTGCAGGGCCGCCGCGGTAGACCCGTGGACGCCCTGCCTTGAGCGTTCGGAGAGTGATGTTTCATTGGGAGTTTCAGATCCCAGTCGTCCGCTGCTGTTCCTTCTTACAAATTGAAAAGTAAAATTAATTTTCTTATCTGGTACTTTCTTCCCTAAAGGAAAATTTATATTCCGTTGTGTGTTGTAATTATGACGTATTTTTTAATATAAAGTCAATTATAATTTCAATTTATAAATTGAATAGATTGAACTTACTACATCTCCCAATGCAAGACATTCTTCAGCCTTTTAATATTTTATGAATATTAACTGAATAGTTTGTTAGTTCCTGTTTTGTCTGCTGTCAATGTGGTGGGCTGACCCTGGCTGGACACCAGGTGCCCACCAAAGCCGCTCTATCACTCCCCTCCTCAGCTGGACAGGGGAGAGAAAATACAACGAGAGGCTCATGGGTTGAGGTAAGGACAGGGAGATCACTTACCAAGTACCGTCATAGGCAAAACAGACTCAGGGAGATTAAAATTAATTGCAAATTCATAACAGTAGGATAGCAAGAAATAGAAACAGATCTAAAACCACCTTTTCCCCTGACCCCTCCCTTCTTCCGGGCTTGACTTTACTCCCAAGTTCTCTACCTCCTCCCCCTCCGAGCGACACAGGAGGATGGGGAATGGGGGTTGTGGTCAGTTCGTCACATGTTGTTTCTGCCGCTTACTGCTCTGCAGGGGGAGGACTCGTCGCACTTTTCCCCTGCCCCAGTGTGGGGTCCCTCCCGCAGCACACAGTCCTCCACGAACTTCTGCAACATGAGTCCTTCCCACGGGGCTGCAGTTCTTTATGAACAGCGTGAGTCCCTTCCATGGGGCACAGGCCTTCAGGAACAGACTGCTGCAGTGTGGGTCCCCTGCAGGGTCGCAAGTCCTGCCAGCAAGCCTACTCCAGCGTGGGCTTCTCTCTCTCCACAGGTCCACCTGATCTGGCAGGAGTCTGCTTCAGTGTGGTCTTCCCATGAGGTCACAGCCTCCTTCAGGCGTCCGTCTGCTCCAGCGTGGGGTCCCCTGCAGACTGCAGGTGGGTGTCTGCCCCACATTGACCTCCATGGGCTGGAGGGGGGCAGCCTGCCTCCCCGTCGTCTTCAGCATGGGCTGCAGGGGAATCGCTGCTCAGATGCCTGGAATACCTCCTCCCTCTCCTTCTTCACTGACCTTGATGTCTGCAGAGTTGTTTCTCTCACATATTTTCACTTCAGTCCCTGGCTGCAATTGTGGTGCTGTTTTACCCTTTCTTAAGTATGTTATCCCAGAGGCACTACCGCTGTTCCTGAATGGCTCAGCCTTGGCCAGCAGTGGGACTGTCTTGGAGCTGGTTGGAACTGGGTCCTTCCAACATAGGGGCAGCTTCTGGTGTCTTCTCACGGAAGCCACCCCTGTAACCCCCCCGCTACCAAAACCTTGTCACGTAAATGCAATGCAGTGAAATTTTTGCCCTCGTATCAAGGCAAGACTTGAAGGCATTATTCCAGTATCACTTCCTCAGTGAAGTACTCAGTGGCCACAAAGAGTTCATGAGGCATGTATTATCTAGGATCCTCTTGCACAGGATAGTGGCGGTTTACACCCGGGTGCTTATCTGTTCCCTCCTAAATGGTTTCAGAGTTGCTGCTTTCTGGATTACAGTGGCCTGTTCTGCAGGTATGGTCTGCCTGCTTTGTCTGACTATGCATCTGGTGGTATCATCTAGTGATGGTTTACTCCTGGCAACTGTTTTTAAGACTTGTGTGCTATTCTTTAATTTATTGTGGGATTTCATTTTATATCATTAAGCTCATTTTTAAACTGAATAGCTCAAGCAGTAGTGGCGTCTGCCCTAAGTGCCAGATGTAGCTAAGCAGGGAGGTTTTGCTGCCCATTGTTGTATGAGTTTCTTCAGGTAAAGGCCGCTTACTGTTAGTAGAGTGACACAGTACTGACATATGTTAGAGTGGGGTAGCAGTGTCAGCTTAGTCAGCTTCCCCAGCTGTGTCTGCCCTTGTGCAAGCCCCAGGGCTTTTGTTTGCTCACCACTGTGGTGCGCTGAATTTGATCTCATCAGATGACTTAAGAAGCAGTGGCCCATCTGAAGCCACAGTCTGAGCTGGCTTTAAACAGGCTAACTTGCATTCTTACAACGATAAAGGGTTAGGCAAAACAGGACCTACAACTTCAGTAAGAAGGAAGTTCGGCCACTAAGTTACGTGCTGCCAGGGCACATCCTGCCTCACTTGGAATGGCAAATAAGGAATTGGAGGTAGGTGACAGCTAATCCCGTTTAGCTGCACATAGCTCCTTCCTAAACAGTCACACTTTCACCCATAATCTCATTGTAAAAATCTCTTCTGTGCCTGCTCAGGCATTCGTCTCACCACTGGGATATGTACAATGGTTTTTGGATTTATACCTTTGCTAAGGAAAACATTGAAGGATTTCACGTTTCAGGTCTAATCACAAATCCTTGTGTTCTTGCCACATGGCTCTCCCCAAGGATGAACAGACCTGTCTGATCTGACATGTTGAGAGGCCCATGATTCATCAGCTTCTCAAAACAACTACGCAACTCTCCAAAAGAGCTAAAAAACACTGGATGAAAAAAGATAAATTTATGTATTCCCAGGTACAAATTCTGCATCTACACCTTCTCAAACATTTTGATAATTTAGTTTTCTGTTTACTGCAGTCATGACATTAAGAAGAAATTACCTCAAATTTATTTATTTAAAAGATAGACACTTAAACTAAGCTAATTTTGTAAGCTCTTTTAATTGTCAAAAGTGAGTTGATTCATCCCATTTGACTAAAAACTCTCTTATCTTTTTAGATAAGAGAGATGAATCCATCTGCAGTATTCAGAGGATGGCTAACTCCAATTACAGTAGTTTTCACATAATATGGAAATCATCCCATTTATCACGTTTTGAGATATATTATAATAGGATGTACATTAACTTTTTCAAAATACTTTTGTTTCAATACTTTCCATGGGAAGTCTGGAGCAAGAATTTGTTGTGGTTATTGATGGGTTTTTTTGCTGATCTCTGTTAGGTTGCATACCCAGCACTCAAGCTGTGTCAGAGTGGTCACAGAATCACAGAATAGTGAGGGTTGGAAGGGACCTCTGGAGATCATCTAGTCCAACCACCCTGCTAAAGCAGGTTCACCAATAGCAGGTTACACAGGAACGCATTCAGGTGGGTTTTGAATATCTCCAGGGAAGGAGACTCCACAACCTCCCTGGGCAGCCTGTTCCAGTGCTCTGGCACCCTCAGAGTAAAGAAGTTTTTTCCTCATGGTGAGGTGGAACTTCCTGTGCTCCAGTTTGTGCCCGTTGCCCCTTGTCCTGTTGCTGGGCACCACTGGAAAGAGCCTGGCCCCATCCTCTTGACATCACCCTTTAGATATTTATATGCATTGATAAGGTCCCCTCTCAGTCTTCTCCAGGCTGAAGAGCCCCAGGTCTCTCAGCCTTTCCTCGTAAGAGAGATTGTGGTGGTTTGACCCCAGCTGGATGCCAGGTGCCCACCAAAGCCGCTCTATCACTCTCCGCCTCCTCATCTGGACAGGGGAGAGAAAATATGACATAACAACAGGCTTGTGGGATTGAGGTAAGGACAGGAGATCACTCAACATTTACCGTCATGGCCAAAACAGACTTGACTTGGGAAAAATGTAATTTATTACCGATTAACTGAGAGAGGAGTAATGAGAAATAAAACCAAATCTTAAAACACCTTCCCCCCACCCCTTCCTTCTTTCCCGGGCTTAACTTTGTTCCCGATTTTCTCTCCCTCCTCCCCCCGAGCAGCACAGGGAGACATGGAATGGGGATTGGGGTCAGTTCATCACACTGTTGTTTTCTGCCGCTCCTTCCTCCTCAGGGGCAGGACTCCTCACACGTTTCCCCTGCTCCAATGTGGGGTCCCTTCTCACAGGAGAGAGTCCTCCATGACTTCTCCAGCGTGAGTCCTCTCACGGGCTACAGTTCTTCACAAACTGCTCCAGCGTGAGCCCCCCTCATGGGGTCACTAGCAGCAAACCTGCTCCAGCGTGGGCTTCTCTCTCTCCACGGACCACAGGTCCTGCCAGGAGCCTGCTCCGGTGCAGGCTTCCCATGGGGTCACAGCTTCCTTCAGGTATCCACCTACTCTGGCGTGGGGGCCCTCCATGGGGTGTAGGCAGTCATCTGCTCCACCGCCCATGGGCTGCAGGGGGACAGCCTGCCTCACCATGGTCTTCACCACAGGCTACAGGGGAATCGCTGCTCTGGCGCCTGGAGCATCTCCTCCCCCTCCTTCTTCACTGACCTTGGTGTCTGCAGAATGTTTCTCTCACATATTCTCACTCCTCTCTCTCGTTGCAATTACTGCTGCGCAATAACTTTTTTTCTCTCTATTAAATACTTTATTACAGAGGTGCAACCACTGTCTAGCTGATTGGCTCAGCCTTGGCCTGCAGCACGTCAGTCTTAAAGCGGCTGGCATTGGCTGTATTGGACACAGGGGAAACTTCTAGCAGCTTCTCACAGAAGCCACCCCTGTAATGCCCCCCGCTACCAAAACCTTGCCATGCACACCCATTACAGAGATGCTCCAGTCCCCTCATCATCTTCATAGCTCTCCACTGGACTTTCTTCCTGTCCCTCTTGAACTGAGGGGCCCAGAACTGGACACCGTACTCCAGATGTGGCCTCACCAGGGCAGAGTAGAGGGGGAGGAGAACCTCCTGCAACCTGCTGGCCACACTCTTCTTAATGCACCCCAGGACACCGTTGGCCTTCTTGGCCATAAGGGCACGTGGCTGGCTCATGGTTACTTGCTGTCCACCAGGACTCCCAGGTCCTTCTCCGCAGAGCTGCTCTCCAGCAGGTCGACTCCCAACCTGTACTGGTGCATGGGGTTATTCCTCCCCAGGTGCAGGACCCAACACTTGCCGTTGTTGAACCTCATTAGGTTCCTCTTCACCCAACTCTGTCCAGGTCTCACTAAATGGCAGCACAGCCTTCTGGTGTATCAACCACTCCTCCCAGTTTTGTATCATTAGCCAACCTGCTGAGGGTGAGCTGTGTTCCTTCATCCAGGTCACTGATGAATACATTGAACAAGACTGGACCCAGTACTGGTGCCTGGGGAACACCACTAGCCACAGACCTCCGGGTGGACTCAGCACCACTGATCACAACCCTCTGAGCTCTGTCCTTCAGCCAGTTCTCAATCCACCTCACTGTCCACTAGTCCAAACTTTGTCCTAGCTCTATCAATACCACTAAACCATGTCCCTAAGTACAACATCTACCCATCTCTTAAACACCTCCAGGGATGATTTCCCCATGGTGAATCCCTGTTGACTACTCCTGATAACCTTCTTTTCCTTCACGTGCTTAGAGATGACATCCAGAATGAGCTGTTCCATCACCTTTCGTGGGATGGAGGTGAGGCCGACTGGCCTGTAGTTTCCTGAGTCCTCCTTCTTGCCCTTTTTGAAGATTGGAGTGACATTGGCTTTCCTCCAGTCCTCAGGCACCTCACCTGTTTGCCATGACCTTTCAAAGATGGTGGAGAGTGGCTTAGCAATAACATCTGCCAATTCCCTCAGCACTCATTGGTGCATCCCATCGGGGCCCAGGAATTTGTGGGTATCCAGTTTGCCTAAAAGATCCATAATACAATCCTCCTTGACCAAGGGAAAGTCTTCTCTCCAGACTTTCTCTTTTACCTGCAAGGTCTGGGATTCCTGAATACTGGCCTTAGCAGTAAAGACTGAGGCAAAGAAGGCATTCAGTAACTCCGCCTTCTGTGTATCCTTTGTCACCAGGGCACCCACTTCACTCGGCAGCGGGCCCACATTTTCCCTAGTCTTTCTTCTGCTACTGATGTACTTGAAGAAGCCCTTCTTGTTATCCTCGACATCAGTTGCCAGCTTTAATTCCAAGTGGGCTTTAGCCTTCCTCATTGCATCCCTGCATGCTCTGACAGCATTCCTGTAATTCTCACAAGCGGCCAGTCCCCTTTCCACATTCTGCAAACTCCCTTCTTCCAGTTGAGATTTTCCAGAAGCTTAAAACATGATAATTTCCGATTAGGACAACACTGAAAGTAGTTTGATTTTAATGAGTGCTATCCCTGTAAATTAACTTAAAAAACCAAAGGCTTTCAAAATGTTTTCTCAATGTACATGTTGATACATGTTTTTGTAGGTAAGATGCAAGTTTTGTAAATCAAGTTACAAATCAAAAATTGTGGTAAATCTCCCTACTTTAATGAAAGTTCTTTGGTATACGTGATTTTTGTCATGCTATAGCCAAAGTATTGTGACATCCATAGTACAAGTGAGTTAATTGTGTGTATTTATATGTATGCTATACTTTGAAATGCCATTAATTATTTCTGCATTCACATTTATATGTTTGTCTTGGACTGCTACTTCGAGAGAAAGTCATGTGCTATGAGGCAATTTGGTAAAAATTAGGTATTTACCCCAAATAGTTGTTCCAAAATTCGTATTTCTAGGGTTCTCTCTCTTGATCTATGAAATGTGAAAGTTTTCTATTTTCTTACACTCTCCTTCACTATAAAAGGTAGCACAAATACACTGAAATTAATTAATTCTGCAACTCCTCACAAAATTAAGTCTTAATCTTTATTGCTATTCTAGTTGTAGAGTTCAGGGACTTTGGCTTAGGTGAATTAAACCTGAATGGAACAACATCCAGGGGTGAGATGTTAATTCTGAGAAAATAGTTTTGCATATACTTTCACTGTACATTTGATACAAAGGTACTATATGAATAGCATTTGAGTATGTACGGGCAGGGTTTTTATTTTTACTTGCCATATTATTTATCAATGGTATCCTGGAAACACAGCACTGTCATCTAAGAGACTCAAATTAAAAACCCGAAGTATTTCAAAGCGCTATGCCAGATTAACTTACATTGGTAGGGTATTATTCTGCTAAGAATGGTATCTGAGATAATTGCTTAAATCTAACGTCTTCAATTAAGCCTTAGGGAAAATGCTGGGGTTTATTTTCGTCATACGCAGAAGCTGTGTAGTGCTCCCCAGTGTTTTAAGCTTTGTAAATGCAGAACACAGGTATTCTGCCTCTGAACACTAGATGGCAGACAAAAATGGGAAAACATTTCCTTGTTTTCAAAGCAGAATATTGAAAAATTACTTTGCAACTTGAATGAACATTCACTGAAAGTTCTCAAAATAATAAGAATGAAGACCACTGGACACAGACACAAAATATCATGCTTATGATAGCATGGATACTTTTTGCAGCCTTTCATTTGGCTGCATTTTTTGACACAAATACTGCAAATAATCAAGTGGAACATTTCTACATTATATTTTCTTATTGCATTTTATCTCCATTACTTCCCCTCCCAATTTTGCTCTTGTCAAAGAAGAACTAAAACTTCTTGAAGCCTTAGAAAGGCTTAAACAACTCAAATAGAAAAGAAACTTTCAGAGAAAACTGTTCTTGCCAGGTAGTCACATGGTTGTGAAATTGCCTTCTGTAAATCCAAAAAGCAGGCGATACAAGACTTGCATTGCAACTGCTTAGTAGTGTCTTTGTCTGACATCAGTTACCTAAAGAAATTAGGCTGCTTTGCACCTTATCATCATTGATTCTTAGAAAATAGTATGGAAGTCACATATTTGCTAAGGAGGCAGCTCATTTTCATAGAATATTATAAATTGTTGTACAAAATATTATTTGATCAGTTCATCTAGCAGCCAGTGAACCCCATTCCTCTCCCAGGTACATCTTCCAAAAGCGGTGTAGCAGGAGGGTCAGAATCCCCAAGGGTACATCCACACTGAATCACATGCTAAATTATCAGTTCCTCTAGCTGTAGCACCGCACTAATGTGACAGCTTGCAGGTTTTGAGCTGCTGTCTGCACCGTGGACGAGGCAATTGCTCTCTGTCCATGCGCAAGGTGCTGTTAGTTAACAAGACAGTCTGGAATTGCTGTACGAAAACCTGCTTTGCATTGCCTCTTATAGGTGTGTAGTGCGTTTATGGGACTGGTAACCAGCACAGACTTCGTTGCTGTTAAACCATGATGTACATTTACAGTACTAGAACTGTGACAGTTTCCGCCAAATCCCACCTGATCTTTCCCTCTCTGTGCTGCTGCTGTGGCTGCACAGACTCCAAGCCAGTCTGGCTATCCTCAGTGCCACACTGGGCAGTGCCAGCAGCCTTATGAACTATATTCAGAAAAGACGCAAGTTATTCCCATGGTGTTGTTCCAAATGAGAAAAGTAAGTGTACTGGAACAGAAGGGTAAGTGCAAAAGTAAATATGACTTTTCTGCCTTATGGTTAGGAAGTCATCTACAAGGATGGCCATAGCTTCTGGTCTTGGTTCCTCAGATTATACACATTATGCAATAGCTTTTGGTATGAAGTGGCGTTCTCCTTCCCATGGGAGTGCTTTAGCCACAAGGATACAGAACTACGTCCCTCTTTCCAGGGTTACTTCTTGGTTCCATGAATCTGCCATTCTTTTGTGCGTAGTCGCCTAGTTTCAACAAGAAGAGAAAGCATTTTCCATTCTGCCTTGCCAATCAGTTGGTGAACAGGAAATTCTCTTAGGGAATCAGAAATACGTATTTAAACCTTCTCAGGCTGAAAACAGCACTGACCCCATTTTCTTGTATCACCTGAGCAAATATTCCATTGAAGATAGTGTTATACGAGACACTGTCAATGACCTTGTTCCTGTTCCTCTGCCCTCCTATTCCTGCTGTTCCTCCTCTCACCACCCAGGGACCTCCATTTTCTCACCCCATCTGAAAGAGTTGGACAAGTCCCAGCCTATTCTTTGAAGGAGTGGTTGTAAGGTGCCTTTAGAGTTACAGGCTCTGCATTTTGAATGGGTGAAAGTACCTGCCTCTTGTTCAATAAAAGTGCCTGCCTCTCATTCAGAGTTAAGACTAGATTAGAATCTGGATCTGGGATTTAGCTATGCCACCCTCTGTTCATTTTCCTGCTGTGCTGAGTCCAGGCAGTTTACTGCTTCCCACACAATGTAAAGGTGCTTGGATCCCTAAATTTGGGTTCTGGATCCCTAAATCAGTGTTTTGGATTCTGCTCAGGGAACTGATACCTGAAGTCCTTAGCCTTGATTTTCTGTGCCTCCACAGCTCATAGTCAGTGGTGTCTGGCTTTGATGAGCGCTTTTGTGCATTCTAGAAATCTACCTGCTAAAAAGGAGAGTGTACTAATCAAATAATTATATAGTAGTTATGAATAATGCAGTTGATTACTTAAAATTTGAAATTCAGATTCGTGCTAGAGGTCATATTACAATTCCTTTTCAGCACTCTGTGATTACTATAATAGTCATTCTGTTAACTTCTAGCACTCAAGAACTGATATGATGTGCTGCTACTGCAGCGTCTGGTTGAAAGTATTATTGTGCAAGTGCCAGACAAAGTTCTTGGCATGAATGGAAGGAAGTCAAAATGCAGTCTTTTTAGGTCCACTAGATTTAATTGACTGTCCACATTGTTTGCAATTGCTTATTCAGTACCGTTGGAGAAACTGAGTCATTGCTATTTACTTTGTCTTTTAATTAAAACCTTAAAATATGTCTGACCTTTGCACCAGACCTTGAGGTATTACACTAGGTTCCATCTTAGCATTTTTCTCTTTATTAAAAACCTCTGTTTGTAACTTTTCATCTGTGGAAAAAGTACTTTGTCATTCTTCAAAACCAGTCCGTCATAGTTCCTTCTCCTGAAGTTACACATTATTTCTCCATTTTTCTTTGCTCTGACCAGCCATGGCAAGGTGCCTTATCTGACAGTTGTTTTCCACAGCACTGGTGGCAGGTGAGCTGGCAGGCCATTCAGTGTCCTAAGAGAGAATACAGACTGTCTGGGATGCTGCAAATGAAAAAGATACTGTTTAGCAGAAGCCTACAAACCTGATTTGTAATGATTTATTTCTGTCTCAGCCTAAAGTGGCCTGATGAAAGTTGTAGAAGTACCAGTAAAAGCTCAGTACTGTATGGGTAAACAGTATTTATTAAAGTCACACAAAATTTTACAGCAGCGATGGGAAAAAGGCATTGTTTAGAGAATGCTTTACAAGCTGTGGAAGATAATTCTACCGCCATAATTGAAGTACATGAATTAAGCAAACCAGTTCCAGGCTTTGGGCCGAGTGGGACTCTCACTCACTGCTGTCAGTAATGTCTGTGGAATCAGGAACATACCCAATAAATGAGGTCAGCACTGATGAATAATAAAGCTTTTCTTGAAACAGGTTAAAAAGTTATTCTTTCAGACATAATCTCCTTAGGGATTAGAAAGAGGCACGTAGTAATGTACGTAGTTAGTGGTACTGTTTTGTGGTGAGTACCTGGGACATGCCTAGTTACGAGTCACAGGGGGCCCATACTCTTGGTTTTTTCTCTGGCTTTCATGCCTGTGGCTAGTTCCTGCTGAAGGATGCACTTAATTTAGAAGAGTCTCATTCCAAAATATTGCCTAACAGTAATTATAGTAGTTTGATGCGTTGCAGTCCTACGTTTTAAGGCTATAAATCTGGATTTGTTGTTATGTAGATTTTAATCTTACTCAAGTAACTTCCCCTTTCCTTAAATACACCGTTAATTTACTCATCTGGGAAGTGAACCTAATTTAATGGAAAATGAAAAGCATCCAGATTGAGTGTGTGCAGCAGAACAGCATTTTCACACACATACACACGTACACAAAACATAGACATGTGCACAACTAAGAGCTAGATCCACTTTGAAGGGTTTAAATTCCACTTTCAGTGTAAACAGGGTTGGCAGGACAGAATGTTGTCCTGTGTTCATTATAATGTTAATTTGAAAAGGTAAAAGGAGTTTGTAGTGTGTCTGGACTGGAAATGGATGAGATTTTGAGTTGTCACGACATTTTCTGATAGTCTTTTGACTTCCCTAAAGGTTCACCTTCCTGCCCAAAAGTGTGTTTGTCAAAGTCAAAGCTTAACTCTTTCAGAGGAATGGAGTTGTTGACACTATTCATCACTTTGTGTCTTCTTGTCTTGTGACAACAGCCATAGTAGCTGCCTACTTTGCAGGGTTATATATATGCTGTCTGCAGTACTGCCTGCAATATATTTTTTTCTATCTTTTATTGGCACATTGGCTTTAGCTGTTGCGTTTGAGGCTGCTTTAGTTCCATAAACCCTCTCTAGTTACCTTCCAGCTATATAGGGTTGGAGTGAATCATTAAGCCTGGTCCAAAGAACCTTATATGTTAATAGAACTATGGAATTAGTGGTGAGATATTTTTTTTTTTTAGGAAACCAGGACTGTACGAGGTTGTACCAGTACAACAGCAAAAAGGTGTACATAATTTTAGTCCAGTCAAGATGACTTACAGTGAAGTAGTATATCCACCACCTTCTGGGAATAAGCAATATTTTAATACTGAAAAATATGAATCTACCTTGCAGTAAATGCATCTGTGCTACAGGCTAAATCCTTGAACAGTACTCATGTGTAACTTCAGCTAATCTGTATGAAAGAATCCTTTTGCTAGCCATTACAGTACTTCCAAAAGGAATTCTCGTTACATTTCACGTTACTGGTATGTATTTACATTAATTAATACATCTCCTTGAATGCATTATCTATCACTAGGGCAATTTCAATGTAATACTATGTTAACTCTTTATCTGCCTTAGAATATATTACTAAATAATTATTTTATATAAAAATATATTAAGAAGTAAATGTTTCTGCCGTCTTCTTGATAACTGAATCTTTTACTGCACACTCTAGTCCTTTCCACCCTATAAGGTCTATGATAGTTGGTTTTTACATTTTAATGTTTGAAAAGAAATAGAATCACATCAACACTAAGGAAATAATTTTTGATTTCTCTAAAATCCTCTAGAGCCATAGCCAATCATGCGAAAATTTGCTTTTCTTGATTAATTGGTTTGCATGACTTGACGAATGCAGTAGTAATAATCTACTAGCTCTTCAGATCTACATAATCTCACAGAGAAAAGAGGCAGACCTGGGTTTCTTAAATCAAAAGCAGGCAGCAGTATTTTCCACTTGATCTTTTCTTAAATAGGAACTTTTTAGAACTTGTTTGTGCATTCCAAAGTAAAAGAGTGCAAACCTGTTATCTTCACCAGTTGTGTTTAATAAGTAATGTCGTCATGAGATGAAACAGTTGCTGGTTTTTAGAAGCTGGAGGGGGGGGGGGTGTTAATACTAAAATGCATGTATTTCTTCTTCAGCATTTATTCCTTGCATGGCTTGGTAAGAAGCATCTGCAATGCACTTCAATTCATGCAGTTTTTTGGAAGACAAAGATTGTTTAATCTGGTAAGGATTTGGTTAAGGAGTAATCTAATATCAGCATATAAGTACTTTAAGGGCAGCTACAGAGTTGATGGAACCAAATTCTTCTCAGTGGTGGCAGGTGATCTAACAGGGGACAACGGCCACTGTGGGAGGTTCTGAAGTAGCATTAAGAAGTAATTCTTCACCAAGAGCACTGGAGCAGGCTGCCTAGAGAGGTAGAATTTCCATCCTTGAATTTGATTTCAAGACCCGGCTGGACGAAGCTATGTCTGACCTGATCTAGTGATCAGTAGGCAGTTATGCTCTGGAGGAAGACCTCAAGATGTCACTTCCAACCAATATTTCTATGATTCAGGGATTCTGTGATTAAGGAACTCTGGCTAGTATAGTCAGTATTGTTGCCACAGGAGAAAATGTGGCTGAGATTTGCCTAAATCCTAGCTTTGAAAATACCTTATTGAACAACAAAGTGACTTGAAATGATCACCCAGCTACAGGTACAGAAAAAATACTTACCTAATTTAGAACCATAGAATCATTCAGGTTAGAAAAGACCTTTGAGATCATCAAGTCCAACCATCGACCCTACTCTACCAAGTAAGCCCCTAAACCATATCGCCAAGCACCACATCTAAATGACCTTTAAACACCTCCAGGGATGGTGACTCAACCACCTCCCTGAGCAGCCTATTCCAATGCCTGACAACCCTTTCAGTAAAACAATTTTTCCTAATGTCAAGCTTAATTTTTCCTGATGTCAAGCCTAATCTACATCTTGTATAGCCTCGTTAAATTCAGATGGATTACTTGACAGTACCAGAAATTTAAATTATCAAATGCCAAAGGAAGGATGAAGGAATTATTATTTGGATAACGTAATTTTGCAAATTACGACAGTAACAACAAAGTAGGCAATATCTCATCTTCCAAGATAATATTTAAAAGTTAATACACTGAGGAAACTACATAGAAAGATTTTAGAAAGTTAAATTGTTCCACAATCCTAAGACAACAATAGGGTAAAGCCGATGCTAAATGAGTGTTGGGCCATCTCCGTATACTCTAGGGCAACTCAATTTAGGCACTGAACTGAAGCCTTGATTCCCTTTGGATGTGGTGGGAGTTGACACACAGAGCTTACACGCAGTCCATAGGTTGAGGGAAGTGGTTTACCACATCTGGAATACTGCCTCCAGTTGTGGAGCCCCTGCACAGGAATGGTGTTGATGAGCTTGAAATGAGCTCAGCATAGGGCTGTGAAGATGTCTGGAGGGCTGGAAGATGTAACCTGGTGGAGGAAGCTGACTGAGCTGGGCTTGTGCTCTGCACCAGGGGGGTGCAACAATAAGGGGTGTGGTAAAATAGCTGTTCTCATGAGATACAGTAAAATCAGAAATACGCATAGTGGTGAAATCTTAGGTCCCTTCCGATGCTGGGAACCCCGCTTTTGTGCAACATTGGACAGATGTTAGATGGATCTTCCCCCATCTGTGGAGAGGTTCCTCCTCCCTCGCACACTGTGGAGCCTTTTATTTTGTGTGGCAAACAATCGTGTGTCTTCTCCTGACAGGCAGGAACGTCATCTCTGTCATAACATTCACCAGCACCAGCACAGGCTTTAAGTACAAGGCTCAGCAGAGCAGACATGTCCCGTTCAAGATCACTGACTCCTCGAACATAACATTTTCTGCCATGCTTCCAATACAGCTTGTTCAGCCTGGAGGAGAGATGGCTTCAGGGAGCCTAACAGGGCCCCCCGGTACCTGTGGGGAGGCTGGCAAGAGGTCTGAGCCAAGCTCTTGCTGAGGTCGTGGTAGAAGAATGAGAGAAGGTGGTCAGAATCAGGCGAGGGGCTGGTGGCACACAGGGAAATCTTTTTCACAAAGAAAATAATTTTTTGCAGCCAGTTGCGCAGGGAGGTGTTGGGGTCTAAGCTCTTCGAGGTTTCCAAGATCTGACTGGACAAACCCTAAGTAAACTGGTCTGAATGCAGTGTTGTCGCTGCCTTGAGCAGCTGTGTGATTCTGTACTTCTAAGCAAATACCTAAATTTAAGTCTTAATCTGAACTGAATCCCTCCCTACTAGCTAAGCAACAAATACTAGATGAGAGCCCCTGCTGAGAAATTCAGCAGAAGTTAATTAAAATGTGCTTTCCCACTGTACTGAAAGTAAATAATTTAGGAAAAGAATTTAACTTGAACAGATACGGTTTGGAAGGAAGCAAAGCGAGGCAACAGGAGAAGGACACTATTGGAGTAAAAGAACAGCTGAGATTACTTAAACATTTTCATTTATTATCCTCTTTTTCTTTTCTCAGATAGTTATATTCCCAGAGTGGATTCAATTTCAATATAACATTATCCTGAATGTCTGCTAATGTGCGTGAAAAGGATAGAAAGGGCACAATTGTTAAGTTTATGAAATCATTAATATGTATTGAACTAATTATATGCAGGATAGAGTCTTACATCACTGGGACAATTTGTACAAGGAGGGCCACCTCCCTTTTTAAAAACATGTCAAAGAGTACTTGTTGCACAGTGTGCTTGCCCTTTAACCTATGTCTACAAGCTGGGTCTGACACCTATTATAGCATGTCTGCTGCCCAGACAGTGTGCTGTATATGTGTGTAGGCCTAGGAAGAGTTGCATGTTCCCAGGGATCTTGTTGGACTATTCTAGGTGTAGGTGATAGCACACATTTGCCTGAAATACATGTCTACACATACAGTATACATTGTGAAAATCTTACAAATATGTGCTTCTGGTACTATATTCTGGTTAATCTTCCAATATTATCCTAGAATTTACTTCTGTTGCATATTCTGGTATTTTTAGATATAATTCTTTGATCATCTTTCAGATCATGAAATGGAAATTTGTTTTTATGTTCCATGCCTGACCCTGGGCTTAGTTTTCTGTTCAACATGTTCCTGTCTCAACCCACTTAGTGCTAGCTCTGCACAGATGTACCTGTTTACTCTGTATCCTGCTAGAAAACTAAAGATCTCACCTGGCTTTTAGTTAACTCATGGAGTGAGGATGGTCAAGGTAAATGATTTTGGAGCACACACCTGAAATTTTGTCCCTATCCAAAGGCAGAACCGGAGATCAGCCAGCCTGCTCTACAGTGCAGTGTTTGCCATCAGCAGAATTGCCAGGGGTTCGTGGTCTGTGACCAATTTATTTACGCTTCTGCAAGTTGCTGGGTGAAGGGAGGGTGAAGGTAAAGGCAAACCCATTTGTTCCCTTACAGTCTTGCCATGCTGTTTCCCACTAATCGAGGTAGATTCCAAACTTGAGGGGGAACTAAAAGGAAACAATCTCAGCTATCCAAGTTTGCTACAAATAGGCTTCCGTTTTTCCAGGAAAAAAAAAAAAATCAGGTATATGAGATTAAGTTGTGATTCTTACTCTTTGCAACATGGTCTCAGAGAAACGCCGTTGTAGACTGAGGCAGCTGCAGCAGTGTTCAGCCAAATGTGGATTATGGATACTTATAGCTGCTGCAAAGTTTCCTGAGACCGTTCAGCTTGTCCTTATCTGTTCTAATAGTCTTACCCTCTCTTGAGGTATTAACATCAGTTCCGTGGTGGGATGGAAGGGGGAAAGAAGGAGAGAAAAGAGATCATGCTGTTTTTATAAACCATTGTAGTCTGCCTCGGCATCCTGTTTATGAATTTTGCCCTTCACCTCTCTGTTGATCCACGAAAACATTAGTGCCAAAGAGATGCTAGTCTGTGAGATTCCTGAGCTGATTTTGTAACAAGGTCATGATCACAGTGATTAATCAGTGTAGGTGCAGTATTATGTACTATACATACAGCATGGACGTACTTTTAACTTTATTGGTTTCCTCTTCAGAAAGGCTTCAAATTACCAGTCTCCTGACTGCACCCAAAAGGATATGAGTGCTCTAGCTTCAAGCAAGATTGCATACAAATATGTGTTGTCTTTCATATTAAATGTATTCATTTTATTAAATCTCTTTTTTGCGATTGAGAGGGCAGACTGAGAGAGAACAAATGAAATTAAATCAAAATTGCTATTCTTATCTGCCCCTAACAATATGCAAAAGTCATACTGGAAGGTCAAAGAACAAAGAAATTCTTGTGGTCAAGATGCAACTTACTCCACAAAAATAAAAAAGATTAGGTACTGAAAAATGACCTCCCAACCTTTAGCTCTATAGTAGAATAGAGACCCTTGGAAATTGTTTCATTGTAGAGGCCATTTCCTCAGTTAGATTTCCCACTGAATTTTCACTTATTTTTCTATTAAATTCTCAGTAGACTCACAGCCCCATTAAAAGTAATTTATTTCACATGTGTTATTTTTCATTTTGCTGAGAAAAAACCTCTAAGTCTTGACCCTGTCTTGAAATAAAAAGTTTATTTTGAGGGCAGCTTGAATATTTTTTATTTTTTTTTAGAATCAGGTGACTCCAAAAAAGAGAGGGAAAAAAAAAAAGCTATGGAAAAATGCAATTCTTTGTGTCTGCTGCATTTAGGATGTGGTCATGCCCCAGGAGCCTAGAGAATTGCAGTTACGATGCGCCTGAGCTCAGGGGCCCAACTTTCCGTCTACATATAAACATTCCTCCCACTTCAGCCGAAGTATGCTCTTCTGGTTTGCGTAAAAAATATTTGCAAGAACTCTCCTGAGGAAGATCATGTAAGTATGATTTTGGCCACAGCTATTTACAAGTTCGGGTTTTGACTGAAGTGAGTAATTGAATTACGTCGAGCCTCTGAAGTTTGCCATTTATTTATATATTTCTCCCAATTGTGTGGCTCAGTCTGCCATTGGCTGCGGTCCCTGCAGCCTACCCGAGGGCTCTGCAGTTACATAAGACTCTGTCTGCTGGGAGCCTATATAAAGCCTTTTTGCACGCCAGCAAGAGACAGAATTTTATCAAGATCCAGGTCCCACTGCTTTAGTTTACACAAGCAGAAGGAGATTTTCTTGAAGATATACTGAAACCTGAACCCAGGCTGGTTTGTTTGCTGCCCAGTACTTCACAGCTGTCAACCTGAGTCGCAAGTGGCAGCTACTGTAAGTAGCTTCTGTGCACTATGAAGAATTTTTCATTTTCTATGCAGGATAAAACACATCAGACTGAGAGTCCTTCTCACAGATTCCTGAGTTTGATAAATCAGTCAGATCCTGTTGGAAGACCAGAAAGAGATGAGCAATTAGCTCATCTAGAGATTGCTGTACTGGGGGTCATATTTCTGACAGCGTCTGTGGGCAATTTAATTCTCATACTGGTGCTGTGGCGAAGAAGAAAGAAGCTGTCTAGGATGTATGTGTTCATGCTTCACCTCAGCATTGCTGATTTAGTGGTAGCCTTCTTTCAAGTGCTGCCTCAACTCATATGGGATATTACAGATGTTTTCATAGGGCCAGATTTCTTGTGCAGAATTATCAAGTATCTACAATTACTGGGCATGTTTGCCTCTACTTATATGATAGTGGTCATGACGGTGGACAGATATCAAGCAGTTTGCTACCCTATGGTCACTTTCCAAAAGAAGAGAGCTCTCTGGAACATCCCCATTTGCACCAGCTGGTCTATATCACTGATTCTTAGCCTACCACAGGTATTTATCTTTTCTAAGGCTGAAATATCTCCAGGTATCTTTGAATGTTGGGGTGAATTTATTCAGCCATGGGGCCCAAGGGCATATGTGACTTGGATTTTTGTAGTTATATTCTTCATTCCCTCAGCCGTCCTTATTACGTGCCAGGTTAAGATTTGCAAAATAATCAAAAGAAACATATATGTGAAAAACCAGAATGAATATGAAGTAACAAATCAGAAGCAAGTCCTGCCATCCCGAGCAAGCAGTGTGAATTGTATTTCAAAGGCTATGATCAAGACTGTAAAAATGACAGTGGTGACAGTTGTTGCGTATGTTCTCTGTTGGTCACCTTTCTTCATTGCACAGCTGTGGTCTGTGTGGTTCCCCAGTGTCATGACCGAAGGTAAGGTACTCTACATCCTCTTTCATAACTTCATAGCAGGCTAGCACATTGCTATATTGCTTTATATTTGCACTTTGCTTTTATACAAAAGATACGTGCGATCATTTGAGTATGTTTAAAAAGAAATTCCTGGTTTGATTATCTACTGTATTTAATTAGGTATACAGAACTTCATGTGTTCTGTGATCAGAACGTCATATAAGTGTGTATTTTGTGTGTGTGTTTTGAGTGATTAATGATTTAAAGATTAATGAACAGAACAGTGAAAAATATCTGTTGCAGAAAGGGTTCAGACTTTTAGAGGTTTTAGATATGATAGCAGCAGTATTTTGGGTTCTTGAGGGGAAAACGAGTAAGTAACTATTCAAAGTAATAAATATTTCTTAGTTACTGGATAGAACACTGATGCTATAAGACATCTGATTTTTTTTTTGAATATTGAAATCATATTGATGAAATCTCTGTAGTATACTATGAAACAATTAAAAGTTGTGAAACAGCTGTTTATAGAGCAAAAAACAAACCTGAGAGATGTATCAAAGAACATCATGCCGTAAACAAGATTAATCTTGTCAAACTTATACTATTGCCTCTTTGTGAAAGGCAGGCTTTATATGAACTTTAATTAAGTTCACCTAATCTAAACTCAAAGATATAAACCAAAGGAAAGAAAAAGATAATAGCTCTGCCTGATGAAAAAAAAAATCCTCTGATCTTTAAGAATTCTCCTGTTAGTGTGAAACTGAGTCTTACTCTACATGCATTTATATCAATATCTGTATTTATCTTTAGCTGTATAGCAGGTTAGTAATTGCTTTTAAATTTGATGCAGCTACATCTATGGAACTATTTAACCCTGAAATGCACACAATGAAATGTGCTTCATACCTTCAACAATTACAAATTGCATTGAATAAATAGCAATTTCCTACTATTGGATTAACTTTATTAGGTGAACATGTACCCTAGAAAGCAGCAGACTGTGAAGATGTTACTTCTTTGTACGAGTTCTTCTTTTACTCTGTTATTCCTTTGAACTATTTCATTCTAGGTTCGGCATTCACCATTATTATGCTGCTTGGCAATTTAAATAGTTGCACCAACCCATGGATTTACATGTATTTTTGTGGCCACATTCCATATTGCTCAAATAAGCAGCTGGAGAACACTTCGGCTCAAGAGGAATCAGTGATCACAGGGAGCATTCATCTCGTAGACAGAGACCCTGAGGAAAACAGTACTTCTGCATAAATGTTGAATGCTTTTTGTCATTTTGTTACATTTGCTGTGTTCACAAGATGTATCGATATTTTACCACCATCCCTTGTTTTGTGGATAAGGAAGCTGGAAAATTATCTTTATTGTATAAATACATTTCTCTGCAGTTCTGTAGCATATACAGGAAGTTTCTGTGTTGTGCAAGTCTGACTCAGTGCTTCCATCACCACTGTGTTATCAGAATGAATTCTTGTGAAGACTGATAAAGATACATAAAAGTATCTCAGACATTTTGTGTCCTAAAGTATATTCTGACATTCTGGATTTCTAAGTAGTAAAATTTTGTAACTAACTGGTCCAACAAATTGAGACATAATTGGAAAGGAATCTGACATAATTAGACTTGAGTATGTTTTCAAATTGAACCATGAATTGTTCATGATTCTGGTGTGATTGGGGACAGATTGGCAAATCTTGAGAAGGCAGCAGGAAGTTAGAAAAATCCTTTGCCAGTTGTTATTAATACCTGTTTTAAATTAACTCCTTATATACATTTATAAAATGCCAAGCAGCTTAATATAATTTTTTAAAAAAAGCATTCAATGTCCTTATGACACTGAACTGACTGAACTGCAGCATAGTAGCAGTCCAGGTTTGTGACTTGACACCATGGGATCTGATCTTCCATGCACTCCCTGATGTGCCAGCAGCTAAGTGAAACCACCCCCACATACAAACGTACATACACACTTTAAATAAAAATGGGTGCTAGGAATGTACACTTTCATTTGGTATTCAGACCTATTTGTTCTGCCATGCAATTTATTGACAGAGTGTGCTCAGAACCCCTTCAGGCTCAAATTCAATTATTTCATCTTCATGGTAAAAATAAATCTGCATATCTTTATCTCATAATGCAATTTGCTTGCTAGTTTGTGGGTGTTTTATGCAGGTAGCTATTGATTCTCCCTTCAGTGTCTGCAATCTAATCAGAGGAGAGTGGAAAAAATACCAGCAAGGCTCTTTCAGGTGAGAATAGAGCTGCATTCATAGAGATTCTTGGCAATACTTGCCTATCATCTGCCTACATTATACTGTTTCATCAGTGCTATTCACATTTCATTTTTATGAGTGCTAGCAATCTCAAATTTCAGTGGAAAAGCTATAATAGTGGTGGTTTTTTAATAATCTTTAAGTTGTACTCAAAGAAATGTTGATTTAAACTAAATACTGATTGGATTGTGAGAAGTTCTGCTGTACAATGAATAGTGACACTTCAGGATAATGGGTGCTGATATGACTGAATATTCCATGATTTCTGTTCCCTGTATAGCTAGACCAGATAGGGGTATGAACCAAATATTGCTGTTCTTTATGATGGGAAAAGCTAGTGTCCCAGTCCTGCTGGCAAGAAGATTAGGTCTCTGGCAAGTAGGAAGAGGGAGGAGGTGGATGAAGATGGTGCCAGAGACAGACAGGAAGGGGAAGAGTCTGTATGAAGTCTCTTTTTATAATTGCAACTGATACTTTTTTCTTGCCGCCCCCCCTTTAGTTAATAGTTGTTAATTCTACACCACAGCATGTTCCCTTTTAGAGCAATTCTGTAACTCAAATGGCAGTATCCTTATCTCAGATATGAACATTCAAGATACGATCCATGCTATTGATAGGATATTTGTTGTATTCAGCTAACTGACTTTCTAAGATTTTCAGTGAAATTAGCTCTCAGTTAGTTTCTCCCTTATGACTTAATCCAGTGGTTAATGGTGGATTTTTTTTTTGTTTTCTGCTTCCTTTGATTGCAGTTACTTACAGAGTAAAATATGCAGTATTGAAAGGAAATAGAAATGCTTGAAGGAATTAAATGACATGCAAATAGTCATCCAGATCCAGAACTGACATAAGTCACAGTACTGCTCAGATACTGCAGTGGAGCTGTGCTATTTTACACCACCTGATCTGGCCTCTGATATTTCAAAAGTATAACTTCTACTACTTACATTTCTTCCCTGCTCATATATTTGTTACTGGCTCTATAAATAATTTGGTAGAGCTTGATTTCTCAAATAACAGTAGCTCAATATTCTATAAAAATCTGAGTGCAATATTAAATGTGCATATTTCAGATATTTTGATCATGTAGTGAATGAAATGCCGGAACTTCTTAAGTTCAATAATGAATGCTCACTGTCTGTAATGTTCAAAACAATGATAATTTCATCTCTCAAGTGCTTTCTTTCTGATTTTTTAAATTTTCTTTCCCCTGAGATCAGTCTGTTAAGAAGAAATATAATGGTTACTGTACCGTGGTGTCATGCTACAGGCTATGGACACTTTTAGTTTCAGTCCGTCAGGAAGTATTTGAACACAGGTATTCCTGCTTTTTTTTTTTTTTCCTAGGAAAGTGAATTGGGATGCATTTTCCAGACGTAAGTCATCCCACATGGCCTGCCCTGCCTGCCCCACGGGCAGCACAGACCCCTGACAAACACACTGAATGGGAGTTTGGTTCTGGTCCACAGTTTTCTGTCAAAACTCATGTTCAGATGATGGAAATTCATTTTGATAACTTTTTTTTTTCTAACTAAGTGTCCTTTACAGGACTTTTCTTATTTCTTAAAGAAAAAGTTATTAATAAATATAATTAAATTTTTCTCTTTGCAAATTTGCCCATCAGTTTTTTTGGGAGTTGTAGTTTGAACATCTCGTGCCCTTGTTTTCCTCTGTATTTTGATTCTTCAGAGTATATCTTTTCCAATTCACTGTTACTTAGATTTACAGCAGGCATTACAGTCTCTCATTAAGAGGGATGGCAGTGAGACATCACTGTAGTCTGGCCAGGGTGTTTAATCCATATGGGAGAATCAGAAACTCGAACGTATGAGTCCCTGGAGGCACTGTGGAAGCATGTGCAAATGAAAAAATCCAATTATCAGATGAAAGCCTTCCTCATCAATGGCCAGATTATGTTTTTCTCACACAAGTAATTTCTGAGCAGAAAAATACATAGCGTACAAGTTCACACTCTTGAAGTGAATGACTGTGTTGTTGATACTGGCACTGCAGTATAGTTTCTGGTTATCTGGGTTTTTGGTTGTTTGATGTTTTGTTTTTTTTTTTAATTTCCAGTGTTTTGTTACCACTTGGGAAAGGCACAGTTCAGTAAAAGGATTAGGTTCTTTAAAATTATTGGTTTATGTTTTGCAGTACAAATAAGAATCAAAGACAATGTAATCTGTCAATTCTGTATAGATTTTTACAGAAAAGAAACCCAACCTAGTAGAATGAAAGGAAAATCCCAACATGTGTTTTGAATTGTTTACAGTATATTCTCATAATTCTGTAATTCTACAGAACTGTTGCTGTATTTTCTTAGCCAGCCCCAGTTCAGGTACTCATAAATGGTGAATACTGAAGCCAGAGGTGTTGAGTCATAATCTCTTTAATCTTTCAGTGAAAAGATGCTGACAAATTTTAAAGACAGTACCAAATTAATGTCCTGACAATTTCACTTTGATCACATAGTTCTGACAATGGTAACTAGTTATTGGGTCAAATAAACTGCTCCTGTGTCTGCGTTGTTGGGGTAAGGCTGGCAGCATGATGTGGAGACCCAAGTTGGAACTGGCAGAGTTTATTATGTGAGGCAGACATGGCATGCAGACATGGCTGTATTGTCTAGTTCCCAAACACATGGCCAGGATAAAAGTATCCTCAAGAGCCTGCGAATGTTAGCTATTCTTGGCTGAAGGGTATCACGAGCAGACAAAGGCAAAGCAAGATGATCCAGCTACTCAATTCTTTCAGTCAACTCCAGTTTGGCTTAAGGAAAACAGTTCAAATGGGAGCAGTATTATTTACAGTAAGGCAGTCAGAAATAATTTATTTAATACTGTATTAGCTGATCAGTATACATTTGAATTGAAAGGAAACCATACTGTTAGAGAATCAGAAATAAAGCCTGATGTAATTTATGCTACCACATCAAAACACCAACTGCCATCCCAAAACCCACCTCTTCAGTAGTATGTGTGCCAACACCAGGCTCCTCTATGCTCTCATGGTCCCAGGTAGAGCCTCATGATCTGCAGTACAGCTCCCAAACTCTACCTGCCCTAACCTCTTGCAGAGGTACCCCAGGTTGTCTTCAATTTACCTGGCTGAAACCAAAGGATAGAAGCTGTGTCTTTTTCTTGGGCTTATGTGATACTCCTGCTATTGCCACTTGGGGAATTTGTGAGGGTCGTCTCATTAAGAAGAGAAATTCTGAGCATCTTTGTAAGACCTCTGCAAAATTTCCATTACTTTGTACTTCACTTTTTCAGGAATAAAAGGAAGAATAGACTTTAAGTGAAACTAAGTAGGCTATACCTAATCCTTCTTGCTCCCTTTTCTTGCCAACACAGCAGACCAAAGCATAAACTTGCCACCAGTACTTCACAGCAAATAATTTAACTAACCCATTCTGTCATCCAGCTCCATAATGAACGTTGGAGGTAACGAAAGTCTAACCAAAGGCTTCTTAGAGTCATAGAATCATTAGGTTGGGAAAAATCTCTAAGATAATCAAGTCTAACCATCCACCCAATACCACCACGCCCACTAAACCATGTCCAGAAGTCCGACATCAACACCTTTTTTTAAACACCTCCAAGGGTAGTGAC
The DNA here is from genome assembly GCF_034619465.1 of Leptosomus discolor. Taxonomy (NCBI): domain Eukaryota; kingdom Metazoa; phylum Chordata; class Aves; order Leptosomiformes; family Leptosomidae; genus Leptosomus; species Leptosomus discolor. The sequence goes on from NC_141391.1 coordinate 187,400,103, forward strand.
TCCATCACTTCCCTGGGCAGCCTGTTCCAATGCTTGACCACTCTTTCAGTAAAGAAATCCTAATACCCAATCTAAACCTCACCTGGCACAACTTGAGTCCTATCACTTGATACTTGGGAGAAGAGACCAACACCCACCTCGCTACAATCTCCTTTCAGGTAGTTGTAGAGTGCGATAAGATCTCCCCGAAGCCTCTTCCAGGCTAAACAACCCCAGTTCCCTCAGCTGTTCCTCATCAGATCTGTTCTTCAAACCCTCCACCAGCTCTGTTGCCCTTATCTGGACATGCTCCAGCACCTCAATATCTTTCTTGTAGTGAGGGGCCCAAAACTGAACACAGTATTCGAGGTGCAGCCTCACCAGTGCCGAGTACAGGGGCATGATCACCTCCCTACTCCTGCTGGCCACACTGTTTCTGATACAGGCCATGATGCTGTTGGCCTCCTTGGCCACCTGGGCACACTGCTGGCTCATGTCCAGCCGGCTGTCAGCCAGCAGCCCCACGTTCTTTTCTGCCAGGCAGCTTTCCAGCCACTCATCCCTAAGCCTGTAGCACTGCATGGTGTTGTGTTGTGCAGGACCCGGCACTTGGCCTTGTTAAACCTCATACAATTGACCTTGGCCCATCGATCCAGCCTGTCCAGATCCCTCTGCAGAGCCTTCCTACCCTTGAGCAGATTTAGTGTCATCTGCAAACTCACTGAGGGAGCACTCGATCCCCTCATAAAGATCATTGATAAAGATGTTAAACAGAACTGGCCTCAACACTGAGCCCTGAGGATCACTGCTTGTGACCGGCCACCAGCTGGATTTAACTCCATTCACCACCACTCTCTGTGCTCGGCCATCCAGCCAGTTTTTAACCCAGCTTAGAGTGCACCTGTCTAGGCCATGAGCTGCCAACTTTCTTAGGAGGATGCTGTGGGAGACGCTGTCAAAGGCTTTACTAAACTCCAGGTAGATGACATCCACAGCCTTCTCCTCATCAACTAGGTGGGTCATCTGGTCATAGAAGGAGATCAGTTGGTTAAGCAGGACCTGTCCTTCACGAACCCATGCTGGCTGGGCCTGAGTCCCTGATTGTCCTGTGCATGCCATGTGAGCACACTCAAGATGAACTGCTCTGTAATCTTCCCTGGTACCAAGGTCAGGATGACGGGCCTGTAATTCCCCAGATCCTCCTTCCACCACTTCTTGTAGACGAGCATCACATTGTCAAGCCTCCAGTTGTCTGGGACCTCCCCTGTTAACCAGGACTGCTGATAAATGATGGAGAGTGGCTTGGCCAGCTCCTCCGTCAGCTCCCTCAGTACTCTCGGGTGGATCCTATTCAGCCCCATAGACTTATAAGTGTCCAGGTGGAAAAGCAGATCATTAACTGCTTCCTCCTGGATTATGGGGGGGTTTAGTCTGCTCTCTGCCCCTGTCTTCCAGCTTGGGGGGCTGATTACCTTGAGGATAACTGTCTGGTTCTTGAACTTCCATCCAAATGTTGCCCTAGAGATGCAGTACTATTGTATTCATCATATTCACGTGCTATTCAAGTGCTATTGTATTCATCAAACATTTTTTATGTCATGACTGACACTCTGAAAGATGTTCAGAATTGTTTATTTATGTTTCTTGCACCCATTTCAGTATACTTACTGAATATTGCTGAAATTGTATGTTAGCCAAAATTTAGGAACAAATCTCCTGAATTCTGAGTTAATAACACAGGAATCAATAGGACCTTGATTTGGTATACCCTATACCATCTGGGAAACAAGTTTGAAAAAATGCCAAAAACATTTGACCTTGAAGATCTATGGAAAACATGGCTGGGGAGTTGGATACAACTAGAGACAAACATCGCCTTACATCCCAGTAACCACTTTTCAAGAGAACTGATGCAGTAACAGATATTAAGAAGAGATACAAGAAAGACTTTATATTCTTGTGATCATCATCATCATCATCATTATCATCATCATTATTTAAATGAAATCAGCATATAATCTACGATAAGTTTTAAACCAAAACATAAACCTGGCACAATGTCACATATGTAGACATATGTAGTTAAAATAATAATATAAATAATATAAAAGGCATTATTTCAATCAGAAATGCAACTTTTATCCCTCATGTTGTTATTTTGTTTGTCTAAGAAGATATAGGTATGTTCTTTGGTTCCAGGATTGTTGTTCTATGCATTGAATTCCATTAAGCTACCCAGAGACAAATTTTGCCACAAACCATTAAAAACTTGTTTTGTGTTTATATGTTCAGTCGTATGTATATTAAATGAAAATTGTTGCTTTAAGACGCCGGTCTTGTGTTCCTTAGTTTATTCCTGAGTGCAGTTATTATCTGTATCACCAGCTTTGAAGAGATATTAGGAATAAATTATCTGCTAGCTATCACAGTGTATTGGAAATGTTTGCCCATGCCTCTAAATGTGTTAATAGATGTCTGGCCTCAAGTGATTTAATGCTGAGTGGCTCCAGCTTTTGACTTACTGATGGGAAAAATTGTACTTCATCACAGAGAATACAAGCCTTCTGGCAAGCACAGTCATGATGTGAACACACTGCTTATTGATACATTTAATACAAATTCCAGTCTGCTGGCAATGTGATTCATATTCCCGATCCTCTGTTGACAAGACTGATGCAGTCTCATGTTGTGAGATGGTATGTGTTCAGCTGTAACTGTCTGTTCGCAAAAAATATGTGAGCAAAACCTCAGGAAAGAAATCCTTATTTTCTCCTCAGCACTTGGGTATCTTGGAGTCTAATGCATTTTCTGTGAAAGAAGAGATTAAAAACTCCACTGTAGTGTTTGGACTTGATTTGTGTTTCCATTCACACAGAGAAGTAATACTTGATTTTATGACACTTACATGTAGACTCTATTAAAGGAATGATATGATGGAAAGTCAAACAGTTATTGCTCCAGAAGTGCCTGAATGTCAGTATGCATGCGCTTAATACAATAATTAATGATGTGGAGCTGCCATAGGGCCGCTATGCTGCTGCTCCTGCAGATCCTGGATGGAGCATGCCTAGCACATACAGTGTCTTTGGAAAAATTCCCTGCCAAATGCTCCCTGTTGAGGATGTGGAAGATCAAATATGGAGTAAGATGTCATAGAAAAGCTCCCTGAGAGTGCACTAAGAGAGTAGATGCACTAAAGGTGCGTACTGGATGGCTAAAGCATATTGTATTTATTAAGGTTTGAATGGTGATGACAACAGATGATTAGAACTGGACCACATGTGTTATGAATAAGGCTGTATGCCCATGGACATGCACACAAACAGGCAAAGTGATCAAGAAGTATCTCAGGTGATGTCCATATCAGAGGCACTAGCATGGCATATCCTTAGCTACTTGTGCTTTTTTTTTTTTTTGTGATGGAACAGTGCACTGAATATCCAACTGGGCGTGAACACGATGAAGTGAGCAAGTAGTGCATGGAAGTTGACATCATGCATGGTGCATACAGATGACTGTGCTGGCAAGTCCTACCGAGATGCCACTGGCTATTTTGGGAGCCCAGAGGGCAGAGGTACTCTGCCCAACACTCCCCCCACCTCCACCTCTTCCTCATTCCATGGGGCTAAAAGGAGGAGACAACACGTGGTTGCATCTCTGCAACGTATACACATATAGACATATAAACATCTTTATCTTTTGACTCCTTTTCCCCACAATGTCACCATAGTCTGATACTTTTGGTAGAAACTCCCTAATGTTTCTGCAAGAGAAGGGTGTTACCTTATGACAGAGGTTTTCTTCTATTGAGAATGAGACAGTTAAGCTCATCTTACTTGCAGCTTAAGCAAAGACTGTCTCTAAGCTGCAAAATGTTGAATTTTGTTTTTAATTACCTGGGGACACTATAAAAACTATATTTTCAGTCACTGAAATAGAGGAACCAGATTGGCTGAATACCTGACATGCATTAATTCAGTAGTTTGAGGTTTTCCTCTAACGATTCTTTTCTATATATCAAAGCAGATGAGAGGAATATCATAAATGTAAAATTAGGCTATTGAATTTTAAGCTGTGTGGAGACTGCAAGATAGAATCATTTCATCGATATAAGACAGAGTTAACCTGAGACTTTGATCCGAAGAAATACAGTATTTTATGTGCATTATCTGTAAAATATCTGGAGGTACAAAGGAACTATCCTTAGAATGCTATCAAGTACTGTTGTGTAAATCAATTTCTAAGGTAAGTTCATCGTTTTGTAATAAAAACATCCATGACAGAAATAGATGTGTTTATATGTTAAAATTTAACCTTGTGATTTGATACAAACTGCATATGTTGTAATACTCTGGGTTTTTTCTATACTGCTTTCCAAAGCTGAGATATTTTCTCTGCCTTTGGGATAAGAAATCAATTACAAGTTTATACATGTATTTGTGTCCTGGAGGGAAATTTAGAGTTGATTGAGACAAAAAATCTGAGAACTGAACAGAATTCAAATTGTTCATCAACCTCCTGCATTTGTAAAAGAAAGAAATTGTGCAAACAGTACTATTTTTCCTAGAAATGCCTATTAACACTGAACATTATGAAAATATACTGAGTATGCTATGTAGCTACAAAGTGTTACAGTATAGTTATGTAGAAATACCCTTTACCTTCAAAGATACTATTTTAGCACTGTTCAATCTCACATTGTTATCAAATGATAATTTACCTCGCAGTAACGAGAATGGGAAAGCAGGAATGGAAATACTACTTCAAATTGTACTCTGAAAATTCCTTTAGACCACTTCTTTACATTCCACTCTTCACAGAATGCCCCAGAACTTTAAAAATTAGTACGTTTTCTTTATTAATTCAAGTTATTTCAAAATGTCTCACCCCTTTGGTGTAAAAGGTAATGCGATTGATTTAGATGAGTGTTCATTAGTGGCATAAACTTTTACACTTCTTTGTTCTGGTGGACTGACCCTGGCTGGACGCCAAGTGCCCACCAAAGCCGCTCTATCACTCCCCTCCTCAGCTGGACAGGGGACAGAATATATAACAAAAGGCTTGTGGGTGGAGATAAGGACAGGGAGATCACTTACCGGTTACCATCACTGGCAAAACAAACTCAGCTTGGGAAAAATTAATTTAATTTATTGTAAATCAAATCAAAGTAGGATGAGAAAATAAGAAATCTTAAAATATTTTCCCACCACCCCTCCTTTCTTCATGGGCTTAACTTTATTCCTGATTTCTCTACCTCCTCCTCCCGAGCAACACGGGAGGATGGGGAATGGAGATTGCGGTCAGTTCATCAAGTTTTGTCTCTGCTGCTCCTTCCTCCTCAGGGGGAGGACTCCTCACGCTCTTCCACTGCTCCAGCATGGGGTCCCTCCCACAGCACACAGTCCTCCATGAACTTCTCTGATGTGAGTCCTTCCCACGGGGCTGCAGTTCTTCATGAACTGCTCCAGCGCGGGTCCCTTCCATGAGGTGCAGTCCTTCAGGAAGAGACTGTTCCAGTGTGAGTCCCCTGCAGGGTCACAAGTCCTGCCAGCAAACCTGCTCTAGCGTGGGCTTCTCTCTCCCCACGGGTCCACAGGTCCTGGCAGGGCCCAGCTCCGACATGGGCTTCTCACAGGGTCACAGCCTCCTTCAGGCATCCATCTGCTCCAGCATGGGGTCTTCCACGGGCTGCAGGTGGATGTCTGCTCCACCATTAACTCCGTGGTCTGCAGGGGCACAGCCTGCCTCCCCATGGTCTTCAGCATGGGTTGCAGGGGAACCTCTGCTCCAATGCCTGGAGCACCTCTTCCCCCTCCTTCTTCATTGGTGTTGGTGCCTGCGGAGTTTTTTCTTTTGCATATTCTCACTCCTCTCTCTGGCTGCAGTTGCACAGGTTTTTTTCCCCTTGAACACATTATCCCAGAGCTGCTATCACTGTTACTGAATGGCTCAGCCTTGGCCAGCAGCAGGTCCGTCTTGGAGCCGGCTGGCATTGGCTGTGTCAGACACAGGGGCAGCTTCTAGCAGCTTCTCACAGAAGCCACCCCTGTACCCCCCTGCTACCAAAGCCATGCCATGCAAACCAAATACAATTGTGCTTGCCCAGGTGTGCTGCATGGTCAGAATGTGAATGGTCACCCAGAGGTGAAAATGCTTAATGTATCACATGTGATGAACAAGATAAACCAGAAAACTGACTTGGTTAAAAAAAAATCTTATCTGAACTAAGTTTTGAAACCAAGTGCATACACACCTTCAGACATACAAACAAATTCTACATTTAACATGAAGGCAAGTTGAAAGAGAAGGTACTTATAAAGCTTCTTCATGTCTTAGGCTATTTAGTACTAGACCACTGTGAAGGACAGTCTTATTTTCTTGCCGTAACCTGTTTTGCAGATTTTATGTATGTGTCTTGAACAAACCTGTTTTACAGTGCAAGGTTTATACATTAGCCATAAAACCAGCCTGCTTTGCAGTACAGCCTGCTCCAGGGAGGGAACAAGCCCTGCAAAGGTGAAGCGGTGCTCCCTCCTTGGAGATAAGAGGGTGAAGGGTGCTCCCTCCTCAGAGACAGGAGGGTGGAGCGGTGTTCTCCCTTCAGAAACTTTAGTTGGGATGAACAATAAAGGGGCGGCTTCAGTTGTCCGAACGGACAAACCTTGCAGAAGAGGGGTGTTTTTGGACTTGGGGAGGCCCACTCCCTTATCTACAGGTGTACATTGGACTTGAAGAAGACCACCCCCTTATCTATACTGGACAGAACCCCCTTGGAACCCCCAAAATGTTGTATATTGCACCTGCATCCCAATTAGCATAAAAAGTGAGAAGAGGAGGGCGTAACATGAACCGGACTCGTGAATGGAAAAGGACAATGAAAATACCAATCATCAAGACACCGTTGTGCATCCACCACCGAAGAACCAAAGATCAGACCGGACCTGTGAGACATCGCTGGACCCCAGGAGTGGTGATATCTCTTCCTCTCTTTCTCTTTTTCACTCTTTTTTTTTCTTTCTCCATATTATTAGATAAAATTAGGGAAAGCCATACCTTTTGTCCAATCTGTGAAATATTACTATTATCTGATCTGTGAAATATTCTTTTATCCAATCTGTGAAACATTACCTTTATCTGATCTGTGAAATATTATTACTGTTAAAGTGTGTTATTGCTGCCAATCTACTGATCAAAGAGGGTTGTTATCTCGCTATGTTTGCCGAGCAAAGGGTCTTTGCTGTGTAGAGGAAAATCCCTTTAAAAGGAGGATACAAAAGATTCACCTACCCCGAAACCCACCGAGTGGAGTGGGACAACCACTAACTACAAGAATTAAAAAACAATAAAGTGCAAACAAGATTATTGCCCAATCCTACAACATCCCTATCAACAACAAGTTTATTGTCTCTATCTGGTTTAAAGCGTGGTTTGGCAAGGGGCTGCATCACATGAAAACCTGTGGTTTCCTTTCTGATCTCTGGAGAAAATGGGGCTATTTCTCCCTGGGTAGGCTTTAAAACAATATTGTCAAACACTTTAATATGTCACATTCAGAACTATGCTTATGAACCATTTCCATGCTATGCAACATTAGCCCAATGGTCACGTGTGCTGCCAGATGTTCAGTGGCTGTGTAATTGAGTGGCATATTTGCAGCCTGCCTCAATACCAAGAAATACATTTAAGGAAGCATAGACTGTAGAAAACAGGCAGTTATTAAGCAAGCTTTCTGCAGCACGTACACTTCAGAACAGCAAATTGTAACAGAGAGATGAAAATATAGGTTTGAGGGTCAGTGGACAATGCCAATTTATGTGACACAATTACAGAAGCATTTGTGCTAATTCTTTCCTATCCTCCTGAGAGGATCTACAGGCTACCTAATGACTGTTAAAGTTTGCAATTTGTTCCTTGGCAGATGAACAGTTCAAATTTTAAGCTGCTTATATGACTTTTTTTTTTTATTTTTTTTTTATTTTTTTTTTTATGTCTGCAGTTTGAAATTGATTGCTGCTTGAACAATCTGGCACCTCTTTCTTCCCAAGCCTTGTTTTTTTCTGAAGTTTGAGAGTGTTCTGTTCAAAATTAAAGTTTCAATGACTGAATCATTATCTCAAAACCAATGAGTACAGAGTGCGTAACAACAACCTGCCACCTTTTGTGCCTCCTAGTCTTAGGCCTGGCTGAAGACATCAGGATTCAAAGTAATGCATGGGTCTGGAGGAGCCCTTGTGAACTGTCCTCGCAGGCTGCCCTAGTCCGTGGCACCCTCAACATAATATCTGGAGGAAGGGTTGATATACATCTTACTCTTATGCAACGGTTATGATGCCATACAAGTGGATTTCTGGTCCTTACTGATTTGTTTGTCAGACAGGGAGAGGATATTATATAAATCAGTTATTCTCTTCATTGTCCCCCTATTGTCTACTCTATGAAAAAGACCTTTGAAACAGTCTTTTAAAGATGATTATACTGAGCACTATATAAACAGATAGATAAAAGAGATTCCTTCCATAAAATATTTATCACTTTATTTAAGATTCAATACAACGTTATCAGGTGGCCAAAGATAGAAATTGTGAATCCTTTTCATTCAGTCTGTAGTCTGAAAGTGTGAATATTTTCCTATCATAGTTTGTTTTCAGTCTATACATCAGCTGTTGAACACAGAGGCTTCCAGCCTGTCCTGTCCTTCAGCAGTCTCAGTCCAGATACGAAAACATTACTCCCAGAGAGCAACACTGCCCTGAGAATTAATGATAGCAAGTAAATGGGAGTGCAGCTCTTTCTGCCCTCATCAGCTACCCATGGTACAAATACCACTATGAAGGTTTCCTATAACTTCAAGTCACAATGCTGTGTGATATACAATGTGTATTTTAGGTACCCATAGTTGTGTGGTTAAAGAAAGAGGCCAAGATACATGCAATCTCAGCAAAAAGCAGCCTTTGAAGTGTAAGCTTTTAAAAGAACAGCTTGTTTATTGAAGAACAGAGATTAATTACAGATATAATTTTAAATACGAATCAGTTACACTGTGTTCTCATTCTTAGAGCTACTTGTGTTTTCTTCCTGAATATGAAAATAATGGGACTGAAATGGGTGAGAAAAGAAAGAAAAGAGATGGGGAGAAAGGAGTGAAAGCCTTAAAAATTTGATTTAAATAAAGATGGGAATACAATGATCATGGAGAATGAACAGAAGTGGTACCAAGGATACCGATGAGTGCACTTCCCCAGAAGTCCAATCTAGCTTAATAGCTTCAGCTACAAGCTTTCTTGTAAATGTCGTTATTTTTCTACATGTCTATTTGGAAAAGCACATGTCTATTTTTGTACATGTCTATTTGGTGGCTTATTCTGAGAAATTTGTCATATGGCAACACCATTAATTCTTTTATAAAGTGTTCTTAAATGGAAAGTACAGCAAGTGTTAAGAGTGTGAAGCTTGTAAGGTTGTCTCAATTCTAATTTCAATATCCTAACAAGCCAGCCTACGTCAAGGAAACTGGGTGTTAAATAAAAGTGCCAATATACTCTCCCTATCTTCATTAATCATGTCATACATGTCTTATTGAATGTCAATGAAATGAACAGAGGCTTCTCAAACTAGTAAGATTCCAATTACACGTTGAGGGCTTGTCTTTGATCTTTGTTTGAAGAAAGTGAAAGGTGAAAGGTAGTTTTATCCCTGAATTTGATTATGAATGTGCTAGATAATTTCTGGTGGCAATGCAGTAGATTGCTAGTGGTATTCTCCCCAGTTCAACTGCCAAGGAGAGCTGCAAGTGGGAAGAAAAGGTGCTGGAAATCAGAAGCCAGCTCAGGCACTGGGCACCATGGAGGCAGAGACACTGGGGCCTGGCTGCAGACAGAGTCAGGACAATAGGTCCAAACAAGACCCGCAGCAGGACTGAATATTTGCTGTGGATTTATGATCAAGCACATGGTTAGGAAAATGGGCAGTCTTGAGTAAGCATTTGTGAGGCCAGAGCAGCTGTCTTCCATCCTCTCTCCTGGGTTATTCCTCAGATTTCACGTAAGGGTTACTTTTAACTTTCTTTTAATGTTGCTAAAGAAATGTGTATAAAGTATTGCAATTTTTTATAGTTTGTAGCTATAATAATAAAGGAATTTATGTGGGTTCCTGGGAATCCCTCATATGACACTCTAGAGGAAGATGAGTAGGCTTTGTTGATTTTGTCTGAGAGAATCACATAAATTGGAGAATTTGGTTCAAGTTGGGTGAAAGGTTTCAGCTTAAAAAGTGTAAGAAAAAAATTACAAAATGTCAAAATGATCAGTATATCATTTAAGGATTATCAGTTTATGAAAAAGTGAATAAGGATTCATCTGCAAAACGAAACAAGATGATTTGTTTTCGATTTTCTGTTTCAATAACTTAGAAGAACCTCTAAATTTTTAATTGATCTCAGTTTAAGTTGTTATAAATTCCTAGCTTTAAAAATACACATTATTTAAACAGCTCTGCTTCTGGGAGAATAGTTGGCCCAATGTGCTACCAAATATGAAAGGACTGGGTATGCCACAGATTTCAGAAGAATGCTCTGAGATCACTGTCTGGGTAGTCCCTGCTCAGCTCTCATACCTGTCTTGAAACGACCACAGAGGTGAGTGGGGACTAAGCAAATATAGATAGTGTTATAACCCCTCTATAACTGTATGTTTATGTCAGTTTTGTCTCTCCTTTACGCTGTTGCAGCCAAGTGAGCTTCTGAAGGATATTTCTACTAGATATACTATTCTTCTGAATAGCTATTAACACCTGCATTACGTGCAAAAGAATTAGAAGCTAAAACTTCTTGGACTTCAAATAAAATGAACAAGTTAATAACCATGCAACATTGTTGTTAAATCATACACCTTTCATGGAATAATAATATAAAAAACCTCCACATGTAAATAATGACTTTATATTTTGAAATTTGTCATACCAAGTGGCACGCTAGCAATATGAACTGAGAATTCAGGCAATTTTTAGCACATGGGTACTTCACAGTATAACAAAGAAAATGACCTGATATTCTTCCCACAGGAAATGCATCCTACAGGAGATGGCATAGTTCATTGAAAATGCACCTCACTTAGAGGTGAGTCCTACATTGCAACATCAATCATTTCCTCCAGCAATTTATTCACGTGTTGCATTTGACACTGTTCCTTTATGAAGAACATGCCCATCAAAAATTGAAAAATTGTATTAACTTATAGCAGGTTTAACTTTAAATGAAAAAAGTCTAGATATTGTATCATAGAATCATACAATTAGCTAGGTTAGAAAGGACCTCTGGAGGAGATGGAGTCCAACCCCCTGCTCAAAACAGGTCTAATTAGTTCAGGTTGCTCAGGGACTTTCCAGCAGACTATGCTGCATAGATTATAAACTTCATCAATACTATTTTTGGCTCAAAGCCCTGTGTTTCTAACTAGGCAAGACTTACTCATGGAGAACTGAAGGAAGCTCATTTATACTGTTTTTCATGGTCAATTTTCTAAGACCATAATACTTGTGTCTTATATTTCCCAAGCACACTTGAGTTGTGACAATATACAAATAGTCAAGAAGTTGTCTGCTGTACTGGATTTCAACATGACTTAATCTTTACTATTGAACCTGAACTTGAGTTATGTGAAGTAGTTTTTTGGAATACTGTGAAGTTCTGACAATGTAGTGGAAAACCTTTTGTGGACTCTTCAGACCTGTTGAGCCTTTTTTTTTGGTTGTTATGCTTTGTTCTCAGGTTGCAATTTATGCTATTTCTATTTATTTGTATTTTTTGGCAGCAAGGACTTTAACAAGATGGGAGGGTTGGTCTGCATGCATTCTCAGAGCTAGTTCAGCACTACTTCAGACTTGCTACTAGCACACTGCTAGAACAGACGTTTAGTGAATCATAGAATCATAGAATCATAGAAACATAGAATCATAGAGTCACAGAATGATTTGGGTTGGAAAGGACCTTAAAGATCATCTAGTTCCAACCCCCCCTGCCATGGGCAGGGATGCCTTCCACTAGACCAGGTTGCTCAAAGCCCCATCCAACCTGGCCTTAAACACTGGCAGGGTGGCGGCAGCCACAGCTTCTCCGGGCAACCTCTTGCAGTGCCTCACCACCCTTGTAGTGAAGAACTTCTTCCTAATATCTAATCTAAATCTCCCCTCTTTCAGTTTGCAACCATTACCCCTTGTCCCATCACTACACTCCCTGATAAAGAGTCCCTGCCTTTCCTGTAGGCCCCCTTTAAATACTAGAAGGCCGCTATAAAATCACTCAACTGTCTGGATTCACTCTTTGTGTCTGATTGTCTAAACCTGGCCCACACAAGTTCGTGCTGCTTTGCTCTTGGTACGTATTTTTGAAGCCAACATCTAATTTAGGCCACAGCTCTACTCTTGAACCTGAGAGTGCTTGATTTTTGTTTCACACTTTGGCTGAGGTACAAGCCCAGCCACATCTGAATGTGGCAGTGGGAGGAGGACACCATACTGTTCTCATCTTTCCTGCCTCCACACTGGTGTCCTTGTATCCACAAATAAGAGAAGTCACCATGCTGCCATCCAGCACTTTCTCAGCCTGGATGGCTGGAGAACCAGGCTGGTGAGGGTGTGCCAGCCCTGTGAAAGGGATGGCACAGGAGCCCCAGCTAGGACGTTTCATATGTAGTTGTGTGGAGGATGGAGGGCCAGTCAGAGCAGGAGCCTATCTTGAACGTTTGGAGATCATCTCCAGAAAAATCACCCTGGATAAAAATCTGTCTGGATGCCAGGCCCAAAGAACTGTGGTGAATGGAGTTAAACCCAGCTGGTGGTCAGTCACAAGCTGTGTTCCACAGGGCTCAGTGTCGGGGCCAGTTCTGTTTAACATCTTTGTCAAAGATCTGAATGAGACTTGTTTGTGTCTAAGTGGTGTAGTAGGTCACTAGTTGTTTCCCCTTGTGTTGTGGTGTGGTCTTCATTCTGCTCCCTGTTCATGTCTTCCAGCTCAGGGGTCTGGGTACCCAGAGAACAATTGATCTTACTGTTACAGACTGAGCCAAAGAAAGCATGAAGTACTTCAGCCTTCTCTTCATCCTTTGCCACTATGTTCCCCACATCCAATAAAGGATGGAGATTCTCCTTAACCCTCCTTTTGTTGCTAATGATTTTATGGAAACATTTTTTATTGTCTTTTACAGCAGTAGCCAGATTAAGTTCCAGTTGGGCTTTGGCCCTTCTAATGTTCTCCCTGCATATTCTCATGACATCCTTGTAGTCCTGCTGAGTTGCCTGCATCTTCTTCCAAAGGTCACAAACTCTCTTCATTTTCCTGAGTTCCAGCCAAAGCTCTTTCTTCAGCCAGGGTAGTCTTCTTCCCTGCCAGCTTATCTTTCAGCACATGGGGACGGCCTGCTCCTGTGCCTTGAGGATTTCCTTCTTGAAGAATGTCCAGCCTTCCTGGACTCCTTTGCCCTTCAGGACTGCCTCCCAAGGGACTCTGTCCCACCACCGTTTTGGGGGAGAAGCCCTAATTCCTACGTGACCATTCTCAGGTGGTTCTGTGGTCTCTAACACACCGATAACTCTTGCGTCTTAGCTACCGCATGGATCTCCATCCCATACATGCACTGAGATGGCTGACTGAAGGACCTCACTAGCACACCATCCCTCAAACATTGACTTGCTGCCCCCAGGCTTATCTCCAGCAAGCCTGGTTTTATGCCTTTCCCCTTCAAATCTAGTTTAAAGCTCTTTCAATGAGCCCTGCAACTCCTGTGCAAAGATCCTTTTCCCCTTTGAAACAGGTGTACCTTGTCTGTTGCTGGCAGGCCTGGTGTCATGTGAACAGACCCACGATCATAAAACCCAAAATTCTGCCAGGCATAGCAGGCTTCAAGACAGGTATTGATCTGCTGGCTCTTCCTGTTTCTTCTGTCATCATTCCCTGCAACTGGAAGGATAGAGGAGAGCACTACTTGTGCTCCTGATCCCTTAACCAGGCACTCCAAGGCCCTGAAGTCTCTCTTGGTAGCCCTTGGACTTCTTCGTCACTGCCTACCTGAAAAATCAATAATGGATAATAATCTGAGGGTCATACTAAGGTAGGAAGTTTTCTCTTCACCTCACCTGGAGTACTGTGTCCAGCTCTGGGGTCCTCAGTACAAGAAAGACATGGACCTGTTGGAATGAGTCCAGAGGAGGGCCACAAAAATGATTGGGGGCCTCAAACACCTCTCCTATGAGAAAAGGCTGAGAGAGTTGGGGTTGTTCAGCCTGGAGAGGAGAAGGCTCTGAGGAGACCTTATTGCAGCCTCTCAGTACTTAATGGGGGCCTGTAAGAAAGATGAGGACAATCTTTTTAGCAGGGCTCGTTGTGATAGGACAAGGGCTAATGGTCTTAAACAAAAGAGGGCAGATTTAGACTAGATATAAGGAAGAAATTTTCTATGATGAGTGTGGTGAAACACTAGAAGAGGTTGCTCAGAGAAGTGGTAGAAGCCCTGTCCCTGGAAACATTCAAGGTTGGGTCGGATGGGGCTCTGAGCATCCTGGTCTAGTTGAAGACTGCAGGGGGCTTGGACTAGATGACCTTTAAAGGTCCCTTCCAACCCAAACCATTTTACAATTCTATGATTCTGTGATCTTTAAGCTGTGGCCTAGAGAGGTAGTTGGTAGGACCTGACTTCCCTAAGAAGTGGGTCCAATCTGCATATTGGGCTTTCTGTCCCCTTCAGAAGGGAGTCTCCTATGACAAAGACCCGTCTCTTTTTCTTTATGGAAGCAGTTTTGACACAGGGTGTAGGGTGTAGACTGACTTAACCTTGGTGACACCTCCAAGCTAGATGAACCATCATCCTTGTCATTATTTGGTTCCACTTACAAAGCCTCATACTTATTATGCAAGGGTCTATTATGGTAAGGTGGGGTAGTCACACAGGAGACATCACTGCTGCGCTGGGCAGGAACTTGTCGCCTTTGCCCGCTGTCCCTTGAGCCACTGAGTTCAGCCAGGTGGAGAGAGAGGATAGGGAATCCTCCATATCATGTGTCCTGTCTGCCTGTTGGGCCTGATCTCAGGGAAGGTGGGGTGCAATTGCATTAGCCTATCTCTCTCTCACACTCCCTGATACTCCTCAACCTACTAATCTTTTTAAGACTTTGACATTTTAAAACATTTCCTTTTTCTAGTACTTTGAGGAAATGAAAAGAAGATTATAACTTCATGGACTCTTTAGACAAAAAATACTCAGGGAACTTTTAGAACTTCTTATTTTGACAGTAATGCACCACAATTGCTTTGAACTACCTCTCCATTTTTTAATGTTTTTTCTACTGTACCTGCTATATAAAACACCAAATAGTGATTGCAGTGAAGTCTGATAATAGCTTTCTGATGTGTTTGAAACAAATAACTTAACCAACTTAACAAGTGACCTTTGCATATATCTTAACAACAGGCAAGCACAAATCAGTGGGTTCCTTTTGTGCTGGAAGTGGCTCTGCAGCAGTAGCTGGTAGCTCTGTCTTCTTTGCTTAGAGTCGTGTCTCTGGGGATCTGTATGACAAAGACTTCAGCCAAGCACCCTGGGGACAGTCCCAGCACCCTGATGTTGGGACTAAGCTGGTGGAGCACTGCTTTTCCTGCGTCTGGGGCCCACTTTCCACCAGGAACATTTTTACTGGTATCTTCACAGAAGTTTCCCTGAGGCTAATTATGAGGCTGTCATATGCTCATCAGGTATGGTCTGTCAGCTCAGACACTGGGTCAGCAGCGCTTGCAGGGGTGCCTGCACAGCCCTTGGAAGGATGGCCTGAATAACAACTGCTGCTGGATGGGAGTGTGAGTGTATGTGGGCTGTGTGAATAAAATACCCCAAAATGTATGAGAGGATGTCTGCCCAGCTGACAATGCTAAAGAGGAGGCTAAATGTTGGCCAGATTAAAAAGGAACCAGGGAATTCTGAAGAAACATTTGAGACAAAGAAGTCA
The DNA here is from genome assembly GCF_034619465.1 of Leptosomus discolor. Lineage (NCBI taxonomy): Eukaryota > Metazoa > Chordata > Aves > Leptosomiformes > Leptosomidae > Leptosomus > Leptosomus discolor. The sequence goes on from NC_141391.1 coordinate 187,416,072, forward strand.
GCTTGAGAAGCAGTATAAGCATGAAAATTCGTAACAGTGGGGAGAGACTTTGGAGTGGGAATGGAGCAGTAGCGTAAAGCTGGTTTGGCTCTATCAGAAGCTGCCTCACCAGCTCTGTCTCTGCCTGAGGTCCTCCCTTTTGGATGTGATGAGTAGCCTGCATCCATCAGCTGGAGTGACAGTGTGGGGTTCACCAAGGAAGGACCCACTCCTGGGGCAGGCCTAGACAACCTTGTGGGATCATCTCTCACTGGCTTTGAATTAGGGGGCTGTAGGGCGCAGCATGGGATGTAGACCACCCACACAGCAGGAGGGATGTGCAAGTGGGGGAACCTGCACTCTCAGGAGAGTCTAGTGCGTATAACCCAGACGGGTGAGAGCATGTGGGATGTGTGTGCACCCAAGTGTGTTTGGGTGCTGGTGTGTATTGGAGAGAGTAGAACTTTTTAGTATTAATCATAGAGGGGTGTTTAGAAATTTGTAGATATATGTTAACATTTTTAAAGTGTCTGGTTTTGTGGTATATCTGTTGCATTGCTGGTATTGATTTTGAGTGGTATTGATCTAACTGGCAATGAATGATGTGTAGCTTTGATCTTGATTTTATTTGAACTATGCAAATTGAACAACTTTTCCCCATGACAAGTGTCTGTCAAGACATAGCATGGTCACAGTATAATAGTTCAGCAGTGTTCAGAGGTGAGGTGATTTCAGAAGTGATCCTTCAGAAAGTTGAGGGTGTCTTCTTTCAGCTAATGCTGTATTAATCATGCTTCCTTCGTGAGACTGGGAAGGGAAGACTATGTGACGGCTACCTGCGGGGCTGCGGTATCCATCTCAGGGGCCTCCCACACAGTCAGATAATGTTTCTTTAGGAGAACGATGCTGCTCTGCTTCTTGTTTTCCTTTGTTCCTTCCACCCACAATTTCTTCAATTTATTAGCTTAAAGTCAACCCAGTTACAATCAGCTTCTTTTGTCTTTGTTTTTGACTGGTTTCTACCATATTCTTGTCTTCCTTCTAATTCTTACTCTGAGTCTTAACTCCTAAACCCAAAACATCTCCAGAAAGCTCTTCTGTCTTTCAGATCACTTTTCTTTGTCACCTTCCTCTCTTCTCTCAGTTAATCTACAGAACGCGTCAGGAAGATGCTTACTTCACTGCCAATGTTACATGAAATCTTCACTGGGATTTGTGTGGACACAGATGTGGGTATAGTCCAGGCAGAAATGTCTTTTACAGATTGGAAGCTTGACTGAGAGCAAAGTATGAAACTGGGTGACTAAACAGCCAAAACAGGTGGCAAAATTTCCAGTGATTTTGAGTCTACTACATATATGTCTGCTTTAAGTCTTCTATATATGCATGGATGTGTGAGGGACAGCCTGTCTGTCTGGGTGCAGCTTTGGCATTCAGTGTTTCTGGGATGGCCAGAGAAGAGGCTGGAGTGGCCAAACCTGTGGCTAATGGGTGACTGCATAGTCTGGAGTCTGCCTATGCCTGCATCCGGACAATGGCAATACCCTGCAAAAAAATTTTTGTAGGGACCAATGGCACTGCCAACAGCATGGTGTCCTACAAATCTAACACAGCTGACCATGATATTTAGAAAATTCCAACAGTAGAGCAAGCTGAGCAGTATACAGGGCCCATATCTGAGTAAGTATTTAAGGATAAAATGTTCAAGCCAGTATGCTACCCAAAACATTTACACACTATCCTGTAAATGGATTATGTGATATTCTACAGAGCAGTACCAATACATCCAGCACAGGCAAAGATATGCTGAGCTGGCTGCTTGTGGAAAGCCAGAGTGAACAAACATATATGCATATGCTACTTTAAATGCTTATAAAAAAGAAGATAAATTAAATTCTAGAGGGGCTTTTGGGAATCTGTGCAGGGTAGGATTTACAGAGCTTTTTCATGTCTCTGTATACTCAGCTTCTGTTACAATGTGTGGGAACTGAGCATCCATGCCCTTTAGGAAGTTTTTTAAAAAAAAAAAATCATTAATCGGTGCCTCAGTTTCCCTTTTGTGAATGGGGAATAATCACTTTCCTGTCTTTTGCCTCTCATCTGTCATAGGTATTTTGAAGACAGGGTTATCTCTTTAGATAGGTGCAACATCTAGCACAGTGAGGTCCTCATCTCAGACAGAGCTTAAGCAGGCTAGTAAGGTAAGTAATGAATGATATCGCTAAATCTTTGAAGTAAACCCCATTTTAAACAGGTGTGCATAAATGTGGTCCTCCTAAAGTAGAGTTATTGCGCATGGCCAGGGTTTTCTTAGAGTGTGGTTGTCAAGTTAATCTAACAGATTGCTGCTGTTGAGAAGAGCAGTTCCTTTCATAGCTGCTCATGATCTTACATCCCCAGCCCCCCTCTTGTGCTGACACTGACTCTGATGGGAGCTGCATGGGAGAAATAAATTGAGAAAAATGGTCCATGGCCTTTCACTCATTCCTAGCTGCCTGAGTAATGGGCACATTTGGGGGGGATGTGTTACCTTTCTGTCAGATTAGCTTGATGATCTGATTAATCTCACCATTCTAGAAAAGCAGGAGTAGCTTTAGTAGTAGTCTAGGAAAGCAGCAGTAGTGATGCAAAGCTGGAGAAAAGGCATTCTGAACATTACTTCAATCAACAAGCTGAGAATTGTAGGAAAAAAAAAAAAAAGGGAATTTCCATGTTCTCTTGACAACTCAGTAATATATAATATCATAGAGATACAGTTAATACTTCAGTACAGGAAAAACTGTGAGTAGCCTATTAGTCATTCAGCTAGCATTTGGACTAAAAACCAGAGACTGAAAAATTAATCTACTAAATAATACAGCCAAGCTGCTGTGTTTTTTGGTCAACACTGATTTTGCATCTAATAGCTGTCTAGAGCTGCCCATTAAAAAGACTGCACTAAGCTTCCTTGAACGTATGGGTTGTGCCTTTTTGAATAAAGCACTTCAGTGTCATGTAGAATGACTTCCATGTGGTTTTGCTTTAGAATAGTCCTGGGGCTAAGGCTGGATTGACCAGACTATAGTTTCCCAAATCCTCTTTCTTGCCATTTTTTGAAAATAGGTGTAGCATTTACCTTTTTCTATTTGTCAGTCCGGCCATTATCTAGCTCAGTTAGGAATTTAGGGATTTCTTTTTTTAGCCAAGCTGGCCTCCTGCTCTGCCTGCCCATTTTCTTGCAAACTGGGATGAATTCTACTTACACATCATGGAGACTCTTCTTGGAGATCAGCCAACTCCCCTGGGCACTTTTACCTGTGAGAACAGCCTCCCAAGAGGACTGATTTAACAATTCCTTGAACAAGGCTAACTCCACTTTCCTAAAGTCCAGGGTCTTTAGGCATTGTTTTTAGAATAACTTATCTTGGAAGGGACCTCTGGAGGTCATTTGGTCGAGTCCCACACCCAGAGTAGGTCCAACCTAACTCGGGCTGCTCAGGACCAAGGACAGAGGTTCCACACAATTCCTGGGCCATCTCGGCTGGTGTTTGACTACCTGCTGGGTGACAAACATTTCTGTCTCTCTGCTCAGAATTTGCCTTGTTTTAGCTTGTGACCATTGCCTCTCATCCTATCACTGAAGAGTCTGGCTTCATCTTCTCTATACCCTCGTACTACGTACTCTGCTACTTGCCTTTCTCTCTTCCTTCAGGGTTCACATTGCAGTCACTGCAGCCAAAGCTGCCCTCGACTGTCACATCTTCAACCAGTTCTTCCTTGTTTTTGAGTAGACGATCCAACAGAGTATGTCCCATGGACAGCAAGTGTAAAAAAAATCCTCCTCAAATCATCCCCTGAATACCTCTGTGGCAAGGTTGAAAGTTCATTTCTTACATTTGACTAGAAACTGAGTGACTAAAGCTTGACTAAGTTTCTAGCTTGGCCAAAGCAATGAACACCCCAAAAGTACACTGTTTATTAGCCTGTGGCACTGACATGAACAACACAGATGTGGTACGTAATTTGTCAGAATTCAACAGCAATGTGCATCTTCAATTATAACCTGAAAATATTTCCTGATAGGTCTTGACATGGAGAACACTAAAGTCTACTTGTGTAAAGGATTGAGCATCCTTATTAGAAAGATCTCATTAGAAGCCATTGACAGCACCAGTAAGATACCACATAGTAGGTCTTTTTTGCATCATGGCAGTGGGTCTCAAAAAGGGCAGAACGGCCTACTTGTGTAATCACAGTTATGCAGTCAATTGTTTAAAACATTAACAATAATTTTGTTACTGACTATCATTATTGTTATTTAGATTGTCCTGCAGAATTTCATGATGAAAACTGCTTGTGATCGTTTTGGAAGTGTTCACAGATAGTCCAGTTTGGTTTAGATGATTTGCTGTTTAATTAGTATATAGGAAATCAGTTGAAATGAAAGGCTTCAGCTCTTCATGTAAAACATGAATATGCACCATTGTAGACTTATCTCACTTTCTCACCAGCCCTTAGTGAGACCATGTGTGAGACTTACCTCTTATTAGAAGTTCTACAGGAAAACAATGCAGTCAAATACAGCTCTCTGCCAATCTTTCAATACTTAATGTCTATATTTAATCATTTCCCAACTAAAGCACAGTGGGAAACACAGGACAAAAGTGTATTTGGATATGTTTAGCCAAAAGATTTACAGCTGTTAGGAAACTCCAAATAGTACACAAAGTGACCATGTGTTCCTCAGCAACACAGGCTACTGTGGGCACTTCTGATCTGCATTCAGCTCTTTACACTAGCTTGCCACTGCTGAGCTCAGGATTTCAGTTCTTACATCATTACGTTTGCAAGTCTAAGTCCAGATAATCTGAAATATCATCAAAAGCTTGAGGGTAAAACCAGTTTTCCTTCTTTCATGCTATGGCGTAAAAAGGAGTGTGTTGTATGTTTTATAGGTATGAATTTCTGTATAAGGGTAAATACTGTGAAAAACCAAGCAATGTGCAACTCAAACCAGGCTCTGAAAACTAACATCTATTTCCAGTCTTACTCTTCTTCTGCCTTGGCTCCACATCTCTAAAGCAGGGCTCATAACACCCACTGTCTTGACAGGATGCTGTGAAATGCATTTATGTGTATGCAGTGCTCAGATATTAGAAAGACAGGCAGTACAGAGGAAGTCCAAGAGGAATTCCTATGTTCAATGCAAAGTTTGATTGGCATGCAACACCTAAAGCATTAAGCTGATCATCAAACAATAAGAGAAAGTTTTTGAGCTCTGTTTGTCTATGTATTGAATGACACACAGATCTCAGAAAAAAATAGCAGCAACCAGGCATTAAATCTAATCCCTATTACAGGCACAGGGAAGCTATGGACTTCTACATTGTCTACCAATACATGTGACATAGTGTGCATTATGATTATCAGATTAGCATATGATTGATGCTAGTCCATTTAACCATTTGATTTTGAAGCTCTAACGTTCTTGTAGTCTAGTGTTCATGTCTGCGTGTATGTGTGTATAGTGGAATAAAATTTAGGTCATTGTATGTTAGTGAGCATATGCTGAAGAGATGTTCTTTCGCGTTTTTTGCAGCTTGCCTCAAGATTATCCTCATCATTACCAGAATCCCTGGCCAAATGTGGCTTAGTCTTCAAAAGACAATATTCACAGCCTAATGACTTTCTGCCTCTAGTATTGTTTGTATTTTATCTTTATTTTTTTAATCTTTATGCATCTTTCATTTGCATTTAGTTCAATTATTATGTTTGTAGCAAAGATTTTCATAGGAGATTTCCATCTCACTAGATTAAAAAATCTCCAGATCATGATTATTGACACATTACTTATTGTAGCCTCTTCTGGAGATATTATTTCTGGTCAAATATAGTCAGTTCTAAGCCACTGAGACTGGAGTGCCTGTCCTTGTCACATGATGCAAGAGGATTTATTAGTAAAGTATTCACTGATACTGACAGGAGACAGATAAATTGAAACGAACGAAACTGGAACTCAAGATCTGTAACAAACGGGTCAAATGCCTCTCTCTTTGGGTGCATTTCATCCTGCAAAGATGTATAAATCTCTTCACATTCTTGCCTGTCAAGAGTGGAGCAGCATTTTCTTGGTTTTCTGACATTGCATCTGCCAGAATTTAAAATGTTACTTTGCTTCTCTCATTGTGCTATTAATGCAATCATTTATCCAACTGGGTGTCAATGCATTGGGCACTATTTACTGGTGACCTTGAAAATGTAGAGTGGTATTGTATTTTCTTTTTCAAGTATTTCAGGTGTACCATTTACAGGGAAACATATGAATCCCATCTGTCTAAAACGACTGCAATTACAAACTATATCCCCTACCATTTGTTTTTGGAGAGAAAAGCTTAATTATATTCATATCTCTTAGTTGCACATTTGTTCTGGATCTGCATGTGTTTATTTTTACGATATATAAGTCATTGTTCATGGTTTCCCAGAAATAAAATAATTTTTGCTCCAAGTGGAAGATCCTGTCACAGCAACTCATTATTGAAGTAGTTCTTGTAACATTAATCCATTTAGTTTGCCTTCTGCTTGACCCTAGCTCTGAATACAATATGATTTAAGAAAAGTCCTGTATTGTTCCTTTCAGACATGAGCTTTGATAGTGTTAGTCACTGTGGAAAGAGAATGAGATATTTGCTCTGACCTCCTTGGCAGTATTCTCCCTTTCTGGAGTCAGTTGTGTGCAATCAGGGAAGCCTGAGGTCTGTGTCTAGAGAGGAGATATGCTGGGGGCAAAATACGGCTACAGAGCAAAGTGAGAACTATGGTCCTTTGACAGAAACATGGTTGCCTGAAGCAGAAGGTATGAGCATGGCAGGTAAGGCAGGAAAAATGTCAGGCTATACAAAAGCACATGTTTCTGTAAATGGTCTTAACTTGTTTCCAAGGTGAAAAGTCTATGTATGACTTGTGGCTTGTTCTTATTATGACATGTTTAAATGAAAATGAAAGTTTTGTATAGGACAAGCAACAGCCTTTTACACAGAAATTAATTTCTTATGAGTTAAAGGGCCCCTGAGACTCAAATGTAGTAACACGGTAGCATGGACTCACGCTGCTGCTGGCAGTGAGAGGAAGTGGCTCCTTCTTCAGCTTTGATGTTAGCTGCTTTCCTTTGTTACTCTTTTACAGACTTTTACACTAGAACATTTTTTCCCACAGCAAAAGCTTTTAGGCACTTCCAGTTCATAAAACTTCTACATTTAAAATTTACTGCATGGAACAATTTATTGAGGGGAATATTCGCTCTGCTGCTTATCTTGTGGGAATCTCACCTGAGCACTCAGCGACTGTGTCTGTAACAAGAAGCAGTTCTGTAGGAAAGAGGGAGCAATTTTTTACAGTTTTTTTACTGCCAGAGTAATTTTTCTTTTGAAAGCTTTGTCTGAGGACTTATTTGACTGTATTTTAGTTGAACTTCTTGATACATTTTGCAGAACTTGACTAAAGATTTCCAGTACTGATTTCCCAAGTCACCAAAACTTGTCAGATCTCAGTGCAATGGTTTATTTGAAAAATGTCTTCTCTCAGTGTAGGAATACTGGAAGTGTGGAGGACCATATATTACAAGACCTTCAGTAAATTACTACATTTTACTTTCATATGCAAACTTGTCATTCTTGTAACCGTATTTTATTGCTAGTCTGAAATTTTCTTAAGACTCCCTTCATCCTTTGGCAGCTGCTGCTGAGATTCTTTATAAATATTAAGGACTGCTTCTCATATTAAATCTGCACCACTCCACAAATGTATGCCAGTCAGCTCATTTATTATTACTTTCTGTTTGTTTTCTTTTTTAACCATCAGAGAAGAAAAGACTTGGTTCAGGTCTGTTTGCTGACTTCATATTTGTATGCTAGGGCTGTGTTCATGCTATTAGGTAAGACTTTCTCACAGAAGAAATTGAAAAGCATTTGTGTATCTGCTAATCCTGTTGTGCTTTGAAGACGGTCAGTTCAGAGCACTGCCATATAGTGCCCTAGGTAGCTTCTTATCTCAGCCTTACTGATGGAATCTTTTCCTCCAGGTGCCATGTTTCGATGTTTCTCAATGGCAGTCTTTCTCCAGAATCACCATGGCAGTGTTTTTCCCATGTGTTACTCTAGTGCCTTTGATCTCATGACATTGTGCCTGCAAACCTCTGTATTTTTGTTAGGGTAGATTCTTACGGGAGGTGACTACCATTGCCATGAGAATAGCACCGTTTTTCCCCTCGTTCCTTCACCGCTTGTTTTGCAGATTTTAGTTTATAGCAGAGAAATAGCAAACACAGGACACAGCAAAGTAAATAGCAGTCATTTCAGTATGGGATAAATATTATCCAATAATACTTGCACACAGGAACTTAACAGCCAATACATATGCAGCACTCACACAATTAGCATATTCAAATCAGTGCTAACAGCATCAAAGACTGGAACAAGTACCAGGGACTTTGAACAAATCACAATGGAAAGTACTGAGGGGAAAAGCATGATGGAAAACATCCTCCTTGACATCTTCAGTGTTGCTACGTGTTGCACTGGAGAGATAATCCAGAGGAGGACTGTTGCTGATCTTCCTGGATGGCTACAGGGGTCAGCTTCCCTCCTTCTCCCTCTCCCTCTCCCTCTCCATCTCCTTCTCCCTCTCCTTCTCCTTCCCTCCCCCTTTCTCCTTCTTCCTCTCTCTTTATCCCACCCCTTCCCTTACTTTGTCTCTCTTTCTTTTAGTAATAATTTTATCTGAGAAGTAACTTGCACTCTTGTAATTGATGTGTGCCAGCATCTATGGATCATCCTAATAAAACTTTGTGCATATGAAACTGTCTTGACATCATTTGTACAATAGTGCCATTCAATGTTAAGGTGATCCTTAAATGTGGTTCTCCACAGTTTTAGAACTCAGTCTAATGTGCTTTGCAACAGTAAAGGCATGTTCACTTTGGAAACAGCTGTGGGATTTTAAAATATTACATCTTTCTCTCAAACTCCAGCTGTTTGTTACTGAGAAGTGCTGGGGAGAATGAGTATCTAGGAGTGCTACTCATCGAATACCCTGCTGAGTGCAGTTCACACTCTCCAAGTGATGTTACAAGGCTGTGTGGCTCTCAAGCTCCACCTTCACCCTTTGTAGCAGCTTTTGGCTCCAGGAATAGCCCCTTCAGCTGGAAAGTATTTCCCAACCAACACAAGACTTCATTAGAGGCAACATAAACATACCTGATCTATGCCAGTGATGTTGAGTCACTGCTGAAGATGATTCAAACTGAATGTGCACATTTCAGTGAGTGTGCACTAAAGTGGATCCATCCTCCATCCCAATATCCTCCTGTAGGGCCTGTAATCTCATATTCAAGGATAGAAATGAGTATCGGGGGATATCTGCTTCTTAGACTGCTGTAATTTAATTGAAAGAGCTCCTGTGATCCCACCTATAAATTCTTACAAGTTAGCTGTGGCAGTTGCTACATGTGAGATGTTTGATCCTCCAGAGTGTAGTACAAAACCCACTAATTCCAGGGCTTTTACACAGTCCTGAAAGCCTAGCTGATACAGGGAAGCAATGAAAAAAAAATTCAAGCATTGATCCAGGAACTGATTCCAGTCTGCTAATAAAAGTTGGTTAGACACAAGGTTACATGTGAAATGTTGGAACTGCTGTGAACATCCTTCCTGTCCTTCCAAAACTTGTTTACACTGTCCAGCGAGAGACCTAGTGTTATTGGAAGTACTATGTTTAAATAGTATTATTTCATATTTGAAAAGATTGGTCCCTTTGGAGGTCTTCTTTTTGGAAACTAGTAGGATTTTGGTGGAGGTGGTGTGCCGTGTTTTGTGTCCTCAACCAAAGCAGTTCTGGACATTTGCACAGGACTGAACCTCAGCCACAGGTAACAAGGCAACATTTAGACAAAGATGCCAATCATCAAGGGGACTTTTTTAAGTGTGGATAGAGGGACACATTCCTCTTTCATGTGCTTAACGCTGTGGTATGTAGACTCCAGTTTGGGCACCTATGTCAGATTCCCTTTAGTGGCTCTTCCAGTCAGTGGGCATCTCCAAAGGCAGTTTGTCTTACCATTAAGTGTCTCTGATGGGTTATGTAAAACCCTCATTGGAAGCTTCTGTTATTCTGAAGTGATTATAATGTGAGCCTAGGCTGACTAGCTCAGATTTAAACATATAAAGATGGGTTGAGATGAATCCCAGACACCAAGGTTTTTTAATCCTTTCTTTTTTTGCATGCAGCCTTCCCTTCCACTGCATCTGAAATGTGTCTTTGAACATACTTCTGAGCAGATATTATAAGGTATGCCAGCATTGACCATAATTTGTGGAAAGCAGCAATCAAAGATAACTAAATGCTAACGAGAGGTTGTTCTTCAGAGACTTGCACCTCGCATTGTCTTCAACTAAATTATTGCCACAGTGCTCTGCACAGGTATGGAGGCACAGCCGATGGTGAACCATGCTGCTGTTAATTTACAGATTCAAAATGAAAAAGAACTGCTCTTATTTGCATCAGCTGTTCCTGATGCCTGAGCTCTGGGGCATTTTAATTTTAGTTTCCCAAAATTAGACATTGAAAAATTAATATTAAGATTTTAGCTACCCAAAATTTAAGTGGTTTATCTAAGATTTTGATTCTGGGCTGCCACTAATTTGCATTCTCATAAGCCTTTGGTAAGTTCTTGCTGTCACATTCCATGTCCATAACGTTATTTGAATGCCTTACATCTCAATCTAATTTCTGTAAAGAAAGAAACATTCAGGTAATATAAAAGAGAGTATTTATTTTGCAAATGCATATGTGATGATGGCAGTTGTGAAGATTAGATTGATGGTTTATGTACAGCTTTGACAAGCTTGGTCTGTTACCACTGACTGCCACGTTCTAAAATTTGTTACACTATTGTGACAACTTACATAGGGAATTAAATTAGGAGGAAATTTGTTGATTCAAAAGGAAAATAATGTATTCACCCTGAGCACAATAGCCGTCAAAGTTATTCTGAAGGTACCTTTGTGGGCGTATAGCACTGTGCAGCACATTAAGAACATTTTTCACATATATGATTTCTTCTCCTTGGAGGGAATTGAACCAGACACCAACAACACCTTTTTAAGCAGTATTTTGCCCTATCGCATCATCTGGGTCATGACTACATTGTAAAATTGGAAGCATTGGTTTGGCTGCTTATTATTACAGTTTTGCTTTTTGCAAAGGAATACCCTTACAATCAAGAAGCCACAGATGCAGTCAGATGTGACAGGCTAAATATTCCTGTTTTACAAGTAAAGCCGTATCTTTCTGTAACAGTATCAGCATCAATGGGTCATGGGACAAAAGGTTTCCTGAGTATGTCAAATGCATGTATAGATGGAATTCTGCTCCCTTATCTGTTTGGTCACTCTATTTCTGTGATCCACCAAATGAGTTGTCAAACTTCTTTCTCTGAGAAAGCAATTTATTTGACTGCAATACCTTGCCTGCTTGAGGCCATGGCAGCCCAAAGATCGTACACATTCTTCTTCAGCACAGTTCCTAATCTGATGTTTGATCATTTCTGCTGGAATAAAGGAAGAAGACTTCAGTCTCTTGGTTTAGTTAGACTGAATCATGGTTGAATGAGACAGGTTTCACAGGTGAAACCATCCTTTTTGTTATATGTGCAAACATACAGCTAAAGGCTGCAATTGATATCTGATGTCTTCAGCCAAAGTAACAGGAGGAATTCTAACACAAACTTATATTTTCCTAGAATCATAGAATCATAGGACAGCCCAGCTTGTAAGGGACCTTGAAAGATCATCTGTTCCAGCCTTTTGTGGGAAAGGGAGCCTAGATGATGTTATGTAGCACCGTGTCCGATAGCATCTTAAACCCCCCCAGTGATGGGAAGTCTACCATATCCCTGGGGAGGCTGCGTTTTCCAAAGGATGATTTTTCTCACTGTAAAATATTTCTGTCCTATATTGAGGTGACACCTCTCCTGGTATAACTTGTATGCATTGCACCTTGTCTTCTCCATGTGGATCCTTGTGAAGAGAGAGCCTTCGTCCACTTCGTGGCCGCCCTTTAAGTACTGGAATGCTGTGATGAGCTCCCCCGGAGCCTTCTCATCTCCAGGGAAAAAAGACCCAACTCCTGCAGTCTTTCCTCATAGGGCAGGTTCTCGAGCCCTTAGTTCATCTTTGTGGCCCTCATTTGGACCCTCTCCAGTCTGTCCATATCTTTCTTGAATTGTGGAGACCAGAACTGGACACAGTACTCTAGGTATGGTCTGACAGGTGCTGACTAGAGTGGGATGATCACATCTCAGTCTCTGCCAGAAGTTTTTTTAGGGCTACTGAATTGTTATTACTGAATTAATTACTGTATCAGTTGTCCTGGAAGAGGATTTTGACATGAGCACCTTTGAGAATACATAAAAGGAACACAAAGTCTCATTTCTTTCCAGTGCTGTCATTTCTGCCGCCTCTGGTAATCACTATTGTGTAAGAGGGTTCTGCTTTTGTAGTAAAATGCAGGTACATTTCTAGCTCAGATAGCTGTATGAAGGGCAGTAAGTTAAGAAACAGAAAAGGCTTTGCTTAGTTAGGGATTATGCCGCTTTCTGCCTGGGAAGCATAGCTGTGGGGGAGTATGAGCAATGAGAAGCTGAAGAGATCTGTGCTATGCTAAGAGTGAAGAGGTCACGGCTTCGAGTTGTTTATACCTTTTTCCTGGATAGAGCTGTCTTTTCTGAGTAGAAACCCCAATTAATCCTGAATCCTTTCTGGCGTAGATTCCATCCAGCCCATATTAAAAAGGAAAAAAACCCAGTAAGTCACATCAAAGTATCGTTCACCTCTTCAAATCTTTCAACATATTGGTTTCTTTAGTGGTATTTTTTTTGTCATCTGTCAGGTTTTCTGGTACTGTACGAGCGCTCTCTTTCTTTTGTCATTTTCCAGGGTAGAGCAGACAGGCTGCCGAGAGCTAGACAGTGCCATTTTCTTGGTAGTTTGCTTTTTTAACTTGATATTTCTTTATTTTTTTTTAATAAGGACTCAGTTTAACATTTTTAATGTGTTTTGAGGCTGTGGTTGTCATTCTTATTTTTAAAATGTCATACCATTTCATTGTGACATTTTCAAAATGTCTTTTATTGTTTACTTCAGAGCAATAACTTTATTTAACATTGACCTAATTTTGGAGACCTTCCTGATGAGAATACGTGAACTGTCTGTGTCTGTCATGGAAATAACTTTTGGTTGGCCAAACTTGAAAGCAGGATAGGGTCTTCCATGTTTCGTGAAGGTCAATAGCTTGTCAGAAGAGAGAGATCATTCTGGTGACATGATGGATAGTCTGTGAAGAATCCATGCCTGAGATCACCCCTAAGATAAAAATCTATACGGCACCAGACTTCATCAATACCACCACTTGTGTATTTTTGACTTCATTTTCTGATCTTTTCCTCTTCCGGTTCAGTAGCTACACCAAAATACCCATTATTTGTTCAAAATATATTATTCACAGTGACAGTGTTAGAAATCCATCACAGTGCTGCATGTGCCTGGGCTTTGTGCAGGTATCATTTTCAAGCAGGTTATTTTATTTTTCCTTATTGTGACAGGGAAAATCTGCTCTTTTACTCATACAGGACTGTAGGACCCTGTCCACTATCCACTTCTATCTTCAAAGACTCAGTTCTCCAGCCCATAACAGCCAAGGCCTTTACTTTGTAAGGAATTAAGTGTATGCTCAGTTTTACTCACCTGTACTTACGTGGGAACATAAGGCTGCTCCTAAGTTTTCAGTGTAGCCTCATTGTTGGCCTCCCTCAATAACCCCTCAGACTCATATCAGATTTGTTCTATGGTGTTTCTTTCCATCAGGGAGAGAAGAAACCAGATATAGAATTATGAATGTACGGAAGTTTCCTCTTTTAAAATGTTTTAGAGACTTGCATCTTAGTCTGAAACATGAGCAGCAGCTGCCTTTCACAGAGTCAAAGAATGGTAGGGGTTGGAAGGGACCTCTGGAGATCATCTAGTCCAACCCCCCTGCCAAAGCAGGTTTGTCTACAGCAGGTCACACAGGACTGCACCCAGGCAGGTTTTGAATATCTTCAGGGAAGGAGACTCCACAGCATCTCTGGGCAGCCTGTACCAGTCCTCTGCCACCCTCAATGTAAAGAAGTTTTTCCTCATGTTCAGGTGGAACTTCCTGTGCTCCAGTTTGTGCCCATTGCCTCTTGTTCTGTCACTGGGCACCACTGAAAAGAGCCTGGCCCCATCCTCTTGGCATTCACCCTTTAGATATTTATATGCATTGATAAGGTCCCCTTTCAGTCTTCTCCAGGCTAAAGACCCCCAGGTCTCAGTCTTTCCCCGTAGGAGAGATGCTCCAATCCCCTAATCATCTTAGTAGCCCTCCACTGGTCTCTCTCCAGTAGTTCCCTGTCCCTCTTGAACCAGAGGGCCCAGAACTGGACACAGCACTCCAGATGTGGCCTCACCAGGGCAGAGTAGAGGGGGAGGAGAACCTCCCATGACCTGCTGGACACACTCTTCTTAATGCACCCCAGGACACCCATTGGCCTTCTTGGCCATAAGGGCACATGGCTGGCTCATGGTCAGCTTTTTCTCTACCAGAACTCCCAGGTCCTCCTCCACAGAGCTGCTCTCCAGCAGGTCGACCCCCAGCCTGTACTGGTGCATGGGGTTATTCCTCCCCAGGTGCAGGACCCTACACTTGCCCTTGTTGAACCTCATTAGGTTCCTCTTCACCCAACTCTGCAGCCTGTCCAGGTCTCTCTGAATGGCAGCACAGCCTTCTAGTGTATCAGCTGCTCCTCCCAGCTTAGTATCATCAGCAAACTTGCTGAGGGTGCGCTCTGTCCCTTCATCCAGGTCATTGATGAATATGTTGAATAAGGCCGGACCCAGTACTGATGCCTGGGGAACAATTCTAGCCACAGGCCTCCAAATAGACTCAGCTCCACTGATCAAAACCCTCTGAGCTCTGTCCTTCAGCCAGTTCTCAATCCACCTCACTGTTCACTCATCTATCCCACACTTCCTAAGCTTACCTCTGGGGATGTGGTGGGACACACATATTCCATTTATTTAAAATAACTGTCTTTTTGTAGTCCAAAAAAGGCCTGATAACTAATTTTGCTGTTGTTGACTATGTTTTTTCAATATCTGTCTAGTCAGGCAACACCCATGAACTGCATTTCATAAAAGCAGTAATGACTTTAAAGAGCAGTGAGGGAGGTTTAGGTTGGTTATTGGGGAAATACCTTCTAGTGGGGCTATTTAGGCATGGGATTATGTTGCCTAGGGAGGTCAAAGAATCTCCATCACTAGAAACTTTCAGACTCTTGTTTGACAAATGTCTGCCAGGAGTTATTTAGTTGATCCTGCCTTATATAGACAGATAAGTAATATGACCTTTAAAGTCCTCTCCAGCTCCATTTCTTATGATTGCCAAGAAAGGAACAGCATATATGAGTTAGGAAACAGGAGCACTCATGCCTCATCCCAGATTCTATAACAATCTTAACAACAGTGCTGTGTAACAGGGAATAAAACATTCATGTTCCCGAAGCCTCAAGGTGCTCTGCAATAATCATGTGTGCTTTAGAATACAGAGGAAGTATTATCATTAAATACTGAAGTTAAATGTATTTTTAGACATATAAAAGGACATGTTGTTAGTAGCCTAGCAACAGGCTCGTCATCCAACATTGTAGTGCTTTTAGAAGACACAGATGTGCTTGAATGAATACTTTAAAGATAAAAGAAGTAAAAATAAACTGGAAGCTCTCCTGCTTACTCATCAGCATCAGCAGCATCAATTGCAAAAAGTTTCTGTGGGGTGTGTCAGCCAGGGAGCCTTGCTGATTTCTAACAGTGTACTCAGATGTGGCAGGATAATACCATTAATGAGGATACTGTGGAGTAACTGAAAAAAAGAGTTCTGATAAATGAGATTCTGAAGCTAAAGCCCTCAAGGATTTATTTAGTCCCTTAATTGAGTAGCCAGGTTTTCCCAAGTGGTCAGCACAAAGCAACTATCATTTTTTTCATTTTTGAAAATCTGATTGTTGATGTTCAAAGGATTGGGGGGGGGGGGGGGGCGGGGGGGAGAAAAAGAAAGAAAGAAAGGAAGAAAGAAAGAAAAAAAGGAAAGAAGATAAAAAGGCACCCTGACACAGAACCTTGGCTTGAATAAACCATTTTATTATTAATAAACAATGACATACAGTGAGGTTCAGATCATTCTCACATAGCTGTGTCCAGTTTGCATTAAATAAGAATAAGCTTGTTTTGCTGTGGAGGATTATAGCAATGTCTCTGACCAAAGTTTTATAGCAAGTCTGAGGATGGTGTGTACAATTCTTATCATTTGCAGAAAATAAATTCTATTTTGGGTAAGTTAATGTTAGAGGTGAATGCAGGGAAAGAATGTAGCCTTTTGAGTTTGGGGGATTTCTCAAGGATTTCAAAAGGTTGTGAAGGAGCTCGATCAAGAAACAAATAATGACTTCCTTCTTTGCCTCTTATTCTAACATGCATTTAGGGAAAAAGAACATTCTTTAAGGTATCTCTGACAAATGCAAGATAACTTCCCCTGAGACAAATGACCTAAATGCAGAAGATCATCAGATTACCAACCTTTCTAGCCAGAGAGAGGAGGGCGATATAGATGCTGAACAGAAGGCATGTTATTCCTCCCTCCAAACACTGTGCAGGGCGTGTCCATCTGTAGTCAAGACATGACTTGCTGCATTTACAAAGCACGCTTCGAGAAGGATGCCAGGAGGCAGGACTGGTAGGGAATTGCACCTTTAAGCACTGAGGAAAATGCTGCTTGAGGTGTTACACCCATCTCATTCAACAGCAGATCAACACATAGCTTGACTACAGCGCTAGCTGGAAGCTTTGTTAGCAACATTTTATTGTGTAATGACGGTTGGTGATCCCAAGCTGGCAAATCTCTCATTACAGCTTCAGTTTTGAAACTATTGGAATTAGTGCTGGGACCCTTTTAATTCAAGGCAGAATTGTTATATTCTACTTTTACCTCTCCCTTGTTTGGGATAGCTGTCCTAAATGAACTGGGACCACAGAAGCTGATCTTAAAAAGCCAGTAGCCTGTCCCAGGCATAGGATGTGGTTTAAAAGAAAACAGAAAATTGGAAATTTGTCGGGATGGGAGGGAGGTGTTAATTATATTGGTTTAAGAACAGGTATAGTCAAAGTGATATATAAACAACACAGTTAGGGATGTGTGCCCTTCAGGGTAGCTAAAGCTATACCAGGACAAAACTGCTCACACGAAAACAAGTAAACTATACCACAGCTTGACTTTTGTTTCCAGGTCTTTTCCTTCAGAGCTTCTGCCATATATGAGTGTAAATGACATACTGAAAAAGCTGTCTGACAACAATAAAACTATGTTATACTGCAGATTCAGTCTGGGTCAGGGTTATTTATAGGAAATTTTCCATGGTCCAATAAAATGTGGGACAGACCGACAACTTTTGCATGCCTTGGATATAAGACATTAATCTCAGAGTGTTTTTGTGGCTTTCCACACCAGCCTGTTGAGTAGAGGCAGAGCAGTAGTTTGGCAAGTATAGGCAGCATAGACTTCACAATGATACACATCAATTTTATAATGCATGTGGAGAAACTAGTGGAAATGAAATAAAATAGTTTCCTTTTTAACTCTTGGCACTGTTCCAAAAGTGACGCATTTTATTTCTGAGGTATATTTTCCTTCCATTACGTAGAACTAAAGAGCCATCTCTGACCATACCGTATATTTCATTAGAAGATAAATCCTGCTTGCCATCACTAGCATATTCTTTTATTAGTTTATAGCTTTGTTTACAGGAAATTTAAGCTACATATATCTCTTTTACAGAGAAATCCTGTGTGAAATCATTGCAGAAATACTGAGTCCTTCTAGAAGGGATGCAGCGGCATCATTAGATGATATTTTTACAAGACAGATAATATACAAGGATGTAAAAGTAGTCTTTCCCATTGGAATGATCTGGTTAGATTCATTAGGGACTTGCAGACTGATGCTAATCTGTACACTCAGCAGCACTCTATGGGAGCTGACACATTTTCTTGTATTTCAGAAGAGGGTGACATCTGCCCCATCACCCTGCAGGTGAGTATGAGTATGCCTATGGTCACAATTTGATTGGCAAAAAAATGTGGTGAGAGGCAAGTGGGAGCAAGCTCAAGCCAACTCTAGATGTGCAGTGGGGATCCTGCCTTAGGCTGAAGTGCACCCTAGCAACAGTATTTCATTTGAATTCATCTATTCCTCTTGTTGCTCAGGATGGATAAGAAGATGTGACTTCGTTCATGGGTACCGAAGGTTTTGAACTGCACAACATACATAATTTTGTTTTCACATTTATTTCAACCCTTTGTAAACTTTGGTGCCATTGTCTCAAAAACTGTCTCATAGTTAGGGCTTTTAGTATCCATTAGACAGCAAATGCTCTTATCTAAAAATGTTCCTGTCATCTAGACCAAATGGTATAATTCATTTCTGTTATGAATGCTTTTAAATGTGGACAGTATAAAGTAAAGGCATGACAAATATACAGAAGGATGGCTAAAAGAAATCATATATAACTAAATGGTTCCAGGAAGATCAGATACGTCATTTCTCTACTTTATGTCAGCAAGGATTACTGCAGTTTCATTGTCTAGTTGTTTTTTTATGGCTGTATAAATGCACTAGAGTTAGTGAGCTGAATATACAAAAAGAGAACTCATTTTAACAAGTGGAGTTACAAGCAAGAGCAAGATCCATCAAGGGACTTTGTGGACCTTGCTCTGAGTTAGGTGGGTGGAAGAAGCCTGGACACTAGAGCACCAGTATGAGGTGCCTATGCACACAGTAGACTGCAAAGGACAGGTGTCAAAGGCAACACAAGCTAACAAGCAAACACTCAGGAAAGAGGTAGACCTAAAATTCTTCTTTCCTGTGGTTTTGTCTCCAAAGCTGAGTCTTCTGTTGGAGATGTTTCTCTATTTTTTTCTTTATTTTTCCTTTTCTTTGTTTTTCCCTTTTCTTCCCCCCCCCCCCCCCCCCCCCCGTTTGTTTTCCTACAGAGAACTGAACAGAGCTAATAAATTAGTTTCCTTTTCAAATGTGCCATCTGGTGGATCATTAGTGGTGTCTGGTTCTGAAATTATAGTCTAATGGTAAGAATATTTATCCAGGAAGGGTGACACTTAGATTCAGTTTTCTGCTCAGATTGTGAGGATTCAAACTCACAAATCACACATCACTGAAGAGTGACCCTGTGCACAGCAAAGTCCATCTATTCCTGCTGGAAGTTTTAGTGGATTTACTCAAAATTCTCCTGTAGTGTTCAGCAATGTAAGTAGCAGGTCCACAAAGGTCCTTTTCTAATGCATACCTCTGTGTGTGCTGATATTATTTGGACAAAGTAATAAGACAGTAGAAGTGTTGCTAGTTACTAGTAGTTACCAGCACTAGGTTTGTACAGGGAAAGAACTGCAAGTCATTCCACTCAAAGATACAAGGATTTTCCACTGAAGAAAAAATAAGGAATTACTTTGCAAGATAATGAGCAATTAACCTATTAATTTTGTCTTCTAACTCTAGTCTAGGGCAAGCAGAATGAAACACAGATCATGGGCTCTTTCAGCTTTACTCTGTGCTTTGTTGAGAACACCTCAACTGCTGCTGAAGAATGGCTCTTTAACACACATGCTGAATCTTGTTCCGTTTGGTCCCCTGCCTTATCTTTTTACTGAAATACTGGGTTTAACAGGAATATTGATAATATAACAACACCTGCCTCCCACTTCAGACTATACAAGGATGAGACACCGTTGTGGCATACAACGCCACATGTGTCAAACTGCTCAGATATAGGGGAATTAGTGTTTAGTTCCTTCTGTCTGAATGAAAAATAGCTAAAAATTCACTGGCTTCTCAGGCATTTTGAATGTCTTTTTTTTTTAATCTATATTGAAGCCCTCTTTAAATGTCTTCAGTATACTATAGAACTTCACTTCTGCAGAGGCTTTACTTGTTCTAGCCTTCTGTTTAGGGAATTATCTTGGTTTCATTCATGTTATATCATATGCCTGACACTCCTGATCATAGGTTCAGTGAACACTAACAGCCAAATGTTAAATGAAGTATAGTTCATTCAATGTCCTCAACTCACCTGAATACCTTCTACAAGAGTCTTTTAAACGTACAGCTCCTTACTGAGGTTATACTTAATTAACTTTCTATATTTATTTGAAGGTGCCATTTCTCCACTTAATTGAAGTTGATTGAATTGGTGCAGTCAAGACAACTGATTTATTGGGATGCTTTCCAAGTGAGACCAATTTAGTTTAGTGAAAATGAACTCTCCATAGATGCCACTTAATCTTTAGAAAAAATACCATTTAACACATTCACTTACTTTAGCCCAAATTGTTGTCTTGGACAATTTTAATAATTTAAAGAGAAATAGCAATTGCTATAGCTCCTTTCTGGCTAGGCTTCATGTTTTACCTAGCTCCCATTCAAATACATAGTGAAAGGACTGTCTGTGACTCAACGCAAACAGAAGATTAGGACTACTTAATCAAGAAGCATTTTGCCTGTCAACCCTAAGGAGACAGATGCTTCAGGGATCCTGGGAAAGTCTGGCTAAGAAGGTAAGTAAACAGGCCTCCTGTCCAGCCATCTTCCAGCAGTCACTTCTTCCTTGTATCCTCATGACTGAGACCTTCAAATCCAGGCTCGATGTGGTTGCACAGCTGCTTGCACACCCCGTAACCATGTCCCAAAGGTATGATAAGGCTGAAAGTCTTCCAGAATTTTCTTCATATATAATGAGGAGCCAAACAACTTTGATATTTCCTTCTGCCCCACTTTGCAAGCTTGAGGAGGGTGCTAGCTCTACTCAGGACTTATGGCCAACTTCAAAAACACATATTGTGGTATACTGCTGAAGGGGGCTACTTTAATAATTTTTTCCTATTGGTTTACTTCACTCTTTGTAGAAGTGTAGAAGTCATGCTGCCAGTTTAAAACGTGAACAGAATCACAGGTTCTTCTAATGCAATGAGACATGATTTTACGTGAATGAACAAATATATGTTGGGGGGTAGGGTTCTTTGTTTTAAATATTTAGTGCATGCTTGAATCATTTTATCATGCTTTTTGGTGAACATCTGAGAACTAGAAACTTACCTGGGGCTCTCATGCAATGCTTTAAATACAGCAGCCTGGGCTTTAATATGTTATTTATCGCTAGACTTTCGAGAAAGTTGCAGAGGCTGGAAATAACATTTTTTCCAGAGGTGTTTCTCCATGTGTATGCTGAAATCAGGAAAAAAGACAAGAATGCCAAAGGGAGGTTAGAATGTCACACTTCATACGTTGAAGTATGGAGTGGGTATCTGAAAATCCTGGAATGTGAATTTCGAGGTCAGCCGTCCTAACATTCCTCCTCAGCTTCCTCACCTCCTCCTCAAAGCCTGCCTTTTTTAATCTGTTTCAAAAGCAAACAACATGTTTCTTGGAAGTATATTGACAGATCTAGGGATAAGACCTTTCTAGCAAAAATACTTTTTTGCACAAGTGAAATCAACAGCTCTGACTATTCCATGGTAAGTAGTTTGATGCCTGGAGCTCATATGTATAATTACCCTTGTTTTCTTGCCTTAGTTATTGGAATAAAGACAAAAATGTCTTTTTTGTCTCCCAAAGAAAATTTGAGGGGAAATACCAGCATCCATATATGTGTCACTTCTTTTTGTGAAGAGGCTTAAGGGATGGGATTTTCTAAAGAAGCTTAATAGCTGCCATAGAAGCCCTACAGACACACTGCCAAATAAGAAGGGCAAACTAATGATATCAACAGAAATAATCTATAACAAAGGAAGAAAACAATTGATGACAGATATATATCTAAGCAGAGTGGAAAGAACTGAAAGAGAAGAATGTGAAGAGCAGGAAATCTATTTCTTCCAAAGCACAATGAATCTTATTCAGATAAACAACTATTATAGCTTATTTAACTAAGCAATTATTTTTACTTTCTCTCTCTTGTTTGGCAAATCTAGCTCTCAGGATAGAAATCAAAGTGGAGGAAGTCAAACTTTCATGGTAAGCAGTAACAGCTGGTAAGCTAATCAACTGAGTCAATGTTTCTGGTAAAGATTGTCCTGCATATGCATTAGCGATCTATAAATATACGTAACAGGAAACCAAGTTTCACTGGCTGGGAGAGGTAGCAAGTAAAAATTAGAAGTGGTATTTCTAATCTATCAGTTCCAACTAGGAAAAATATCCAAAGTAGCTTTAAAATAATGGTCTACAGCTGGGAAGGAATCCTTGTCACATTAAAACTGATGGAAGAAATCAGGAGGAGGATTTTGCTTTTGATCTTGGGAGTTTCAAGAAACATGGCATTGCTGTGTCACTGATTAAGAAGGCAAATTATGCGTGTTGGTTTTTTAAATTTAGGTCTCTCTGCTGGCTTGTGTTGATAGTTCCCCTTTCTAGAATATGGCTCCCCATGAGCAATGGCTCGATGACATGCTTGTGCACATTAACCATCAGCAGTATTAAGGAAGAAGACAAGTGAATTGGTTCTGCTACATGTGTCCACTGGGTCACAAAAGAAGGGCAAAGCGAAATTTATACAGACGTTTTTTCCTGTCTTCTTACTTAAAGCTTGATCCCAGTCCTACTAAAGCCACTGGAAATACTTTTGACTAGAGGACTTAGATGCAAATATCTATTGTATAACTGAGAAGATTGGCTTGGAAGAGAATATAGAAATCAACTCGCATTCAGGAACATGATCTTGGGTATATTTAAAAGTGCCTTTGTAAAATACAAAGATATTTTTCTATTACAGGCCTGCACAAAACTAGTAGGAGACAACAAAGAAAGGTGTAACACCTTGAAAGTTTGAAAGAAAATAAAGCTTTTCAAAATCAGATTGCTCTAATTAAATGCTGAAATGCCTTAATTACAATCAGAGCTATTGTGGGACAGTAGCATATGTGTGTATGTGAGTAAATACTTTTTCTGTATTTTAACAACTTACTACAAACTGTACAGTTCCTATTTTACAGTTTTTATGTGGGATTATAAATAGAGATTATATCTAAATGAATTATACCTGAATAATTGCAATGGGCAAATGTTTGCAAATATAGAAGGTATGCTCTGGTAGATTACATTGTGAATATTAAAGCTATTAATTCAAGAAGGAAGCAAAGACATAAATAGATTCCCAGTGCTTTGAAGACACATATTCTTGCCGTCCTTCATGAGTTCATTTTCATGCGAATTGAAGTAGATTTGTTGTCATGGAAGTTTGTTTTTATCAAAAGTTTCTACAAACCAGCATTTTTTAACATAAAAAAAGTCTTACTAGGGACCTTACAGTTGCAAGCATCTACATGCAAGAGAAAAAAAAAAAAAGGCTGAAAACATGCAGAAGCACTATAATGCTGCTTCTCCATTATTTTGAAATTCTAAGAGAGTCAAATGCACATTCACCAGACCCAGGTGAGAGGATTCTGATTTCAAGCTGTTGTCTGCCTGCTACAGGGCTCCCTGAACCTTCCTCTCAAAAACCGAATCATGGCAGGTCTTCGAGACAGGCTGTTGATCTGAGTGGGCTGATCTGGTCTCCACAAATAAGACAGTGATTGTATTTCAGACTTAGCCACGAGGTGAGCATCCTCACCACAAAGCAGGAGGCATGAGAGATGTACCACGCCTCTCCCCTGGGGCCGTTCACGTTGTTTCTGCCCCAGAGCCACTTTATAGGGTGACTCGGAGGCAGAGATGAGGCTTCTCCCTTTCCAGACCCACATATCCAGGCAATACCTCCTCCTCTGGCATGTGCTGGTTTCCTGAAAGCTGTACCTATCCAACAGGATTAAACTGAGGATCTGTCTTTCATAAGGCATTTGTCTAAGGCTGAAGGCATTATAGGCTTTGTGTGCATTAGTACATTGACAGGACCTGGGCTGAGCTCTGGTATGTGCTCACTATCTGCTAAAATGTTGCACAGACGTTGACCTGCTTCTGGCCTCAGTCAGCTAGTGCTCTGGGCTTAGGGTGGTTAGCACAAGCCGGAGAGCAAACCCAAACAGCCATATTAATATATTAAATTCTATGCATAACATTAATATTAGCCCATCGGTATACCATATAGAATTTATTTAACAAATAAAAGATATTTCTGTAATGTATAAAGATCAAGATACTAGTTTACTATATAATACAATAATATATTAATAATATTAACAATTGCTGCATATTTGTGTTATATTGTAGTTATATAGATATATTATGTTTTATTATATAAAATATAGTAACGACATCTTTATATATATATTTATACTATATATAATAATATTATAATATATTAATATCACTCTCTATATAATGTTAATATAAGTGCTTTATTTAGGAGGAATCAGGGTTTAGCTATACACTTGCTCTGTGCCGTACTGTTTGTCTCAGAACCAAGGAGCAGCTCCCGCTCTGTTTCACTTACCAATGTAGATGTGACCACAAAGTCCAGGAACTGGTCTGTAGGCAGAGTAGTGGTTTCTAAGCTGCTGTGGGTTATATTAACTTCTGAAGGCATCTTCCACAAACCAGATCCTGAAGCTAGAGATAACTGTGGTCACTTTATGACAAAAGCATGAAGTCTGCCATTACGCGCCTGTAGCTACCAGCAGGTTTTGAGGTCAGTGGGGCAGCCACGGGGTCCTGTGCTCACCTTGTTATTTCTTTCCTATTGGGATGCTTTTTCAGCTGGTTTATGCTTTGTTTATATTATTGCTATAATTCTCAGGAGTGCAATTAATAGGCAGGATTTACATCTACAGAAAAGAAACGTGCAGCCTCCTTGGCAGCCCTGCAATGGTCACAATTTGCAACACTGCTAAGAATCACACCAAGGTCCTTCTCAGATTCATAATCCACAGGAAAAGCAGGGCCAGAGACTGGTAAAACAATACTTGTTCTGACAGCTTTCCTAAAACGTGCTTCAATCACTTTGCTTTATCAGGCCTATGCAGCCCTCGTTTGCTAGGAGAAATTAACTGCAACTAATTTACAAGCAATGAGTAATAGGCAATTTATCTAGAAGCTTACAACTGTTGCCTGGATACAAATCTGTTCAAATGCTTTTATATATAAAATGCTTTTAGGGGATTTGCAGCAATTTGTTTTGATGAAAACTGTCAAACAGAAAGCCAGGGCACACGACGTTACTACTTTAACCTCCTATATCACACAAAGTACTGTCCCTATGCTACCACCAAGTAGCTCAACTACCTTGTTGAGCCTTGTTTGTTGAGAGAATCCACACAGCTTCTGAATATGGTTCCTGCTTGCCTCTAGAGGATTAGAGATCTGAGAGTGCAAACAGCAGAATTTTATTTAATCAGATGGCTACATTTATTAGCAACTGCTGCTAGTCTGCAAGGTAAAACATTGGGGAAAACTATTATAAAAAAACAAAACAAAACAAACCACCACCCCCCCCTATAAATACACTGAGTTACGAAATGATACTCACTATATCTCTTGAAAGTTGAGTGTTAGCAAAATAAAAAACACAAAAAACCCCCCAAAAAACCCTGTTGAACTGATTACAAAGATGTTGAAAATCCGTTAGCAGGAACAAAAAATTGCAAAACACATTATTGTAGAGTCTGAAGAGGTGCTTTGAACCAGCTTTTTTTCTTGTTCCAATACATGTATTTACCTTGCCAAAATCAGCTTGAGTGCAGATACATGCAAATCAAATACTGGAATTCCCAAGGTAAATGCTAAGCTGCATCCACACGTCCAGACACTGAACTGTGTCCCAGAAACAGACTCTGGTGAGAAACAAGGAAATCTGCTTTGCAGAGATTTGCTACTCACTCCAGTCAGATCCACTTCTGCTTTTGGTAGAATGAGTAGTTTGATATAACTGTGACATACCAGGTTATGAGCTTGGAGATCTATTCTTTTTTTGGCAGAAAAAGAAAACAAAGTGGAAAACAAAAGAAAGAGGAAAGTAACTCAGCCATGATGACAGCTGTGAAGCTTCTGTTGCATTTTTCCCTCTTGATTTGTCCCCTATGTTTTTGAGCTTCATCAAAGAAAGGACACCAGCATGTCGTTTAAGAGTCTAGGACCTCTGGGTGAGGAACTTACTTTTTGGTAATTTGTAATATTTCTCAGGTTCCCTTTCCCTGGGAGTTTCCCATGCAAAACACGGGCAGACTGGGTAGAACAAGCTGGTTCCCGTGCTTAAAATCTTCTGCTCACTACTATAGCTAGAGGTAATGTTATGTCAGTTTATCAATTTTTTAATTTATTTTAGAAGTTTCTAACAATCAAGATTTTTCCTATTAAACCCCCTACTTTATGTTTTTACAAACTTCAAGCAAGCAAGAAAACAAATGCATAAGATAAAGTCATTTTTACCCACTATATTAGATTGCTTCACCCTGTTGCCTTTGGCCCTTGTCTGCTTGGTATACATCTCCTCGAGGTCTAAAAGGTTCGGATGGTCACATTGTTAAATCACTTTGGCACAGCTATGTAAAAATAGGAGACATTAAAATGTAGGCCAGGCATATGTTGTGCTCCCAAGTCTCTGAATTCGTATTTGAATTTTCATATCTCATTTTCCTGCTGGTGTTTGCGGGTACCTTATATAAAATATTATCAGCAGCACATTAAGTTAATATGGCACTTCTGTATTGGTTTAAACATACACTTCAAGCATACACTTATTCTGTTTGGGTGTTCTGACGAGGAAAATAACAATGCTGTAAAAAAAATCAATACAGCCATGTAAAAGCTGCCTCTCTGCTTCCTCAGAGACAATAAACTTTTTTGGTGACGTTTAGGAACATGGTCCCAGTGGTCTCCCTTCTTGAAAAACGCAGCCAGCTCTGCACGACTGATGAAAGCGATGCCACTTAGCAGAAAATACTCAGGGCCTTGCTAGCAAGGTAGATAAAGTCTTGAAAGATTCAAATATTTCTTCACCACAACCCTCTTTATCTACAGAAATGCAGGTAGCTGTGCATTTCCCACAACGAAGCCAGGAGGAGCAGCAGGAGGCAGTTTTCCGTGTTGTTTTTCTGTGCAACTGATCCCCTAGAAACATCTTTACCTGCTTGCCTCACCTTTTATTTTGCCAAATAAAGCTAGTTTGTCAATCACTTGGGTGGTAGCTGCTACTGTTTAATTGCAGAATAGAGAGTAACTTTCTTGTTTTAACTTGAATAAGAAGTGGCTGCTGTGTCAGCATTTCAAGGATGGTAAATCAAAGGCAGCACCTTCTTAGCACCTGTCATCACTTCAGAGCATCAGAGAAAGCGTTCATGGAAACTACAACCTTTGGCCATATCTCTCTAAGGTATGATATGGTTTCCACAACATGAAATGAAGACTGACCTCAAAGCTGAAAAATACTTATCCAGACTTCTAAACATGAGAACATACATCATTTTATTAAAAGATTACATTTTATGGCCAAAGGAAATTATTTGAAAAGTATCTTCAAGATAATTTAATATTGTATAAACCAATGGCTAAAAATTTTAAGATAAGATATTAAAATGCAAAGCAAAAGCCCAACCTTTCCCTGGTAATGGCAAAAACTGCTAGTGAGTGATCAGACAGGAAAATGAAGACAATAATAAATTGAGAAAAAGCATTACTGCTTTTATTTTTTTGCTTTGTTCCAATTTTGTAAGACCCTTTAAAAAGCATTATTTAAAGTAAAGAATGAAGAACAGAAGTTTAACCAAGTACGGGAGAGACATAAACTGCCACTGAGAATCCCTGAAAGTGTAAATGCAGGTGGCTTGGAGGGTCTGTGGGAGGGTCGGCTGCCTTTGCACTGAGCTACCGGAGCTACCCTGCCTCGCCATACCACGTCCTGCAGCTGATGGACACATGGAGACCCACAGGCGTGAGGAAGCAGGGCCATTTGTTGCTGAAAGATGGTGAAGGCTGCAGTGAGATGATGAGGCCATTCAGGAACAGAGAAGGGTCAGGAGGGAATCCAGCACACTGCCAGTCGCCTCCATGCCCAGCATAGCTGGCTCTGGTGAGAGAAGGATGGTCAAGCAATGCTTCGTGGTGATGGTGCAAACTATTCTGGTTGTTTTTTGTGGGTGGCGTTGGAAGGTAAAAGAAGGTGACAATCCCATTCTTATGAGAATCAATTCACTTTCTTTATGTCTGTAATCGATAGCTTCAAGATCATTGTCAGTATAAAATGAACATTAGGAAAAGGGAATCAGCTAAAGCGGGTTTTAGGGGCCACCTTCTTCCCTGAGAATGACTAATTCACGGTCTATATTAGCACTGTTTCATGTTTGGGAAAAAAGGATGAGCTTTTGTCCTGGACACATTGAATATTATCATAGAAATAGTTTTGATGAGCTAATAGTCTTTAATATCTTCCAGCCTCATGATAGACTGTATCAGTAAGGGGAAATAAAAACACAACTTGGAATTTGAAAGCAAATATATGAAACTTAAAATGATACTTCAGTTCACTGAGTTTGGTCCCTGAAACCAAAATGTAAGTGGAAAATTGACAAGAGTGTACTCTATGGGAGACAGAAAATCTTACTCCTAGTTGATGCACGTTTGTTAAAGTTACACGGGAAGTGCTGACGCAGACTACATAGTTATGAGCTTATTAATGTTCAATTTCGTGGCATCAGTTTGATTCAAGTTTCAAGACATTTTTTTTGACAGTTTGAAGAGACTTTTTGACAATACAACGGGTTTAGTTCTGTGCACACAAACCTCTTTCCTATGTTCTAAAGCATGCTAGATCAAGACTGAATTTTTATTTCTGTGGAAAAGAAAGCTGTGTTTTACGACTCCTTAATAAAGCATCTTCAGAACTGTTGCTACCATGCACACTTATAAAGCAAGGTTGATTTTTTCTCATTAAAAAGCATGGAAGACATGGCAAATGCCGAAAAGTTTTGTCCTGCAAATATTCTTTCAATGGTTGTATGTATTGTCTTGAATGGTCCTATTGAAGCCATCCTTAAATGCAATTAGCAATGCATTATTAATAATTACTAGTATCAATGTATGCAAAGTCCTTTCAGATACCTTACATTTGAATAATAATTTAAAAGTTACCACAATAATTATCATAAATTAATGTCAGAACATCAGAAGATTGTAGCAGCTCAGGCCAAAGGTCTACTTAGTCTGATGTTCTGTCTCCAACAGTGGTCATAAGTGCAAGAACATGGCAAACGTATATGACACTTCCCTCCTACCCTCCTGGATGTATTTTGCTTACTTAGTGAGTCTAAGCAGTAGAAAGGTGCCCAGCCAGTGTCTTTCCAATTCATCACCAGTCTCCTCTTGAGCCAAGTAGACTAGTTGCACCCACAGTGTCCTCTGGCCAAGTTTCATGAAACTCCCTGTTCTGAAAAAGGTTCTACCCATTGCGTGAAACACTACTTCCTTTTGATTAGTTCAAACATTTGTGAGATATGGAAAGGAATGCCTGATCTACAGAAAATTTAATGAAAAATGGCAGCAATCTCCTGTTTTCCTCTATAGGATGTGTCTATGTATTTGGTTGTAATCTGTCTTGATGGCGTGACATCAAAATAAGATCGAAACTTACCATACACTGCAGATTTGTCAACCAACCCAATATGTACCTCTGTGGATGACATAATATCTGAGCAGCTCCTACATTTTAGAAGGAGAAACAAATAGTCCAGGTTAAACTCAAGACCAAGGATTGACCCATGTGGAAATAACCCATATGGCTTGTTACACCAGCTGGAGCAGGTCTCCGCTGGTGATCTTCTCCCTTCCTCATGCAAATGACAAGGGCTGGATCCCTCTCTGGCTTCTGCCTTGCCTGTGCTGCTGCCAGCAATTGCTGTGGCTGTTCAGGGGTGGACAAAACTTGGGTGCTGGAATTAATAAAAAAAATAATAAGACTACTTACAAAATGCTACAAAACACCTTCTTTCTAGGTGGATAGCACTGTAGATCTACAAATTCTCATTTCAAAAAGGTGTTATTCTTTGGCTATGAGTTTCAGACACGAGAGGAAGGACTTGGCGGCCCGTGGAGCTGTATTGGGAAATTACAAAGCAAGCAGCAGACATCCTGGCACACACATGTTCTTCGGAAGGTGGCAGCTGCTCTAGTCTGATTAGCAGCCGTGAAACTGTTTGGTTGTCAGCCAGACTGATAAATAAAGTAACTCTTTCAATACCAAATCTTCCTTTAGACATTAGAATAAAAATATATTAAATAAACTGTTGTTCACTTTCTAGTCCTACAGCATGTGTTACCCTAAAACAAGAGTAAGACCCCATAATGCTGAAAAGTGCTATCTGAATGTGGTGGATATTGTTTTAGGAACTCTGAGACAAACAAGTAAATTAGTTCAGACTGCTGAATGAGATCAGAATGACCTTAGTCCAGTTAGTCAAAACGGATCCTCATTTCCCCTTGGTTCTGAAAAATGTTGCTGGCTGTCAGCAGTGTCCAAAACTGTTCTCATTTTAGCCTTTCCAGCTAAGTTGGGCTGCTGAACAGCATGTTTGATCCCCAGAGCAGAACTAACATGATCTTAGCTAGGATAGTTAGCTAGGACTATCTAGGTTGCCCATAGGAGCTGCAAAAGCTAAGCATGCTAAACAGTGGCTCCTCTAAGCTTTGGCACACAAAGGATTTTATGAAGGGATAACACTGACTTCAAAGATAAGCAAGTTGCTATGAAAATTTAAATCCCATTGAGTATGACGACAGCTGGGGAAACCAAATAAGAAGATTAGTTGAAAATGTAGTAGTCATAAGATTTCGCAAGTCGGCAACTCCTATTTGATCCGAGAAAGCACTTTTGAGATGGTAGAGAAAACAGCATCCCAAGAGTATTCCCTAGGTATGCTCCATCGAGGTATAAACTTGATTTACACTTAAATATCAATGGCAAACAGATGAAAACACTAGAAAATAAGAGAAAGTTTGCAGAAATTTCTGCATGGCAATTTGATCTCCATGAAAATTCCAACCAAAAGAGATCGTATAATCAGTGCCCACTGAAACACCATTTCCCAGGGGTTTGCAAATTATCAGAAGCTAAACCCTAGCCACATCAACCCATACAGATCCATTAGTCTGCTGGAGGTGGTAAGCTCCTGTCTGCTCCTTGTGCTTGAGTATTACCATGCCTTGTTGATAAGCTTGGCAGCTGCTCACTTGGAAATTGTGTTGTGCTGTTGGTGGTGACGTCTGAGAGCTGCTCAAGCAGAAAGGCTCTTTGTGTGGAAAATAGTATCTATTTGCAGCCTACCAGACTTTGTAAGGGTAGCTCAGGCTGCCAAACAAGACAGCTTGCATATTATAACATCTGTGCTGCTAAAATCAGAGGTTTCCTTTAAAATCAAGTGGTCGACATCATTAATAGTTGTGGGTGTGTGACCCAATGAAACAACTGGAATGGCATATGGGAAATAAGAGGATCTATTAATGACAAGATCTTTCTTTCTCTTTCTATCATATAAGTTCTCTGGTACATTTCATTCATTTCTGGGCAAATACTGTGCTAATTAGTTTCAATTTCCCTGGGGAAAGGATCTGACATTTTTTTTCCTCTTCCCTTGAGAACATGTCTTCACACTTTTAATCAGAATATGCTGAGACTGCCTCAAATTAGAGCAGTATGTCAAAATACATAATAAAATATATAATAAAGCCTGGAAAGTGGTAGTGGCAGGTTGGCTTTTTGGTTTTATATTTCTTGGCATTTTTACTTTTTAGGAAACAAATTTCAACCTGTATGTAAGTATATACCCAGATAGACTTACAAATCATCTGTGGAGATTTTGACGATTGACTTCTGAGATTGAGTTAGGAAATGGACAGATAAAGGCAGGTTTAGAGGCAACTGGCAGCCCTGGGGGATGCTGTCAGAAGTAAGAATGACACTCTTTACTCCAAAGAATATAAACTGATAATCAGACCCCTTTTTACTCTCCCATTGATATTTCTGTTTCAGGATCAGCAATGCAACCTGAAAACAAAGCAGGGCTTAGTATGGGAGGATTATGCTGTTCTACAGCCACTGATTCAAATGGATATTCCTAGTTCTCCCTTAATCATACTGGGATGTCTCTAATGTCATTATAACTTCAAAGGCTGCAAAAGACTCTGCTGCCCCCTTGTTCTCCAGCCTTTCACCTGCTTTTCATTCTTTTTCTTGCTAAATATGGCAATGAGAAGATTTACAAAGGAATTGTAAAAAAAAAATCATAAAGCAGTAAGTATCTATGAGTTAGCAAAAATAAACTGCTAGTGCCAAAGTATTTGTACTAATTCTGAGAAGCTGAGTCAAAGAATAGTGCACACTTTCTCTTTGCATTTCCGCCTAACTGGAGCAGGTACAGGACAGTGTATGGGAGTCTCTCCGTTGGTTCTGATGTGTTTTACGTCATCATGATGCTCCCCTCACCCAGCAGAGGCAGAGCTCTGCATGCCATCTTAAAATGAAAACTACTTTTTTTTGCAGCCTTAAAGTAGTAGAGCTAGGACATGGATGGAAACCATCGTCATTCTTTTTCCATGTTATTTTCTTTTTCCTTGATGGCAAATTCTCACCAGTAGCAAAACCAGAGGATATTAAAAGTAACTTAAAAGTCATTTAAAAGTCTCCCCCCCCCCCAAATAATTGCCTGGTCTACACACTCCTGTCTGAACACAAGCATGTCTTTGTGCCAATATTATATTCAGAAATTATAACTGGCAACACCTGCCTTTTGTTTTGTTCAGTGTTTGCCTGTAGAACGGAGGTCGTTTCAGTGCAGTACTGTGGGCCACACCGGTACTTGAGGCCTCTGTCCTCTCTGCTCTTGGCAGGGAGCTGCCCAGCTCAGAGAGTCCCACTGCATCAGGGCTGCTGCAGCAGGAGGGGCAGAGCTGCTTTGAGAGGGAAGCCACATTAAGTGACCTCCCGAGGCCTGGTAGAACCGACATATCTGGGATTTTCTGGTTTTGTGATTTCTGCCTGGTATATTAGACTGGTATTTGGAAGCTCTGGAGTCATTTCCCAGCTTTCACAAGGGCATCCATCTCCCTGTATGATTCTAGATCTATAGCATAGGGTTGGTAAAATTATCTTTCTTTTACTTGCTAGTTGATTTTTCTATTAGATTCATTACTGGGTATGTTTGCAGGGTCCATCACCCCTGAGACGTGTTCCCTTCGTCATAGTAATGAAAATGAAGCCAGAGGGCAGTTGTGCTGCGGTTGTGATGGGTCATGGGAGATGGAATTTGGATCAAAGTTTGATATTTTCTGTTGCTTTGGCCCTCATTCTGTCTTAAACTGCTTTCAAAGTATTTTTATAACATGTTTTATAGTCCCTTCAGGATCATGAGTTACTTTCTTTTCTCTTACTTTTTCATATTAGATTTATGCTTTGGCTCAAGTCTTAAATAAATGTTTTCAGTTACAATGCTTTTCATTGGTTTTAAGAGTATGGTTTCCCTTTGCATCGAATATTTAGAACAGAAATATGATACGCACAGAATTAAATAATCTGAATATTTATTATTAATGATTACACGTAGAAAGAAAATACTACCCATGTAGGAGTTTTTAAAAAAAGACAAGGGAAAAGTGCAATGCCAACAAGCATGTTTTACGTGTGATCTTGTGGAGCTGCTTTAAAAATAGGCAGTTTGCAGTAAGGGAGTAATGTAGCTTGTAAATAGTGCAAAACTTGTAGGTTATCTTTGCCAGGATTCCTGTTCTTACAGAGCTGCATTTTGCATATAGTACTTGTAGTAGGTTACTGTTCTCACTTTTCAAATGACTAAAAAGTGACTTCTTTTCAACAGCAGATGTGACACCAAACTTGGCAGAGTGCAAATATTTGTTCTTTGTTGGGGTCGCTCCAAAGTCCTCTGCAACAGC
This sequence comes from Leptosomus discolor, assembly GCF_034619465.1. NCBI lineage: Eukaryota > Metazoa > Chordata > Aves > Leptosomiformes > Leptosomidae > Leptosomus > Leptosomus discolor. The sequence continues at coordinate 187,450,089 of NC_141391.1, forward strand.
CACAGGTCACAGTCGGCTGGGAGGCAGCTTCTGGTACATCGTGACTTCACCAGGAATTTTGTTTCATGCAGGCTCTGATGTATTTGCAGGGAGAAGAGGGAGTAGCGTCTTTCAGAGTAAGCACTGAATATATTGAGGTCAGTTCTCTTGTTATTTCAGATCTACATAATGTTTTCGTGAGTACAGTGCTCGAGGGCTTTGATATTACATCATGTCAGGTGACAAAGGTACCAGCTCCCTCTTCAGTGTTTCTAGATTCTTCCCAGCCCCAAGGCTTTATAAATTGTGTTACCTTCTCTTAGTGGCTATTGCTGTCCATTTGGAGGGGCAGGCTGCAGGGGGCAGTCGTGCCTGGGGTGGCTGCTGTGGCTGCAGGCACCGGCACAGACCACCAACCTTGGCACACCACTCCCTGCCTCTGGCCAAGCATCTCGGGTCTGCTGAGAATAAAAAGGATTAGTGGCCAGATTTGTAAAGGCAGCGTGATGCGTAACACTGAAATACCTTTAAAAACACCTTTAGTCTTTAGCTTCTTCTTAAGAAATAGAAATACTTGAGGAAAGGGTAACAGTACGATAAACTATATGTTTGGCGTTACCTGCATCTTATTCCATGCAAGGGGGCTGGGGGGGAGAGCAGTGGAAAATCCTAGTCCTTATTTTGCATAAGGGAGACCTTGCAGGGCCATGCATTAGGAACAGCAGTGATAAATTTCAGTCCAACTAGGTCTCTGGTGCATCCTCATGTTGTTTGTGGGATCTAACACAGGGCTGCCTGCCTGATCCTGGCTCAGGGAATTTCCTTCATAACTGAAATGGACTTTTGCTGTAAAGGACAGCAAATGGTGTGTGTGGTGAAAAAAGAGCATCAGCGTTGATTCAAATTTTAAAAATTAATGACTCTACCTTTTTTTATAGTCTTCAATTAGATCCCTTGAAAATCACAAATCTTCAGGGAAGAAAAACAAAATGATCAGGCACTTAATGCTTTTAATATCCCTGCAGTTCTTAAATATTATTGGCTTCTGCTTTTCCTCTAGAGAGCTGCAGAAACATGGACTGTTGTGCAGGTGTCAGTGTTCATTTCAAATTGGCCATTCTCAGCTATAGGTTGTCTGAAAGATAGCTTGTTTCTATTTGAAAAGCCATCAATTTGCTCATTAGAATGCAGTAAGGGGAATTTCCCAGGAGGCTATTGATCCTGTCAAATGTTGGGGTAATGTAAAATAGTGATTTCAAACATTGCACAGGGCTGTCCTGTAAGAAAAGGCAGGCTATATTATTCTGTCATATAGCATTTCATTACTGCTTCCTGTTCCATTGTTAAAAACTGTTGTTGAAAGAATAAAATGCATTTTTACCTTAACTGCTGGGAAGCAAGAATATGTTGGGTTTTTTACACTTAGACGGAGAAGATGGTAATGTATCTGGGACTTGTTCTAGCAACATTATTTCAAAACTTTCCTGGTTTTAAGGCAAGTACAGTATCTTGAGTGTTTTGTGGGTGCACATGTGTGTGAGAGAGTAAAAGCCCACTGCCTCCCTATCAGTTCACATCACTTCAGCACTGTGTTCGTATCAATGCGTGACACTCACTGCCTCACTTCACCTGCAGTGAAACACACACTCATACTTTTAATTGTTGTTAAACATACTTATTTACAACCCAGAGAAAAATGGCTACTGAAGATGTCATTTGGGAAGCTTACCATACATCTTTAATTGTCACATTATTTTTTTCTTGAGTGTGTAACTAGCAACTAGAAAATTAAACAAACCTGCAGGTGTTTAGAACAGGCAGTTCTCACAGTGACTTCCGAAGGCTTTCCAGCTTTTATATCTCTTATGTTGGGGACTAGACCAATGATTTCCACTGTTATATTATATATACAGCTGTTGATGAAGAAGGGAAATATGACAAATGTCAACAATCTGTATTTGTCAAAAAAAGCCCAGATCAAATAATTAGAAAATACCCATAGATGTATTTTTATTTTTTATTCTTTGCCTTTTTTCTGCCATTCCCATATACCACCTGCTATAAACAATGCGGGAGCTGGAGCTGCAGACCCCACAGTGGCAATTATTAGCAAAATCCTTTCAGACATAATGGAGAGTTTCTTTTAAATGAAGTAGGTTGAAAAGTTACCCTATTCATTAAAAAAGACAACACCTAACATATTCACATTAGCTGGTGGAGATAATTCACCTTACCAGCCAAGGTGCAGTCAAAGGAAACTGAGGCTTTCAGTGTAATAAGCCAACGTGCACGTCCCTACCGCATGATTTCAATATCTGAGCTTGACAAAGAGGTGTAGGCTGAAAGCAATGCCTGTTACAAGCAGCAGGCACCTGGCAATTTGGCAGGGGTTTTGGAATAGGAAGCTTTGTTCCTGAAGTCCCAAAATGAGATCAGTGTAAAAGGCGAACAAAACCAACAAATAAAGGTAAGCAAAGAGTGTCTGCAATCCGTCAGTATGCATCAAAAACTGTGGATAAAACTGTAAATTAATTTCAGATGTTAAATACAGAAGAAAATATCCTGAAGCTATCCAAATAAAATAATGTATAAATATTTTTATTGAAATCTCACAAAACAGATACTTGAAGAAGTAAATTAATGGTTTTATGTGAAAGATTTAAAATATAATTCCATTCGTATTTATGACTGTGATCTCATTATGGTGAATTATATGTTTAAAAGTTGTGAAATTAGTCATCTCAAACACAAGTGTGGCTGAGCTCATGTTTCTGTAGCAATTCTCAGATAACTGTCAGTCTCTAATATATTTTTAATTAAAAATCTAATTGGGATTTGCTATTGCTTCTAATTAATCTCCAGAAATGAAAAGTACTTTTGTGCTCATTATCTGTATCTTTTATTTTCTTGCAGCATTTCCTACCCCAGTAAGTCTCAGGACCTTGGTTTATCAGTCCCTCTGTCACCACACTAAGGGGGGAGGAAAACCAGGATAAAAGTCAGTCCATGTTTTGCTTCTTCGTTAAGTCCCTGCTGGAGGCCTGAGCTACGATTCAGTTCAAAGCTGATGTCCTCTGTGCCAGCCAACCCTTGAACATTTGCTCTCCTCACAGTGGGAAAATGCAGTGTTTCTGTACCAGGTGGGGAGCTGAGCCTGCCAAAGGTGAGTCCCCCCCGCTTTTAAGGGACGGCACAGATAACTGAGTTGTGGAGAGGGGGCTGCTGCATTGCTAGCGAGGTGTGGACACCTTTCTACAGATGGTGGTTGGCGCTCTGACTTGAAAAGAGTCTGCTGTTGTACTCACTCTTATCTAGTGGCAGCAGAACATCCACTCTTGCCTGAAAACGCCCCGTCAGTCTCCTGGAGGCAGCACTGGGGAGGCTGATTCAGTGCTGTGAGAATATTCATAGTTGTCAGTAGGCACTAGGACAAAATGGGATTGTTGCTCCACGACAGCCCTCCAGCCAAAGCCAGCTTTACATGGTACAGGGTTTCTCATCACATAAAACACTGAACAAAAAGCTTTGATGTAAGTTTAATAACATCTGCTGGTAACTATAAGATCTAAAGGGCTTGATGTATTTTGCATGCCGTGAAACTCTCTCTGTTATGTCTTTATTATCCCCCATCTCCAAACAGTAGCTATTCTGGTCATTGAGAGTTCCTAAAGCCTATTTGTAAGTGACCTCATAGTCTATTGACTCAGACCAAAGGTCAGACTGCTGGTATTTATGATCTATAATGTGCTTATCCAAGCAGACATGGCTCCAAAAGACTTTTTCGTGGTGTTTACTACTAATCCAGAGTGAAGCTATAGAAGCCACAAGGTTGTTTTCAGTCCCAAGGGGCTATAAGAGGTCAAACGTGTCTGACTACAACCAGTTTATGCTATTCATGGAGCAGTGCAGAGCTCTTATATCTGACGTGCACCTTGTGAGGATGTTCTGCACCACTGAGAATTGTGCCTAGGATGTACTCTGCCTAAGCTAGGCACCTGGTGAATCAGTTTTCCTACTTGTCCAATTTTTTTACGGAGATAGAAGTGTATTTCAGAAAAAAAAATAAAGGCTGTGACCATATAAATGAAATATCTGAGCAGAATCCCCTCTAGAGCTTTAAAAGGTCTTCATCTTGTCACTGGCTCTACAGGAAATTAAGGCACAATTTGGAAGGACTGTTGTCCCAAACTCCTTTATATTGATCTTTACTCTTCCTAACTTCTCCATATCTGAGAACTAGAATTGATTTACCTTTTGAAACACAAGGTGAGATTCACTTTGGGTATCTTCAGAAATTTATAACATACATATCTAGACACAAAATATCTGTCCAGAACATCCTCCTGGCCATAGTCAGTACATAAACAGACATTTCTTCAGTTCATTTCTTCTTCTTCATATCAAATACTGCTTAACTGAGGTACATCTCATGATGGAGACAGCCAGAGTCAGGTGACACAATTTCTTTCAGGAGACTGTGCTGGAATGGCTGAACACTCTTTCCTGTGTACCCAGAGAAGCTGCAGTGCCTGGCACCACCAGCCTTGAGGCTCATTTATGCCTCTGAAGCCAGAATTCACCTTGACATAGCTCTCTCCACCATCTGGTTTTGCAATGCCACTGTTTCACAGCCTGATTACACTCATTCAGAAAATCCCATGGATACTTCTAACATGTACTGTAACACCCTGTTATCTGTTGTGTTTTGAAAGTAACACTGGAATAAAAACTGCATCAATGGGTCACAACAACCCCATGCAGCGCTACAGGCTTGGGGATGGGTGGCTGGAAAGCTGCCTGGAGGAAAAGGACCTGGGGGTGCTGGTCGACAGCCGGCTGGACATGAGCCAGCAGTGTGCCCACGTGGTCAAGAAGGCCAACAGCATCCTGGCCTGTATCAAGAAAATGTGTGGCCAGCAGGAGTAGGGAGGTGATCGTGCCCCTGTACTCGGCAGTGGTGAGGCCACACCTCAAGCACTGTGTGCAGTTTTGGGCCCCTCACTACAAGAAAGACACTGAGGTGCTGGAGCGTGTCCAGAGAAAGGCAACGAAGCTGGTGAAGGGTCTGGAGAACAGCTCTTACAAGAAGCGGCTGAGGGAACTGGGTCTGTTTAATCTGGAAGAGGCTGAGGGGTGACCATATCACTCTCTACAACTACCTGAAAGGAGGTTGTAGTGAGACGGGTGTCGGTCTCTTCTCCGAAGTATCAAGCAATAGGATGAGAGGAAATGGCCTCGAGTTGCATCAGGGGAGGTTTAGATTGGACATTAGGAAAAAATTTTTTACTGAAAGAGTGGTCAAACATTGGAACAGGCTGCCAGGGGAAGTGGTTGAGTCACCGTCCCTGGAGGAATTTACAAGATGTGTAGATGTGGCACTTCTGGACATGGTTTAGTGGGTATGGTAGTGTTGGGTTGATGGTTGGACTTGATGATCTTGGAGGTCTTCTCCAACCTTAATGATTCTATGATCCTTGAGTGCGCAGGACCAGCATTTACCTATGCCAACGTTGTTCATATCACAAGTTGTGTATTCTCAGAGCAAAGTTTGTCCCATGATATTTTAAGGAGGGATTATGCCACGTGGAAAGCTGTTGTGCACATATATTCTCAGTTTCAAAAGCATGGTTGCAGTACTTGAGTAGCAAACCAGACACCCTTGATGAAGGGTGTGATTAAGCACCCACACTGTTACCCTGATTAATATGCAAATAAGCAATGCTAAACTGTTTACAGGATTCAAATTTTAATCACTGACCCACTTCAACAAATGAGGAATGCAATCATGCTCCATGTAAGGACCCTGAATACATTTTTTGCCACTCACTTGAGCAAGAAGGTTCTCGAATTTCACATTTTATTCTCAGAACATAAATGAGTTGTCGGACGCTTTATTTCTGTAATATTAAAGACAGTTAGTCATACTGTTTTGTTCAGATACTACCCTTCTTTATTAAAGATACATCTGAAATTCAAGGGGGAAGAAAAAAAAAAATCCTGCACAGTTAATCTGTTTGCATATGTTTCAACAACAGCAGAACAAAATGCAGGTCTCCAGTCTGACTTCTACAGAGCGATCCAGTAGCACCACCTGCTGTTTGTAGGGAGCACTGCTGTTTCATATACAATAGATAATATTTTTTAGCTATAAATATATATATTCCAAACCATCTATGCCGTTTAACCTTTTTGAATGGCTGTGACATAGGCTTTTAATTTTGCTTTTATGCTTTCAGAAATTCCATTCTAAGTGTCTTTTGTAGGAAAGGCAGATATTTAAACAATAATAGACTTTTGGCAATGTACCCCGTAATATTTAAAAGGCCAAGAGATATATTTACTGGAAAAAGTCTGATTAGAGGCATTATTCTTATTGTTTTACTTGTGGAAAATATTTTGGCAGTAACCCACATCTCTCTGCAGCAGTAAATGGTCTGGTAAATTAGAAAGCCATTACACTGTTTTCAGTGAAGGAGAAAATAAAGCAGTGCTATTTTTATATGATCTAGTGTGAATAAAATTCTAAAGCATTTCCAGAGATCCACTTGAGGTTGCAGAAATGTAAATTAGCTTGCATTAGCAAGTCATAAAATTCGCTGGTAAATACCAGGTAAAGAGCAAAAAATGATTTATTTTTTGGTCCAAATCGAAGTAATTTTTTAAGTCATTAATGGGCATATAATTTGTCCTTTTCTCTGTTTCTCTTCCCTTTTGCCTTGGTGCTGGTAAGTTATGCCTTTCCAGCACATTACTGGGCTTTCCCTGTAGCTTTGAGCTGTGCCTGGCATGTTGGATTCCAAAGAATGGGCAACACCTGCAACTGATGCTGCATGGGCAGGGTGGAGATATCCCAAGGAAGGCACTTTTGCCAGGCAGCAACTCTGAATGCCAAAGCCCACTCATTCCTCCCTTCCTGTCACAGAATCCCAGAATGTTAGGGGTTGGAAGGGACCTCTGGAGATCATCTAGTCCAACCTCCCTGCCAGAGCAGGATCACCTAGAGCAGGTTGCACAGGGCTTCATCCAGGCGGGTTTTGAACGTCTCCAGAGAAGGAGACTCCACAACCTCCCTGGGCAGCCTATTCCAGTGCTCTGCCACACTCAAAGTAAAGAAGTTCCTCCTCATGTTCAAGTTTGTGCCCATTACCTCTTGTCCTGTCACTGGGCATCACTGAAAAAGACTGGCCCCATCCTTCTGACACCCACCCTTGAGTTATTTATAAGCATTGATAAAGTCCCCCCTGAGACTTCTCCAGGCTAAAGAGCCCCAGGTGCCCCAGCCTCTGTTCGTGAGAGAGATGTTCCAGCCCCCTAATCATCTTAGTAGCCCTCCGCTGGACTTTCTCCAGTAGCTCTCTGTCCCTCTTGAACTGGGAAGCTCAGAACTGGACACGGTACTCCAGATGTGGCCTCACCAGGGCAGAGTAGAGGGGGAGGAGAATCTCCCGTGACCTGCTGGACACACTCTTCTTAATGCCAGGATGCCATTGGCTGCCTTGGCCACAAGGGCACATGGCTGGCTTATGGTTAACTTGCTGTCCACCAGGACTCCCAGGTCCTTCTCTACAGCACTGCTCTCCAGCAGGTCAGCCCCCAACCTGTACTGCTGCATGGGGTAATTCCTCCCCAGGTGCAGGACCCTACACTAGACCCTGTCTCCTGTGCATCTGCCCCGGCCCTAATTAGACCCATTGTGCAGGTGCCATTTCCCCTCCATCCTTGCAACACTGCACGAGGCTTCCTGCTTGTGGCGTTTACAGAAGAGGAAAAGGCCTAAGACTCACTGCTAACCTGCATCTTATGCCTTTCCTCAAGGCTGGATGTGGACTCTTTGTCTAGTTCTGCCTGGGTGGTTAAAAAATTGTCAGCCTGCTGTCGCAGTGCCTCCTAGTTTGCCCAGAAAGCGGGTGTCTCTCACTAGACAGATACAAAGCCTCACAAAAGCAGGCTCTGGGTTTCATTGCCCTACTGTCATGAAGTTTAAAACCTCCAAGAGTAAAGAAATTTCAGCACTTATCTCAGTGGGTTTAGAAAGAATACATTCTGCCAAGCAAAGTCTACCACTGTTGCTGACACAATTAACTAGTTATGTCTATAGGAATCCACAGCGTGCAGGCAACCCCTGCCGGCATGGCATGAACCCTCCTCACCTGGCAACGTGACGGGGTCCGTGGGTGTTACACCATCTCACTGCAACACGGAAAGGCTGGGCTAGGCTGTGTCCAGTGCTTTGCTACGGCAGCACTGGGTCCAGGCCGAAGCGCAGAAGTGCAGATTTGCATGTATGCCAGCAACCTGCAGTTAAGCATCACTATCAAGCGAGGGGAGGCATTGGGCTGTACACAAGGCAGTTTGGACCAACATGTGGTTAGGTATGAAGGAAATCAATCGGTTACAGAAGTTAGGAGACGGAGGGAAGTGTAATTTTTAAAATGCAACATGCACCTTCAAGTCTACTGAGGAGAAGACAGTGTCTAGCGTGACTGTATGAACTGTGTCATCAGAGCCCAGCAGCAGTGCAGTCAGATGGTGAATTGCTTTGTGGTAGGGTGACTATCCCGTGGCCAAGGTGGGCACAGCTCGACCCCACGGCACCAGCCCAGAGCACCCCTGCTCATAGACTAGCTTGGGCAAAACAGAAGAGGACAGAGAAAATGAATTATTAACACAGAAGACATTTCGAGTCAGCTCATGTTTGCTGCCGGTTTTGCTAATGTAGGAGCCAAGATTGAGAGCAGGAGAGCATTTAAGTGTAAAGGAAGAGTAATTCCAACTTCACTGTGGTAAAGGAGAGTAAAAAGATATCAAAGACATCTAATGAGAGACCTAGAGAGACTCCTAATGAACGCTTGTGAAGCATGTGAGACTGCAGTCAATATTTGTATCACTGATGCAAGAAAGTACAGAAGAGAAGTCCCGGATGCTTAGAAAGAAAAAATCCCCTGTAGCTGTCCCTGCATTCAGAATGAGTTAAATAAAACTTGACACTCCACCTTGTAAAGAAGATGGAAAACCACGGGAAAAGGGCGCCAGCTCATTCTAGATGGAACTACACTGCTTGTAGATTACGTTTAATAGAATTGGTGGAATTTAAATAAAGATCTAGGAGAAAGCCAAATGCCAAATTCCTACAGTAGCCAGTAAACACTGCAAAAGAAATACAGCTTAACATTTCAAGGGGTGAATTAAGAGAACAGCCCACATCTGTTAGATCTGTAAAGTGTTAAAGTGATTAATTATATCATTGGAAATAGGCAGTCAGAAGCTAAAAACCACATTGATGTAGATGCAAAATTATTGAAAAGATAAGAACATTTAACTTGGATGAAGATAAGACTGATACATTACAGAAGGTACGATGATTCAGTGTATTACTTTGAGGCTGGGCTGCACCTGCACCAAGGCAGTTTCCATTGGGCCTCAGGGAATAATACAGCACCTTCGAGAGTTCGTAAGTTTAGTGAAATAAAATTGCAGTGTAATGGGTTTGCACCCCACACACAGGAAGGCCAAAAAGGACTGTGGTCGGTTGGCACTGACTGGACACCAGATGCCCACCAAAGATGCTCTATCACTCCCCTCCTCAGCTGGACGGGGGACAGAAAATATAACGAGAGGCTCATGGGTTGAGACAAGGACAGGGCAGAGATCACTCACCAGTTACTGTCACGGGCAAAACAGACTCAACTCGAGGAAAAAATTAATTTATTACCTATCATATCAGAGAAAAGTAATGAGAAATAAACCCAAATCTTAAAAACACCTTCCTCCCACCCCTCCCTTCTTCCCGGGCTTAACTTTACTCCCAAGTTCTCTACCTCATCCTCCTCCTCATGACACAGGAGGATGGGGAATGGGGGTTGTGGTCAGTTCATACCTTGTTGTCTCTGCTGCTCCTTCCTCCTCAGGGGGAGGACTCCTCACGCTCTTCCACTGCTCCAGCGTGGGGTCCCTCTCACAGCACACAGTCCTCCATGAACTTCTCTGATGGGAGTCCTTCCCACGGGGCTGCAGTTCTTCATGAACTGCTCCAGTGTGGGTCCCCCCACGGGGTCACAAGTCCTGCCAGCAAACCTGCTCCAGTGTGGGCTCCTCTCTCCATGGGTCCACAGGTCCTGCCAGGAGACTGCTCCAGCGTGGCCTTCCCATGGGGTCACAGCCTCCTTTGGGCATCCACCTACTCCAGCGTGGGGTCCTTCACAACCTGCAGGTGGATATCTGCTCCAGCATGGGGTCCTCCATGGGCTGCAGAGGGACAGCCTGCCTCATCATGGTCTTCACCATAGGCTGCAGGGGAATCTCTGCTCTGGCGCCTGGAGCATCTCCTCCCCCTCCTTCTTCACTGACCTTGGTGTCTGCAGAATGTTTCCCTCACATATTTTCACTCTGCTCTCTGGCTGCGATTGCTCCTGCACAGTAACTTTTTTCCCCTTCTTAAACATGTTATCCCAAAGGCACTACCCACCATCGCCGATGGGCTCGGCCTTGGCCAGCCGCGGGTCCGTCTTGGAGTCGCTTGGCATTGGCTGTATCAGACATGGGGGCAGCTTCTAGCAGCTTCCCACAGAAGCCACCTCTGTAGCCCACTCATGACCAAAACCTTGCACCACAAACCCATTACACACGTGCAAAGGCTTTGGTTAGTTCTATGGTTAGGAAACACTGAAAACAACACGTACATATAGCATCTAATTCAGTGGTGTGTGGCAATGTCCAACATGGTGTTTTTCTTTCCTCTTAATGATTAGCTCGAGTAATTCAGTGTCAGCAAACCGCTGAAGCAAAGGACCTAGCTGTATTTTCCTGTAAGTAACAATAGCCAGCCATAATATTTTAAAATGAATACAATAGCCAGCCATAAATATTTTTAAATTAATAGAAAAGGTGTCTGCCCAAAATATTTCACTGGAATCAATTTGCAACAGTCCTCTACAAAACAGCATTGATTCTGGTCTGTCTACCTTCAAACTTCGTGGAGCTGGTCTAGTGGAAGTTGTCACTGCCATGGCAGGGGGATTGGAACTAGATGATCTTTGAGGTCCCTTCCAACCCAAACCATTCTACTATTCTATGATTCAGTCTCTCTTGCTACAAGACTGGTCCTGAGAAAGGCTACAAACAAAATCATCTTGTTTACAGGCAACCTCTGGCTTTTTTTTTTTTTTTTAAGTTGGTGATGCTATTCGCTGCAGAAACCATGAACCTGGATGGACGGACACACCGAGATGGGATGGACACACTATGATCTGACACTCTGAGAGCAATCACATGACAAATTTACTATCAAGGAAACCTGGTAAATTTAAATCTAAAGTTGTAAAGCTCTACTTGAAAACACCAGGTTAATAAACTGTCATATCATTTAACATCTACTGTTAGACACCTTTGATTAGCAGCTGTAATACCCTGCTTGGTCAGAGATTAGGGGTTACTTTAGGCAGCAGTTACGTAACAGGCTCAGGTGAGAAGAGCTAATTGTAGGCCTTAATAATGATCTATTTGTCACAAAAAGCCATGTGTAAAGAAAGGCAGAGGGCCTGCGAGGTCCACCCTAGGTCCATTGGATCAAATGACCCTATAGCAGTGAAATTTGTAGACTAGTGACAGGCTTGTAGAGTTACCAAGTCGTTCTGCTATACTCCCAAGAAACTCCATTAAAAGTGGAAAACTGAGCATTTGTTTTTCCCCAGGTGTCCTGGTTTGAGCTAAACCAGAAGTAATTCTGTTCAGTCATTTTACTTTTCAGTTAAGTCTCTTCTAAGGAACGGCACTTTCTGAAAAACAGCAGCCTGTTTTTCCAGACAGTGACTGCTCCTAGCAGTGATAAGGCCTGGTGTTTACAGTTCGTACCAAGGAATGGGATGCAGAGAGGCCCTTGCTTATACTTGCTCTTATAGCAACCAAGGTCACTGCTGAATCCTGTATCCTGTGTTGAGGTGCTAGAAGTGAAAAAGGGTTAGAGAGAAATGAAAGGTCGCTCCTGCAGGGAGAAGCGAACCGGACAGGTGACCCAAAACTGACCAACAGAGTACTCCATCCCATACAAGTCATATCCAGTACAAAACTGAGGGATCACAAGGGTTAACTTCTTTGATGGCCAACATCCAAGGAGGACTGTGTCCGTTCTAGTCTGTGATCTGACCCGTGCATTCCTGAATCCAGCTCCTGCATCTCCTGCATCCCGTCTGCTGACGAGTCCAGCCTGGGACGGCCCCAGTGCCAGCCCTGCAGCGTCACATATCGTCATCAGGGGGGCTGGGCTCAGTATTGGCTCTGTGTGTATTTGTATATATTTTATTATTAATATTATTTATCTTTTCTTATTATTGTTTGATTAAAGCTGTTTTAGTTTTCTTTTCCAATCCGTAAGCCCCTCTCCTTTATTCTCTTTCCCTCTCCCTTCTGGGGAGGGAGAGGGGTCAATAGAGAGCATCTGTCATTCGTTAGTGGCAGGCCCAGCCCTAACCCATGACGCCAGGTTTAAAGACATCTATGTCACAAATAACATTCTCAATTTTAATACTGGAAACTGTTACTAAAGGCAAAAATATATCAGAAATTTAAAGCCCATGCTAAACCCCCATATTTTCTTCAGAAATAGAGTTTTGCTGAGGCAACAGCTGAGAAGTGTTGTCACATTTGCCAGGTCTGAGCTCTCACTGCCATCCAAGACCCACAGCAGACTTTTGAACTGGGTGGTAAGTCTTAAAATATAGCATTAGTAGATGATTTGTAGTGACATCCATGAAATTTCTAAAATTGCCAAATCATTTAGCAATTTCATATAGCATTTTGTAAATCCCTTTGAAAGATCTCTCACTTTATAAAACAAGTACAAAACGTACAATCCAGAGAGGCCACCTGGACAACATTCCCAAGACTGGACCCTGTATAGCAGCCATGTTTCCAGAGGACAGAAGACACCCGCTGGGATTTCAGAGCACAGAAGGCTGAACAGTTGTGATTTTTTGTTACAAGGACAGCACTCTGTAATCACAGGGGGAAAATGAAGGTATGACATAGTCCCTGTAAATAATTCATCCTATTCTAATTGACCTTTACCTTCTTTAGGAATTTTCCCAAGCATATTCTGTGCTTAGAGTGTGAAAGAAGTTCACAAGTTGAAGGACAGAACAGGCCTATTACAGTGGTTACTGATACAGACCAACGTCTGGCAGCACTGTGCTTTGGCAGACTAACTTCTAGGCAGGTACTCTGTGAGTGCCAAAAACTTTCTGGCATTTGACTAGTTTGCAACTTGTTATCTAGTTGGAGGCCAGCTTGGTAATTAGTGTTGTTTGATCCTCAATTCCTTATCAAAAGACTCCCAGAACAGTTTAGAATGTGTCTGACAGAGAATACAGGCAACAGACTGCAAAGGAACCCATCTGCTCCAGTCCCAGACTGAACTGGTGGTGGTGGGGACATGCTTTTGAATAAAGGAAACTACATCCAGATCCCTCAAGTAATCTAATCATCATAGAATGGACTAGGCTGGTTCAGTTGGATGGCACCTACAGTGATCATCTAGTCCAACTGTGATGATCCAGCACTAGTTCACTGTACTAGACCGTACAGTGAACTCTAGATCTAAGGGGTGGCACGCCGGCAGAATAGGCAGAAAGTATTTAAGCAAATTCGTTTCCCTCAAAACGAACTGTCAGTACCTTTCCACTGTAGTGCTATCCTGTGCCCTAGAAACAGTTACTAAAATCAATATAGGGGAACAGATTTCTAGTCTTGTCCTTCCATTTCTTCAAGAGCAAGACAGAGAAAAATAATGAGCCAGATTTGGCTACTTTCACTAGCAATTTTCCCTGCAAAGCATTGTTTTCTTCAGTGTATTATTAAGGGTATATGCACTACCCAGCTATAGACGGTAAGAGGATCAATGCTGAGCAGGCAGTACTCACTGAACAGTTAGAGCTTTCCATTTTACTAACCAGCAAAAATATCACTATTTAAGATGTTTCTTTCCATTTGAGCTGAATCATTCAAAGAAAAAAAAAAAAAAAAAAAAGACATGGACCTGTTCACTGTAACAATATTCTTAAACAATTTTTGTTTCTGAAACTAAATGAAACACCTTTTAGAGCAGAAACAATTTTAATAAGGTCAAAGTGTATAAAAACTATCAGTTACAATATTAGGTGAACAGAAGATTAAAGTAATTGTGGCCTCACTGGACAACATGTATTACATACCTCGTTACTCATTTGAAAGACAACTGGGACACTTTTTTTTAAGCAACAGTTTTATAACTGTCCATCCCACATGCTTATTCTGTCCATCCCACTGCTGCCCCAAATGCAACAGTTGCACATTTCAGAGGAGCCTGGAGCTAGAAAGGTTTAACTTATCTTTATTGATTCAATTCATACACTTTTTAACAAAACTTTACCAGATTTTCTTTTAAAGCTTACTTGCAAGTCATGGTTTACAGGCAATATTCTACAACCTAGCTTTGGTAGTGGTTGATGTAACATTTTAAAAAATATTTGCTATTCACACAATTTGCATTAGATGCAAATTGACCAGGACTGAAACAAAAGTTAAGACAGTTGAAGAGGCTAAAAAGGTATTTTAGACAATCACTGAAAGTCTTTACTGTATCATAGTCACTTCAAGTGTCGTAAAGCAGTTTTCTACAATCTTCAGCTTTTCTTCAGAAAGCAGGTTTTCTTGCTTCAACTGCCCAATGAGAGCTTCCAAGGACCTGAGTCTGCCCAAAGTTTTTATCTCCTGCATTTCAAGTAGAGTGATCTTAGAGTGAAGCTTTGTAATTTTTTGCCAAAGGTGATCTCTGTCTATGTCTTGTTTGCAGTATGAATGCTCAGTTTGTAATACTTCACTTCCACCATACGCATTCATATAAACAGATTTATCTGTTTCTGTCTCCTCTGGGTCAAGAAATTCTTGCTTAATAGGCAGGAAAGAACCATTAACTATTTCAGGCTCTTCTGGGCTCTCGGCTGGCACGATAATAGCAATGACAGATTCTTCACTTCCACTGAACTGCTCAATAGTTTGTGTGACGGTGCTCAGTAAAACTGCATTTTCACTTGTTGGCTGTACTTCAACAGAACAGCCTACAACATGAGCGTTAGGATTTTCAATCGCATAGTCAGTAATTGAACCTAAAGCATTTTTCAGTTTCAGAGATGAATTCAAGTAGTCAGGGTCTGTAAATTGCAAGACTGTAGCTGTACAACCTCCTGGATCCTCTACAGAAGTATGAACAGTGGTAGCTTCCATGCTCTGGACTGCTGCTGCCATTAAAACAGGGTTAGGTTGATGTATATGCTGCTTAGATGAATGATCAAGAATGACACTGCCTGCCTGAAAGCCTTCGCCATTTTGAAGTTGCAGGTTTTGAATTTGCAAGGGTTCACTCAATGCAGTTGGGCAAACTACTGCTTTTTCATCTACATTTTCTGCAATTACAAGATTTTTCTTTGGTGTACAAGGTTCAAGTGACACAGATGCCTTCTCTGACTCTACCTTTGTATTTGTTTCCTCCAGGTCTTCTCCCTTTGGCTCTTGCGGGGTGTTCTGAGAAGAGACTTTTTCCTGGAGAAAAAAAAAACCAAACAACACCCCCCCCAAAAAAATTCAACCATCTTGTAACTAGGAAATCACTTGAACATAAAAAAAAAAAAAAAGGGCAAGTCTCATTCCACAGCATGGTACTGCATAACTAGCAATTTGTATGGGCACATTTAAAAATTACACCAGAGACCTGAAAATTCATGTGTCTTCCTTAACTTTGCTTCAGGTCCTAAATGTTAAAATATTATTTAAAAGCTCTAAAGGCAATATTACACTGTTTGGTTTTTTTCTTTCTCTTTCAAACTCTAAGGAACTTTACTGATTTACACAAGCCATCATAATTTTAAAAGCATTTGAAGGGAAGTGGCTAGAGAAACCTGTTTGACAAAGACTGGCTAGCATCTCCTATTACCACCTGAAACACTGTATTAAATATACGCATATTAAGCACAAGATTTTTGCATTAAAGATGCCACAAAGTTGTTTTATCCGGTTATGGCAAATGTTTAGTCATGTGGTGCACCCCAAAGAGAATTTAGTAACAACAACAACAAAGACTACCAACACAGGCTCACAGAACAGTGAAACATATTCATGCACAAAACACAGACGTGGATTTTTAAACAAGCAATTCAATTCTGAAACTAAACTTCACAATTCATGAAAAATGGAGGGTTTCTTTGGATGGATAGAAATTTTAACAGAAGGATAAATTTTTAACAGGACTGTAAACAGAATTTGTTACTGAAAGAGGGACAATTGAAGGTTTTCCTTTTTTAGCCACCTTCTTTCCCCCCTCTCCACATAAACTACATCACTACATGATTAAAGATCAGTATCCAAAAAAGTTTTTGATCTGTCAGTCAATGAAACAAAAATACACTGAGTGAATTTTTTTTTCTAGTAGGTTTGATTATGAATAGACCAAGTTGCAGAACGTGTACTCATGTGAGGCCTGTGGACAAAATCAAAAAAACCCAGAACAAAACAAACACAACAAGAATAAATTTTAACTTTGCTAACTAAATATAGAACAGGAAAAAAAAAAAAAAAAAACAGGAAAAAAAAAAAAAAAAAAAAAAAAAGACAGGGGATGGGGGAGAAAAGGCCAGGCTGAAAAAAACCCATTTTATGATGGAAAAGATAATTTCAAAGTGTATATTCATAAAAATATGTATGTAATCTGAAGTCTCCTAAATACATTATATCTTGTAATTTGATTTTATACGAAACTTCAGTGTTAAAGGACTGAAAAATGTATAGAAAAATAGAATTAATTTGGTTACCTTTATCTTTTCAAAGGTCATAGCTAACATCACATCAATCTTGGGGATTTTGAGAGAAAGAAGTATTTCCCTTTCTCTGTTCTACGAGCAGATGTAAAAGACCTTCTCAGACTAAACTTTTTAACTAGACAAATCTCTTATGAAAGAAATTAGGGAAATGTGCTCCAACTCCTTGCCTATCAAAACTGACAGTAAGGTTGACAGAAAGGCACCAAAACACCTCTCTGGACAGAGCTGCTTGACGACCTTTACTTGCACTGGAAAGCTTCCTTCTGCATCTGTTCCTGCCCTCACACTCTCACAACAGTCTTCAAAATAAAAATCCTCACAAACTAATGCTGAATGGTTACTGACATTGAAATGCAGGCAACTATCACTGCTCGTGAGACACAAACATTCTTTATTTAGGAGAAGAAATAAATAAGCCATTAAGCATTTCAGGGAAGATATCCTTCACTTGCTTTGTAATACATAAAGCAAGGTAGTGGAGAACAATACACAAACAACGCAACTCTTCCTTTTCTTTGCTGCTCTCAGTTTTCTAAACCAAGGGTTTATAGAGAAGTGTTGAAAGGCAGCTTGGGACTTTAGCTTCTTGTTCCTCTGCATTGACTTGAGAATACAATAAGAAGGGGGTTTCTCCCCAAATAAGGACAGGT
Source organism: Leptosomus discolor (assembly GCF_034619465.1). NCBI lineage: Eukaryota > Metazoa > Chordata > Aves > Leptosomiformes > Leptosomidae > Leptosomus > Leptosomus discolor. Next base: position 187,467,562 of record NC_141391.1, read on the forward strand.
CTTTCCCACGTCTTTTTGAATATTCAGTCTATGTAGAAATTTCAGTTTTGGGGCAACTACGGAACCAGTGGCCAAGTCAATGGATATTGCTGATTTGCTGAGGTGGTCACTGACAGGATATGTGTGGATGTTTAGAAAGGTGCAGTCAGAAGCGTGAGATTCAAGAAAATAATGCCAGACAGACAAGTAAGACCCCAGGAAAGCAACTTCGCAGTATCACAGATATCAAGAACTGGCATCTCTTTTCTTCTGATAGCAGGGAAGTGATGGATACATTGAAAGGAAGCACAGAATATTCTTCACCCAAACTGGATAAACTTATCCAGGATTTCCCATATATATTGCTAATGCAAAAATAATTAATTCTGAAATGCCATCAGTATGTTCTTGGCAACTTGACTGCAAAAAAAGTGTGTTAACTTCGTACCTCCACACAGTACACTTTCGCAGGTGTCCTATGACTGGTCTATGGTCACACGTGAAATGAGAGAGAATCAAAAGGTGGGTAAACACTGATTTTTCTTTTGGGGATAATCACATAGTTTATCTGCAATTACACAAAAGCACAGGGCAGCTAGTCCAGTTCCAAAGGCAGGGCTCCCTGTTACAATGACAGCACAGGGAAGTGAGGGATATATTGAAGCACGGGGCTGGGAGGAAAGATGTATTGCTAAGTTACTACCACCATAGATTGCAAGATCTTCTATTCTTATATTTGAGAGATTCACCAAGATTGCTTTTTCTACAGAGTCAAAAGCAGTCTGGTCAACACTTGCAGCTATCCAAGAAGACAGACAACTTTGTGACTAAAAATGAATTATTTTGCAAAATTAATTAGCCACACATTTAAGTTTCAGCAATTTAGCCTTGATAATAATTACGGTCTTTCCATTTCTCCCACCTCCAGTATGACGATCCAGAGGAAGACAGCTATGGGCCAAAAGAGAATTAGCATAGCTTTGATCAAGATTAGGTGCCTGTGTAGCACAGTATTTTTATGTAACCAATGGTGCAGATCAGTGAAAGACAAGATGGAAGTGTCTGTGTGGCACACCTTCACCAGCCTGCACTCCCAAGCTCTTAGGTGTTAGAGAGGTTAGCAAACGGGAAGAGAAATGTGTAGTTTGAAAGTAATACATTCCAAAGCCAGTATTTACGTACAGTTAATAAAAATCTTTAAAAAAAAATAAAATATTAATTAAGAGTAATCACACAGGAAAAAATACTTAGAATCATAATATTCTCATAGGAAATTTATTTTCCTATGGGAAATTTCCTATTAGAAATGTTTCTGAAATTTCCAATTAAAAAATATATTGACCCTTCAGTCAAAGTATGGGAGGTTGTTCTTCCTTTACACTATGGAATCACACATTTATTTTGTGTCAGTCCTGACACAAAATGACAGAATATTTCGATGGAGGGGAATTCTATCTTTAAAATAAAATATGAATATATTACAGCTAAATAGAACATCTGTACTACACAGTTGGTTAGCTTTGTACTAAAATAAAAAAAAAAGATAGGAACACATTACCTTATCATCTGGGGAAGAGAAAATTGTTGGTACAGCAGTGTGTTTCAAGTATCGTATACCCCATCGCACATCAAGGGAATCGGGGGTAAAATGATCGCTGCACAGAAGCTGGTGCTTACTTGGAGTCCATGCATCTCGCTTCATATTCCGCAACCATTTTTCAAGTCTCTCTTTATCATGAAGTGGAAATCTTTTTCAAAGCAGTTGAAAGAACAAACAAAACCACAAAAAAAATGTTATTTTTTCCTTTCTTCTCTCTTTTAATAAGAATATCTCATTGTTCCTTACAAGGCAGTCTTTCCTTACAAAGAAATTAAAATAAGCCTTTAAAATTTTTTTTTAATATGAAATGCTCATCAGGATGTCACTTAGTTGTTAATCCAAAAATTATCCAAATTATTTCTAGTTGGATATTTGGTCCAGAGTTCAGCAGCAGATTTCTACTGATTTCTGCTGGCCAAGGGTTTCAGAACCCATGGCTGAGATGTTCTAAAAGGTTTGATCCTGCAATACTTGCTCAGAAAGTAGTTCTGCTGAAGTCCATTGAAATACTCCAACTTCATTTAAAAACAGTTAGGTCTGGTCCTCATTTTAGAAGTAGTATTTGTGGGGCTTTTTTGATTACTAGACAAAACTAGTAATGAAAACATTTGTTACTATTTTTTGTTTAATAGAGTATCTCTGTTTGCAACTGTAGGATGTAAAAAGTATGAGCTGTTGGCAGTATGATGGACAACAGCAACATCCAGACACATCCAGGTGCCTACAGCCTCTTTTCAAGAGCCATTTTGTTTTATTACTCCCTCTTCCCTTAGCTCTTTCTTCCTTCTAATTAACAACCAGTTCTTTTGGTGATGCTTATTACCATATGTTTATGGAACCTCAATGCACACAAAAATTGGTTCTGCAATAAGGTATTCCCACATAACAGAAGGTTGAGAGTGAGCCTGGAGTGCCCAGTGTCACCTGAATGCTATGACAGGCATCAGCCAGTCAGGCTACTTCTTGGCAAACCTAGAGCCCACCCTCAAATCCCTGAAGCTGCAGGCTTCCTCCAAAAGCCACACATGGCAATGACACCCTCTTACACAGGCCCACAGTGTTCCAAACTTAGCTGATTTGGAGAGGAAGACACCCAAGATTCACAGGATAAATGAGCATGTCCTCGCCCCTTCCCCAGTCTTTTGAATTTGTTGCCATTTAAGTTTTAAAGTTACCAAGGAAACAGAGCAAGCTTTTGATGCATTTGGCTCTGGGTGTCTGCAGGAACACAAGGAATAATGCTGGCAAGAACACACTAACCTCTCTAGGACAGGTTAGAGGTTCAGCCTTTTCAAATCCTGCCTGCTTAGACTGTGTAGACCAAATAGCAGCGTTGTGTATGCTATACAGCATGCCCCATGAGTAACAGAGCTCAGCCTGGGATGTTACTACATAGGTCCAAAAAAGACTCTCAGTAAAGGGATGGCTTCTTTCAACTGAAGGTCATGCCACCAATCACACCCTCTCCAAGGTCTTGAGAACATTTCCTTCCAGTGCTGTAACCCTTGCAACACAGCACTCACTGCTTTTCCACAGTCAGCCAGCTTCAGATGGGAAACAATCTGTAGTCAGAGACAATGTTCAATAGTGAAATTTATCATTAGCTTAAGCGCAACTTTGCCAAGACCTGCTCGTGCTTCAATACCCCCTTACTCATCAAGCAAATTTGGTGTAAACTAAATATAAAAAAAGAAAAACGGAAAGAGGAAGTGGACAGAACTTATTCAGCAGCTGCCACCACTGCACAAGTCAGAGAGGTGAAGAAATAAAACAAAGAAGGGCAGTTAGGCCACCTGAGCATCGGTCACAATTAAAAAGTTCAGAAGGGGCTCACACCCAAAACCACAGAGCAGCAGAGGACCTCTTTGGGGTGAGGCAAGGGAATAAAACTTGCAATTCTTATCAGTAGTAGTTGCCAATGTAGGGCAAGAGATCTGTCAATTAAGTCTCAGCACCCCTTCTACAGGGCCATGATACTTGTAATGCAGCACCATCCAATGGCTAGATAAAACAGCTGTGGTTTTGCAATCATCTTTACACTGATGCCTTGCACTTGAATATAAGTATGTACCAGCACTCGAACTTGTTTTGATCATCCATGTGGCGTTCACATTCTCTAAAGCAATATAAATAATGTATTTCTGCTCATTTTCATGATTGTTTTATGATGAATCACACATTAGAGACATGCCAGGAAAGAGAGCTTTCCTTCAATCTAAACTAAAATCCTTTTCAAAGCAGTCTTCCTATGGGTCTTCCTACATAGCCTTCCTGATCTTGGAATAAAAATGACCACTCAGCAACTGAAACAAAACTTACTTTGAGGCATAAATTTTACCAAAACAGATTTTGAGGCTAGTTTTGAGATTTATTCTGTTGACAAATGCTTATCATACTTTCATCCAACAGAAATACATGAACATTCAGTTACCTGCACCGTGCTCCTCTCAGGGTTGAGAAACCCTGTTTTTAACTCACCATTCTGGGAATCAACAGCCACGTAACCACAACAGTACAGAGGTTACTGCAGGCCTGGGATGGTGACTAATCACTCAGGTGGCCGGACAGTACTATGCAGCCACCATAAACTGGGGTTTGGTAACCAAGCTAGTTAGCTTCCAGGTAGCTCAGCTGCCTCCGAACAAAGCAGCAATGCCTCTGTCGGCAGCATAGGCAAGAAAATAATTCTAGTAGGAACATTTAATTTTAAACGATCAATATATGCTTACCTGCCTACTCTGCCGGGCCCTTATCTTAGCTTGCAAGCTGTCAAATACAGGGTACTCAGCTCCTTCACCATTAAGTCAACGCCTCCACTAATGCCCTGCTGAAACACCCCTTCCACAAAAGCTGCCACGCTTGAAATAAACCGGGGTAACCGGTGCTACTTAGCTCTAACAGCTAAACAGCCTCATGATTATAAGAGCAAGTTTTATTTTTCAGTCGAATCTCGTTGGTTTTCACTTGACCTATTCAAGAGCCCTTCGACGCTTCTACACCTCTCCCTCAAGCAAGCACCGGCCTCTTCGCGGGGCGAGTGGTGTGCTTAAATACCCAGCCTGAATTCCCTACGCCTTCCCCCCCTCCCCGAGACGAGAGCGCTATTTACCTTCAGCCTCTCGGGACCAGGCAGGGTCCAAAGGCGACTACGAGCCCCGAAAGTGAGTTTCTCGGCCATCTATCCCCCGCCAGGCCCCTGAGGGGCAGCTGCGGGCCTCACCTCGCTCGGGGCCGGCCCCTTCGGCGCTCGCTATCCCCCGGGCCATCCCCCGGGCCTGGGCCCTGCCCGCCTCCCCAGCCACTCACGGGTAGAAGCTCAGCTTGCGCTGGTCCCTGGCGCTCTGGCCCCCTCGGTTCTTGCAGCAGGACGCGGCGCAGTACCGCGGCATGGCGGAGCGCAGCGGAGCGGGGCGGACCGGGCGCCGAGCGGAACCACGGGCGCGGCGGCAGCGGGGGCGCGGGGGCAGGAGTCACGGGGACAACGGCCGCCTCCGCCGCCTCCCCCTCCCACCGCCCCTCGCGTCGGGGGGAGGAGCCCCGCCCAGTGGCAGCAGCCGCAGCAGCGGCCGCCCGCGTGCGCCGCGTCACGTGGGGCCGAGCGGCCAATGGCGCAGCGCTTCGTGTAGGAATCGCGGTCGGGGCGCGGGGGGCAGGTCTGCGCGGGCGCGGGTGACGGCGGGGCGGGGCGTGAGCGGCGCGCGGGGCGGAGGGGCAGCGGCCTCTGGGCTGGCGGCGGCGAGCGAGGGGCGAGGTGAGCGGCGCGGCGGGGACCGGGGCGGCAGCGGAGGGCCTGGGCCGCTGTGAAGGGCTTGGGAGGGCCGAGGGTGCTGAGGTAGCTGGAGGGAAGGCGGACGCGGGAGTGGGGGGGGGGGCAGAGAGGTTAGGGGTTGCTGGCGAGCCTGCGGGCGGGGGTGGGGGGGGGGGTGGCTGGGGACGGTGTGGGTGGCTGGGGACGGTGTGGGAAAGGGGGGACGCTGGGGCTCGGTCTGTGGGATTTATTTGCTCTCTGGGCTCTTACTTGTCGGTAGGCCTGTCTGCTGTGGTCTTTCCCAAGCCTGGATGACTTGGAGGTGGGACAGCGTCGTTTAGTGTCGCTGGTGTCATCTGCCGAGGTCTGGCTCGGCCTCGCTTTGTGGTGCGGCTCTAGCGAGGCTCATTAGGGGTCTGGCCAGGGAGGGTGATGCCAGGGGAGGCTCTGTCTTGTTTCTGTGTTCTTCAGAGGAAGACTCAGGAGCCTTCTCCTGGGTTTGCTTTTCGGTCACTGTAGGAGAGGCCAAAGAAAGTACAAGCCCCCCAGTTTGACAGACTCTCCTGTAGCTGGCTGTGGACTAGGAGACTTGCTTACTCATCGGGTTAGTCGTGATATGAGAACCAATGGAAAACTTTGGTACCGTTCTTACTACTAATAAATCGTTTGCAAAAATATTTATGTGACATCAGTATTCCACTGGATAGTGCGTCACATGTAACCAGAGCAGTAGTGATGCCGTGGATTTTCTGAGTATGTGACACTTCGTGAATATAAGCATTTACCTAAGGTCGTGGCTGATTACTCTCAAAGAGAGATGGAATAGGGCATTTACATTGCAAGGTGGAAGTAGCTCCTCGTTTTCTATATGTGACAGGTTTTATTCCAAGTACATCATTCTTAAACATCTCTTCATCATGCGTCTGATAAAGAACCCATTGAGTGTTATCACCTTTATAATACTTTTGATAAACATTAGGCAGTATACTTCTTATACCAAGTTTAATAGTAGTTGAGATCTGTAACTACTTATCCAAATGAGTTAAATAGTTAATCTGTGTTAATAAAATCTTTATTGGTAGATGAACCCGAATGAGATATAGTTCTTGATAATTGTTAGGAGGGACTGTTCTGTGGTGTGATCTTGATGTCAAGAAGTATACAGAACTTAACAAATTCTGGAATGCATTTTGAATAACTACTCTTGAGTTTTTTCCTGGAAAGTGAAACTTTTCTGTAACTCTTGATCAGGAAACTAAGAGAGAAGAGACATAAGCAGAATAAGTGTTCAAAAGACACTTTATTTTGAAAACGGTTGTAAAAATAGTTAGGGATGGCAGGGTGGAGGTCAGGCGTTTTAACATCTTACTTGAGAGTAGCAATGCCAAGATGCTGACAGCATATGAAATAGGTATTTTCTGGAAAGTAAACTCAATAATTGATGATAGTGTCTAAATATAAGACTTACTATATCTTTGTAATAACCTTATAAGTTTTAAATGCTGCTTATGTTGGAGTTTCCTTCATATTTGAGTTTATTAATATTTAATATTTTTAAAAATATTTTAGTTTCATTGAGTTGTTAAAGGGCAGCATTAAATCTGTCTACATTCTTTAAAAAATAGTGTAACTTCAGTACTGATAGTTTTTTTTGATACGCTTTAGAAGGCCAGATAAAGCTAGGGGTGGTGTAGCTTAAAACTGCATTCCAGAGGTCCTAATATAAAACTGTAGAAAAGGAAATCAGGTGTAATTCATTATCAAGAGTAAAGAAGTTGAGAAGGTTGGGCAGAGCAGAAAACTTTAAAGGAGTGTCTCGATATTCTCAGGCTCTGATGAGCTTGGGACTTATAAAAGAGGGTTTGGCTCTTAATGATGGACATAAACTGCTGGGTTTAGCTCTTTTCAGTGTTTAACAGTGGAAGCAGGGAGGTTAGCCTTAAGACAGTGGAAGCAGGGAGGTTAGCCTTAAGACAGTGGAAACAGGTGGTTATATGAGCACAGTGCAGGTGTGGGGAAATGAAGTAAAATAAAAATCATCTCATGTGTGAGATGAAGATGTAAATCTGTATCTATGAAGCGCAAACAGGCCGAAAGCCTCAAAAGTGAGGAAGGGTGTACATGTGTGAGCAGTTCTTAGTGCCCAGGTAGCAAAGTTTCAGGTTAGTGAACTGGTGAGAGAAAATATATGGAAAAGCTTTGGAAAGGCTTGTACTAAAAATACATCTAGTATCATGCATGAAGGATGCTGAAAAGATCTGTCCCTTTGGTATCTAAGTACACTGATCAAAATACAATTTGTTTCAACTGCTGCTACTTAACACTTGATATCATGCAGGCTGCCAGCCAAAAGAAATGCTTAAGAGAGCATGGGTACATTAATCTAGTGAGGTTTTTGCTCTTGCCTCACAACATTCATTTTACCCCCCTGACTTACCTATTAGATATGCTGGGGATTTTTTCCTTTTTTTTTTTTTTTTTTGATGCTTGGGTGTTAATTTTCTTTAGAGGATATGGACTTCCTATATTAAAGGCTTAATTGTCAAATAATTAAAAGTTTTGAACTCCATGTGACAAATGTTTGGGCCACATACCGTCTAAAAGTGTTCTAACTGTAATGGCGCTCAGACTGTAAGGCTGTGGTTTATTCACCTTTCAGGAAAGTAATGCTGTTTGTCTCTTTGAGTTGTACTTGTGGTACACTCAAATCAGCGTAATCTGGTGAGGGGAATGTGTTACTTCTAGCATGTTCAGGGCCTTGTTGTACACCTTCCTGGTTAGGTGACAGCCAGCATTCTGTCTTTGAACATTCATGTTTCTATACTCTGTTTTAAATATAATATGCACAAGCCTTGGAAAACAGTTTGATCTCCTCTTCTGGTAGGAAGAGTGCGCTCTGTCCTTCATAAAAATCATGAAAGATCATGTGGCTATGTGGACCTGGTTTTTCTTATGACTTCTTTAGACTGCAGCTTTTTCCCTGAGTTCTAGCGACAGGTTTCTTTTAAAATGTAACTTTTTGACAAATAGGTTGTTGAAAGGAAACAGTTAAAACTTAATTTTTGGTGAAGCTGGGTGTCTTGTATGGAAGACTTTTTGAGTTTGGTTCAGACACTGAGAGTTTCATATGTAAACCTTTATATGCAGTGGTATTTATCAGATGAATTATTTGGTATCAAAGATACAGTAGATTTTATTTCACATACAGCCTAATATGAAACTAAGCTAAGCCCAGCCCATTGTAAAGTAAAGGAAAATGTGCCTCACTTGACCGAACTCTGTACTCTGAGTGTTTTCCTCTTTATCATGTTCACCTTAGGTCACTTAAGTGACTGTCTGAAGCTGAGCATAAGTGTGTAACAGCCCTGTCATCCTGCACCTCGCAGTTGGTCTCTTGGCCAGTTGTGTTTTCAGGCTGTCATTGTTGCAGAAGCTAATCAGTGAATTGGTCTTCCAGTACTGAACGGGTTTTTGCAATCTGCAATTGGTTTAGAGCTGCTGTGTTTATGGCCCTAGAACTCAAGGGTTCCTTTACAGCTAGTTCAGGTATGCCAGCGTGAACGGCTTGATTCAGTGAAATGTATTGTGTATCTGCGTCAGCGTGTCTGTGGGAGAAAGTGCAATTAAGTACAGGCGTAAACCAGAGATGAACACTGAAGTGTGCTTGTGATGCATGTGAAATGTGAATTTGCATATTTTCATTTACGTATTCTGTGATGAAGAAAATAGTGGGATGGTGTTTGACACAGGTGGAACAATGACCTTGCATGTCTGTCACTGAGTGACTCCTTAAACATCCGGGTCTTCCTCTTCCCGCTTATTGTTGTACCTTTAAGTTGTTGTGGAACCCGAAATAACTTTTCCTTCAAATATATTTCGTTTTCTTTCTAGGAACTGGAGAAATGGCAACTCCACAATCTGTCTTCACATTTGCTCTCTGCATTTTAATGATAACTGAATTAATACTGGCTACAGAGAGCTATTATGATATCTTAGGAGTTCCAAAAAATGCATCTGACCGCCAGATCAAGAAGGCGTTTCACAAGCTGGCTATGAAATATCACCCAGACAAAAATAAGAGTCCTGGTGCAGAAGCGAAATTTAGAGAAATTGCGGAAGGTAATATATGCTGACCATTGATACATGACACATGACTTGTATCCATGAGCAAATGTGGTAACTTAAGTATACTCTTTTTTATTGAGTGAGAGGTAAAAAGGTGGGGTTTTTTTCTTAGTTCTACTTGTCCTGATTTGGCTTGACAGAACCACAGCCCAGCCATGCTAGGCAGGCTGTTAGCAGTTTGGAGTCAGCCAGAGCAGCTGAGCTGAGTTAGCTACAGGTGTAGACCATCCCATAATGTCATGGTCATTATAAAGGGGGGAGGTTTGCTGAGGAAGGGGAGCTCCTGTGGGGTTCTTGCTAGGATTCTGGCTGGGGCGCCTCCTCTTCCTGCTCCTCCTCTGGCCTTTCCCTGCTCCCAAGGGTTGCTCCCCTGTCCATTGTGACTGCTGCATGTTCATTTGGCTGAGTATAACGTTGTGTACCTGTGTTGGTATTAGTGCTGCTTCATTAAATCCGTTTTCACTTCAATCCATGGGTCTCCTTTCCTTTTCCTGATTCCCCGTCCTGGCTGATGAGGCGTCACTGGGTGATAGAGCAACTGTTACAGTTTAGCCCTGGATAGGGCCTAAACATAGATGCTACTCCTGTGATGTCAAATGTCCAGTATCAATATCTGACTTCTTTCTGTGTTCTTGCACATAGTGAGGCCTTTTACACAGTTTATGCATTCTTGCTTTTTTGGCTTATGCCTTTTGTCACAACAAATACTTGGCGGTAGGACAACTTTAGCCCTAGTGGGTTAATTCTTATCTTTTGGTCTGTCTAGTAAGATCCAGTTCAGGATTACTAGGGCTTCAGGGGGACCAAACAGCAACCTTCTGGTAACTATGGGGAGATTATAAAAAAAAAAAAAAAACAACAAAAAAAAAACAACCCAAACCAACCAAACAAAACCCCACAGCAAAGTGCTTCAGTGGTTCATGATGGGAGTACAAGACAGAACAGGGGTGCGGGAGGTTCAAAGTGGTTGTAAGGGAAAACCTTTTCACCTTGAGGATAGGCTGGTGTTGGAACAGGTTGCTTAAGTTGTACAGTCTCTAACCTTGGAGATTTTTCAGGAATGAGTGGATAAAGCCCCAAGTAACCTAGTCTGATCTCATAACTGACCCTGCTTTGAGCAGGAGGTTACAGTAGGGACATTCTGAGATCACTTCCAACCTAAAGTATCCTGTGATGCTAGGAATACACCATTTGTAAGTGCTTTGTGATAAAATTTAATGGTGGAAGCAAATAACCAAGAATAGAAAAAGGCTTGCTGAAAAATAAGGTGTACCCGCTTCTGCTCCTCGTGGACTCTTAACATCCATCTATTTATGCAGTTTTCCTGACTAAGCTAATAAGAGATTTCTGCATTTTACCTTCTTATCTGCAGAAAAGTTCTTTTGAAAGAAAGGTAGTCATCAATGTAGTGAAAGGGAGGAACGGTCTTGTTAGATACTTCCTGCAGCTGTCAGCACCTATTGCAGGAGGAACCAGGAACTCTTAAGTAAGTGTTGAAGTGTATAGAATAGTTGCAAGCCTTTGACAGATAAGACAGTGGAAGCATTTAAAATACTTAATGTTGTCAGAATGGGTGCATTTTCTGTCAGAGGTTCTGCCTTGGAACACCAGTAGCTGTAGCTGTGGTCAGATGGAAACCTAATTCCATGTCAGGTATATCCAATCACAAAATCTAGGTTTATTGTTGAACTTTTGGAAACTTGAGAATTTGGACATAGGGAGAATTAGTTCCCTTTGTCACCTGGATGTTTATATTGTTGCTTAGTTGTGACTGTGGTGTAGCTAGAAGTTGCTGGCTGGGAAGTAGCTTTGCAGACATTACATTGTGTTTCTGGGAGAGGGATGCAGCAGGCAGTTCATTTTGTTAGGCAGAGCTCCTAACTTACCCTCTCCTTCAGCCTTTCTGATTGCCACGTGTCATTGCTGTTTGCTTTCAAATATAAACACTAATCTTTATTGCTGTGTTGTATTATGAGAATTTACAATTTTGAGAATATAACCTGTCCTCATAGTGTAGATATATTTATTATTATAAATAAATAACTATTTGTTTTGAAATGGCCTATTCTGGATTGCAGAACGTTGAACAAATGTTAATCTCGATTGGGCTCTGATGAAAGTCTTGCTTAAATTTGTCCTGTTAAGGGAGTGGGAGAAAGCTGTTCTTTGTATTTGTCTATTGTTTTCTTTTTTTTCACTTAAAATGGCAATGTAAATAAACATTTAAAACTTTTTTTTTTATGGAAATAGCATATGAAACATTATCAGATGAGAATAAACGAAGAGAATACGATCAGTTTGGCCGTCATGGAGGACAAGGAAATAACGGAAGCCCGTTCCATCAGTCATTTAATTTCAACTTTGATGATCTGTTCAAAGACTTTGACCTCTTCAGTCAAAACTCACGGTCCAAAAAGCACTTTGAAAATCACTTCCGAAGCCATCGGGAAGCGCACAATCGGCAAAGACGTTCTTTCCAAGAGTTCTCCTTTGGAGGTGGACTGTTTGATGATGTGTTTGAAAATATGGAAAAAATGTTTTCGTTTAGTGACTTTGAAAACGCACACCGGCACGCGGTGCGAACTGACAGCAGGTTTCATGGATCCAGCAAGCACTGTAGGACTGTCACTCAGAGGCGAGGAAACATGGTTACCACGTACACAGACTGTTCTGGACAATAATGTTTCCTTTCTTCTCATCTCTTTTCTTTATCTTTCAACATCTTCATAATTTTTCTTGGGTTTGTGCTAACATGGAGAAAATCATTTGAACTGTTTGTTCTAAAAAACACTTAAATGTTATAAAGAAATTATAGATGAAACTAATCTTCAGAACAGAAACAACATGCATTTGGGTTGTAGATGCCTCACTAACCACTTAGAATGGGAAAGAAATAATCTCGTGGCAGAAAAAATTAGATGTATTTCAGTTTAGTAAACATTTTCTATAAATTTGAACTTGAACACAAGATAGATATTTTTAATTTCTGAAATGTAATATAATTTTTTCATCTATGCCAGTTTGGGACTGTTTGAGTTATTGAGGCATGGATTGCAGTGGAGGAGATACTTTAATTTTGAAGTGCTGCTTTTTTTATCAAGTCTTTCCAAGGTTTCACTTGCAGTTTTTACCTGATGTGGACTTTCTGTGCAAATTATCTAATTTACACAAAATAGCAGCAGAAGTGCGGACTTACCTGGGTCTTTGTTACTCTGTCCAGCATTGCAAATGTATTAACAATAAAACACTTTTAAAAGTTGGAAAATAACAGGAGGGAATATGTTAAGATTGTGCTTCACCTAGGAGAGTGATGTAGGAATTACTTTTATTTCCAAATAGCCTTTCGCTGGCCTGAAAAGATCTTTGGCTTTGAATAACCCTTACTTAAGGGATATTCATCTGTGTAAGTTTGTGTGCACACAAGGTCTTTTTTTTGTCTTTCGAAATACAAATGACTCTTTAACAAGGTTTGGAAGAGCGCACCTAAAACACTCTTATTTTATGCTTATTATATTACCACGTGTGTGATGTAGTTTCCATAGCTCAGTTTATTGAACTTAACTACTCCTCTGTGCTCTTGTGAACTTGGAACAAGCTAAGTGTGCCTCAGATTCCTAGTGTTTCTGGAAGGATCCAAATAAGAAATAGATTGTGTGTTGATTGACAGATTTATTACCTATCAGCAGGAATTTTTCAGCGTTGTGATCTGAAAGGTAAATTCTTAGCATAAATACAGAGTAAAACTGAAAATTACAGGTGATGTATTTGTCTAATGCCTTGTGGTGCCGGAATCTGCTAATAAGGACAGTACTAATGGATATCAGTTTCAGCACCATGAAAATCCATAACCAGTCTAAACTATTTACAACTAAAAAAAAGAAGAAAAAGAACCCCACAACCAAAAAACCCCACGACAAGCCCCCTGAATACTTTAACTGATGTCAGTCCAAAAGTTCTGGTTTATTTCTTAAGTATTAATACAGGTTTACTGTATTAAATTACTTCCCCTTAATGAGATTGTTGTCACCCACAAATCGCTGTCCCTTTAGAATTGTGAGCTAAGAATTTGCCTTTTGGATTGGTTGCATGAGCAAAATGAGCATTTTAAACGGCAGTGTTCTAAATAGGCTCTGAGTTCTTAAAAGCTTTATCAAAAGAGACGTAACCCTTTGCTTCTCAGATGGATATTGAAAGCTGCCTATTTGCTAAGTAACTTTAACCTTCCCTTCAAGGGTATGTATTACTGCTCGTTCAGTTTTCATTCACTAAATACTTGGAACGGATTGTTGCGTTACATTAAGTGCTTTTCCTTTTTACATGTTCTTCTTTATTTATTAATAGACTAATACCTCATATATGGTCTTTATAAAAAGCCAGTAATTTGTGCAGCATTATTGGAATGTGCAATATTCTTATAGTAGGAAAAGTGCTGGAGTGAGTGTGTGTGTCATTTCCACCCTCTTTCTGTGTAAGTAGAGAATTTTAGTTTCTTCTGTATAATTAATATATGATCAAACAAAAGTCGTATTTTGTGTAGATTTCTGCATTTTTTTCTTTAACATACTCCATCGGTCCTGTGCATTAATCAAATTATCTGCCTGATTCATACCATATGGGCATCCAAGTGAACAAATTATTAAGTTAAAGTTCTGAATTGCTTTCTCTCACAAATAGAAAGTTTATTTAGAGGGAATTTCTGTATGCATTTGGGAAGAATTGTTCACACTGATAAGACTTTGGAAGGATGTGGCCTTTAGTGTTAAATATAAGAGAGTATTAGTGAATGTCCTTTAGGGATGATGACCGCTGGAACTTAGAGGTGGGAGGCAACTCTAGAAGCAGGGTGCAAAGGTAAAATGTTCATGTCTGTCCTTGGTCTAGTGAATATTTTCTTAATTGAAAAAAAAAAAAATTGGAACAGCAGAATGAGCAGTTGTTATGCGTGGAAGAAGGAATATTTAAAGTTCCTACTTGAACCAAACCATTGACTTCTCCAAAGGTAGTTTTCTCCAGTTATGGTCTTGGGTCTGTTCCGTAATCCTGAATTGGAGCAATAAAAGCTAAAATGAGCACTGTAAACTGTAGGAAACATGGCCACCCCCAAAATTTAAGTCTGTTTTAAGTGACTGTATGAGTCCGCTGTCTTTCAGCCTGAGCTTTTAGGTGAAAATCAAGGGTCCTTGGTTGCTTCTAGGTAGCTTCCCCTCTTCAAGGATGCTCCAAACTTTATTTGTACAAAGTGTACTCGTTTTCCTTAACCCTTTAAAGTCAAAGTGTGAAACTGGTAATAAATGGATTGGGTTGCTAGTTTTTTAGCTTATAGTACCTTAAAAAGACTTCTGCCTAGTCTGTTTTTTGTCTGCTTCTGTATTAGTTCTCTTAATTACTTGTCATAGGAAAACCAACAAATACTTCCCGTTATTCCTATGGCTTTTCCAAGTGACCTTTTGGCTTGTTTTGGTTGTGATCCGAGGTAAAATCCAAAGGAGAGCTCGTCACTAGTATCGCAAGGTCTAGTGCACGGCTGCCCGTACGGCATTCCCTGCGGGGTATGCTTTGGGTGGTCTTTAGCTGAAGAAATGCAGGCAGGCGTTCCTCAGCCAGCAGTCTGCAGTTCCGCGGCCGTCGGAACACGAGCTTACAAAACATGTTATGCTTCTCACTTCTTCAGAGCTCTGGCACATTCTTTCCCTATTTATAGCGTTTGATTCACGGCAGGCTCTCCAGCGGAAGTCCTGATATGACCTTACGACACCCCTGACTTGAGGAGTTTCTTAAGTGCCATTTTTGATCTCCATATCTTGTGAAAAGACCCAGCAAAACCTGTTTTTTTTGGTGTGTGAAAAATACAATTCTTAACCATTTTTTGAAAGGCATTTATGCGTATGTAACTCCAAATGGTTAAGTTTCTAAACCTACAAAAAGTAGTGTTTTTTCATGTTTGTTTTTTCCCATTATACTTTTGAAACACAGTAGCCAGTGGAGATGAAAATACTGTAAACATAATTAGGGTGCCATTACATTAAACATGTGAAAATTGTTTGTGTGTGAGTATTTCATTTTTTTTCTTCAAGATGTAGATGGAAGCCAGGACTCAAGTGGGTTGTGTGGCACTTGTGGTCGAAACATTCCATAAACACTACGTTTTCCCTGAATGGGGTGAGGGTGTTGGCAGGGAGAAAGGAGTGGAGTTGAAAGAAATTGCCTTAATTTTATTTTTTTAATCTATTTTTTAGCGGTATTGGGAATGAGTTGGAATTTAGGTGTTATGCCTGTCAACCAACCAGGCAAAAAAGCCTGTGCAAAAGGACTTTTTTTTTTGTAGAGGCAACGGGTGTAAGAGCTGAAAGGCTCTGCCTTGAACTGCTGGGTCTCTGCCTGTGCCTTGCCCCCATGGGGAGCAGTACGGCCGGCGCTGACTGGCCTGGATGGCAGCTGAAAAGCGCAGACCCTGAAGCCAGGGTTAGGATGCTGTCGTGCTGATTTGAAAGTTGACTGCAAGACTGTGCTTGAAAGTTCTTGTGTTCTGGGTCTGTTCCTTAGGGGGTGGAGCGTATAAAAGTTTAGGGATTCAGGATGTGTCAGTGGGCTATTTGACACTAGAATGGTCTTTCCTGGAACCTAAGCAAATCTGCCATCTTAATGCAAAACCAAATCTTGAGGACTAAATATGTTGGATACAGTGGGAGATCTATGTTATATTTTTATGCTGAGGAGTTTGGGGTTTTTTTAATTATTCATGTGTTGGAAAATCACAGCAGAAGTGTCTTGGACTTGAAAGCCTTGTGTAGAGTACCTCGACTGTGCCATGTATGGGCCCATTTCAGAACAAAATGCTGTTCAGAGGCTCTGGTGGCTGACGTGGTTGAGCCTGACAGGTCTGCCCTTGGGCTGTGATTCATGTGGCCGTGCTGCTGACGTCGGGGGCAAGTGTTTCCTTGGGACTGGACAGAGACCAGCTTTGTAGAGGCCAGTTAGCAGTTGTGATATCAATTGCCTGTCAGTCACTCCTAGCATGTCAGAATCAATTCTAGGTTAAGGCTGTAACTCATCCTTGATTCCAAAACTGCTTTGAAGTGGTGCGTAGGCCCAGTGGAAAACAACATTTTGTATGGGACGTGTTACCTGTGAAGTAGCGACGTTTGATTCAGCAGCATTTCTTTTAAGAACTCCAGTAATACTGAAATGAATGTTACTGCTTGTGTCGCTCCTGCTGCGGTTGCAGTCACACCAAAAGGTGCAGTGGAGGAGCCCAGGTCACTAGGGATGGCTGCAGTATTCTGCGGAGGCTTTGAGACGTTAATGGGACATGGTGGGCCATCTTTTCCAAGCAGGTCTTTGGGACATTCCACCAAGGGATGGATGTATACCTGGTATCTACAGATACATATTCGCTGGGGGTTTTATTTATTTTGACTTGTGTTGCAGGTCTGTTGGAAGTCTGAGTCGTGTGTTTCTGTAGGCTGGCAAAAACCGACATACTTCTCAAAGAGGAGAAAGAGAGGTGCCTGACCCATCTTTGCTCAGCCTGACATCCATTCTCCAGCCGTAGGCAGCTAGGTAGGGGTGCTGACAGGAATCTTGACCGGTGGTGCTGGTGTCTGGCTGCTGTGGGAGAGCAAGCCCGACCTCAGAGCTGTCTGCTCTAGTGGGGGTGCATGGGGTGTTCCCGTTGTGCGGGTCTGATGCTTGGGCTTTGCAAATAGTGCCCCAGGCTCTTTCGGTTTGCATATGCAAGTGAGACTAAGCTGCAGAATGTTCAGGGAAATGGGTCACCTTGTGTTTTGTGGTGGGTTTTGGTTTGTTTTTTTTAACTGCATGGAGTACTTTGACAAGGAGGGAGGGGAATGAGGAAACCAGTAAACTAGTGCTGTCGAGTTAAGGTAGAGAGGACCTCTGCCAATAGTTCATTTCATGACCTTGTTGTTTGTGGGGCTGTAATGTCCCAAGCCCTAAGCTGAAGATTTGCGGCTAGCATACATCTGGAAGCCAGAAGCACAAGCAGAGACAGTTGCGGGCTGGACATAGAGGAACCAGAGTAAGTAATGTTTGCAATGATTACTCTGGTGTTATGGTTCACTCAGCTCCTTATGCCTCGCAGCACCCCTCACTGCGTGAGGATGGCAACCTCTGCCCTGGGACTTCTCCAGGAAGTAGTCAGGATGAAAATAAGTGTTTCTGTTTCAATTGCTGATCAGGACCTAGATGAAGTATTCATGTGTCGCCCTCTTTTGTCCAGGTATGGCTGCCAGACGGGAGTGTGTGGTGGTTGTGGTGGTGAGGGAATTGACCTGGCTCCAGAGAAAGACCAGGAACTGTGGAAGATCCAGGTGACACACACTAGTGGTGGTGTCCCAAAAACGAGGGTTCTTTTACCCAGCGTGCAAAAAGCTGAAAAACACAGAGTCGTGATATTTGTTTAATTCTAGTTCTGCACAGAAAAGGGTGCTGGGTGGTAACTCCACAAAGCTAGCACACCTTTTGAGAAATAAGCAGGTTCTTAATGTACAAAGTAACAACAAAGAAGAAACTGCAGGAAAGTAAGTGGTGTCACTCCTAACTTTACATATGAAAGCAGATATTTAACATTCTCTTATCCTATCCTATTGTCTTTGAGATTCTTTTGGTGCCTCCAAGGTCTGACACCTGCTCCCTCCACTCAACAACTACACAAGGCCTCCGAGTTCAAAAAAACCTGGAATTTTTGTGACTGTTAACCCTTTTCTGTGGACAACAGTGGTGTGGTTTGCCTTCCAAAACACGAATTTCCTGCAATGCAAAATGGAGCATGGTTTCAATAGTATCAACTGTGGGGCACACAGTGTATGGAGATGCAAGTCCTGGAGTGACTTCAGGGATGTTACAGATGTGCTGCAGGATATAGATGAGCTGCAGGGTGGTGTCCTTAGCCCAGTCTGGGGTGCGGAGGGTAGGGTATGGTTTCAGAGACCAGAACATCTGCTATTCAGGGTAGATGAGGTCAGCCTGCTCCAGATGGGCAGAATATTGAGTAGTCCATGTCAGCTGACCCTGAGGCTATACCTGTGTTGCTGCCTTCTGAAACTAGTTTCCAGTTTCACATCAAACCCTCCTGTTAGGCACCACTTGTTAATATAATTTTATCTAGACGTGAGAAAGAGAGAGAATACATTTTAGGTGGTTACTTGTTGATGATATTGCCATCATCTGTTCTTCATCTCCCACTGGCACAGAAGTGAACATGCTAAATGGGAAACAGGAAAGATGAAGTGAGCCTTCTCTGATGGGTCCCACTTGACTTTAATCCATTTCACTTTTGCACCTGGCGCTTGCAAGATTTTTAGCCTTGAATATGCAGAATTTTGGGTAGTGATCTAATGAAAAGTTGTGTATTATGCCCGCAGGGCAGGAGTAACATACGTTTCTCTTCTGCCGTGCAACATCAGGCACTTTAGAGAACTCAATTAAATTATAAAGCGGAGCTGAAATGCCTGTCCTGGGGCAGCCTTCGCCAGACTCCACCTGGCTGCAGTAGGGGAACCTATTGAAATGCCATGATTGTAATGCTGAGCATGCAGAGCTCCAGCTGAGGAAGAAGATACTCTTCTCCGCCCAAAGTTTTGTAATGAATGCAAACAATGACTGATTCAGTCTTTCTGTGTTACTATGTAAATTGGTGACATGAAAGTTGGTTTAAAATAATATGGCCTGTCTTTGGCCTGTCAGGCAGCTAAGCCATGCTTGGGTTGATGGTTCTGCTACCTCTTGGTAGCTCACACTTGGAGACAGGTGGGGAGGCAGGGCAGAGGCAGTGCTCGGTGTGTCGCTGGGATCAGCGTGCAGATGTTATCCGTTGTGTACAAATAAATGAAATAATTACTTGTGCAGATGGACCATATGTACAGCTTGCTTCTGCTAGATGCTGAATGCAAGACTTGTGGCTTGTTGGTAGAAGTGTTATTAAATTCAAGAAACGTACATTGTCTCCTCCTCTTCTTTCAGCCCCCTCCTGCTTGGTTTTCTTTTCACCTTTTGGTGTCTGGGACTTTACTGTGCTGCAGTCCTACTTTCCCCGTTTGGCGATGGCTATAGTTATTATGTTTCTACTTGCTTTGCAAGTCTCTGTTAATTAACTTTACTCTGTGCATATGGAACATATTTTGTAACCTGGTGACATTTTTTCGAATGGTACAAACCATTTCAGTGCAGCCTAATTTCCTCCTGTCTGTCTTGCCCCATACCCTGTTGAGTTAGCCAAGTAAACGGCATGGGGTTTTGTACTGGTTTTCTGCTTGTATTCTATCTGTGGAAGGACAAATGATACCCAATCTTGCATAAAGCGAGACAGCTGCTGACAGGCGATATCTTACATAAAATCTGCTGATACAAATTTAACCTACAAATGTTTTTGAAAAAAAAAAATAAAAAATTGACCTGTCAGAATGAATTTATTTCTGATCAGCACGTTGCATGATAACCTTGAGGTTTAAAAACAACCCCCCAAAACCAAACCAAAACCCCCTACATTGGTGAGTGTGTAAACTAACTTGAGCAGGGTAAGAGTTTTCTCTCACCAAATTTCTTCTGTGTTGAAGAAACAACTTTTAGCCATGATAAATAAACAAGAGTCTGTGAGAGAGATCAGAAGGAGGTGGCTGGAGCACTTAGACCTCCACAGGTAGCTTTATGCTTGCTGATAAACAAACATTTATTTTGACTTATGGGCACCTAACAAAAGCAACACATGGCACTTCATATTATCCCCTTGCCAGCTGATTTTTAGTAACTGTTTTTAAGTGCTGTCTTACAACTGCCCAGATCCGATTTATTTGGATCAACTTACGTGTCCTTCACGGGCTATGAGGATGCAAGTAATTATTGTGAGTTATCACTGCTTAGACCCATAGTAACTTATTAGATGCTCATAATTCAGTCATGCGTTTGAGCCCTGGCCTGAGTTACCCGTGGTTACATAAATAATCTGAAGTAGAGCCATGAAGAGAGGCCAAGTTTCTTGGCTCTGTTGTACCCTTATCATGAGGTTATTCTGCTTCCACTCAATCAGGTCCTGCCTCCTGAATCTACGTCAAATTAACATGCTGCATCAGTGACCTTTTTGGCTGTGTTACAAAATGTGCTCTGTGTATGCGGTGCTTCTGTCAAAACATCTTTCTTCCATTGTGATGAAGATGGATCAGGTACTACCCCTCTTTTATGTTGATAGTAATGTATTTTTTTCATGCGAGAATCTTTAGTGGAGAAGACGTAGGTGGTTATTTTCAGATCTGTGGATTTACAAGCAATTCACTCAACCTCTGTATTAAAAAGGATGTGGATGGGAAAAACTGCAAATGCAATGAGACTACATTTGAAAAAGGATGGATCATGCCATAAAAAATGGGTAAGCATGGAGAATGGGCAGTTTGTCATGGAGCATCACAGCTGCCCAAGAAGTGGTCTGGATGTGCCAAGGACAGTCCATTTGAAAGAGGGAATATGGCTACATTACTGCACTTACATGCTGCAGGAATCGTGTGGATATACATTATTTATGCCTGTATGTACCATTTCCAGTAGGTGGCTGACTGTCACTTCACACTGACTTTAGTACTATAAAATAACAGCTGTCACACCTCATGAAAACCACAGTCTATTCTAACAATATCATAAATCTGTTTACTTGCCGTCCATGAAGCCAAAGTAGCACAAAAATGCTCCATCGCACAGCGGTGCTCCCCTATGAAATAAACAACAGGCCATCCTTTAGTGCATTCTTGTAAGCCGTACAATTCTTTTCAAGGCAAATAAATATACAAATTAGGTTCAGAAAAATGTATGACTCACCTAACATATTCTAGAAATACAGTAGAAATACAGGCTTGTTTTGTCTGAATATGCTTGAAGGTTCTACTCCATTTCAAATCTGAGAAAATGGCAAGCAAACATGTACCCCAAACAGTGATTGGGAGATTATTCTGCCTTGGAAAGTTTTGTTGGTTTGATTTTTGGGTTTTTGTTATTGGTTTTTTTTGGGCGTTTTAGGTTTTTTTTTCAGAAATCCATTGACATGCTGGTCTTTCTGTAGAGATTACGTTTCTTCTTGCTAGAACTGTTGTAAGAAGGGGAAGAAAAAGCAGTATCCAAAATTCTGTTGCATTAAAATTTTGAAAGAAGAGCTATAAGAGTGATCTTTTCACAGTTGTTTTTTGTATATGTAAATTAGCAATATCAGTGAATATTGTAGCTTCCTGTGACTATAGCAATTTCCTAGGGAGCAAAACCTCTCCTATTTGCTGATCTGATCTGTAGAGCTCTGTGAAGCAAGAGTGGACATAAACCAATATTAAAATCTTGAAAGAGTAAAGAACAAGATTTGCCATTTGAGGCACATAAAACGGTGGAAAAATTGAGTTAGATATTTTCCCTGTAAAGGGTTCTCAAGTGTATCTTTTATAATACACTGAAGCTAATAACATCAGTGATGCTGTCAGATGTATCTTGTATTTATTACATGGCAAGTAATTCTGATGCTTCACTTCTTATGAGTGTTTTTGGGAAACTTTTGAGAAGCCTGTATGACTGAACAATACAGTGGTAAATGGAATCCAAACTAGGTGAATGTGAGGTGGTGTTCATGGGGTAAAATGAGAAATAATGGGCCTAGATTTGACCGTTCCCATTAACAAGACCTTGTAGTTGTAGGGAAGCATGTCCAGGAAAACATCAGCTCTGTGTGTAGGAGCAATGAGCAAAGCAAACCAGATTTTAGGAAGAAGTAGGCAACAAAGAGAACATAGTTATGCCACCACGGAAATCCATGGTTTACCTACCTCTTGACTACTGTTGTCAGTTCTGATTCCCTTATCTTTAAGATGCTGTATTAGAAATTAAAGGGATTTGGAAAATGGCAGCGAGGATAATTAGATGGAAGGACTTCTGTATGAGGATTAACTGAGCAGATTGGCATTCTTCAGCCTTGAGAAGGGGGGTGGCTTTCGGGGGGGATATGTAGAAGCCTACAGAATCATTAGTGGTAATGAGATAGTGGATAGGCATTGACTATTCACTGTCTTTTGGGCTACCAGGCTGTTCCAGGAAAATAAAATAAGCAGCTCTTCGTGCAAGAGATGGTAAACATAGAACTTGCAAAAAAATAGGATGGTGACAAGAGTATGAGACAGATTCAAGGTAAAACTGGGCAAATCTTGGAAGAGATTTCTGTTGGAGTTTAATAACAGATAAACCTCTTCAAGCTCAGGAATTTCCTGAGCAGAAAACACTTGAGCTAGAGGAAGCTGAAGGGAAAACCACCAAATGTGCTTGTGCTGTGCTAACCTTCCTAGGTGTTAATTTGTTGGAATGATTGGAGACAGTGTACTGGACTTGAAAGACCCTCAGGCTGAGCTAGTGCAACCATTCTGATGTTCTAAGACTCTTAAAATTCCATACTGTACTTAAGTTTATTAATAATTCTCTTGCTTTTTGTGATTGCCTTCCATCTTGTTAGTGTGTCTTCTCTTAGCAAGTGTAGTCTTGAAGGTGCCTTCCTGCTTAGCTCAATGTGATGTTCTCTGTGCAGATACAATTCTAACAATCATTTCTTGCAGCCTTGTCATATTAATTCAGGTTTCAGTTCTGTCATCTGTCACTCCTAATTCTCTTTCAATACTGCAGTTTTTTCCAGTCAAATCCTGACTGCACACCTAATGTTATTTTTCATTAGAGGAGAGAACTTTAGTCTTGTTCTCTTTTTCACCCATATTGGTAATTTCTTATGACCTAGAGTACTATGCCTGCTCTTCTGAGAGCTAGGTTATAGAATCAAAGGCTAACCATAATTTATACAGATGAGAATTAGAGAGAATTAAGCAATTAGATCAGGATAAAAGTCAGGCAGATATACTTAAAGGAACAGCACAAAAATTGCATCTTATTTGCATTCCTCACCTTTTTTTTTTTTTTTTTTTTTTTTTTACAGTTTGCTATGAAAATGTATATGCAGGAGCACAGAAAATCCAGAACAGAGATTTGTTATATATCATGTTCCAATTTGACACACAGTCCTGGCTTGCGGAGTTAGGCTGCCATTGAGAGGGTTTGGTCAATGGACTATTACTTACCTAAGGTGATTTCAACTAGTTTGCAGAGGCCAGCAGTTAAGATGAACTGCAGCTTCCTCAATTAGTTAATGTAAGATATTTTCAGAAGTCTTTTTCATACATATCTCTTAGAATTACATACATACTGCGTTCTCCCTGAAAAGCCAAATATATGGATAAAAAAGCTTCTCAGAAAAGATACCTTGGGTTCAGATCCCCTTTTGTAAACGATCTTCTCTTCTACTTGGTTACTTTTATAAAACCTGGGGATCGTACAGTGACATCTGAAATGGTCTTCTTTTCTCTGTTTGCTTTTATACAAACTCATACACCCACATGCATATACACATAGAGTACCTCGTGCTGCTGCATGGTTGCTGTCAGGCCTTCTAGTTGCTGTGCAACACTGTGCTCTTTGAGTCTGTACCTCTGCAATGCAGAACTGTGAGCACAGATAGAGCCGTGCATAGCTGTGACATATGGGAGTGCAGTTAGATCAAAGGGTGCTGTGTCTTCCTTGCCATCCAGAATTAGTGTTTGTTTTGTGAGAGCAGCAGAGCAACAGTGAACTGAGTTCCCAGAGACACAGATATGCCCTAACCTGGGAATGCTGCAACAGGGGTGGAGAATTCCCAGCTCCCAATGCAATAATGCCATGTCAGGAAGGATTTCTGACAACAGATTTTTTTTCTCCTCAAATTTCAGTTATTTATCACAAGCTGTAACTGTAAGAAGTTAATCCTCAAGGCATAGGAGGGAAGTCAATGTTTACCAGCCCTGTAGCTAATGATATACTGGAAGGGCTCAGAGTGTTTTTGCTCAGCACGGAACAGGACAGTGACCACAGTACAGACCTGTAAGACAGACAGCAAACTTTGCTTTAGATATGCAGCCAGCTCCAAGGGAGGGTTTTTTTCCAAGTTCATTCAGGGTTGCTATTGCCTGCCTTTTACTGTCTTTTTAAAAGACTCAAGCTCGAAGTCATCATCTGGACTAGGGGAGGAAAAAATACCAACAATGGCTTCTAGAAGAGTTCCCTAGCAGGGATTAGGAGGTTGGCTGGAAAGAGTGATGGTCACTAGTCTCTGCATGCTGGGGCTAGGTATATAAACTCTTCAACTCTACTTATCCTTGAACCTGGAGCTATTCACAAGAATAAGCAAGAGGAAAACAAAACTAGGCAAGGATCCTGTGACTCATGGTGCCTGCCAATTCTTCCGGTTACTCAGAACAAGACTCATAAGGTTTAAGAAAAGCCCTGCAAGGTTGGTCATAGCACTATAAGTAACTGTGGGAGTCTGGAAACTCTTCAGTCAGAGGTATAGATTGTCCAGTGAAGAAATGGGTGATGGCTGCCTTGACTTGTTTTGGTTTAGTAGATAGAGGAAGCTTTCCATGAAAGCACTTCTCTGATCTAATTTTTCTTTCCTTGGGCAACAGGTATCTGAATAATTCCATGTACTGGTTGTTTTAAATACAATGAAAGACTTAGATGAGATTTTGGGCAGTTAAGGGCCTTTTCATAAGGGCACTGTAAACTGGCCAGAGGTACTTCTGTGTAAAGTATGGTGGAGAACTCTCAAGTCATTGCAGGCTGATGGGGTCAGAAGATTTGTGAGTCACAGGGAGCAAGGTTGGGAACTGAAATCAGCTGAACATCATTGTCAGCCTCTGTTTCGTCAACAGGAGTGTATACTTTTATGAACACTCTAATTGTCTGGAAATGCAAGTAGGTGATTACAGGTATCTCCTTACAGCAAGGTTTTAGGAGAATGCATCTGTTAAAAAAGATGAAAAATGGAGGTGAGGGTGGCAGTAAATGTGATGAGGAGGGGCTAGAACCTGTCATCACCTCTGTGCTGCATATAAACTGTTCAGGCAGGAGTCTGCATTCTACCTATACTTGCTGGTAGCTCTCAGATTAATTAATATTTAGATCACTTCCTTGGCTCCATGCTTTTGTCCCTGAATGGCAAGGATAGTAATTTTTCTTCCTTTCTGATTGTCTTTTAGTGGAAAAAGGAACATACTTTTTAGGCAGTACAGTTCATGTAGAGTCCACTTAAATAGCAATAGGGGCAGGACCCCCTGTCTAGGGGTAGGTTTGCTCCAGTCGTGCTGTTGCTGGACTTCTTCTGAGCAGAGGAGACCATCCTCAGGTGCCCTCATCTCCCTGTTTGAGGTATGCAGAAGTCCTTCGGCCCCTTCTGTCTTTGTCAAAGAGCCAGCAAAACCAGGCAATTCCAGCATGGATGCCTTCCTAGACAATGGAGCCTGAGGGTGAGTGGTGTTGTATGTGGGTGTACAGCTGGCCAGGAAGAGATATGGAAAGATCCCAGAGACTTGGAGAAAATTCTTTCAAAGGGTCATGTCTTCTTGAAAAATTGGATTATCTATTTTGAAGAAGTCTGTGTGAAATGAAAAGGAAGATTGTTTAATGCTTAGTCTTATTATAAACTAATACTTTTCCTGAGGGAGGTAGATTTCCTTTTATAAAAATTAGTAGCTTTCTTTAGCACTTCAGCAATGAAAGGAGAAATATTCTCAGTACTTCCAGATTTGCACTCTGGCCTAATGAGAGATTAAAACTAGATTCCAAGCATATTTTCATAGGTAACTTCATGTGTTCCTAGTAGCTTGCCAATCCTGTTCAGTTTAGAGGGACCATTTGAATGAATCAAGTTGTTTGCTAAGGCTGTAACCTAGGAACTGATCCAAAACAAGGAGGTGGTCCAAATGCTCCTGAACTTTCTGGCAAGGGTAATTAAAAAACTTCCTGGAATCAAGGGTATGACCTGGCAGCCAATGGGAATAGCAACTGAGCATTCAGCAGCAAACTCTTTAAATGTCTCAGGCACAGCTTTACTGCCAGCCCTTTTTATAAACTTCAGAGCTATTATACCTT
The DNA here is from genome assembly GCF_034619465.1 of Leptosomus discolor. NCBI lineage: Eukaryota > Metazoa > Chordata > Aves > Leptosomiformes > Leptosomidae > Leptosomus > Leptosomus discolor. The sequence continues at coordinate 187,493,997 of NC_141391.1, forward strand.
CAAAAGACAATGGACCATACATGGATTTAAAATGCTGGAAGGTAACATTGAAAAAATGGATTTCTTCCCAATCCCATACTGCAGCTTCACGCACAAGCAGAACATACAGTGCATCTGCACAGGCTTCAGCAGCATCCTCAGCATATAAAGACCCCCAGTCTGAACTGTGCCAGCGCTGCCTTGAGGGTAGTCCAAGGAGATGGATTAGAAATGGAGTTGCACTGTTTTTCTGCTCCTGGTTTCTGGAGCTCCGCCAGACCTTGGCATACCTGAAAGCAATTAGGGAAAACAAAACAAAACAAAAAGCAGGTCAATGTAACATTGCTGAGAGCCTGGCACAGGCCATTTATCGTCTGAATTAACCTTTCACACCATTTTTTGATAAAGTTGCTGTTGCCCTACTGAGACAGCATCATTTTTTCTCTCTCTGTGAGGAGAATCTGGGGCCAAATGTTTGCTGAGGCCACGCCAAAAACAAAGTGAAGGGAAAACATGAATCTATTTATTCCTGGAGGGCGGGGTAAGAGTCAACCTGGGGCATCCTGTCTCTGAAAGACTTAAGGCACAAACTGCTACAGTGAGGAATGAACCTGGCATGCCTTCGGGTACTGATAGCTGACTCTGCCTGCATTTTGTTCTTTTCTGTCTGTGGCAGCTGAAATCAACATGGCATAAGAAAGGCAAAGAAGCAGGAGCTTAACTAATTACTGAATCTCTGTTGGTGAAGCCACGTCAGTCCGTCCGTCTAACCCCGCACTCTCTGTAGTGGCGTTCTGCTGCTGCCATGTCTGAAAAATGTGAACTGCCAGAAGCGCTCTTACATTAGCAAAGAGGAGGTTATTGATGTAGCTGTATTAAACTGGAGGAGGAACAGGAGAGGGAGGTGGGTGAGACTCTGCTTTCTTTCTCCAGACACAGTTATATTGGCAGAAGAATTATCAGCTTTCAAAGTGAAAGTTGAAAACGGAAAGAAGATAAAAATTAAAACACACCAGCGTTTGCTGTTGAAATTTTAAGATAAAAAATACCACATTTTGTTACAGATTGAATGGGCATTTTTAGGTCTCATATATGGTCTTTCAATGTCATGATTCAGTTACTAGGTTGTACAATTTAAAATCAGGACATGATGTGTTTCATGTTTTGCAAAAACCTGAAAAGCTGAACGGCAGGAAAGCAGCATTTTAACATTTTGCCACTGGATGGAGACAGCACTCTAAAACTTCTGAGTAATTACTAATGGGACTGTAATGAAATCCCTTGCGATAAAGAGATTGAATATATTAGTAGACACTGCAGCAACAAACAGTGGAATGCCAGCTAGATTTATGGCAGAAAATGTATTGAAAGAACATACTTTAGATTTGCGCTTGACCTATTTTTGCAGTGAAAAAAGAAGAGATTTAGCTTAAAAAAAATAATTCCACTTCTCTCTATGTACACCCAAAGCTGCGATGACACAGACCAGCAAAAAACAAGGGAAGATAAAGTGAAACTTTCTAAGATCCTCTTCATCTTTTCCCAGGTCACAAGATATTTTTCCTGACAAGAGGATCCTTCAGCTTTGTGGGTCTGGCCTTGAGGGCTTGATGCTGCTGGTAGCCACTGAGGTGGCTCCAGCAACGGTTGCAGTGGATGTCCTGTTTGCAGTGGAGATGCTTCCCTGGCTCAAGGCAGCAGGGAGGAAGTCACTGGGTGGGAACCAGCAGCAGAAGCAGTTCGCACCAGCCTGCAGGTTGGTAAGAAGATCTTCAGAGATCACTGCAGTTTCAGGGGCAAGAGTACAGATGAGGGACAGCCTGCCCTATCAGGGTTCATTTCTCACCTCACATATGTTAAGGCATTTTTACACATTTTGTTCCTTCTTTGCGTGTGTGTGTGTGTGTGCATGCATGAGAGAGGGAAGGAGGGAAGGCCTGTGGTGATTTTAGCACTGTCCCTTACATACTCACACTGTGCTTCTCTGTTGCCAGCAATAACTTTTGAATTTGTTGAATGAATTAAAGACAAATTAAATGAATTCAAAGAAAATTATGTTCTTATAAATTTTGTGGAAATAGGCAGCTAGATAGATTGGAGATTCTTGAAGTGCCCCGACTAAAGGAAAGACTGAAGCATGAGCTCATGTATTAGAGAACCCACTCTGGGGAGAGCTCTTATAAAAGTGCCCCTTCCCTGGGAGAAGCTTTAATCAGAGTTTGCAAGCAACCACAAGATAAAAAAACATAGGCAACCAGACTTCATGGGTTCAATAAGCACTAGAATTTTTTTTTAAAAAGCTGCAAGCAGAAAAGTTGACCTACTGCCTTATCATTTCTCCTCTCTCTCCAGGTGCCAGAGTCTGCACGGAGCTTAAAAGTTGAGAATTTTCACAAATAAAAGCAGCAACAAAGAAAATAATAGCCAGTGAGGCTGATTTTTCACGTATCTGCTTGTTATATTCAGCAGATGTATTTTCAGACAGCTCTGACATTGCACAGTGGTTAGTGGAGTGAAGCTCCTTGGGGAAAGGGCATGGAGAAGGGAGGTTGAACATCAGACTGTGTGACAGCTGCTGATGTATGCCTGTCACTTTTGTTCCCCAAATACAGTATCTGTTGGATCATTTATATTTATGATTTACATGAAAACGTCTTCATTTTCTCTGAAACCAAGGTTTCAAGTATAATTCCTTTGCCAGCAGCTTAGTTTGATATCGATCTTCAAGGCTAGATCCTTAAAGGTATTTAGGTGTCCTGCTCCTGGGTGAAATTCTCTGCCTAACTTCACCATCCATGATCCCCAGGGTGAAGTCTGTTTCTGAGATGATAAAGCTGATCAGTGTGATGAGCAGAGTCCTAAACTACTACAGAGAAAGGCACAGACAGTGTTTAGGCATGAGGGGGAGCTGACCTTCTGCAAGCAGGATTCATTTGCAGTGACAGACAGATGTTTACAAGAATGTCCCTTGTTATTTGCTTATTTGACTGCTCAGCTATTTGATAGGTACCCACCTCATCTGTTAGTAATCTGGCATGCTGTTGTTTGTAGGAAGAAGTGAATTAAAAAACTCTCGAAAAATAGCTTTCCCTCACTATGTTGTGCAAGCACTCTGACTTGCAGAAGGCTTAGATTAGAGGGAGCCAGACTCAGTTTTCCTGCCCACCGCAGTTTTTGCTCTTTTTGAGGAAAGCCCAGATGTGGGAGCTGGTCAGGGAGTGGATATGCTGTTATACGGCTAGTCAGTGCGAAATTATGGACTGCAGCTTTGGTCAGGGGTAGTAGACTTTGTTTCAGAGGAGAAGCCCTCTGAGAAAAGAAATATGTCAAAAGACAAACTCTGCTCTAGGTGCTTAATATGGGAGCACAAAGATTTATTGGATGGAATTAAGAGGCTAGACTTAGACATGAGAAATGGAAGGAAAGGCAGGCCAGGAACATCAAGAGTACGTGCTTATAGTGGTGATGAGCATAGATGTGCTGTAGATACATTAGAGAAATTATGTACAGGATTGGTAGAGGTAATACCAAGGCCAGGGCTCTGAGCAGTGAACAGCACAGGCTCAGCCCTTGATGGTGGTGAGACACGGCTTGCGAAAGGCTCCAGGGAGACTTCACTGCAGCCTTTCAATGCTTAAAGGGGGCTCATAAGAATGATGGGGACAAACTTTTTGATAGGGCCTGTAGCAATAGGACAAGGGCTAATGTTTTTGAACTAGAAGAAGGTAGAATCAGATGAGATATAAGGAAGCAATTTTTTATGATGAGGGTGGTGAAACACTGGAAGAGGTTGCTCAGAGAAGTGGTAGATGCACCAACCCTGGAAACATTCAAGATCAGGTTGAACTGGGCTCTTAGCAACTTTATTTAGTTGAAGAAGTCCCTGTTCTTTGCAGGGGTGTTGGACTAGATGACCTTTAAAGGTGCCTCCCAACCCACACCATTCTATGATGCTATGATTCTGTGAAATAGCGTATGAGCCTGTGGGTGATTAGCCATGACAACTAACATGGATTTGAATGTTTGACGTGTCTCATTTTCCTAATAGCTCTTCCCTGCTTCCGTATTGCTTCTGTGGTTGTGCTATGGGTATATATGACTTGACCAAACAATCTATCAGTTTCCTCTTCCACTCTGCCTCATGCAGCAACTTGCAGCTCCACACACGTAGGGTGCCACAGAGTGGTCAAACATGATGGCTTTGCTTTGCAGGCTTCCAGGTGACTGTGGGACAATGTCCTGTGTGTCACTCAGGGGAGTGTGCACTCCACCATTGCTCCCCAAGTGCTAAAGGCAGAGCTGCATGCTCAATTCTCTGCTGTTGGATGGCCCTTCATGCCAGGCAAGCATCACAAAGCTTCACTCTCACAACTGGCTTTGCAAGTGGTTAGCCAGAGCAAAGTAATACTTTGGGCTAACCAATCTGTGCAGAGGAGAGCATGTACTTATAAACATGTATGGTTTCTTTGCTGATCTATCCCTGTGCTGTAGCACTGGTACAAGTGCCACATAGAGGCTTACGAAAGTTTCACTCCTCATAAGGAAGATCAGATAAGGAAGAACGGAGACCATGTGTATAGAACAGTGGTAACTTGCTATTTACTACTCTTTCTCCTGATGTATAAATACTAGCAAATGCTTGAGGAAAAGGAGGAATTTGTCACTAGCATCATAATCTCCAAACCCATATTTTGGATTTCAAATCAATCATATCTGGTTCCTCCTCAGCTTCTGCTTCCTTCAGCCTGGCCCAGATCCATCAATTGTGAAAAAGCTTCCCGGTCTCACCAAATGACCACCTCACATGATTAATCACTCAGGCCACAGCTGTAAAGAGGTCTGCCAGAGCCACGGCTCCCCCATACCTTCTAAACAGTCTCAACCAGGCAGCATGCAAGACTGATTAAGAGGCTTGCTATGTCAAACAGCAAAATCTCTGATTGTAGCGCTAGGAAAAAAAAAAAGAAAAAAAAAGAACAACACATTTTCACACAGAAAGTTAACAACAGCTTTTCTTAGAGCCTAGGATGTATTCACATGTGTGGACAGCTGAAATATTGTGAGCTTGCAGACAATACTGTAGTATACAGACATCTGCCAGAGCGGTCATACCAATTATCTTTTCAGTTCATATCCTCTGTTTGACTTAGCTATTTAAGTTGAGTTTTTCTCTCAGAAGTGGAAAGGGCGAGAAGGAGACCCAGTAACTGATAACTTCCTGCTTAAAGCAATCCCAAACAATAGGGTAGGTCCTATTGATGACATCCAGGGAATTTATCTTGCTTAAGGGCCCTCCTGCTTTGCCTTGCACTGGATCTTCAGGTCATTTATTAGGCAATGTTATCACTTCAACAGTTTTCTGCATGATGAATGATGAAAACATAGGCCTTGCTGTGCCTAGTGACCCATGTGAAATAATAGGACAAGGTTCTTAAGAACCTCCGTGACAGATAGTAAATCTGGATGCCCCCAAGAATCCAGTTTTACCACACAAGAGGTGAATATCCATTTACGTTTCAATTTGAATCAGGAGTCTAGTTTTGATACTGTTGTCAAATTGAGTTTTAGAGCCATTCCAAATCTGGGTTGCTGTGAACCTCCAAAGTGAGATCGTCATCGTGCCTTGAATTGGACATAGATACTGGAGAGTCTTAAGCTACCACAGTATTTTTCCAAAACCCACTTTTTCTCCAATGTGAAAGCTTTGCCAGAAAATAGAATTCAATTTTATAAGAAAAGTTCACCTTAAAAAAAGCTGGTGTCAAATTATGAACACAGTTACATTTGGAAATTTTTTTTTAAGGAAGCAAGTTGCAGTGTCGAAGATATACAACACAAAGCAGCAGGTGGGATTTTTTTTTTCACCCTGGGTTGGGCAACTGCCTCCCTTAAAATAATGGATTTAAAATTAAAATAGAGATAAATCTTGAATTGTATCTAGGGAACAGCATATATTAAAAAAGCGTAAAGATTATTGTGAAGTGTTTCAGTCTGTCTCACAGCAAATTCCCATGATTTTTCATGAACATATCAAACAATTTCATTTGTTAAATATGCTTCTACTCATATGTAAAATGCTAATCACATAGTGGGTTTCCTCTACTTTATCTAAAACTATGCGAAATACAAATGTAGGCATGTTGTCTTGTGTGATGTAGGATTTCTACTGATGCCCTGTTTGCTTGCTTTATGTTGTTACATTTCACTCGTTTTCTTTGCCTCCTGCTGTTGTAGGGGAAATGTAAGGAAAACAGCAGCCTGTGTGCGGGTCCAATGCATGGGAACAGACCCACCCACAAAGCGGTTGCAAAGCATCTGGCCCTTTGGTAATACTTATCTACTAAGAAGTGTTTCTGTTCAGTGAAGCTGGGTGTTTAGTAGTATACTAAGGCTGTGAGAGGAGTCAGATGCGCTCAGTACACACATGCGCTGCTCTGGGACTGCCAGAAGAGAGATCAGACTGAGCACGACCTTGGCTGCCTTGAAGACCCTCTTTGTGTAGGCTTTCTGCTAACAAGAGGTAATGACAGCTGCTCCCAGGGTAAATGGCAAGGAGTACTTTAAGAATGCAACAGCTATTGAATGCTATTTTCTGACTAGTGCTGTAAAATAACCCAGAGAGATTTGTAGCAGTATTATCATTTCCACTTGTCACTTAAAATTATGGCGGTATCATTGCAAAGGAGGAAAAGTTCCTGCTGTATTAGCGACTCATATTTCTGCTGCAGGAAGAGGAATTAAACCACCAAGCGCACCAGTCGTTCTGCCTCTGCCCAGGCATGTTGGTATTCAAAGAATCCCAGAAAGATAAGATGATCTTTTCAGTGATGGTGACACCCTCTCCTTTCCTGACAGAGCCCTCTCTTCCTGAAGCCTGCTCAGAAAGGAGTCATTGGTTAAAAACTATTTTTAAGTAATCCTCAACTGCCATAGACAAAGTAAAGCACTCCATTCTGCTAATGTTACAGTTGGCCAAAGCCAGGGAGATAATCGATGAGGAGCTACATACAGAGAATACAAATACAGGGAAAACTTCTGGATGTGCCATACTGACAACAGAAGTAGAACAGAATAGTGCCTTAGGGAATGCTGCCGCTTCTCACCTCACCCTGCTTTCTTTTGCACTCTATTTTCCGTACATTATCTTGCAAAATGAATTCCTAAATAACGACAACAGCACAGCCTTTCATTCAGTGATTTTTCTTTACAGAGCAGGAATTAAGATTCCAAACTGCAAGTGTTAGTGCTAATTTTGGAAAATGTAAGTACCTCATTGAGGATTGCAATATAAGTAGTACCAATAAATTCCCATGGTCTCTCTCGTTTGAATTTAAAAGGCAAATAAATAAAATTTGCAAAGCACTAATTTTCCTATTGGCAGTATTGGGATCCCATTGCATAATATATACTGTAAAAGAACAGTATGTGAGTGTCTGAGCTGTGTGCACAAATATATGTGTGTGTGCACAAATATATGTGTGTGTGTGTGTGTGTATATACACATTCTGTCATGCATATATAACAGCTTCCTCTCCAGGGCTATTATTCTTTAATGGGTCACAGACACACAGAATGTGATAATTAGGCATGGAAAACACAATTAGAGAGAGTTCATTCCCTTTGCAACAGGAGGTTATAATCCTCAGTAGAGAAAGTGTGTGCTATTAAGCTGATACCTTAGAACATACCGGAGTTGTTTCTCATGTGAAGATGCTTACAGGATTGCTCAGTTTTATCATTCTTGTGCAGGATCTAATAATGCAGGCTGGAAGAGCTGTCTGGAGAGGAAGTCACAGTTCAGCACAGTTTACTTCTTTTCTTTATACTAATTATGTCTATTTTATTTTTGCCTTGTCTTCCCTTCATTCCTCTGTTTACTTCTTTCTATTACATGCTAAGAATAGAGCAAGGTCTCCCTTTTTAAAGCTCTGTAGAGGGCCTGCTACCATGGAGCTGACATTAGAGCTTTTATGTTAAAGTTAACTTAGGTCTTTTCAACAATTTCAGAGTGGGGCAAGGTGACACAATCAGCACCAGAGTGGCGTTGGCTTTAGAGTAAACCTGACTCAAGAGGCAGCTGAGGTCACTCAATTGCACACCTTACCCTGAAAAGGACAAGTGAGACCTCAAGGGGCTAATTACCACCCCTACCTGTAAGCCATACATGGAGTTTCCCTCACCACAGTTCTCCAGTGTGTCTGGTATTTGCCATACAAAAATTTTGGTGTGCCCAGATGGCCTGGCTGGGGTCAAGATCTCTCCTGCTCTCAGAGGGAAAGTGGAGAGCTATGATGGGTTGTGCTATGAGGCAGAGGCTGTGTCCCATGCCTTCTGGGGTGCAAGCTCCCAGGCGCTGAGCTCAACAAGAGTCTCTGCTAAAAGCAGAAGAAAGAGCCCAACTTGTCTGAGGCCACTCAGCTTGCAGGGACTCAAGGGAATCTGACAGGAGCACAGAAGCAAATGGCATCAAGAGGTGAGTGAGTGTATTTTGTCTCTGGTTGTATTGGTAGTGGAACCAAAGCAGACTTTTTTCCTCCTGATACTGTGGTACTGCATACAAATATCAATTTCTACTCCAACAGTCCTGCGATTTCTTTGCAAAATGAGTTACTCCTAAAGTCATTTGTATCCATTATCCATGTACGCATTGCGTTTTCCATTAATTTATTCTCCAAAAATTGTTTCAGAAGCCATACTAGGTATCAAGTATAATCTAGGAACAATGATTTATCTAATTTAATATTAACATAGAAAATTTTTTTGAGGTTTTCAAGATTTCAAAATAAAGGCTATATTATATGCTGTATTATAAATTAAGCCACAGGCAAGCTGTTGTATGCTTCGTACTGAAGTCAGGTTTTGAATTTCCTGCCTTTGAATGGACACCAAGAAGAAATAATTTTCCCACCCTTCCAGGTGACAGCATTTTTGTTCATTGGCTCTCTATTGGCTGGTGTAATGAGCCAACACTAAAAAGAAAAATTGCCACTGGTGAGCATAACTAGAACTTTGAAACAACTTTTTTTTTTTCTTTTTTTCATGTTGCTTTTCATTTCAGTAAACAACATTTAAGATGCCTTTTTGGAAATATTAAACATTGATTTGTGTCCCAAGTTTGTAATTCTTTTTCAAGTGCACTGATGCTTCTGTCTTTTTCCCTTTCCCTTTTCCCCTTTCCCCTTTCCCCTTTCCCCTTTCCCCTTTCCCCTTTCCCCTTTCCCCTTTCCCCTTTCCCCTTTCCCCTTTCCCCTTTCCCCTTTCCCCTTTCCCCTTTCCCCTTTCCCCTTTCCCCTTTCCCCTTTCCCCTTTCCCCTTTCCCCTTTCCCCTTTCCCCTTTCCCCTTTCCCCTTTCCCCTTTCCCCTTTCCCCTTTCCCCTTTCCCCCTTCCCCTTTCCCCCTTCCCCTTTCCCCCTTCCCCTTTCCCCCTTCCCCTTTCCCCCTTCCCCTTTCCCCCTTCCCCTTTCCCCCTTCCCCTTTCCCCCTTCCCCCTTCCCCCTTCCCCCTTCCCCCTTCCCCCTTCCCCCTTCCCCCTTCCCCCTTCCCCCTTCCCCCTTCCCCCTTCCCCCTTCCCCCTTCCCCCTTCCCCCTTCCCCCTTCCCCCTTCCCCCTTCCCCCTTCCCCCTTCCCCCTTCCCCCTTCCCCCTTCCCCCTTCCCCCTTCCCCCTTCCCCCTTCCTTCTTCTCTCATAGAGTCTTCTTTTCCTTTTTTTCTTTTTTTTTTTTTTCCTTTTTTTGTGTCTGTGCAGAAGTGGTACTAGAACGGAAAGCATCAATACAGAGAGTTTGTTTTCTAATAAAAATGAACCTGTCTTTGAGTAGGGTAAACAGATGAAAAATCAGCCTAATGTATTCTTTAAGAAAGAGACGGAATCTGACTGCCTTCCTGTGCTTGAAACTAGTGGTATACAGTGAGATTAGTTCATGTTAGATTTTCAGTCAATGGATGACCTCACAGGGTCGCAGAATCACTGAGGCTGGAGGACACCTCTGGAGGTCACCTAGTCCAACACCCTGCTCATTGCAGGGTCAGCTACAGCAGGTTTCTCGGGGACGTGTTTCAGCCAGGTTTTGAGTAGATCCAACAATGGAGGGTGCACAGCCTCCCTAGGCAACCTGTTCCAATGTTTGACCACCCTCACAGTGAAAGTTTTTTTCTATGCTTAAATAGAATTTCCTCTATTTCACTTTGGGGCTGTTGCCTCTTGTCCTGTCACTGGGCACCACTGTGGAGGACGTGGGCTCCATCTTCTTTGCTACCCCCATCAGGTATTTATACACATGGATAGAATCTCTCTGAGCCTGCTAAAGAGTCCCTCCCCATCTTTCCTGTAGGCCCCCTTTAAGTACTGGAAGGCCACTAGAACATCTCCCCAGAGCCTTCTCCAGGCTGAACAACCACAACTCCCTCAGCCTGTCCTCACAGGGAGGTGCTCCAGCCCCCTGATCCTCTTCATGTCACTCCTCTGGACCCACCTGAGCAGGTCCATGTCTGTCTTGTGCTGGGGGCTCCAGGTGGGGTCTCACCAGAGCAGGGTAGAGGGGCAGAATCACCTCCCTTGACCTGCTGGCCACACTTCTTTTGATGCAGCCCAGGATGTTGGCTTTCTGGACTCCAAGCACACACTGCTGGCTCATACTCAGTTTTTCATCCACCAATACTCCCAAGTCCTTTTCTGCAGGGCTGCTCTCAATCCACTTGTCGCCCAGCCTGTATCTGCGCTTGGGATTGGCCTGACCCAGGTGCAGGACCTTGCATTTGGCCTTGTTGAATTTCATGAGGTTTGCAAGGGCCCACCTCTCCAGCCTGTCAAGGTCCCTCTGGATGGCACCCCTTCCATCCTGTGTGTTGACCACACCACGCAGCTTGGTGTCATCGGCAAACTTGCTGAGGGTGCACTTGATCCCACTGTCCATGTCGCTGACAAAGATGTTATCTCCCTGGTCCTTGCAGGACTCAATCCAGTATGTCTGTGTCTCTCTTGCACTGGGGAGCCCAGGGTTGGACCCAGCACTCCAGATGTGTTTCACCAGCGCTGAACAGAGGGGAAGGATCACTTCCCTCAGCCTGTTGGCAATGCTTCTCCTAATGCAGCCCCAGATGCTGTTGGCCTTCTGCCACAACAGTACAATGCTGGTTGATGTTCAACTTTGTGCCTGCCAGGACACCCAGGTCCTTTTCTGCAAAGCTGCTTTCCAGCTGGTTGGTCTCCAGCCTGTACTGATACCTGGCGTTGTTCCTTACAAGGTACAGGTTGCACTTCCCTTTGTTGAACTTTCCTGTCTGCCCACTTCAAAGGGAAATGTTCAACCTTAACCATCCTTTCAATAGGTAAAATTGATAATCAAGGAAAAAAATTCCAAACACCTGAAAATTTGTTGTTCCTGCCAAAGGAGGATTAAAAAATAAACAAGGAAATGCAACCCATCTCTTTAGCTATAATAGGATTTACCATATGTATTTCCTTCCTAGTGTTAGACATCATTGAGGTAAATCCCATTATATTTAATAACTGCACAGATTAGAGCGCCTTCTAAAACAGACTGATCAGTATTATATAGCGCAATTTGAATACCTTGCATGTATGCTGAATCTGGAATTTGGATAAATAATAAGCATTCTTTAAAAGGATTTTTCTGTGATCAGCACTGATCTCAGTGTCTCTTGTTATGAAAAAGTGTAATTTTTTTTCGGTGGAAGAGAGGTGTAAAAAAGGTTACTGCCTACATTATTTCAAGACCTGGGAAAGAAGGCTGAATAAATAATCCCTGTGGAGAATCAACTAAGAAGATTATTTTACTGTATGAAAATCTGGGTTATTATAATATGCACAATGTCTTAAGACAAAGAGTTAAAAAAGCAGGATAAATTTGTTAGGTTGAATCACAGGAGATGTCTTACAAGATATGGTTGAAATCAGTGTAGAGGGCACACAAGTAAAAGTAGGTTGAATGTGTATTTTCATGTAATAAATACTGGCAGTGCGGCCTGTGTAATACATTACTGCTGACTTGCACTTCTCTTAGTACCACCCCTACAACACAAGTGGCTTCAGTAACACTTTAGATACCATTTCAGAAACATCAAACTCTTCATCTTTTTGTTTAGCTTTTTCAGTTTGACATAACCCTTTTTTTGTTATATATCCTGAGGTTGCAAATTATTTTTTTTTTGGTGTACTGATCCAACCTCACTGAAAAGTACTAACAGCAGAATTTCGCCCTAGGTATTTTGTACGTTTACTCTCATTTTCCATGTTTCATTTGTAACTACTACTTAGAGATTTTTCCTTGGTATAATGCTGGTTTTTTTCAACTAAAAATCTTACAGATAAAGTCTAAAGGGAAAATGTGTGCAGAGGATGCCTTTATCAGGAACCATTGCTTGTCAAAAATTAAAAAAAATGAAATTAAATGGAATTACAAGTGTCCTGCCCTGCAACATCATCTTTTATTCAGGCCCTACCAGACACTAAAGAGATTGCTGGCTAAAGAACACATTATGTCTTAAAGTGCTTATGTTTGACTGCCTGAAAGTTGGATGCAAAGAAGGCAATAGCAACCTAGGAAGAGAACGTGAACTGATGTAAGTTGATTTAGCACTGTGGAAGTTGGTAAGAAATATAACAAACTGATCATCAGCCCCTCCAGCCTCTCAACAGCATGGCTTTCTGTTCAGGAAATGGAATGTAACGCTTTGAGTGACTGTTGTATTGAAGTAGACATGCAGCCCCTCATTTTGCATAAGCAAAATTCTCTGATATTTCTATGAGAGTCTGTGTTCTGTTGTTTAAATACTAAAAAGCCTGTTGGGCTGACGTATGTTTAAAAGGTATCATAACTGTCTCCCTCAATTTAAAATGTAATTTTCATGAATTTGCAGTATAGTTTTCTCACTCAGGGACATTTAGAGGGCTAGAACACTGAGTGCACGGTGTACAAGCTGGTATCCAGGCAAGGGCAATGCAAAAATGTAATAAAAATAGAGAAGCTAAAATATTGAAAAACTGAACAGAAGGTTTTATTGATGCCTGTGCTCAATACCGTGTCTCTAGGAAGAGCAGGCATAGAAATCTCAGCACATAATTAAAATTATTACTTAATTGGCATAGCAGAGACTTTAGGGAATAACGCACATGACTGCAATATTGATATATAGGGGTATAGCTGGCTTAAGAATTTTGGGCTGATAAAAGGAGGAAAATATATTGCTTTACAGTTAAGAATATATAGGGAAAGAAGAGACAGAGACATAAACAAACACCAGTGAAAGTCTCTGCTAACAATAAAAGGAGGAGAGAATGAGACAACAGTCCTTTAATTTTAAAGAGGCAAAGCAGCTGGTCCTTTTTTGGAGAAACTGACATTTCTCCAAAAAGTAAGAGTGATACATCTCTGGGTGAAGGAGCCCACTGGATATGCAGTGGGTTGCTTCCACTCTGCTAGGCAGGGAAGGCTTCCAGACTGCATGAGAGCCCAAATTTGGTTTGAAATGGGCAGCTTGGAGATGGTACAGCACATACTCCTAGGAGAAAACTTGGAGTATCTTTCATCCTTCTTTTCTGACACAGGAACTTCTCATCTTGTACATGTTCTTGCAATGGTATCAGGTGATGGATATCATCAAAGAGGCTACTCTGGGACCGGGGGACATCACCAAACAACAGCTAAAAAGACGTTCCTGGCTGCTCCCAAGCAAATGTGTAAGGAGATCAAAGGCTGTAGGAGCACCAGAAGCTGTCAATCAGCTGAGCCGTAGATTTAACCAAGCCATATGAAAAGCTCTTGCAATATGCTGAAAGCAATACTTGATACTGGAACTTAAGTTTGTTCAATGAACAATTTAAGTAATTAAAACTAGTTATTCTTGGTTATGGATAACAGCGAAAAAATAAGTGGGAATTTAAAGATTAAAAGTGTGATTCTTTGGAAAGGAAAGAGAAGGTGCAAAAGAATAAAGACAATGGAAAGACTTTAAAAAGCCAGGTCATAACCTTTCTGCTGAAGGAAGGTCAAGGAAAAAGATTTCAGGAGAGTTGGCAGCCTCGGAAAAGAAACATACATGTGCAATGTCTGTGCAAAGGAAGGATAAGGAAACAACTTCACTAAATCATGAGTACTTGCTGGGCCTGAACAACATGAACTGACAGTCTGGTATTGAGGATGAAAAGATATTGCATGCACAGCACTGGGAGTGTAAGAACTGACACACAAGTAGCAGGTGTGTAAAATGTAACAAGAATACATTTTATAAGTACACTAATAGTAAGGGGAAGACCAAGAAGTAATTAAAAAAAAAAAAAATGAACAGCTAATTGCAGATTATACTAAAAAGATGGAAAGACTTCAGTATACAGCCTGTTGTGGCCATTGCATTAAGTGTGCATTGATCAGGTGGTTAATACCATTAACACCAGTGGCAGGAAGCCCAGAATGGCAGACTGGTGAAAGAATATGTTTGAACGTTTGGATAGGTTAGTGTCTTCCCATTGAATGGACTTAAAACTTCTTCAAGAGTTCTTCAACAACAAACAGAAACAATGCCAGAGCCATCAACTATTATTCTGCAAACTTATTCAGAAAGGATGACATTCCAGAAAGGGCAAACATATTACCTGTCTTTAGACGTAGTAAAAAAGAAAAAGGAAATTACAGACCAGTCAACTCAACTTTAATGTCGAGAGTGGTTGCAGAAGAAATAATCAAAAAGCTTGGAAAATAGCTAAATGACAAATAACAACCAGAATAGTTTTAGAAAACAAATAATGTCACATCAACCGAATTTCTTTCTATGAAAACTAGCAGGCTTTTCAGATAGAGTAAAAGCCAACCGACTTTAGTAAGCTGGTTGGCTCTCTGTCACATCCTGTTCTCCTAAAAAACCACAGGCAAAACCTGTCTTGATGAAATTACTGTGACACAAAAAAAGGGACCAGGGAACTGTGCGCACAAAATACATTCAAAAGTTCCTGGTCAAAGTAAGAAAATATTTCAAATTATGTTCTAGATGAATTTTCCTGTGTCAGCCACTACTTCCATCAATGACATTATTAAAGAATATATTTATTTCATGTGCAGATGGCAACCTGGAAGCAGCTGGAAGGACTATGGTGGCCAGTATTTAGAATTCAGAATAAATGACAAATTGGATACAATGCCTGAAAAATACCAAAGGTGTGACTTCATGTGGATAAATGTAGTAAGTCAAAGGTAAAGCAATAAGAACAGAAAATGTGGCCGTGGTTGAGAAAGCTAAGAGATGGAGACATGGTAGCACTCCTCAAATATGCAAAGGTGGCTACAAAATAGAAAGGAATTAATGGTCTCCATGCATGTTAGTATGAAGAAGAGAGGTAGTGGTTTTTAAATGGTAGGAAAGGCATTTCTGGCTGCACGTCAGGAAAAAAAAATCTCTAATTATCCTTGTTAAGCAGCGCACCGGTGTACTAAGAACTGGTATATTGGACACCACAGCCTTTCAATGCAAACATGAGTTAGAAACACTGAGTATAGTTAGTCTTGCCTGGACACGCACTAGACAACCTCTGGAGGTCTCTTCCACATCTATTTTGCATTAGAAAGCAATCATTAACTATTAATGAGTTGTAATTCCATTCTATTTAAGAACCAATACAACTTTTGTAAGACATGTAAGTTTCAATTTGTTTTTAAAAATGTGCAGTACTCTTTTCTGCATATTTTTTTCCATAACTTTAGCTATCTCAATTCCTCTGATTTTATGTGTAGGAAATGAACAAGAGTGAAATAAAACCTGACAGGTATTTAAAATAGCTCTAAAAATATTTAAATAACTTTCCATGTACTGATACTTAGTCACTTCACTTAGGAAAACAAATGCTGTAGGTTGTACTAAAGGGGAACTGAGTTTTCAGTGGTGTAAAGCTCCTGCATCAACATGTGTGTGATGTACTGAATATTAAACCTCTCAGCTGGGGCAGCATGTTTGTTCTTCTGTGATCTAAAGCTAGTGGATGGAGAAATGTGTAGATTGACTTGGAATAGGCAGTTGCTCTGCTCAGCTGGTGAGAACATGGAGGAAGAGCATACGTGTGGGCAGAAGGTGAAGGACACAAGGGACTGTGCGTCACCTCTCAGGGCATGACGGTATCCAACTGCAGAGCCCAGTGGCAGAGGTCTGTCTCATCTTCACTTTGACTATACCCCTGAGTGAGGTTTACAGGTTCACAGGGTTGGCAAGGGGCTCACGCTGCCCCTTCCTGCAGTCACAGTGCTGTGGGGTTGCAGAAAGCGGCTCTGAAGCTGCGCACTAAAGAAGTCAGGTGATAGCTGGGGTGGCTGCAGCATGTCAGGGAAGCTCCTTAGGTTAGACAACAAAGTGTTAGTGAGAATGGTGTAGGGAGAAGTTTGGAGTGCAGAGGATAGGCTGAATGACCCAAGATGTCTCTTCTGATGTGATCTTCTGTAATATACTGACTAGCAATAAAAATAACCAACCAGCAAAACTTTGCAATTACTGTTTGTAGTTGGGATTCTCCCTTGAGGTCTGTGTAGCCAGTTTTGACTGACACTCTGTTCCTCCTGAATATGCTGAACTCTGAGCAGCATTCACTTGTTTCGGGTAGATCAGAGAGCAGAATTTGCTGTAAATTGTTTTGTAGTAGGAAAAAGAACTAAAAGCAAAAGATGACAGTTCTGGTTTGCTTTAGGTCAATAAATTTAGCTTTTTTTCAGAGCGAAATTTTCTCAATGTAAAGTATGAAAAGACCCCTTCAGAGGATAAAAAAAGAATATACAAATGCTCCAATTTTATTTACCATGGAACTAATTTACACATGCCTTACCTACAATTTTAAGTATCATAGCACTGTGGATAATAGATATGTTTGCTATGTTTTGGTGGCTGCACTAGAATATAGTGAATATGGTAATTTCTGGAGTCAAACTGCTCCTATTTCCAGTAATATCACAATACTATAACTTTTGTTAAGTAATGTCTCTACAAAAATCTTTTCCTTTCCACTGTTCTTTACAGATATTTTTTTAGTTGTATATTAAAGTGAACAAATAGTTTCAGAAAGAAATACACTCCTCTCTTCTAGTGACTAGGATAAAGGAGATGAAATGAGGCTGAGATAAGTTGAGGTGAAATGCAGGGGTGGCAGCCATGTCTCACTAATGAGAGAAAATTATTTAGTTACTCTGTTCCTTTGGATCTTTTGATTCTTGTTATTAGACACGTTTTACCACCTTTAGCTGCCATTGCAAATGGTTGGCTTCTGTGATGAGCTTCTGTGATAAACACCCTTTAAACATCTTTCCTTGAATCTCTGCATCAGAACACCTGAACATCTGCTGCAATGATGAAATAAAATTAACTCAAATTCCATTTCATTTCCTGCTTTGTAGGCTGCCCTGCCCAAGTCAACAGCTTTGCCAGAGCCAAGTCTTAACAAAATTCAGAGCAGCTGTGTGTATTTCAGACCTCCATCATCTGTCACTCTACTCGTACATTCTGTGCCTTTATTTAATTTCAAGGACCTTCAATCTCGCTGGTTTTGTTGGTGCGAAATTAAAAACATTCTGCCTGAAAAAAAAACCCCACATTTTGCTTGGTATGGTGATCTGGTTTAGTCAGCTGCATTAGGAGATGCAGGAGGGTTAAATGTCCTAAGTGGCCAACAGGCAGAAGACAAAATTAAAACTCTGCCTGAGGTCTCTTACTGTCATGTCAAGAATGAAATGAAGTGCTTATTAAGCTCAAGAGAGGGTCAGAAGAGGAGATGCTGGGCATGCACATCCCTCCTGCACGCAGGAAGGAAAGAGAGCGATGCCATGTTAGCTGTGCAAGCCTCGCATCTCTCTGCTTGTTACCTTACATGCTGACCCCTGGCTCAAAACCACCGGTGAAGACAAGCCTACAGCAGCCAGCAAGGCAGCAGTCAGCTGGTCACCAACCAGAGACTTGTTTCTGCCCTGACCGCAGAGTCATAGCTGATGTTGTGTTAGTTAACATATCCCCTCAAGCTTTGTTCTTGTACAGCTCGTTAGGCACTCTCCAGCTTTTTATATTGACTGTGATTAATGCTGCCGAATGCACCCGCAGTTCGTAACATGCTCTTTTTTTTTTTTTTTTTTTTTTGCAGGTCAGCTATGCAAAGGTATTTATGCCATTTCACTGCCTTGTGCAGATATCTCAAAATTACACCAGTACGCAACTCGTAAGCTATTCCTCCACAGCATGATACAAGTTCATAAAATGGCCAAGACCAGAAATAGAACTGCTTGGAGTATTTAACCCAAAGAAATTTCAAGCCTCTGTAAAAAGAGAAAGCTCTCTCCACAAACTGTGTTATCTGTCACTTCTTGCTTGGAAAATATTTGTCTGGAAAGGTGCAAGAGCTTTTGGTAGAAGCTGACATTTTGCAAGACAAGCAGCTGCACCCTCACCCTTTTTGTGAAAGAATTTATTTAGTAAAAAGTCCAATTTTCCTTTCAAATAGTCAAGATAGAAAATTTTCCAGTAGTGCAACAGAGATGAAAAAATTGGTACTGAATTCCTTGACAGATTGCTTCAAGATAACAGCCTACTCTCAAGGCAGTATAAGGTGAAATAATTGCAAACATCCATCCTGGGAAAGAATTAAATCCCTGCAGAGCTTATTTGCATCTGGACATTTTGGCTTCAGAAAATATTTTTGACAGCAAATACCCCTTCTTTCCCTTTTGTTGAAGAAACAGTCTAGGAATCCTCTTTTGATCCTGAAATAGCTTTAAAATTATACAAGGTCCTCATTGTGTTGTTTTCTAGTCATTATGGTAGAGGCCAATTCATTTTCTCATTTGGAAAAATTAGACAAACACTTGGGCATGCTTCAGGTCTGAAAGAAAAGCAGAAGACTTCAAAACCAAACACAATTTGAGAACACCTGTTTGGAGTTCCGTTAGTTTATGTAGCAGGTAGACCATCTTGGAAAGAAAGGGTAAAAGGATAAAGGTGATATTTATATCTTTGAAAGAGAGAAAGACAGTTATCAGGCTGTTGATTGCATTACTGGAGGGAGGGATCATATTATGCACAGTACAACTGTTAGCTCTGCTGAGTCTGTGGTTTTTTGCATCCAGTAGAGTTATGAATTTTAGCTCCCATGCTCATTTTTGAAAGGTATTTTGTGGGTTTTCCCTAAGCTACAGGGCTGAGGATTAGAGATAGAGTGATTATTCTGTGAGAAATGTTCATCCACTGGCAACTGCCTAATCCTTTATAGATTGCCTGGGTGAATTCATTCTGCTGTGAAGTGTTTGCTTAGTTTCACTGACATAATTACTCTGAGAGCATCTGATGTGCTGGCTGAAGAGTATAACATGCCTGGATGTGCAAGAGCAAGTCTGGCATGATATTTAGGGTGGTACTGTGGGTTTACCCCTGGAAATCAGAATCGACGCGCAAGCGTATGGCAGTTGTAGGTCCATCATCTTGTAGTCTCTGCTGAATGATGGGCATGACTTAAGGGCTGTAACAGTGTTAGTAGCCTTCCTGTGCAAAAGGAGTATGAACTTTTCATGAGGTTTAAGGAAGTGATTGTGCTCAGTTTGCACACCAAGAGCTGCAGGGCTGGTTTGGCCCTCGTGGTTTAACAGTGTGGCATTTCACCAGGATGTCTGGGGGCGGACAGGGAGTCTTTGTGCCTGCCAAGTTGCCTTTGCAGATAGGATGTGCGGGACTGTCTTCTGAGCGTGGATCTGGTCCTTCTCCAGGAAACCCAATGTCAATCAGTTGTAAAATAGGAGCAAGCCGTAGCCCCTGGTTGCTGTGCTGTGTTGATCTCTCTTTTTTTCCAAAGGACAGCCAAGGAGATCCATAAAGAGGTCAGGTGGCGCTAGCAAAATATGACAACCATGGTAAGAGGGCAGGGCCTGCCTGTAACTCCAAGACAAATTTATACTTAATATTAACGAAGAATGATCCGTCAGCAGATGGAACTATAACTAATAGCTGCTCTGCTGTTTGGGTTAATTATTTCAAGCTGACACTTTTGTGATCATGCTAGGCAGATTTTATTTAGGGTGTATTTTGGCTAGAATTAGATGTTAGTTGCCACAAAGACATGAGGAATTAGAAACAAAGTTTGTGAGGATTAATTAAGTTTAAATTTATCATAGATCTAAGCTCTTGAAGAGGTCTTTGGCACCTGTTAAGTCATTTGATCTCTGAGGGCTGTGGGTGCTATCAGAGTGCTCTGGTTACACACACATATCAGGATTCATGGGATGCCTTGGCCATGCCAGGACTTCTGAGGCACCTTGGCTGCTTCAAAACACTAAGCTCTCTCCAATTTATGTGACTGCCTCTAAACGTTAAGCTGTGCCCAGCTTACCTGCATCATGCCTGCCTTCTCCCTACACTGTCCTAAATCAGGGCAATTATATATCAGCTCCTCTTTCTCCAGGAAACTGCTGTGGGGGGATAACCAGAGGAGAGGAAGAGGGTTCAAAGCTGTGGCACTGTGAATTATGAACTACCACATTTCTGCACTGCTCATGCAGCACCTCTCTCTTCCTCTACAAGGCAAAGTAAAACATGCTGGGAAACATGTTCCTCTATCAGCTTGGCACTTTAGTATCTGAATGGAGCATGCCAGCACCCATGGATATGGCACTGATTGGCTTGGTGTTGATCCTAAATTTTTTGCAGGCATATTAATTTGAATCTGTTATTTCCTGAGAACATAGCATACCAGATGGTGCAGACTGCATTGTGGCGATTTGCCCCAGTCGTTACTATCTAGGACTTTCCTCCTCTCACTCATAGAGATCAAAATCAAAGGCCATCAAAGGACACCTCCCTGGCTCTTTCTCAGACATGTGAATACTAAACACAGTGAACACCTAATCTGTCATCCCCAGACTCTCTCTGTGGACTGAAATGTCTACAGGCAGAAGGGATGTGTCCTTAAAGTACTCCCTGTGCAAGCTGGTACCTCTGACAATCCCCTTCCATAGGAGAAATTCCCTTGACAATCCCAGAGCAACAAACTTGTAACTGGAGCCTCTCTTTTGCTTTGGGTGAACCTGCTTTAGCAAGGGGGTTGGACTAGATGATCTCCAGAGGTCCCTTCCAATCCTTACCATTCTGTGATTCTGTGATTTTGCTCTAGTATGAAGACTCCAGTGGCTTGGAGTCTGAGGTGTCCTGGAACCAATGAATTTGGAGTGGACTCGCAAACTGTAGCTTTGAGATGTGGCCTAGTGATCTCTTGAAGAAGGAGTAAAAGGACAAACAAGGGATTGGGATCTGGGGATGAAGAAAAGGTGTGACAAAACCAGCTACAAGAAAATCTTCCACTCGTACATTGTGCTTCTTTCGTTATGTTTATAGCTTTTCCAAATGTGTGTGCACTCTAGGGAAGTGTGGACTCTAGGGAAGTTTAAGCAGAAATAGGACGGGGCATACCATGCAAGAACTGGGCTGTCAAGCATGTTTGCATTGAAACTTCAGTACAAGGTGGAGTCCCTCAGTCTCTAAGCTCAGTAGTGTCATGTGTGATTCCACATATGCACACCACATTGTCTTAGCTGGGATCTGATTCATGGACAAGGACTGGAAACAGGCTGACAAAGCTGGAAATACTCTGTAGGTGTGGATGACACTAAGAAAGTTATGGATTCAGCTATTGAAGGGCTGAGCTAACCCAGACCCAGGAAATGCGATTATGAAGCAGACCAAGAAGCATTTTCAGAATGATGCCATTGGCCTGTGGCCATCTTACTCACTAGCTCAAGATGCCTATGAGCTTCAGCTGTTTCTTACTAGAGAAACATTGCATGAAAAAGGGTATATCTTGCATGGATACACTGAGCTTGGCTTTTGATCTCCAGTAGTGCAGTAAAGGTTCCATGTGGGACTATATGTAGAATATACATGAAAAAATAAAGGCAATACAGATGGAGTAGGCATATCAGTTCTGCTCACAGTTAGGAGCTGCAGGGAGCTCTGACTTCTGACACTTCCACACGAATGTGCTTTCCATAGACAAAATACTGTAAAGTGATATTGTCATGCAATAGAGTTGATGACACTCTATAGAAGTACTTGGTACTAGTGCAGTAGCTTGAACTGTTCAATAGATGGAGGGGCTGAACTAAGCCCAATATTTTTGACAGAATACTGTTCATGAATGCCCTGTATTATGACTAAGGGCTTCAACAATCAAAAGGATTAATTGGTGCTTTATAGGACAGGCAATATAAAAAAAAAAAAAAGCAGCAGCAGCTGTAGATGTTCCTTGGTGTAGAGACCTTCAGACTGTTTCATAAGATGTTCTTAGTTGTTCTATACAAAGCATTTACATGGTTTTCCCTTGGCATACTATGTCCTCCCACATGACACCCCCAACATAGTTCAAGGCCAAAAGCATGTCAATGTCTAGAGAGTTTGATTTTTGGGCATGCTTAAAGGGGGGTTCTTTCAAGACAGAATATTTCAGTCTTCAGTAGTTCTGGCATGTGGTACAATGAATTAGTTCATCCTAACATAAATTCTTAGATTGTGGATGAGATTATTTTTACCTAGAATTTTTTGGGCTGTATTAATTCAGTAGTCTTTTATGACTCTGTTAAAGAAACCAACAAAGGCCTTGAAGTAAAAAGTTACTCCAGAGACTAGAAAACACAAATAGAAATCATTAGAATACCCTATTTTCTTTGCAGAAATCAGTTGGCCAAATAAATACATATTTAACATTGAAGGAAAAATTTCCGATTTTTAATTTTTTTTTTTTTTTAAATAATCATCTACTGTTATTTTTATGATACCCTTTAAAGTTTCTAGCAACCTTCATATGCAGCATGGAGTTTTCTTGAGTGCTTTGCCTAATTAGTTTGCAGAGGACTGACAGCTGACATGACTTCCATTAATCAGTTCTGATACTCTACATTAAATTTTCTTTTACCTTGTGTATTAATTCAATGCTGAGGGGCTGTCAGGAAATGGTTGAGAATCCCTCTGGGCTTGTACATTTGCTTGAAACTGAAGTGTAGGAAGATAATAAATCATGGGAATTTCTGGCACTTCTCCTCCTTTGTCACTCGACTTTTGGAGCAATTAAAGCCTGACAGTTCAGCCACAATGATTCACTTGTTTTCTTCAAAAATGAAATGCAAGGACTGGTTTTTATTGAACAGAATCTTTGTTTTCTGGATTTTCAGCTGCATTTGTAAACAGATCATTCCTCTACCTCCTTGATAGTTTTCTGTGTCATAACAGGTATTTTTAAATCTATGAATTGTTGTTATTTTTTAATTTTAAGAATCATGAGGAGAATGGATAATCTATAAAAAGTGAATAAATATTGCTAGCTACCATGAGTAGGAATTTAATGTATTATCTTATTTTCACAATATAATGTCAGAATGATTATATTAAAATATTTTTGTTTGTGGGTAGAATTTCCCATAGAGTCTACGGGAACTGAAAACTCAGCTTCAGTGGGACTTAGATGTCTAGCTTCCTTTGAAAATTTCCTTCTTCAGTAAATTCAGTAACCCATAAAATAAAAATATGTGTATTGTCATGGCTGGCTTCTGTCTCAGAGACCTGATGCCAAAGCTTTCCATTCTTATCTGTTAAGATGTGTTCTCTGATTTACCTCAAATATATCAAGGTTTCTTCGACTGAAAGAAATACCAACATTTAGGTTCTGGACCTATATCCTGAGAGGTTTGAGTGTGGTCGTGTCGTCCGTGTCCTCCCCGTCCGTCCCCCCGTCCGTCCCCCCGTCCGTCCCCCCCCCCCTCCGCCCAGTTCTCTTAGCTAAACTACTAGTAACAATAAAGAGATCCTATTAATGGGATTGAGATCTAGGCTCAGATAAGGTACATCACCTTTACTAGATATGTATTTATACACACGAAATCAAATTCTGATATATTTAAGCACTTATAAAACCATTTATGGAATGAATTTATGCAATCATAAAGATGTGATAACATATAACATTTTTATAAACAATAGCATATAGCTACAATTAGTAATTCAGTTAGACTTGGATGAGAGTATCTTTGTGTAGACTCAACTCTGCTACCCCACAGTTAAGCATCTCATCCCCACTGGCCTTTAGATAGACTTTACATTCTAGCCAGCCTACAATATACATGACTTTCTCGGCAGTCATTGCACTTGGCTTCTTGCAGTTCCAGTGTCTGTCACTTTCTTCCTTGTGTTTCAGCTGAAAAAAGTCTTATATAACCTAACATCACATAGAATTTCCAGTATTAACTGGAAAAAAACATGAGGGAAGGACCACTTAAAATCCAAGGGAATCTGTCATTCCTTGCCCCATTTGACAGAAAGGAGCTTTACTAAGTGTTAAAGAAGCATATTTACATAGCAGCACTTTTGGCACATACAGATGTTTCAAGGTAGTAAGGTGAGCATCCAAAAAGCACCTTGCCTGGTGTTCCAGGAGCAAGTTGTGTGTATGAGTTGAAAAGGAGCTCAATATAGCCCAAAACTTTCAATGGTTCAAAATGTAATATTTCTACTAAAAAAAAAAATCTTAAATTTTATGATTTAGAGGACAAGATGGTTGAAATTGTGAAGTCTTTCATGTTAACTTAGTTGCAAACAAAATTAAGTACTCACAGTTGGATCACCAAAAAAAAGAATCTTTAAAAATCATCCAGCAAGTTTAACATTTAATATGAATTTAAGGACTCACTGAAAAATCAGCTGCAACGCTAATTGAACCAAATATGGAAATTAGTTGCATTCAATAATTAAGACTTTGTCAGTTGCAGAAAGCTTTCATGAAATACCAGTTGCATCTATAAATATTTCATATGTATTTGAGCTGCTAAAAATTTATGGGCAAATAGGAATTAGTTTCTACTTGCACAATGTATAAAAAAGTCTTTATACTTTAATATATAAATATAATGTAATGGAACAACATCTTTTTCAGATGTATATAATCAGATAATGAACAGTGTTTTTGTAAAGTATAACAGATGATTAATAGCCAAGTTTACTAATTCAATCAGATATTTGGTACGGATATGTTTGTGTAGGCTTTGCCACTTTTCTGGGAGTAACTAGTTCATCACTGTGTCAGTGATGTATTTGCTCTGGGTTCACAGCATATTTGAGTAAGTTCATAGCCATGGACAGCTGTCTCAAAATTCTGTCATTGGCAGACACTAAGTGTTAACCTGAGTGAGACAGAGTCTTTCAGAAAGTTAGATCTACGACTTGGAAGAATGAAAATTGGAGCTTTTTTTTTTGGATTTGCATGCATCTTTGTACACACAATGTTTTTGACAGGAAACATGGAATATATCTTTTAAATTTCATATATTTTACCATTGTGATAAAGAAATGATAGGAGAACCCTCCTGTGGCTACTTCAAAAGCTTCAAGCTCCTTGGCTGATTAGTGAAAATGTGTGGTCTAGTAGATAAAGTTATTCTGTGTCACCTCTGAAGAATCTTGAATATCAAAAAAACAAAACCAAAAAACCGCAACGTGTGAATTGAAGAAACAGCTGTTTAAAAATCCTTGAAACATTACCTTAGAAAACAGACAATGAACATTCACATGGAAAATACTCACTTAGGTCCCACCCTTATAATGATTCGTCCACAGGGCCGATGTTATTGGAGCCCTGTTGATCAGCTATATTATGCATGCCAGGCTCCAGTCCTGGTCACACAGATTTTATTGGACTACATCACTAAATGCGATGGGGAAAGTGTTTGAACTTTCTCCCTATCACAAGTCATTTGTTGGCATCCATGTTATTACTTAAATAATTAAGGGTGAATTATTGAGGTGAATAAGAACATGAAAAACTAGTAATCAATTGCTTCAGTTGAAAGGGAAAGATGAAGATTATAAATAAGATCTACCAATTTACAGAATATGATGTATTTGATAATAATTTACAGAAGGTGAACTTAGTTAATATTTTGGATGGGAGTGTTAAATGCCAAAAGCAGCTTATTAGAGCACACTAATTTATGTGTAAAAGGGAGACCAATGTGACAATGGGTACTATAGGCCAATTTCAACAGCTGGTTGTAAGGCCTGATTTACATTCACACTGGTTTGTAAAGGCAGGCAGACAACAGTTCATCTCACTAAGAAGATACACCTGACAATAATATGTTAATAGAATAGATACTGGTTCTGGTAGATAAGTTTTAAGATTTATCTTGAAACTAATTTTCAGCATTTGTTGCAAACTTATGGTCTCCAGTGACTCAGAATAAAGCATTAGGTTCTCTCCTCAGGTTAAGACATCTCTAAAATCAGAGGCCAGACCCATCAGCGCCTCTTGGAATAACTCTAAGAGTGAAAGAGCCTGCTGAGCAAGTTCTTTGTTCCTGTTTCTTTGTAAGTGAGGGGAGGAGAGGAGGGGAATGTGAGAGAGCCAGCCCTGCGGACACCGCGGTCAGTGAGGCAGGAGAGGGGGAGCTGTGCCGGGGCGAAGGTTCCCCCGCGGCCCGCGGTGGGGGGGCGGCTGAGCCCCTGCAGCCCCTGGAGCCCAGCGGTGGCCCAGAGGTCACCCTGCAGCCCGCGGAGGGCCCCGGGCCGGAGGAGCAGGGACCGGGCCCGGAGCAGAGCGCGACTGCGGCCGCGCTGGAGCCGCCCGTCGGCGGGAGGGCGGCAGCCCCGGGAGGGACCCGGCTGGGGGGTTCTGGGGAGCTGCGGCCCCGCGGGAAGGACTCGCGTTGGGGCGGCGGGAGGAGGAATGTCTGCCGGGAGAGGGACCCCGCGGTGGGGCAGGGGAGGGCTGCGAGGGCCCCTCTCCCTGAGGGGGAAGGAGCAGCGGGGACACCTTGTGCCGGACGGGCTGTGACCCCCATTCCCTGCCCCCTGCGCTGCTTGGGGGGGGGGGGGGGGGGGGGGGGGGAAGGGAGCAGAGCTGAGCCCGGGAAGACCGGAGGGTTGGGGGGAAGGTGTTTTAAAGATCCGGTTGTATTTCTTGTTATCCTTGGTGGTGGTTGTTGCTTAAACTAAATGTATGTTGTTATCCCTAAGTTGAGTCTGTCTTTTGCCCTGACCATAACTGGTAAGTGAGCCCTCCCTGTCCTTTGTCTTGACCCTTGAGACTTTTGGTTGTATTTTCTCCTCCCCAGCCCCCAGAAGACAGGATAAGGGTGAGCAAGCAGTCATGTGGTGCTTTGTTCCTGCCTGGGTGGGCTTAAACCATGACAATCAGATAGCTAAAAGTGGAAGTATCTCCACATAGCCAAAGAGATCTTGCTGCAACAGGGAATAATCTAAGGACCTAAATTTATGTGCTTTTTGAAAACTGATATCTCAGTGCAAATAATTGTCAGTGTGTCCTGGTTTGGGCTAAATCAGAACTAATTCTGTTTTAGTGCTTTTAACTTTTCAGTTAAGTCTCCTCTAACTAACAGCATTTTCTGAAACAGCAGCCTGTTTTTCCAGACAGTGACTGCTTCGAGCAGTGATAAGGCCTGGTGTTTATAGTTCGTACCAAGGAATGGTATGCAGAGAGGCCCTTGCTTATACTTGTTCTTATGGTGACCAAGGTCACTGCTAAATCTGGTACTCCGTGTTGGAGTGCCGGGAGTGAAAAGGGTCGCACCTACAGGGAGGAGTGAACTGGACAGGTGACCCAAACCTGACCAACAGAGTATTCCATCCCATATACGTCATATTCAGCATAAAGCTGAGAGATCACGAGGGTCTCACTCTCTTCGTCTCTTCCTTTCTTCTTCGATGGCCAACATCTGAGGAGGACTGATCCGTGCATCCCTGAATCCAGTGCCTGAGTCCAGCTCCTGTATCCCATCCCTGTCTGCTGCCGAGTCCAGCCTGGGACTGCCCCAGTGCCAGCCCTGCGGTGTGGTGGTGACGTATTGTCATCAGGGTGGGGGGAGTTGGGTTCGGTATTGGTTTTGTATATATTTGTACATATTGCATATATTTCATTATTTTCCTTATTCTTATTATTTATCTTTTCTTTTATTGTTATTGTTCCATTAAAGCTGTTTTATTCTTTTCCAAACCGTAAAGTCTCTCTCCCTTGTTCTCTCTCCTTTTCCCTTTTGGGAGGGGAGAGGGGTTAGTAGAGAGTGTCTGTCATTCGTTAGTGGCCGGCCCAGCCTCAAACCGTGACACAGTGGTACTGAGGTGAATTGATAGCATTGGAAGGTTGAGGACAAACAAACACAATTTGGACTTAGCTGTGGAGATCTTTTTGTGGGGAGAATAGGACTGCAGTGAAAGTTTGGATTGACGATTTGGAAAGCCAATCGTATCCTGGGCTGTATCAAGAGAAGTGTGACCAGTAAGTTGAGGAGGGTGATTCTTGAGACACTGGAACAGGTTGCCTAAGGAAGTTTGGGTGCTTCATCCCTGGAATTGTTCAAGACCAGGCTGGATGAAGCCTTGAGCAACCTGGTCTAGTGGGAGGTGTCCCTGGCCATGGCAGGGGGGTTGGAACTAGATGCCCTTTGAGGTCCCTTCCAACCCAAAGCATTCTATGTTTCTTCCCCTCTATGATTCTGCCCCTCTACTTTGCTCTGGTGAGACCCCACCTGCAGTACTGCATTCAGCTCTAGAGCTGCCAGCATAAGAAGGACATGGACCCACTTGAGCAGGTTCAGAGGAGGCCATGAAGATGAACAGGGGACTGGAGCATGTCCTCTATGAGGACAGGCTGAGAGAGTTGGGGTTGTTCAGCCTGGAGAAGAGAAGGCTCTGGGGAGATCTAGTGACCTTCCAGTACTTAAAGGGGACCTATAGGAAAGATGGGGAGGGACTCTTTATCATGGAGTGTAGTGGTAGGAGGAGGGATAATGATTTCAAACTGGAAGAGGATAGATTTAGATTAGATACTGGGAAGAAGTTTACTGTGAGGATGGTGAGACTCTGGAACAGGTTGCCCAGAGAAGCTGTGGCTGCCCCCTCCCTGGCAGTGTTCAAGGCCGGGTTGGATGGGGCTTTGAGCAACCTGGTCTGGTGGAAGATGTCTCTGCCCATGGCAAGGCGGATGGAACTAGGTGATCTTTAAGGTCCTTTCCAACCCAAACCATTCTGTGATTCTATGATTTTCACCTCAGTACTGACATGATTGATTATCTATTTTTTTTATTTTCCATTTTAGGTCTTCGAATTTTAAAGTGTAAATGTGACATTTTAGTGAAACTGTAATCATTTAGAGCAACATTAAGTGATTTTATGATGTTCAGTGGCATTGAATTATGTCTGCAGATTTAGAGATGTAGATCATACACACATTTCCTGAGATAAAAAAGTTCCTAGAACTATTTTCCTTTTAAACGTACAATACTGACTGTGTGAATGTTCATTATTCCAGTTCTACTCTACTTCAGGAAATCTGGATCCTGGAAGAGAGATCCTTTGATCAAACCTGATTAAACCTTTCTGTCAGCTTCTTCAGCCTACAAAAGAGAATTCTGAATGCCTGGTGAGACTGAACTTCTCTTCAAAAGCTTTTGGAGCTTAATTTGATTCAGTCAGAGCCACCTCCATAATTCTCTACAAAAATAAGGAAAACTCCAAAGTGTTTGAAAAGGAGTGAAGTTTAACTTTGCTACAGAGTGAATTGGGGAGGCGTAGGCAAGCTATACTTTCCAATTAAGTATTGTAAAGAACAGAATGGTTGGTGTGCATAGTTTTTCCACAGAACTAAAATATCATTCTTTTGAAAAAGTCAATGTAAAAGTTGAAATAACAAAATGATGTCTGAAAGAATATATCTTTTTTCCATGTACACTCGAGAATTTCTATATAACTGCTCATCTGTAATAATTGTATAAGAAAAAACATTTTGAAAGAGTTTCTTAAACACTGGATGTTTCTTAAATGCATGTATTTTCTGTAAGTTGCCAAACTGAATATGCATTTTTTATTAGTACTTTTCCGTCCTCAAAGGCAATCTTTCCAGGGCAGAATCTAAACAAATAGTTGGGGCATGTGGGTATACTTTTTCTTGCAGTCATTTAACCTGTGACACCTCTGAAGACTGTCACCAAGAGTGGTGTATGGGAGTTCTGTATATAAGAGATAGAGATAAGCATGTGTTGGAATATGTGTTGTGAGGAATCATCTCCCAGTACCTACAAATATTTTATCACTCTAAAATGGCCAGCAGGTTTATCTGGCTCTTAGGATGTGGTAATTGAGAAAATGTTTACTGTGATGGGGGTAGGTAGCTACTTTCACAAGAGGGATTATCCTATCGCAAACTTGGGTACAGTGAGTAGTAGCTGTTAGCAAATATATAAAGTTTTTCTAAATGCATGATTTACTGTGATAACCCAGCAATCATTGAATTTCAGACTTTTAAAACTTCTTCTCACAAGCTGCTGTGTGGCTTATTGAGGCTCTTCTTCAGCTTTGAAAAAGAGGAAAAACGGGAAGGACAGCCTGGCTTGCTGCCGAAGATGAGGAAATACAGAATGGTGGATGTTGGACAGGACCTCCGGAGGTCACCTGGCCCAACCCCCCTGCTCAAAGAAGGGCCACATGGAACAGGTTGCCCGGGACCATGTCAGCTTTTGAACATCTCCAAGAAGGGAGACTCCGCGACCTTCCTGGGCAACTTGTGCCAGAGCTCAGTCACCCTCACAGTAAAAGAAGTGTTTCCTGATGTTTAGGGGGCAGCTCCTGTGTTTGTGCCCGTTGTCTCTGGTCCTGTCACTGGGCATCGCTGAAAAGAGCCTGTCTCTGTCCTCTTTACACCCTCCCTTCAAATATTTGTACACATTGATGAGATCCCTCTGAGCCTTCTCTTCTCCAGGGTAAAGGGAAAGTGAAGGAAGGGCTGTGCTTATTCACAAAACTGTGAGAACTCTTCCACAGCAGAGGAAAACAAAGCATGCGGTTAGGAGAGGTTTCAGGATAGGCTTTGGCTTACATCAGGTTTGCTTCTGTTTTGTGGCCAAGTAAAGGGAGTTCAAAACCCCCGTGAATTACATGTACAGCCACATTAAGGCTAATTTATGTTGCGTCAGGAGTATAAAGAGGGTCTGAGGTTACAGTGATGTAATGAAATGGATTGAGTTGTCACAGTATAAGAAGGTATTGCTCAATGTCTGAGGCACAGTAAATGAAATGAGTGTGTGAGGTCTTAACCCTCCATTGTCATGAAGAAAGCAACCTAGCTTACACCACCTCTGCCTTGCAGCTTCTTTTCAATTCCTAAATCTCTGTTGTGTAGCCTCAGAGCCAGAATAAATAGCTTGTCTGAGGAGATGAGGGAAAAATAGTTAGAAAAGGCCTGGCTTTGTTCTCTGTGTCTGTAATTAACAATTTTGGAATGAAAAATAACTCAGAAGTAGAAATAGTAAATGAATCTGCTCTGCACCAGGGAGCTGGTTTAGGAGGTGAGAGAGGGAGAGAGATGATGCAGGGTTCTGTCTGGATGTCAGTAGGAAAGGCTCAGGAATAATGGCTTAATAAAATAACAGTTTAGACAGAATAAGAAGAATAACATAGACAGTGAGTATATCGTATATCCCTTCAGCTACTGGGAACCCCACGTTTGTGCAGCATTGGACAGACCCTGGATGGATTTTACCATGGCATGCTGTGCAGATCCCATCCATGGAGGGAAGCCTATCCTTTTTGGTTATTTGTGCTTTTATATAATTTTCTTACAAGAAAACAAGTCTGTTCATAAGGGATGTTTCAATGAGAACTTCTTGCTACACTTTCAGATGAAGGCAAGATTATACAGGTAGTGTAAACGCCATCAGAAAGTGAGAGCTGCCTGCAGGTTCCTCCGTTACAGTGAGCTGGTGGAGCTCATCCTGTGGTCAAGGATTTGTGCAGCACAACAACCTGAAGGCCACGGTGGACACAGCACAACACAGACCTGTGCCCTCTCAGGTTAACTGTTATGTGAGTCACTAGGTCATTGATGTGCGGAGGTCTCCCAGTCTGGACCAACACAGGACCTTCCCTACTGTATTAGGGCTCAGGAAGAAGAGAGAGAGGGTATAGAAAATAAGACCTAGAACTGTGTAGCACGAGAATGTGAGGCTGACTTTATGCCAGTGTAGGAAAGCTAATGAAAATTTGTAATCCAATTAAAAACATGACTTGTTTGCAAGAAGACATTAAAATATTAATATTTATATATTACAAAAAAAATATTATGTACTTGTTATTCCTGTGTCTCCATTTTCTCCGAAAAGATGAGATGATGATAGAAATGGTGGTGAGAAGAATAGCTGTAACTACCTTTAAAGAAGACTAATGCTAACTTCCCATTTAAAAAAATTCCTTTCAGCAGGTGGTTTCCTCTGTAGTCTCCTTCAATTAACATGAAACCATCATGAAGATACAATTATACTTCATTAGGGATCCATGAATCCAGGAAATTAAACAGTCCATTCTCTTTAGACTCTGCAGACAGTGACAAGAGATGTGCTTTGTGGATCTAATTTGTTTTCCTTATATCGCTGCCATGGGTTGCAGAAGTTGTTACAAAGCTTGCCTAATGGTTTGTTTTAACCGTATTTTCTACTTGCATGGAAATGATTCCACCACTAAAAATTTCTGGGTTTTGGTTGCCTTTTTTTTTTTTTTTCCTCCTGAAAAAATAAGTATTCCATAGGAAGATAAGAGACAATTAATGTTATAGGAAATCAGCATGTTACAGTGGCAAAAGCCATCGATGAAGTTGTGATTTATGAACTTCTCAGGATAAAAAGCAAAAGAGTTTGACTTATGCTTAGCTTTCAGCAGATTGAGAAAGCCACAGACTAACTGGCAGCAAGCAAAGCTTGGAAGTAGCTCACAAAATTTGAACAGATTGTTCTAAACTTTTTGCTTTTCTGCATTCATGAAGGCCTAGCGCTTCTTTGTTTAAAAAGAAACAAATTTGTTCTGAGAAGATGAGTCATTTAAATGCATTTTCATTGGCGTATTCAGACACTAGTGCTTCAGAATAATGCCCTTAATTAATGACTTCTGGAAGGAAGACAAAGCAGAATGAAATTAGAGGCATTCAAGACTCTGACAGTAATAGTCTGCCTAACTTTTAAAGTCAACTGATACAGCATTTTTAAATAGCTCATGAGAAAACAGAAGCTTCTGTAGAAAGTGTCGCTTTCAAAAAGCTTTGAACATTTCTGTGGAAAGTAAGATACATGTTTGCACATGACTGTGTAAAGTGATATGTATGTTGTTTAGCCAGTGTTGTATCCACATTTGTGGAATTTATAGGCACTGGTTGAATTTTCAAGCTGGACATGTCAGGCAAGCAGTTTGTATTCAGTGCAGTAGGTATTGCTAATTGAGGGTTTTCAGGTGAAAATCTGGCAACAAAAGTCAAAGTCAGAAACTTTTTGTTGTCATTGTATGCAGATTTTGGAATGGATAGATAGAATTTCTGGTCATGCTGAGGACCTGCATGACCAGTGTAGCCAGTAACACAATGCCAGGGTGTGATACAAGAAACCAGGGTGCAGGAAAACAAATTCAGGCTTTTTTTTTCTCAGATTCAGACTCATTTCTCAAACTCATGTATCCTGAGTGAGATACCTGACTGTGGCAATGAAGCTAATACCTTGATCTCAATATGTTCATTTGTTGGCAATATTAATTAGGCCAACTAAAGACAGGGTAGCTATTCATCTAGCATTAATATTCATGTCCTTGGTGTGGGCTACACAGAGCCAGGGTTTGCATCTTGGTCTTCTCTGTTCCAGACATCTAGCTTGGCAAGCAGTTCTTCTGTGATGAGCAGGCTGGTTTTCTGTCTCCCATTTCAAAAGGCTTTGGCTTTGTTAACTTCTATAGAGAACATTTTTTTTTTTTGAATCCTAAAATTCCCCTTGAAGGAGAAACCACCTGCTCCCCCAGGTGCAATGGTTGTATCTTGCTGAGGCAGCTGCGACAGCTCTGGTTGAGAGCTGTGGGTAGATTCTTAGCACATCCACAGAAGGAAAGGAGCTAGAAGAAAAAAATATATCTGATGAGAAATTTGATGTGGCAGCGTGTTACAGAGATGAGAAATTTTTTTTCCATTGCTCTGCTGGGAAAAAAATATGGTGTTTTTTTTTTCCACTGGAAAAATCTACAAGGAAAAACTTAGTACTTTTCTTTCACATTGATGCCACTATTCATGGACATACGATGTCTCTCTCTTTTTGTCTCGCTTTTCCATCCATGTCTCTCCTGCACTCCCAGCTTCATCAGAGAACACCTAAACATGTATGTGTCTGTTCAACAGAGCAGTTTAAGCTAATGTTTACATCCCAATGACTGTTGCGTGACAGCGTGCTTAAACAGATGGAGCATGCTGAAGAGCTATGCTGGGCTAAATCAGCCTTTCAATACTTTCATGCTGCGGTTTCAACAGACTCACTCCAACCTGTTCCTCCTGATAGTTTTCTTTAGTTTTCGTTAGTTTTTCATTAGTTTTCTTTTGTAAAAGGGAAACAAGTTGTTACCAAACATCCTAATGCTGCCTCATGTCTACATGAGAAGAATTTTACAGCAACAATATATGTATTTCAGTTCCCTCAAAAAAGGAAAAATAAAGAATTTATCAAGAAAGAAACTGAACCTGACATCTGTTTCACAGCAGAGAAACAACAGCTCTGTTTTGTGTGGTATCTTTGCAATGTATTCCCACTGCACAACAATACAATAACAAATTTAATAAAATGCAGTAGAGGGAAATATGTTCTCAAATGAGATATGAAAACAGATGTGTTCTTTAGTTCTGAAGAAAATGAGGGCATCACATTCAGTAATTTTGGACTACAATGACATACACATTACCACTGCTTTTTAATGAAGTCCTTGTTCCATCGTTAAGACTGCAAGACTCTTCCAAGTTCTATTTCATGTTGATTTCAAGCTTAGATTAAAAAAATTAGTTAGAAAACATTTGAAGAATTACTTTCTGGAGAAAAAGAAAAAGTGGAATTTTATCTTATTACTAATTCTTTCAGATACTTGTGAAAACAAGTACAGAAATGACATCTGCCATAATTATCTTAATACAATCACCTATATCAGTCCCTTGAGCAAGTGGGATTATTAAAAATATCAGGAGATTGAAAGCTGGTGGGAAAGACAGACAGTTCTGGATGGACATGAGCATTCTCAGAAAAGGACCAGGTGATGGTCTGTATGTAACTATTTGTCCTGTTGCAGTAGCTTACCTGGTATTTGTAGACTTGAAGCTCCAAAGAAAGCTGTGGGATGAGTTTTGCAATTCACCTTTGAGTTTTGTGA
The DNA here is from genome assembly GCF_034619465.1 of Leptosomus discolor. Lineage (NCBI taxonomy): Eukaryota > Metazoa > Chordata > Aves > Leptosomiformes > Leptosomidae > Leptosomus > Leptosomus discolor. Next base: position 187,529,202 of record NC_141391.1, read on the forward strand.
CTTGACACACAGACCAGAAAATGGTAATGGCTTATAGGGAAAACGATGCTCAAGACATGATGATTCATCTTCTAGAAACTCAGGGTTGCTGCAGCTGAAGTCTCCATGTAAACACAGGAGGAAGCAGTGATGTTTCTGGTTCACAGTGGAGATCTGTCTGCCTTTAGGGTCCAGGGCTGGCTGTACTTTGAAGATATGTAAGACAGAACAGAAGTGAACAGATGGGAGGATGTACAGTTACAGTCTGAACTTTGGGTAGAGATTTATGATTGCTTTGTGAGAAGAATTTGGCTGGGGGCTTACAATTGTTTTGAATTGCACAATGTTGTTTCCATTCTTTCAAATTTTATATGAATTGTGAAGGTATAAAATCTGTTTTCTCTGAACTGATAGTTTTCATGTTTCTAATTGTCCATGTTTGCTTAGGTTTTTTTTTGACTGCTGCATTCTTTTTGACTGCTGTGTTTCCACTTTGATATTAAACTAGCCACTTTTGCTGTACAGGTGGATTTCAAAAGTGAGTGCTGTTAAGTGTCATCCTTAGTAACATAAAGTATTAAAGAAGCCCGAATAGAATGTGCTTTAAAACCAATTATTTTTATTTAAGGACTCTGCCAAGTGACAAGTATCTGCATCTATTTGAGAATTGTTAAAAAGTGTTGTGTTTTACTTGTTACGAGGAGTACTAACCTAACTTGACAGAATCTGGTATGTGCGTTTCATCACACAGCAATAAAAATGTTTAAAGGGAAGGTTTTGTATGGAGAAGCCATTCAGAATTTAGTCTGGTCAAGTACACTGGTGAATATATTTTGCTTAAAGGAGAAAAAAGCATGAAGATGCTTCTCAAAAATAAGACAAAGAGAAACATTTCTAAGGGCTGCCAGTATTGTTGAAAGGATGATGCATATTCTTAATAATCTGCCAAACACACTGTTCAGGTTACATTTTGGAGACATACTGTGGCAAGATTTTTAGCTAATGAACCTCTCTCATGCTCTATATATCAATCAAAACCAAGTACACTTCGAGCTGATAGTGAGAAACAGTCATAGGCACCTTATTTTTTTCCTGAGTTTAACCAGCAAAGATGAATGTTGATCCATGTCTTTCTATCCAGCGCTTTGACAGCACAGCAATAAAAAAATCTGAATTTATTTAACTGACATCAAGACTTATTTTACATTACCCTAGAGAAATACACATTCTTGTGATGACTGGATCAAAGGTAGAAGATGATGACTGAACGATAGTACTGCAAAATGGAGCTGTTATAGACATGTGAGTCTTCATTATTGGAAGAACAGAAATTACCTACATAAAAAAAATCTTGATATTCTAAACATCTAAAGTTTAACACTACTTTTGATTGTGTTAGGTATTATGACTTGTGCGGTTTGACAGATGAAAATATTGCCTTTAATGCCAAACACTACACCTGAATCAACAAAATTTCAATAGGTTGTATGGCATGATTTTCAGTAAGCAGAGTACATGTAAAAATAAAGGCTTTTGAAAAAGTACTGGAAATTCTTGAGGTGACAAAAGTGTGTATTGTGGAAGGAGCAGAAGGAATAGCATACTTTTACTCTAAAAACGTAACATACAGTTTTCCCAGTCTTGAAAGTGAGGACATTCTTCGTGCTGTTACTCTTTTCTACTTAACTTGTTTTCTTTTCATAGGAGATAAGTCATTCGCACAAATCCTTTTTTTGGGCTTAAAATAGTTCCAACTATGCCGTCACTAGTTTTCCCTCTTTAGGATAGTTCAGTTGTAATATCTATGGAGTAGCACAAAACAACCACAAAGTCTGGTGGGGATCTTCTTTGATAAATCTGTTAACAAGATAAACAATACTCTCACTGAAAACAACAAAATGTTTCTAATTTTCTGACATTTTGTAATGCTGCTATAGGTTGTACGGTAGGTAGTGGACTTGCCATAATTTTATATGCTTAAGGTGCATTTATGATAGTCAAACAACTGGAACTTGTGTTAAGTACGTTGACAGGGTGGTTTCTAAAAGTTATTGTGGATGGAGTCATGGACTTCATTCGTAAGACTGAAGCGACAATACACTTCTTGTTATAACAAAGTTCAATGGTAATGCAACAGTGTTTTAACAAGTTTTGATGGCAAGGTACACTTCATTATTTACTGCATAGAAAACAGGGTCAGACAAAACTGTCAGGGAGACCTTTCTGTTGAGTCTTGAGGTTCGGAAAGACCTCCTTTGTTCTAAACTCCTCAGACAGGAGTGTAGCTGCAGCTGGATCCAGTCCTAGTCCAGGACTTGGTCAACGCTTCATGTCTAAAAGATTATATATGCACTAACGATCCTTTATATCACTTAGCTATAATTTCCAAGTTTAGCATGCTATTAATCACTTACTGAGAATCTGTTGCAGCAAGGAATCTCTCAGGCTTGAGGAGTAACCTTCAAAGGTGTCTCTACTCAAGGGGAGATCCTGGCATGCAGCCCACTGCTATGCAGGAGAGCTCACTGGGCCCTGGGCTGTCCACTATTTATAGAGTAAGATGATTGATTTATAGTCATATTTGCATACCGGCAAGACATCTGGGTCACCGTTTCAGACAGCCCTGGGACATCCATCCCCCAAAGTCCAGAGTAACCTGGGTGCAGCCATCACAACCCACGTTGGTAGCTATGGCTTAAGTGGGGTGGGGGGAAGCACAGCACCACAAAAGTAAACAGAAGTTAAAATAGAAATCAAGAGAGATTAGGCAATGTGAATGTACCCTTTGGCTCATTTGTATAGCTTGGGAGTTAAAAGAAACTTTATGCCTCTGAAGACTGGGAAAAGATGGGGATACCACTACAGTTCATTAATAAAATGATCCTATTTACAAATCAGCAAATGCTAAATGCAATGGTCCATGTGCCTCCCTAAAACACAGCAGTTTTAGAAGTTTAAGGGAACTGAAACCCCTAGAGTTGGAATTTTCTGTTACAAAAAGTCATATGTTCGACACCATTCTGCTCACTACAGAAGCTGGATAAATCAGAAATATTTATAATGGCGTATACATGTTCAGATCCCAAACATAGTGGCTAAGATAAAAATATAATCTGGTGAGAAATATCTTGTTTTGGCCTTGGAATATAATATCTTAACTGGAAAGGTTTTTTTTAAGACATATTCAAGCATTATCCAGGATTAAATTTTATTTTTTACACACATTCTAGGTAGTAAAATACTGCAACATAAAAGGTAAAGTGATAAATTCAAGTGAAAAGTGGCATTTCTTATATTTTTCAGATATGCATGAAGTCACCTTCTACATGTACAGAGACGATTCCTATTCAGAAATTTGTTAAACCAATTGTTAAAAGTAAGAGAAACTCTTTCTGAACTAAACTGGTTGCGGATTTTGTATTTTCTAATGTCTAATGTCAGCAAAGCTGGAAATTCTTTTCTTCTGAACTTTAGAAATATTTCAAAATATTTCACTTGCTATCCCTCTGGGGAAAAAAAGCTCCTCATTAAGCAAAATCTTCTTCTTCTGGGTAGTGCTAAACCTTAGTTCTGTTGTGTATTCATTGGCGAGATATAGGCGGAGTCAAGTGTGCATGAGAAGGCTCATGATGTTCACATTTAAAAAATGAATCTCGGTGAAACAGGGTTATAGTCTGAAAAAGAGGTGAAGAAAGTGTTATAAATACACATGTTATTACATCTGATGATAAGTACTCAGCAGTTCATGAAAATATTGGCAGGGCCTATCTGACAGGAATGGAATTATATTCCCAAAACAAAAAGAATGAAAAATTGAGGTGGTAAACTAGATGGGAATCAGTGAACCAACAAAAAATGCTGTGTAACTATTAAAAGGCTTGAATGTCTCTGTCAAAATAAAGTTTTTTACAAGCAGTAAAGAAAGATAAATGTTGCACTGAAGTGTTGCAAAAAAACTGTTTGTGGAATGGTGATAAAAAATGCCTGAACATTACAGAGACAGGCACCATAATGTTCTCCAAGCTATTCAAATAGCAGCTTTATTAGTTAAACTTTCTTATTTTGATTTAAAAGACAGATGAAGAGAGCAGCCATATTCTAATCCAGAATCATTTAGAGTGAAAATTAATAGCAATAGCTACCCTAACCCTGGTCTTGTACATTCACAATTCTCTGTCTTTTTTGTTTGTTTGTTGTTTGTTTTATAGCCTTTTAGGATTCTTGGGAAATTTTGAGACAGGAATTATTCTTGGTTCAAGTGCAGGCGAACATCCAAATTACATTTGAAAGTTATGGTCAATATTGACTAATCTGTGTCATATGATTCTGTGTCATATGGTTCAACTTCAAGGGCTGATTTATCATGACTTATTCATCATGACTTATTCTAGTCATTCTAGTTTATCCTATAAATCCAATATTCAGGATAATCAAGTTACCTCTGTGTCCTGTCCCACTCAGTGGGTTTTGGGTTAGGTGAATCTTTTGTATCCTCTATTTTAAAGGGAGTTTTCCTCTGCATGGCAGAGACCCTTTGCTCGGCAAAGCTGGCGAGTTAATAACCCTCTTTGGTCAGTAGATGGCAGCAATAACACACTTTATTAGTAGTAATAGTTCACAGATCAGCTAAAATAATATTTCACAGATTGGATAAAGGTAATGTTTTGCAGATCATATAAAAGTACGGGTTTCCCTAATTCTATCTAATAATATGGAGAAAGAAGAAAAGAAAGAGTGAAAAAGAGAAGGAGAGAAAAGAAAGAGAGAAGGAAAGAAAGAGAGAAAGAAAGAAAAGAAAGAAAGCAAGAAAGAAAGAAAGCAAGAAAGAAAAGAAAGAAAGAAAGCAAGAAAGAAAAGAAAGAAAGAAAAGCAAGCAAGCAAGCAAGCAAGCAAGCAAGCAAGAAAGCAACCAAGAAAGAAAGCAAGCAAGCAAGAAAGAAAGCAAAAAAGAAAGAGAAAGAAATATCACCACTCCTGAGGTCCAGTGATGTCTCGCAGGTCCGGTCTGATTTTTGGTTCTTTGGTGGTGGATGCACACTGGTGTCTTGATTATTGGTATTTTTATTGTCCTTCTTCATCAATATTCGTGAGTCCTGTTTGCGTTATCCCCTCCTCTTCTTGCTTTTCATGCTAATTAGGACACAGGCGCAGTATATAACATTTTGGGAGCTCCAAGGGGGTTTTGTCCACTACAGATAAGGGAGTAGACTTCCTCAGTGTTTACTTGTAGATAATTGAGTGGACTTCCTGAAGTCCAGTGTTCACTTGTAGATAAGGGAGTGGGCCTCCCTAAGTCTGGAAACACCCCTCTTCTGCAGGGTTTGTCCAGTTAGGGGAGGTTGGGTAGCCACTCCAACTGAAGCCCCCTTATTGATCATCCCAACTAAAGTTTCTGAAGAGGAAATACTGCTCCACCCTCTTATCTCCTTGGAGCAGGCTGATTTTTGTAAAGCAGGTTGTTTTTAGGGGTAAGACAGAAAACTTGCACTGTAAAACAAAATATGTGTCTTCTGTTTAAGACACATACGTAAAATCTGCAAAACAGGTTGTTTAAGGCAATAAATCAGACAGTCCTTCACACTCTGTCCATAGCAGTAGTCAGTCTGAATACTTGGTAACATATTTAGTGTTAAAACACTGGGAATCAAAACATACAGACCTTGCAGAGACAAACTGGAATGGTGGTCTATGCTTCCTTAGAGAATAAAAGAATTATGTGTGAATTTTCAAAAATATTTTAAAGAAAATATAGAATATCAAAAGGACAAATCCTATTCAGGCAAAGCAGTGATAAAGAGTATTGTTTTAGAAAAGTTCCCCAGCTATAAAAAAACAAATTACAAAAACAAAACGCAACCTAGAATCCATGGATGAACAATATCTGGCTATCTTTTCAGGCCCGGAATTCAAACATAAGCTGATAGATTAAAAAAAAAAAATAAAAAATTACACAAGTTTAGAAGGTTGGAGATTAACTGGATTTATGACAAGTCAGTAAAGCAGAACAAACACTAAGATAAATATAATAAAGTACTCCAAAAGGCACCAAGGCAGATATGCCTCTAGCTGAAAAGCTTGAGAGAAAATAGGTATTTTAACAAACCCACTAGTCAGGAATATAAAATGACAAAAGATAGCTAGTTCACAAGAAATATGTGAGTTTCAGATAATTTTATAGTGTATTACATACTATACGTAATAGACCTATTCAAGAAGATCATGCGAGAAGGAGAAAATTCCTTTTCTTGGAAGGAAACAAAGACTATTGCGCCTAAAGAGACTGAATGAACTGTTGATTATAGGGACCCATTACAGTGATAAGCATTGATCCAGAGGTCCTTATCAAAGTGCTAGTGGACTAGGAAGTCTATTTAGATGAGGACATCCGTATTAATCTAGATTTATTCTAGGCTGAGATCCATCATACTCCTAAGACGTGCTTGTGGTCTACCAACCTTTTGATGTAGGCAGTGCCTAAAACAGAGTGAGGATTAATCAGAAAGCACTTGTAGAAGATGAGCTGTTGCATTCCTACTCTTTACAAGGTGCTTTGGCTTTTGGGAAGCTGGAAAGGTTCTTTCCCATGTTTCTGTAGGTAAGGGAGGGGATTCAGGGAGGGATTTTCCTTGTTGCTGCCACTGCTGGCTGCAGCCAGGGCATCTCTGTCCACCCAGGAGCCCTCAAATCAAAGGAATAAAGGTCAACTCTCTGATGAGCTCATTTTTATACACTTTCCCTCTGAAAAATAACAGTATTCCAAGCATGTGGACTTTTTACTGCCCTGGGAAGTAAATAGCTAAATCTTGATTGTTGGGAATCCTGATTTTTAAAAAGGTCCACTTGGTCTATGAAACACGCTATTAGCTTAAATGCGTTAAAAGTGAAATAAATGATAAAAACCAGGATATTAATCCCACAGAATAAAGTTCTCTTCCAACCCAAACTATTCTATTCTATGTTTTTTAAAGCAAAATATATATTAATCTAATGTAAAAACCCGAAAGCTCTGAAAGTAGGCAGTACGGACGCTTTTAAGTGGGTGGAAAGGCTACTATTAACATATATACACTCCCCAAATTTAATTTTCTATCTCCGTGTTCCAATGCATTTTTATCACAGACAACACTACAAAGACTCAGCACAGTGCTCCTCCGAAAACATAGTACAAGGATTTGCATATCAGTATTAAATAGGCTTTCCAAGATAGGTGGTCTTGCAACTTGCGACACAGTGGTGTATCATCATGCGATTTGGGTGAAGTATGTTACAAAACAGTGTGAAAGCTTATTCAGAACTGTGGATTAAAATGAGGAAAAATATTGTGAGGAAATGGATTTCTCAAATGGCTTCTGAATATGAGATAAATTCACACCAAGAAATCCCTTTACATAGGCTGTCTTAAGATTCCTAGATAAATATGAAAAATTGCAACCCTCTTTTTATTTACCACTATAGTTAAAAATAAGGAATTCTTCCTTAAAGACCCTCCAATATTTATTTCTGATGGGCAAACTGGGCAAACCACATAATTTGATCAACTTTTTGTAGAGGAGAAATGCTTGCTATCTTGCCAAGAAATTTGTACTAACCCTAGGACTGTAGGCACAGTTTGAGAAAAACTGAAGCAAACGGAATCAGTTCAGCTGGAGGAGGGAAGTGATATACAGTACAAGAGGTTTAATCTTCCAGTTATATCTTTAGGGAAATATTTATTTTTTAATTTTTATTTTAAATACCCTTCTATGTGGTAGCCTCTGCTACTGTGCTGTGGATCCAAATACACTAGGCGGGTGTGAGTACTACCATGTGTGGCTATGCCCTTTTAGAGCCTTCAGCATTTGGTTGCACACAAGCCTGCTAAGTGCTCTCCTAAAGTAAAAGTATTCTTATGGTAGCTGTGACTGTCCAAGAATATAAACAAGTTGAGGTCTGAGATCAAAGGCAGTATCTTTTACTGATACTGTATTCCTCTTTGTATTGGTCTAATAAAAGATAGCTTCTCCCCACAAGTCTTGCCTACTGTGCCATACTAATAGACTTGTTTTTAGCTGCTAGACTCTGAAGTGCTCAAATACAAAAGGAACTATTTCCCCTTCCACCCCGTGTATTCTTGTTGCTTGTATGTTGCAATCAAAATATAGGACATTTTGGTACAGAGAAGGAGTGGACACAGTAATTTAATTACCTAGAGTATTGAGTCCTGATTTATAAGGTGAGCAAAAGTTCAACAGACAGTAACGCTAAGACTCTAGGAGGTGTCTTTGGCTATTTTAATAAATAACCTTACACAACACCAAGATTTTCCTTTAGAAAATTTTGATCTTCCGGTAGATAGGGGATGCCACTCCTGACAAACAGTTATTTTTTTTCCATCTTAAAAATGTTTTAAATTTGGGCTTCAGGAGTGCATGTATGTTTCACATATGTCTTTTGGTTGGTATTCAGTTGTCTAGAGAAAAGAGTTCAGCTACCCAGCTGCCCTCACCTTTTCTAACCAGTCTTTGTGCAATGGTCTTCCTTACCAATTTCTTTTCCCTGGATCATGGAAACTGTCTTTCTGGAGGATTCTTGGAATAAAATGGAATAAAATCTATTAGCTAAAATGCAATTTTCTATAAAAAGCAGTTTTCGAGAACATCTTTAATTGTTTTTTTATTGATGTAAAGTAGTAATGGTTTTAGGAATTTTCTTTATATGTTTTTCATTATAATTGATTTTTTTTGTTGCTTGATGTATAGTACAAAGTTTAACTGTGGGAATATGCAGCTAATCGTAAGCCATATAATTGAAAAGATAATAGGAAATGTCTTTATAAACTTCATTTTGACTATTATCTAGTGAAGTATTAATATTTTGAAGAACATCTGGCATCTTATTTTTCTTAAGAAAAATTAAAATAAAAAGAGAAAATGTCCTTATTAATCTGCTCAAGTGCCAATAACTAATTTCAGTAACAAAACCAGACTGCATGAGGTGTTTCTGTGACATACAGTTTGCATAGTTGTATTAGATTTGTAACACACAGAAATAAGTTTGCATGCCTTAAAATACTTTGTGAACTATTAAACTGCTCTCACTGTACCTCTGTTTCACCAGAATCCTTGAGGAAAAGCCGCGGAGCTGACCATGAGCACCAACCAACAGCTGAGTCTCTTTGAAGGGAGACATGTTTGCAGGGCGGGTGGCTGCCCCCAGGGCCCTGACACCTTACCAGACCCTTCCAGCACTCACCGTACCCCTGAACTCTCCTGTCCTCTTTCATCCTAGGCCAGCATCTACTCAAGGAGCCCAGTGGCCAGATACTGACCGTGTGGCTTTAGGTAGTCCCCACTGACCCCACAGACCTGTATGAGACACCTCACGCTAACCAGGCTCAACATATCTCAACCTCTGCAGGAACAATCAACCCCTTTCAAGGCTATGTGGCTAGATTAGACCTAGAAGCATCCTCTGACATGGTCTTGGTGGGTGATGAAAACAGCCTAACCCACTCTTTCCCTAGAAGAATCCCATATACTTGGCCAAAAAGTACCCAGCTGTGTAGCACAGGCCAACACATCTGTAAGAGGACAAAAGGACCCTTCCTGAGTCAGAGATGAATAGATTTAGGTAAGGCCATTTGCTAGGACAGTCAGTCAGCAAGCAAGAGAATAGCTGTCATTCAATTTGTTTTTACCTTTACAAAGCAATTGTCTTTGCTCTTCTCATTTGCAGAGCAAAACAGTATAGGTAAATCAAAGACCTTATTCAAAGCACAGACTCTCATGACCTCAATGCCTTGTTATTATCCAGAAGCTGTGCAAACAACTTGACAGTGAGATATTTGGCTTTTTTATGCTGCTCAATGCATTCACTGCAGGGAGCAAGCCACAGCCACCTTGGACAACTAGTGCGGAGTGGTTCTCACCTCTAATGGCTTTGGAGATTGTCTGTCAAAGGACATATCTCAAACATGCCTCAGTCTTTCCTCACTGGAAACATTTGTCTAGAAGGCTCAGGGTGGTGGAATACAGAGAAGATCCACTCTCTTGTCACATGACAGCAGGTGATGGTGAAGCCATGGAGCTGAAGGAGGGCAGGCTGAGAAAGGAGTCAGTGACATTGAATCTGTAAGACATCCCGGCTGTTGTTTCATGAAGAAGAAGAAGATGGCAAAGATAGCTGAACCTGGTGGTCGTACCTGAATCATGGTCAGCTGCATGCAAATCTAGTATTTTCTAAAGAAATCCTCCTTTGCTGGTTCTGAAACTTCCAGATGTAAATTTTGTTATGAATACTGTCTTCTATCAGATCTGAGATGTTTTTATACAAAACAAGTCTGAGAAGCTCTGTTTTCCACAAGACCACACAGATAGACATTAGTTGTGTCATCTTCCCTGAATGCACTGGTGCTTGCATCCTTAGTTAGAACTCACGACTGACAATGAGGTGGGAAAATTTGGCGTTAATTTATTATCTGCTCTGTTTAATTTTCTGAAGTTTCACTACATAGTTGCCATTTTTACGATTATATTAACATTCTCAGCATTCTAGATGCTTTGAAAATATCAACAGAGATTCACACAGCTTTTTGACATTTTTTAATACCCGTGATTCTTAGTTTAGCTGATCCTTCAGATTAACTACTTTTTAGTATTTTTTTTGTTAATGATAGTAAGTTAGGATTTATTCATTCAGTAACTGTAACTAATGAGATAAAACCACTTCATTATTTTAGGGCTGCAAGGGAATATATCATTCTGCTTCTTTATATGAAATACTTATTAAATAATTTTTCCTTTTTTTTTTTTTTTGCTGCATCCAGGTGATGCCATCTGCACAGAGCCCTGAATCTGCATAATGTTTACTTTTAATTTATTTTAATAGATTATTTAAATTATTTGCTTATTATTTTAGTTTAAATATGGTTCAACTATAAAATTGTAGTGTCCCTATTTTCCAGAATAGAATTCCAGGTTTATTTTAGATTGGAAGCTGATTGTAAACAAAGCCAAATTTATTGAGGTGAATTCCATCTGAACTTACAGCTGTCCTGTGTTGCATTCACTGTATTGGGGCAATTAATGAAGAGACATGAAACTCTGGAAAGTTAGTAAGGTATTATAGGCATCTACCCAAAGAAAACAATGAACTATGAGGAAATATTAGAGCAACTGAAGGAGGGAGAAAGGGATAAATGGACCTGGCTGTACAAAGACAATCGAGACAAACACTTCTTGATTTCAAACCCACTGCAAAATTTCTTTAAGGAAAACTTGTTTAGCCTCTGGTTCTTCTTTTCATTTTGATAGAAATGTTTTCTGTGCCCTTATAACTCCCCCTCATTAACACTTTAACAAGTATTAAGTATTAGGAATTTTTTTTTTAAATTTTTTTTTGACATCATCACTTTCTAGTCAAAATCTGCATAAAACTGACCTACAGGTTCATTCATATTCCCAGCCTACTGCTACATTCAAATCCACTTTTGTATGGAATAAACTTCTTTTGAAAAGGCAATAGGGGAAAATAATATCACTCTCTCTGAAAAAATGATCATGGCTACCATGGGATCTTTTAAGCATAACTGAAGTAATCCATTTCTCATAACAGGGAGAACTTTTAATGGTTTTTTGAATCAGGATATGTTATTGGTATTTACATAGAGGAGGCAAGAAAAGTGTTTCCAAGAATTCTGTCTTTGAGAATTAGAAGCAATAAAGTACACTATTAATTACACTATTTTAATTTAGGTTTTTGTATTAAGTAGTTGTCTTCTTTAATCATAATTCACCAATTGCACATTACAGTATTTTACACAAATATATAGCATAAAACATAGATAAATTGGTTACAGAATGCTTCAGTGGTCACCTAGATTTGTATTGGTTATGCAGTTGGATAACATGCAAAGAAGGTGCTTAATTTGGTATTAACTCATCTAAGGATTTTTTGGGGACATTTCTTGGGTCATTCTGGAAACCAAAGCCCTCCCTCCTTTTTCATCTCAATATGAACTGGGGAGGAGACAGCCAGGACTGCTCTGACTCCCTTGTCTCTTTGTTGTGTGACTATCTTGGCAGTGGACAAGAAAGAACTATTTCTGCTCGATTCATGGATATGAAGTGTTCATAGAATCTTGCAGGTTTAGTAAACTTTACCAACTCTGCTTGGCTTCTTGTTTGATTTTAAACAACTATGACATTTTCTTTAGGCATATGGGTTTGTACAGGCCCTAAATGAAGGTGAAGGAGACCCATAACCATGTGTCACTATGGGAAAAAATATCTCTGCTCTGCTCTCGCTAATTAAAATGTGGGAGTGGGTTTGGACTACAGGAATAAGTTTCAGTTGCCTCACCTTAAGGTGCTGATTCTGTCTGACTTGTGTACCAGCGGTCTAGCCTTTCTCCTTTGTATCAGAATGAATGAACTGAATTCCCATCTGGATTCAATGAACAAGCCAAATCAACATAACTTCTGTGTTTCTATTTTTCTGTCAGGTGAAAACTTGCAATCGAGACATTAAAGTTGTGGTTAAAATCACAGTGTTACTGCCTTAGGTTAATTGTGTTTTTCTGTCTCACATTTAAAACTCCCTGGGATTGTATAGAATAGTAAAAACTAATATGTATAGTATTTTAGAGGTTTCAGTTGTGGATTACTGAGTAATCCAGAAATAATGACAGCATCAATAAATTAAGTCTAATTAAAATAATTAAAAATCATAAAAATTTAAAATTAATTAAAATTTAAATTCTCGCAGTTGATAGGTACTGCACTTTTAGCAAGAATTTTCTGCCCAGCACCATCTCCCAGAAACACCCTGTTCACTCCAGAGCTCAGAGAGCCCTGTTTCCTCCTTGTCTGGATAGACACCGGTTGACACGGATGAAATATTGACACCCCACTCTTATGGCTGGTTAGGACAGTGGAAGATGCAAAGCCAGTGTTCCCTGGGGACACCAGGGCAGCCTTTAGATGAACCTGTCTATGGTCGCACAGACACCTGAGCACGCACTTAGCATGGCATGAGCAGTTATGTAGCACACATATTTCTGGGAGAAATCATGTGGGTGCACTGTGTTACCTTGAATTCTTCTTTGAATATCTCATGATCTTCTCTGTGGGCTGGACTCTCAGGACAGCCTCTGTTGTCTGTGATAGATAATGACGTGGCAGTTTCACTGCAGATGAGGAAAATGCCAGCACAGTGTTATGTGTAGATGGAGATCTTTACTTGTATGGGAAGAATGGAATAATGGCAAAGTTAAAATGCTATTGCCCTGAAGCACTACAGCAGGTCAGAAAAGAGGTGATTAAGACAGAGAAAACTTAAAATGCAACATTTTATTGCAATATGAGAATACCGAATTGGTGCAAACCAAATTATATCACCAGGATTTCCCACACCAAGTGTTGGATACAGGCAGGAATAGGAAGGCAGTGAGAACATCTGAATTCAGTGGAAAATGTACTTTTAGTCAAAGAGTAATTTGGATGGAAATTTTCCATCAGAACTAGCTTTTAGTAGCTAAATTGCCACTGCCACCAACATTTATAATTATTGCTTCTAAATTCACATGTATGTATTTGCATGTAAAAAATTCGTTCCTAAAACTCTACCCAAACAGTAGCAGTGAGGCATACTGCATAAGAAATATCATAGTTTTGGTGTTTAAATGTTGAGGTTTTCAGCAGTGGAACTATAGTCTGGATTTAAAGGATTTAGCACTTATCACTGTGCAAAATTGCTTTGACTGATCTAGGAGTTCTCTTCCCATGACAGTATGATTGGCCTCATTAACATTAAACTGTTGAATTCTTGTCATTGCACAGGTGTAGAGTTGAAAATGATGTTGAATTTCAAAACACCTGCTGTGTGGGCTCATCAAGCCATGATGACATGCTTTCTCTGCTCCTCGAGGCTTTTACATTCATAGAAATCAGTTTAGTTTGTGACAGTGGTTTTACCTTTTTTCTGCATGAATGCAATTCTAGTCTTAAAAACAGAGATTTACAGTGATTGTGTATGAAACCCTTTATGTGCATTCTAAATAATGCTTCAATTTATGTGGGTACATTCATGGGAATAACTGATTGCAAGTGACTATTGCAGAAAGCAATGGAAGGTATATTTAAAAAAATCAGTTATTAGTAGCATTTAAGGATTGTGACCTCAATTCAGAAAACCATTAAGAAAAAATGCTTACATTTCATAAAAACGCTACAAAACCACTAACATAATCTGGCTTTAAGAACAAACCTAACGTTAAGCATGCCAGAAATGTTTTCATGAATATCAATGCACTGTTGAGCCAGCAGTTATAGGAATGCAGTTTTTTGCTTGAAAATCTTCAGAAGCTTAGGGCCTTTTTGACTATTGAAATACTGAGAAGTGCTTTGTGGTAAAGTACAAGGACTGGAAATATTTTCAGAACTAGTGTGTGCATATAGGATACTTTCTCAATTCTACGTTGGTCTTTATAGCAACTAGGAATAGATTTACCAGCATATCCATGAGATGTGGGTGTAAGTTACATAACAGTTTGGGAAATATCACTAGTATTTACTCTTTATTATTATTAGGCAAAACCTATATTTTAAGAAGCCCTATCTTCTTTAAAAATAACACTACCTTTAAATCTGTATTTTCATCAACAGCTAAACCCAAATTTGATTTAGAGAGCTGTCTTGGTTAGTTTGCTATAGAGTTTTGCAGTTGTGAAATTTCTGTTTCTTTACAGAAAGAAGAAAAGAAAGGGTCTATAAATCATTTTGGTCTAAATAAAATGTTATAGATTTATTTTGCAAGGCTTTGTTTTGGCTATAGTAGAGTACTCCTTCCTACCCTGCAATTGTAAACTAGATAGCAATTAGTGATTTCTTTTAGGCAAATCTGGTAGGACTACATTTAACATATTAGTGTTTCATTTTTCTGTAATAATGCTGTTATCAAAATATCATGGTATTTAGGCAATCTTCATAAAATGAAAAAAAAAGTTGTCATTCCCTTAGCGGTTTGCAATAATGTGTTATAAAGAAGAAATCCCTATAGTTTGAGATAAGAACATATTTTATTCTCTTGTGCCTAGTCAATGCCACAACAGCTCCCTTACACAGTGGGATAGTGCCCCTTGTAAGCACATTATCCCACATAAAGAAAGACTGCCTTCAGTTTTATTCTGTCAGGCAAATCTCCACAAGTCTTACCATTTTGCTGAAGGTAGAAGCAATTCTGTAGATGCAGTCCTACCTTGGGTAGATTAATCTGTGGAAAAGCGTACGAGTGAATTCCCGTGGGAGCTTTTCAATACTCAGATGCTGTTATTAGGTAGCTCAAGGGGAGAACAGCATAGTCCTCTTTTCTCTGTAAAATGAGGATGCTGATACCAACTTCAGTGATGGACTGTGAGAACTAATGTATTAATGCCTAGAGTCCTTGGTTGTAAGATTCTGGATAAGAATGAATCATTATTATCGCTCATATTCAAAATAATTTTGAGGAACTACGGGCAATTTTGACCAGTTTCCATGTTAGTATTTTGATGTATCTCATTGATTTTGTTGTGACTTCTTATGGAGAAAGATATAGTGAGTAATACTGTGGTGCTGAAGAGGGGTACAATAACATCTTTTCCCTCCTTTCTTTTCTGGCATTTTTTGTGAACTAGTCTTTGTTAAAATAACTTTTTTTTTTTTTTTTTTTTCCCCACTTTCAGCTTGATCCTGTATCTCCTTAGGATTTTTCAACACATGTAAAAAGAAGATGTCAAAACACATATGTTTAGATCTGAAGGGCATGTTCCTGTATATCCTTATGTACTGAAAGCCCTTCAGAATAGTTCTGCTTCAAGCTTGTGGCCCTTGAACAGAGGCTTATGTATATTAGATACATACTTGTTCTCATGTGGATCGGCATGAGGTCATCCACTAAAGCTAATGGGAGGTAGAGGAGCATATGTGAAGAAGGCAACATCCCTGAGGAAGTAATAAAGATGTTCCATTTTCTGCCCACATAAAATGTCAGAGCCATCTAGAACTAATCTTGCTTATTACTAAGAAAAAAGAAGCTTGAAAAACTGCTGGAGAGTAAAAATGCAAGACTTCATCTGTATGCTTAATTAGAGAACGGAAGTAAAATTTAAGTGATGTTTAATCCATGTTTAGTAAATGCATATACAAAACTAAGGTCATAAATGCCACAAACATACTGTCATGGAAAACTAGGCATTATGCAGAGTAGCTGTGCTTGAGGAACAAGTGAAGCAATGCAGCTGCTCCCATTAATCAAGGAAATCCATCTATGTTTCTTCTCATTCCCCCAGTATCAGCCACTGTTTTTTTTTATTCTGAACATGGGTATAAGATGGATGCTCATTTGATGAGTATTTCATTATAAATGAGCAAACTTTTCAGCCTGGTCATAAACACACAATGCTTCTGGATTATTCTGTGTGTCACTGACACTTTAATGCAGGGCTGAAAAGCTTTTATATTAGTCATGTTCCTTTCTTGGGAGATGGATCTGAAGTGGTAATGATATTTTATCTTTCATTCTTTCAGTAAAATAGCATGGGCATCAGGTTGTCTGATTAAATATCAATTCATTTGAATCTTACACATCCATAGCAGTATCACTTTTAGACCAATGTAATTTTAATAGGTATCTTAGCAAAGACTCAGCAGAAACAGGAATGTATATGGAATGCCTGGAAATCAATTGTGCTGTTTCCCTGATGGGAAAACCAGCGTTTTAACTTCTTGGATCTTAGATAAATGTCAGATCTTACAAAATACAGTTTTTCTCTCTTCAATTCAGATAAGGCTGTGGACATTCCCCATCTGTGCATGAACTGAAGGTAGAAGGGGAGAGGAAATGAATGCATGCTCTATCCCAGAAGCTGGTTAGGACTGCTGTTTGGGGAGCAACAAGAAATTACATTAGCTGTACTTTCCCTGCCAGGAGCTTTGAAAAAGAGGGAAGCAGCACTCTGCCACACATAAACAAATTATTCCATCTCCTAAACTATTTTCAGACTACTAGTTATACAAAGTATGTG
The DNA here is from genome assembly GCF_034619465.1 of Leptosomus discolor. Taxonomy (NCBI): domain Eukaryota; kingdom Metazoa; phylum Chordata; class Aves; order Leptosomiformes; family Leptosomidae; genus Leptosomus; species Leptosomus discolor. Next base: position 187,546,222 of record NC_141391.1, read on the forward strand.
CAAACTGTATTTCACCATTCAAGAGACGGTATCTTGTTTCTTAATTTTTAATCCTATTCAATAATGTTTATTTTTCCTTTGCAGCCGCCCTCTGGAACATTTTTAGTCAGAGTGCATAAATGGTTGGCAGGTCCAATGAAGAATTCTGCCCAAGAATGCACTCCTGCTTTTCAACATCCAGTTCTATGAAGTTAATTTAATGTGTTTTCCCTGGCTTCCTTTTTCTTTTCTTTACAAGCTTATATTAGGGTTAAGTGCCATCTCTTCCCATTGACTTACGTATGTTCTTTGTCAATCAACATCCCTGGTGTACGTTGTCGTGTTATTATACTGGTGATACATTTGGTCCTCAGCAATTTTCTGTGAATCTATTTACTTTAATGAACTTGGTTGTTCTAAAAGTTGGTTGTAAATATATTTGCACATGCTGGATTCACATGGTAATTTTGAAAAATATTTGAGAAGGTATATTTGAATCTGAGCTTAGCATGAGGTCAAATGGGTGGTATTGTTCTGCATGTCTTCTAGTTCCCTGACTCCCCAAGCTGACCATGTGTACTTGCTCGTCAGCAAAAGCAACCTGGACTGATCTTTCTTATTCGGTAAGTCATTTTCTTATTGCATCCTCTTCCTGGTACAATTAGGAAAAAACAGCCTATGTTTTAATTTTTCAACTTTTATTGCCATTGATGTCTTGTGGGAAACCCTGATGCACAGCTGTGGTTCTAGAGCCTTGCTGTACCCAGATGATCTGTTTAATGCAACAACGGACTATTGCAGTGTTATTAGTCCAATTCAAGCAGTGCATTGCTTATAAAACAGTGAGGAGATTTCAGCATTACATATGTCAAAGAGAAATGAAGCAATATTAAAAGCATCACATTTTTTTGACTCATTAAATGTTCTTCTCCCTTCTCTTGCTTACTGAAAAAAAAAATTAAAAATATTAAAGACTGCTTCTACTTTATAATGTAACAACAAGAGACAATTTATGTGATTTATTTATACCTCAAGTGAGAAGGGCAGTAACTTCTCCCAAATTTGACTAAATAACGATATGAAATTTCCATAAGCAAATCAACCTTCCTTTTACATTTTAAAGATAAAATTGCACATCAGAAAGGAATAACAAATAAGATTAAAAAGTTTTATTGACAGAACCAAATCATCATTCTAATAAAATAGTATCTCTAGCAGGTTATTATAGTACTGACAGACTCTTTGGTCTTGTAGAAATAAAATAAATAATGATAGTTATGGATTTGAGAAGACAGCACCAAGAAAATATTCCATTTACCTTTGTATTTCACCCAAGTTCTTCCACCACAAGCTCACATTTGCTTGTGAGCTGTGTCCAGTTATGTGCCCAATAATCTATTTAGGATCCCAAATTGTGTTTGTTAATATCACATTTACACCACTTTAATGCTAACAGTTTTATAAGTGTTTAACATTGCAAGTAGCTTTTTTTTTTTTTGTTAACAAAGCCAAATTTCAAATTTATGTTTTGAGGACTTGAAGTGCTAAACCAGCTCCATTATCTGTTCTTCATTGTAATCTAATGAATTAATGCATTGGAAGTTTTATCACTTCATTAACAAAACCATTTGACCTCTTCTATGTCAAAGGTAAACCATTGCATACTATCCTACATTTAATTCTGTTAGGTAAACGGTAAACCTCTTCAACAACTCACTTTCTGTTTATGTTATTAGAAGTGTTCGTGCAGGCAACAATGTTTTATTTAATCATAATTTCTTTGTATTTATACTATGAAAATGCCTACGAGGGGGGTAGTCAGAGTTCATTTACCACATAGACATTGCCTTCTGTTTAATGATCTAATAGAGCTTTGCAAACATATATTAATTAAGCATCAGAAGGCCCCTTTGAGGGAGACATGGTAAGTAGCATTATCCTTGTTATACAAATAATAAAGAGGTTTCAACTTGTTGAAAGTCACACAGCGATTTAGTTCTAGACATGGAATTAGAAATTAATTGCCCTGTGTTCTAATGATTCTTTCACTATTCATTTTTTCAAGAATGATAGTGATAATAAATAACAAGCTAAATACACAATGGATAGTGGATATCATGGAACAATCTGATTGTTAGTATCTGTCCTTGGCTGCTTCATAGCAGAGAGGTTAATTCAAATGTGGTGCTTTGGGTAACAAATACCAATAAGGGATATGTTCTCTTCTCAGTATGTGTTTGTAAGTCTCATTAATGATAATGGAAGTTTTGTGCCTGCAGGAGAATGAAAGGAGAATACATCTATCATGTCAATGATCCATGAAGTCAGAAGAAATTGTATAGTCTACTATAAAGGCGCTGAAGGAGTCATTATAGCCTATTAGGTAAATAATGTGTTTTTTAAAAGTTGCTATATAGAATATGCGTGTAGCTAATAAACTATAAAGCTCAGATGGAACCATTGTATTATTATTGAATTACTGTGCTTTAAGATAGTGATCTCCAGCTGAATATCCAGGCGACATTTTCAGGAGAAGGATGAACACTTTACTGCAGATTTCTGATGGCTGGGCTGTACAACAGGCCTAATGTTGGAGTGTGCCTGTAGTAATCTGCAAGGGGACAAGTGACACCAGCCGTGCAACAGCTTCTGGGTGTTGACTTACAGATCTTTTGACAGACCCAATGAGTGCCTTGATAAAAAAAAATCACATTCAGGAAGCCAATTAAGCTTTGAAAAGGGGATAAACATTTTGTTGAATCAATACTGTAAGCCACTGAATCAAGACTGTAAGCCACTCACAGCTGCTAGCAAAGAGGCACCAGAAGAAGAGTATGCTACTTATAAGTAAAGAAGAGATTTTGGGCACTTCTCTAAGGAGCCTGCAGCTTATCTTTTGCCACACTTAAAGGTGAGACACCTGGTCTCGGCAAGCTGATATAAAGTGCAGAGGTTATGGTGTGTAGGTTCCTTAATGGAGAAAGTTAAATGTCTTTGAAGTCCTGTCTCTGAAGCCATTACGTGGAGCAGTGAGCTGCTTTATAGCTAGCAGAGAGGAAATAGGAAGTCTACAAGTGTGGCTAAACTTCCCTCATCCAAGAGTTACAGCACTCTTCTGTATGGCAAAGGTGATTTTTCTTTCTAGCAACCCAGAATCTCAGCCCTTTAGAATATCTGCAAAACAGCCAAGACAGATGGGATGTGTCACAAGTTGTAAAGTAACTTGGCTGAAGTTAAGCAACTGAGTAAAGAGCAGCAAAGGCAAGAATAAAATCCAGGTCTTTCAGCATCTGGTTGGTTGCTCCATCCCATAGACCCCAGAGCATTTTTAGTTCCTAAAGATTGTTCCTATGTCACATTATCTCCAAATGAAAACTATTCTTTTTTTTTGTTTGTTTGTTTTTTTTTTTTTTTTTGTTATGCCTTATTTATTCTGAGTGTGAAACCCCAGAAACATTACAGGAAAGAACTTTAACTGTGCCTTTTTAATATGCTAACTACTGCAAAAACAAGATGCTTACATCTTCTTTTAGATACATCATTGAAATTCAGCATAATTGTATCCGGGACAAGTCTTACCTCTGGGGGAAAGGGTATGTGCCTATTTAGATCTTCAAAAGGTAATGTCTGCAACAGGAAAAAACTTGATAGTGGAAATAGATTGTTTCTCACTGGTTGGCACAATAGTTGTGAATAACAACAAAGGAGCTGTTTTCCAGATATTGTCTATATCTCCAGCTGAAAGCAAAATAAATAAAAGGAGGAGAGTAAAAGAGCTGTTTAGCATCTCCCTGCTTATTTGGCATAGAAGTAACTTTTTGAAGTCAGTTGAAAAACCCGTGCTAGTGACTGCTGTTGAAATGCACCCTTTCCAGCATCTGTAAGTCCATGCTATTCTTTATATAAGTACTTTTATTTCTATCACGTCTGGCTGCCAGTTTACTTCTGTCAGCTCACTGAAATGAAGTAAGTGTTGCTGGGTGCACATTTGGAAATTTGAAGAAAATACAGAGGCAGTTACTTTTATAAAGTTGGGGCATGGGCCACTTAGGTATTTCTGATGCAGTTTGTGGAATGCCTAACTCTATTGTAAGAAATTCTCAATAAAATAAATGTGCAGGATCAACTTTCATCGAAACATGTGAGCCAGTATAATAAATAGTGGTCTAGCAGTGCTGTGCAACGAAGGCTTTATCAGTGCTAAGCCAAAACCAAAAGTTTGCAGCCAAATATCTCACTTGGATTCATCTGCTCTGGTAAAACAGCTAGCTGCTACAATAAATTAAAAGAGATGCTGATTAATTCTGTCATCGATGATCTTCAACATTTGAAATTTGAAACCTATTCTCGTCTCATTAAAATTTGGAGAAGATTTGGCATTAACTTCAGCCAGAGAAGATCAAAGCTTTAGATAGTGTATTTCTGATTTGAGACTGGGAAGATATTATTCTGTTAATATAATAGACTTCACCTTCTGAAATCCACGTTTCTTTTTCTCATTTCAGAAGAGAATCAGGCATTTTTGCCATATGAGGCTCATCAGATCAATAATGGAACTCATGGAAGCTTGGTAATGGCTTACCTAAATAGGTGTTATGCCCTCATCACTCTGGGTTAATAGGTCTTCTATAACAAAGTGATTTCAGAAGAACCTAGAAATGTGATGTACTGTATCTGAGAAAAATTTTTGTATTCAAACTGACATCATGAGAGGAGAAATGGAGGGCAGGCAACAAGACTAGGACTGTGTCAGCATGGAGGAAGGAAGGAAGGATAGGAGGAAGGTGATAAGGGGACAAAAGTAGATAACCAAGGACATGAAAGAATTAATGATGGTTGACAGGAAAGAGACTTAGAAAATAATGTATCAGTGTATGAGGACCTTTAGAATTTAATTCCTTTTGCTGGTTTCTATGTTTAGAAAACCTTACATTTAGGTACCTTCTTGAGATCTGTAACAGCAACTGAGGCAGTGGCTGCAGATGAAGTTATAGCTGCTTTACAGAGAGATCATATAGACCTCTTTGTTCAATGTAAGGGTGACATCAAGAACTCTTACAGCTGAGGAAAGACTGTGGATTATGTTTTACGACAAAATTTTCAATTATTTGTGAAATAGCACTTAAATACAATAATTCCAAACATTATAGAAGGCTTGTATTGGAGGGCTATTGCTATGTATATATTGATTATGAGCACTCGATGGTAACAGATCTCCCCATTTAGGCATTCATACTGCCGCAAGTGCAGAAATAGAGGTTTTTCTGTGAAGCCAGTAGCCAGTTTTAAAGCAAGTTATAAAGCTTTTTTTTGCGAAAAAAAAACTTTGAGCTTTTGTTGAGCCCATGACCTGGAAATCTTGAACTGACATACTTATTGAGTGGGGCATTTGTATGGGGGACAGAGAATGTATTGTCCTAATCTATAGATTGTACATTAATTAGGACTAGGACAGTTTTTGACCAATCAATGTCTAGTTCTCATCCAATCTGTTTTATGAAGCTGGACCCTTACAGATGAAATTACATTGACATAATTTCAATGTAAATTTTAATAATATTTAGACAAAATGCAATGCAAACAGAATACTTGTCAGCTAGTCTTATTGGAATGCTTGTCATTGTGCCTTGATTAGTGTTTTTTTTTTTTTCCAAGTATAGAAGAACCATTCATAAAACTTCATATTTCTAAAAGTAGATTTTAAAATGACAAGCAAAATATACATGCCAATGTTCTACATAGAAATCGTCTCAAGAACAATAAGCAATGCTTTTATGAATTTACATCTTCTTGACAGTCTTCAGCTGTATATCAGTCATGATAACACACACCATATCTCCCTGAATCCCAATCATGCATTTGGAAATTGCTGTAATTTATCAAAGCTGCAACACAAGTCAGGTTTTGGCAATAGATGAGGTTTGAGGGGATTGGATCTCTATTCACAGCACGTTTCATTCAGCATCAACTGAAGACTGTGATTTTTGCCTATTAATACTGCAGTTTTGGAAGTCAAAGGAGAAATTAGTAGAATATAAATTGATAAATCTACCTGTGGTTTGGTACTACATCAAATTTTCTTTTGCCTTTCCTTCTACTGTCTGAAATGGCATGACCCAGTAGCCTGTGTTTCCTGTCATAGCACTGCACCAGTGGATCACTGCATATTTGAGAACAGAGCACAAATACAGTTTCATTAAAATCATGCATATGCTCCCAAAACATCAAGTTTGAAGAAAACCTAGTCTCTTCAGTAGTCTGATTTAAATTTTTGGAAGTGGCCAATATCTTTGGATGATGGTATTCTTTGCTTTTGTCATTCTTTTTTATTGTATCATTTAAAGAATAAATAAAAAAAGCACCAAGTGACAGTACAAAAATTGCTTTAAGTGATCTATTGGAGCTGGGAAATAATTACTTTATTTTGGAAAAATTACACGTATCAGAAAGCATTCGTAGCTACCCTATCTTTAAAAAGAGTACTTGGGCTAACCTAAAATCAACACAAATGAGCAAAATTGCAGAGATAGGGAGTTGCTAAGACTTGTAGGGGTTTTTTTTGCACCTAAAAAGACATATTTAATGCTTGGGTTTTTTTTTTACTTGCAGTCATGTCTGCTAGTATCATTTAAATATCTTGTTTTGACAATGTATCCCTTTTGTATTTGATTTACTCTCAAGTCTAGTCCTGCATATATACCCTTAACTTTTCTAAAGAAAGAGACTTGGTCAGTAACTCCTCTGACAGGTGCAAAGTGAATCACACTGATGATGGTACCAGGATCTATTCTGTTTAATTCCACACCACTGCAACCAGATGATGGATTTCCTTACAGTGTCCTTCACAACCACTACAGACTAGTAACTAACTTAATCGGCCACTAGATGTCATTCCTTTTTCATGCAAACATGAAAAATGCAAATTTCTACTTAAAAATTTCAGTTAAAAACATAGGTCTTAAAATCAATGAATTAATTTACTGTATTCATAACTAAAACAGTGTCTTTCTCTTCATTGTTTTCACATATGAATGAGATACGGTAAACTTACTGGGGTCTTTCAACAGGTCTGTCTATGTTTAAAAGAAGATATGAAAACATTTCATATGCTCAAGCAGCATGTTGTTGCTCTGTTTTGATAATTAGTGATTCAGGGTGGTAGAGGTTGATTCTGTTAGGTGAATTCATTACAGTATCGGAGGTTCAATGACATCTATTTTGATATTTGTTCAGCCCCAAATCCTGTTTCAGTAAAACACAGAACTGCTTTTGCTTAGTGAGTATCGCCTGTCTGCTGAGAACCGGTTTCTTTGCTGTCTTTTCTCACAGCCTCTCTGATCTTTTCAGGTTTCCTTTCATGGCTACCTAAACTTTGCAAAGCAAAAGCCAGTAAAATTCTTCAAATTTTGTGCCTTGCAGGAGGCTTCATTCTGGATAGCGACAGGTGCCTGTAAAGGCCTTTATTCTTTTGATTATCTGTGCTCATTAAAAAGTGTAGCTGTTTCTTTCAATTTTTTGAGATGAAGATTTCTGAAAAATCCAAACAGTCTATAGGAAAGACTCTGTTACATTTTATCTTCAATACTCACAGATTCGCTTTGTAAAATATGGTTTTTATTTCTTGGGGGAAAAAAAAATTATGCAACATTATTTTTATTTAATTATATTTTAAGCTGTGCTTAAACATTAAATTGAATGTACACTACAATAATAATAGAAAAAAGTGTTGTGATCTTTATGCCAATAATTGGATAGCCTTTAGTACACATTTCACTGCTCTAGTCACAGCCTTTGATTAAGGGTTCTGAGCCAGGATGCAGCACTAATTTTTCAACTATGCTCTGCAATCGTTTAAATAACATTAAATGTAATAAAAATGTATTCAGTTAAGCATGACAATCTACATCCTCTGTTTTCTGTAATCTATGATCACAGCAGGGATGATGAGTTTCTGGTGCTCTATGAAAGTAAGATGCATTTGAAATGAGAAATATAGTCATTGTTTTAATATGTGCTAACATATTTTGAGCTGTCATAGACTTTTAGACCACAAACATCTTACTGTTGAGAATATTCTACTACAATATAAAGATGTTATGTTTTGGTATATTAATTTCCTAGCACTTCTGTTTGGTATCAAATATTGGTAAGTTTCCTTTAAATTTCACCTTACCTTCATTTCCATCTACTTTATCAGGCTGCAGGTCTTTTCATTGAAAAGTGTAAATCTCTGACATACTTGTATTATTAGAAATTCATTCCTTTTTTTTTGGAACCAGATTCCTTAATATAAGTTTCACAATGTACCAAATTTAGTTATAATACCAAAAAGTAGATGTCTGTCATACAATACAAAGAATTTAATTTAAATATTGCAGAACCCTTATACAAAATTTTGGCTGGCTGTATCATGAAATACAATTGGTCCTTTTTTTTTTTTTTTTTTTTTTTTTCTCTTATCAGGGAAAAATTGCTGATCTGTAAGCAACACAGAAATTGAGTTTCCTTCAGAAAAGAGAGATTAGAAGAATCTCAGATTTGAGGTGTGGGGAAATCTAGTTCCTCCATGGGTTCCCTCCCTAATCCCTACACCTGATATTTTGGACTCTACTTGCAAAATGACGCTTGTGGGTCAGTGTTTGTGTGTTTCAGTTACAAATATGTTCTGTTAGCACAATACTGATACAAGGTGGTCTGGGTCACTGGCTGTGGTTTGGTTTCTCTTTCCATAGAATGGTTTCGGTTTCGGTTGTAAGGGACCTGCCTGTCAAGGACAGAGACACCTTCCACTAGATCAGGTTGCTCAAAGCAATCTGGCCTTGAACACTTCCAGGGAGGGGACATCCACAACTTCTCTGGACAAGCTGTTCCAGCATCTCACCACCCTCAGAGTAAAGTTTCTTCCTCATATCTAATCTCAATCTACCCTCTTTCATCTTAAAACACTTACCCCTCCTCCTATCACTACACTGTCTGATGAAGAATCCCTCCTCATCTTTCCTGTAGGCCCCCTTTAAGTACTGAGAAGCCACTAGAAGGTCTCCCCAGAGCGTTTTCTTCTCCAGGCTGAACAACTTCAACTCTCTCAGCCTGTCCTCATAGAGGACATGCTCCAGTCCCCTGTTCATCTTCGTGGCCTCCTCTGGACCCACGCAAACAGGTCCATGTCCTTCTTATGCTGGCAGCCCCAGAGCTGAATGCAGTAGTGCCAGTGGGGTCTCACCAGAGCAGAGTAGAGGGGCAGAATCACCTCCCTCAACCTGCTGGCCACACTTCTCTTGATGCAGCCCAGGATCCGATTGGCTTTCTGGGCTGTGAGCGCACATTGCTGGCTTATATTCAGTTTTTCATCCACCAATACCTCCAAGTCCTTTTCCACAGGTCTGCTCTCAATCCAGTCATCACCCAGCCTGTATCTGTGCTTGGGATTGCCCTGACCCAGGTGCAGCACCTTGCACTTGGCCTTGTTGAACTTCATGAGGTTGGCCTGGTCCCACCTCTCCAGCCTGTCAAGGTCCCTCTGGATGGCATCCCTTCCCCCTAGCATGTCAACCACACCACACAGCCTGGTGTCATTGGCAAAATTGCTGAGGGTTCACTCAATCCCACTGTCCATGTCACCAACGAAGATGAACCAATACAGCACCGGTCCCAATACTGATCCCTGAGCAATACTGTTCCCTACCAGAATGAACTCTCCCATGGAATTGTTTCACTGTAGTAGTAGAAAATATTTAATAATCTGTAGAAGTGCCAAATAAATAATGCCAATGTGGAAGAAGTTCTGGCATGATCAAGAGTATGGCCTCTTACTGAAACATTCCATTTCAATGTAATTTCTTTTTTTTCTGTATGCTACAGCTCATAGATGTTTTACGAGTCACTCACCTATTCTATAATTTGATTTGAGTACAGACTTTTACATGAAACTTAGCTTGTGCTGTGTCAGTTAGATCAATAGTCCATAAACATTCAAAACCCCTGGCTGGAGTTGTCAACTACCTGGAGAAAAGAATCAGTCATCTGATGGCAGGTACCAGGTGCTTTTGCTTATTTAATCCCTGCTAGTTGGATTGCAACACAGTTTTAAAGACTCTGGACGTACGAATCTTTCTTCTAGGTTCCAAGTGTAGCAATATTACCACTTTCATCGTCTTAAACATTAACACTGTCAGCATATGCCAGATGTCACCTAATTTCCTAAGATATTGGCATTTAAAATAGTTCTTCTTGTGTACTCTACTATTTAAAGACATTCTCTCCATACTCCCTCAGTACAAGTTAGCTTTCAAATTCCTGCTCTGTGACAATGAATTAGCATTCTTTCTGTTTAGTAGTGAATGTCCTCTCAATTAGTACGTGTGACACAGACCATTTAATAGGTCATAGTACTAGTCCCTGAATGTTTCAGGAAATTTTCTATTATCGTTCGGGGTAGCAGAAACTGGCTTGAAGTATTTCATATTTTATGCATGCTGTTAAAGCAAAATATCTTCTACCGATTTATAGTACAGAAGAGATTAATTCCCAGCATAGCTGATGCAAAAGATGAGGTTGGCTAATTCTCTAAAACACCAATTCAGTTCCTCAGTTGTGGCAAATTCATCTTTCTCTCTTGCCACTAATTAATCTCATGTTGAAGTGGTAAGACTTCAGTACCTATAAAGAAAGATACAAAAGGAGATTTCATCCTGTCATTGCAGAAAAATATATTTGGTTCATGTGGAGGAAAAGACTTACATAGGTAAACTACAATGAGATTCAGCCTCTAAATACCTTTTCTTTTCCAATGGTTTCTCATTTCTTCTGGAACTATGGTATAGTTGGATAAACTGGTTCTACTGGTACTATTTTAGTTTTCCCAAGATTTTCGCCTTTTTATGAGTTGATTTTAATTCTAAGTTAGAAAACCCAACCTGATATATGATTTTCAGACTGACTAAAGGGAGTTAGAGATATAACCTTGTCTTCATGCTTTTGATCCCTGTAGATGTTGGTTTTCCTCTTTAGTCAACTACATTTCAGAAGAAATTTATGGCCACATTCAGCCAATTGTTACCATGCTTGTTGAGGCATCTGTGTTTACGAAAGCAGTGAGCAGTTCAGGCTGCCTCCAGCTGAGTGGGACCCCGTTACTTAAAGGGAGTAATAGGAGTGACACCAAAGGAGGAGACCCACTGGAGGTCTTCTGAATGTGATCTTTCTCCATCCAAATTTGTCCATGGAAGGGAAACCCAGGATACAGACTATGTTTCTCAGGAAATCCTAATGGATGCATTAAGATTTAAGCACCAGTGATTTCCATGGGCTGCATATCCTCTTTTTAACAGTGAAGTTATTGCATTCTAAAAAAAAATAAAATAGAATAACCCTCACTGACATACATGCTAGGTGTTTTGTCTTTGAGTCCTATGCCTGCAGTGACCAAACAGGGTGGCATGGAGCACTGCATGTACTTTCTCCAGAAATGTTAGGAGGTGCATCATTTATAAAGGCAGAGAAAAACGTGTAAAGGACCTGACGGACTGGCTAACGGGGCAATGTAAACTGCTAATCTCTGTTCTGAATGTGCACGCCATAGCAGGAGCCAGCATCCATCCTTGGTGCTGTGGTGGCTGGTCTGAACACGACCTTTGGATACTGAGTGCTGAACTGTGTGTCTCCATGGATGGCTGCAGACACTTCTGATTGCTGTGCTCTGAGCTGGCTGGATGCAAGCCATGTCTGTGCAGAAACAGTATAGTTGCATTGGTACAGTGCTGAGTTGGAACTAATAAGCCTTGGCAAATCTGAATGTGTTTCATACTCCTAAGTCCCTAATTTATTCTTTAAAATAGGATTTTTACCCTTATTAACATACATGCTTAACAGTTATGAGGGCCATTTTGTATTAAGGTGATCTTTTCAAAATTATTTTTTACAAAAGGACAGAAGAATAAATCACTTACCATGGTATAACTAACTCTTGATCCTGAATAATCATGGGAGCTTGCAAAATAGCTCTGTAATTAACATTATTGGATTAATATCGTTGATTTAAGTTCTTAGAAGTATTGAGCATCACATTCCTAATAAATCTAACAGTATTGGCTTTAGCCACATACATTGCTCATGAAAAATATAGCTCTGAGATTTAAGAAAATTAATTCCTCTGCAGTTCTGATATAGAACAGTGATTTTTCCTCCAATCAATAAATACAAATAACAGACATTATTAGCATGACTCTGAAGCTGCACATTCTTTACTTCATTTTAACTGGAGGTCTTGCACAAACTTGTTTTATTTAGTAAAACCAGATGAGATTGTTTTCAACATCTAGACAAGCTAAACCTGACGTGAAATGACTTTCTCAGTTTGGCAGGTAGACTGTAAATTATGAAGATGTGAGTACACAAAGGAAGTACTGTAGTTAATTTTAACTGCTTTTAAAGTAAGTCAAGATTTTTGTAACACCAGGGAGATGAAAATGGATATTTCTTGAGCAGAAGGCCATATCAGCATGCTTTTTATCTTTGGTGTAGGTCATTGACTGTAAAATCATCAATCTCATATGGCATTTATAGTCAATGTGTTGAAGAAATTAAAAACATTCCAGTTCAGAGAAGTAATGTGTAGATTACCTGAACAGATGAAATGCTACAGTTTCGATTTATCTATACGTCTTTTACAGTTTCATTTCTAGTTCTTGCAAGATACTAAATATTACTTCAAAGCACAAATATTTTGTAATCTGTAAAAGATCAATTATTGTGTTGTAACTTGCTACAAATCAGCAGGTTTTATGCATATTGCATACTACACACCTGTTATCTGTTCTTCACTGAAATAGATTTATAGGGTTGTTTTAGCCAGTATCTTCACTGGCACAATTGTATCAAGTGATTTTTATTTTTTTTTTTAAATTTCAAAAGTTACCTGAAGCAAAACCCATCAATTCTATACTGGTAGGTGATCTTCCATATATAATTATTACAATATTTGTTGTGTTGCAAAGTCCTACCATGTACAATAGCAATTCAAAGCAGGTTTGAACCAAATCCAGTCAGTCTGCAAAAAGATCCTCTGGGACAATTTCATTTCATCTGACTTTGGATGTGTATAGTGTGGATGTTCGCATCTGAACTATTCATCCTAAGCTTCTTTTACAGTTGATGAAAAGAAAGAGGCACTTCCAGGTGTGATTCATGTACTTGGTTTTAGATGTCTACTTTGGCATGAGATAGACTGCCATCAGAGTGGCTATTTATGTTCATTAACTGCGAAGACAGCGAAATCAGTATCTCGGATGTAGATGTTTGCATTTACTTTCTGTGGCTCCAGTGGGCTTTGGATTAGGTCTTAAAAATATACCAACTCTTTCCATAGTGCTCAAAAGCAGAACTGCCTCAGCATAATTATACTGCAGACAGCAGGAACGCTTAATCGCCCACAAGTTCTCCAGAAATTTCTGTGAGAAAAGCTATGTGTTTTGTTAAATGTTGAGTTAGATGATTATAATGAGTATGCTGACATTAAGATTTGTAAATCTGAAAAGATCCTTTGTAGACAATTATGAAAACTTTCTAGGCTCCTTTGCATCAGCATGTGGCAGAAATTGTCCTCTGTGAATCTGCCTCAGTTTTACCCTTGCGAGTTGTGTGGGATGTAAGTGGCACTGCTGCAGTCAGTCTCATGTAACGAGGCTGAATTCCTCTCTGTGTGGGAACATGCGTTTTAGGAAACTTTTAGTTTTGGTTATAAGTGTCACTGAAGGACAAAGCTTAGTCCACAAGTGCATATCCTTTGCCTCAGCAGAGCATGGGTGCTTTCTGCCCCAACTATAAATAGACTAGGAAGGTGGAAAACAAAAAGGCAAAAGGAATGAATCTGATCATAAAGTTTCTTGTGCTTTCCACTTTGCAGATTAGATACAGCCTTACTGTCTCAGTCAGTAAGAAGCATAGTCCATGTGCAACAACTGCTTTTTCACTCAGTCACTTTTCTTTTGTTCAATGGTTTAAACCTCAGTCATACCCTACCATAACAGATAGAAGTTGTTAGAGGCTACCTCGCTGCCATTGAAGCCTGTAGTACAGCTACTATAGATTAAAGGCACATAAGGCAGTGCAGAACTGAGCCCAGAAGGAAATCAAACAAATTTGCTTCTTGAGCTTTTCTCTTTCAGGTCTGTTTAAAAGAAATCTTTGATATCTCCATACACAAAATTTTTTAATCAGATCATGTAATTATTTTTTCTAAGTAGTTAAGAATAGAAGCTAATATACTCTCTATGTAGAAAGCATTTATTATGCAGTAACCATATGTAGGCTGTCTCTTTGAGAAAAGAGATTGTAGTCTACAAAACAAAGATAATGTTTACTGAATTAAATTCCTAATCCCTTAACTATGCTTTATTCTGAACAAAGTTGGCATGCAATATTTCTGTCTTAGTGTAGCAGTTTTTAATAACATTTTTAATTATTATCATTAAAAGGATAATCATGACTTAGATGGGCATAACCTTTGCCCATTTAAAACCTGGCTGGATGGCTGCGCCCAGAGCTGTGGTGAATGGAGTTCCATCCAGTCCGTGGCGGGTCACGAGTGGTGTTCCCCAGGGCTCAGTATTGGGGCCAGTTCTGTTTAATACCTTTATCAATGATCTTGATGAGGGGATCAAGTGCACCCTCATTAAGTTCGCGGACCACACTAAGTTGGGTGGGAGTGTTGATCTGCTCAAGGGTAGGAAGGCTCTGCAGAGGGATCTGGACAGGCTGGATCAACAGGCTGAGGCCAACTGTACGAGGTCTAACAAGGCCAAGTGCTTGGTCCTGCACTTGGGTCACAACAACCCCAGGCAGCGCTACAGGCTTGGGGATGAGTGGCTGGAAAGCTGCCTGGTGGAAAAGGACATGGAGGTGCTGGTCAACAGCCATCTGAACATGAGCCAGCAGTGTGCCCAGGTGACCAAGAAGGCCAACAGCATCCTGGCCTGTATCAGCAATAGTGTGGCCAGCAGGAGTGGGGAAGTGATTATGCCCCTCTACTTGGCACTGGTGAGGCCGCACCTCAAATACTGGGTGCAATTTTGGGCCCCTCACTACAAAAAAGACTTGAGGTGCTGAAGCATGTCCAGAGAAGGGCAACGAAGCTGGTGAAGGGTCTGGAGAACAGGTCTTATGAGGAGCAGCTGAGGGAACTGGGGTTGTTTAGCCAGGAGAAGAGGAGGCTGAGGGGAGACCTTATCGCTCTTTACCACTACCTGAAAGGAGGTTGTAGCAAGGTGGGTGTTGGTCTCTTCTCCCAAGTAGTTAGCAATAGAATGAGAGCAAACGGCCTCGAGTTGCACTGGGGGGGTTTAGATTGGACATTAGGAAAAATTTCTTTACTGAAAGAGTGGTCAAGCATTGGAACAGGCTACCCAAGGAAGTGGTGGAGTCACCGTCCTCGGAGGTGTTAAAAAGATGGGTAGATGAGGTGCTTAGTGACATGGTTTATTGGTGGACATGGCAGCGTTAGGTTCATGGTTGGACTTGATGATCTTAAAGGTCTTTTCCAACCTAAATGATTCTGTGGTTCTGAGATTCTATAACTAAATCCCACCCTTCCACTTTGCAGAGTCATAGCTGGTATATAAAAGGAAGACAATACAAGGTTTGAAGCTTTTTGTGCATGACAACTAAAGTACATGGTACACTGGTTATAATGCCAGTCTGGAGGAAATGTTCGATGAAGAATTAGGGTCACATATCCCTAAAATATCAGGCCTAGAAAATCAAGAGATTTTTCCTTGGTATTGTTGTGAGCAGATTTAACAATGACAATATCAGATAGTAGTGCCAAATTTTTTCCTTCTGTCAGTAGCTATTAATAAATATCTCATGCTACACGACAATATGTATTGCAAAGCACATTTTATTCCATTATTATGCCATTAACACCATTATTCCATCCTTTCTTTGCGGAATATAGAACTCTAAACTGTAAAAAAAATAATAAAAGTTGTGAAAACTTAAGAATTTGTAAAGGGAACAAATTCCATCAGAGATCAATAATTTTGTAAATAGTAATGTAAGGGTCAAAAGAGCCAATAAACAACACTACTTGAAAGTGCTGAGTTAGCTCAGAGGCCCTAGCAATATACTGTATGATGTGTAACTTTTTCAATGGTTATGATAAGTCTGCAAAGTGAGTCACCAGAAACTGGCATAAGTAAAATGGATTAGATGCTTTTTCTTTGTGGCAGGGATCACAGACTTGTGTCATTGATATCTTTCTTCATGTCAGTGTGCTACCATGGTAAAAAAGAAAACAAGCATAGACAAAAAAGAATAGGAATAAAGACTGAACATTCATTTTCTGAAGAAGTGGTGTTAATATTTCCAGATGATTTTATTTGAAAAGAATGGGTATAGGAAAAGATAATAGGTACCAGCCATTAACCTTTCATTTTAACAAGGACTTCTCTTTAGTCCACAGGGAAGTTTTGCTTATGCTCCCACTGACTTACCTGGCATAAAAAATGTATATAAAAAAGCGGGAAGCCATATTTTAGTCTAAGGCTTCTACATTCTCAGGTGACAGGGGAGCATGAAATCTGTCAGCCTAGTTCCAGAAGAATATATAATTATACCTCAAAACGTGGTCATTTCAGATACCACAGAGAAAAAGAGAGGTAATACCAAATTGACTACTATTTTCTCAACTTCCTGTGACATTTAAGGTAATTCAAGTTGATGCTTAAGTTTTATTTTCAATTTCAGAAAATCAGGAAGATTTCTTCACATGACTATGAAAGCATAATAGGAAATACTTTTCCATTATGGAAATCCTGCCTGAACAAACATTAAAAGTTGAAATGCATCTGCTAAACCAACGCTAGGCTAAACCTATGGAGGAAACCAGTGAAGGAAGTTTGTCAGAGTTATGTTTTCTCTACAGTGATTCAGTTGCCAAGACCAACAGGATTCGTTGATCTCACCTAACTGAAGCCACGTAAACTTTAGGCATATAGCGCTTTTCCTGACTTCTCTATATTCTGAGAAGAGATGCTGACCACTCAGGAGGACACTCCATCCAGTTCTGACTTAGATACCTGCTTAGGTGTCGATATTCATGACTTCCTTGAACAGGGAGAATGGCCAAACTTTCAGTGCAACTGATGAAATTTACTTTCTTAATGTTTTGAAAAATGAAAATTGATTTTTTTGAACTTACAGTACATCCTCTTCATCTTCACTGGGTAAAATTCAAGTTCAGTTAAGACTGAAATGCAAAGAGCTAGGAGTGAAGTTGTCTAGTAAAGCCACACTAGGGCAAGCAAAAACCTACATTAAGAGAAAGTATGAAGTGTGAAATCTACATTTAGCTTCCTTATTTTCTACCACTTGGGGTTCTACTTTTTATTTGACATAAGTAAAACATTCAACTTAAGTAAATGTTCTGGTTTTGAGGCCTAAGTGAATAAAAAGATGACATTGCAAAGTAGTTCAAGAAGTCTGGCTTTTTTACAAAGTTTCACACTAGTTTGTGTGAATGTTGTATATTTGGACTAGTAATTTCTCGTTTTGTTCCACTCCAACGCTAATAGTGACAATAAAAGTAGTCTTGACAGTTTCAAAATCCCATTTATCCACTCTTGAAAATAATTCTTAGGCTTTTGATTTACTCAAGCATATCAGCCTTCTTTCTCACACTTTTTTATTCTTCTTTGATTACTCAGAATCCTCTAATTGTTCAAACCCCCCCACATTTGCAGTATAAAGTATACAAATTTTTTACTCTTATCTGTAATTCCCAGTTTTGGAACTGGATACATATATGGATAAATACAATATATAGACAGATATATACTCAGAAATTTAGTTACTGGAAGAAAAGTATTCAACCTAGTTCCAGTAGATATTGAAAAGCACATATTTAAGGGGAGAGAATGTAAAATTTAAATTCACACCTCAGCGGAAAGCATCCATGTGTACAATGGATAAATTTAGAGTACCTACTTAAGATTCCTAAGCATTTTGTATTTACCCAAAATAAAGGTCCTAGTGGGTCTAGGGCAGAGAGTTTCTTGATCCAAAAAGAGGCATATCAGCAGGTGTTAGCTAGCTGAAGTGGCACATTGGCACTAGCACAAAGTTCTCACTTGTTTGATGGGCAGGTTCCATAGCATGTTAAACCAGATTTTCTGGTCTTAAAAGATCCTCTTAGGAATTGTCTGGCTGTTTGCTGGTAGTAAGGTTAAAGAGAGATAGTACTTGTCAACTTGTGAATTACTTTGACAGTTTACGTCAGTTTGTCCCCTGATAGCCACTAAAGATGACACCATCACTAGAAAATAATAATCACAAATGCATATATTATGTTCATATCTTGATATTCAACTGAAAGGCACTACGGCATTTACAATCTGTCCACAATTATACAGAACCAGGCGAGTTTATTGCTATTTTAGGACCTGGGAAGCTTCAGGCATAGGCAACTCAAAAAAAGAGCCACAACACACCAAACAGTTTCGTAAAAAAATTGAGAGATGAAAATAAAGTGTGTCACTACAATACAATCATGAGGCTCACAGCTGATTTTAACATATGAAGTTATCTCACTCTATTGTGGCTTTTTCACAGTCTCAAAGGAAGGGGCTAGTGTCTGCGAATGATGAGAGAAGAAACGGTGAATCAGGGCATCACAGTCTTTTTCTAACCTGTGTGAGAAGAGATATCCACCCAGTATAGGGTGTGCTTCTCAGTCTGTTGGTACAGCTGTGTTAGCAACGTGTGTGAAGGTGGCAACCAGTCATCCACCCACCTTCTTTTCCTCTCCTTTCCCCCTTCCCCTAGTCCTTCTAGCTAGCTGCACGGGCTTTTCGCTTCGCACTGGTGTTCGCTTTAAGGCAACTAGCACAGGAATATAAAGAAGTCATTTGTGCCTTCTGTTTTGTTGTTATTTTTTTATCTATTCCATCATCTTTAATTGATTTTTATTTTTTCTGAAAACAGAACAAATTCATCTGAAAGAAATGCCCCAGTAAAACTGGGCTAAGGACAAGTAATATCCCCTAATGGTCCTTAATGTAGTATAGCTTAGTACTAATTACTCATTACTCAGGAGTCTGGACTGCATTCAGTGCGCATATTAATTCCATTACTTGTGTGCTCTGGAGGCACAATGCTACAGGTATTAAGATTTAAAGATTTTTTTTTCTCTTCTCCTGTTTTGTCTTTTCATGGACCTTTTCAGGAACAATAGGTTTAATGATATACAAGCCATCAGAAATAATCACAGCATTTCTTCTGCACTTCCTCTCCTTCCAACTGAATTTGACTGGGACACTAACCATATGCATTAGAGCCCAGGCATTACTTTTACTCACCATTTTTATTCTTCAAAATGATAAGTACACTTCAGATGTGACTGTGTTTCTGACTGAGTTTTTAAGAATATGAATTTCTGACAAGCATATAAAGAAGCTTACTTTGAAGACTTTAATCTGTGTTAAATTGGGATAAAGTTGGCCAATGAATTTAGAAGTTACTAAGAATTTACTAAGAAGTTGATGTGGCAGACCTGCAAATAAGGAAACTGCAGAAGCCTTAACTTCTTAAACATGGGGTGATGAAAAATTGTCAAATCCACAGTTAATACTAAACCCAGTATTGGCTTAATGCAAAATTTAATGCTTGATTTACAGATTCATTATATATAAAATCTAAAAAAGTGAAGGAATGAATTTATAAATATCCTTGAAAAGGAACTGAAAGATCAGTTGACAGTTGGTGCCGCTAAGTTATTAGAAAACAAGGGTTCTGAGAGTTTTATGAGGATCTCATGATAACGACTAATTAAAGAATGAAAATGACACATAGAATTTAGTGTAAATTAATATAAAAAACATGAAAAAACTCTTAAATGTCTACATACAACACTAGACCATGAACTAAATATTTCTATTTAGGAAAAAGAACTAGAGTATTTCAATAGAAACATACAGTTCTGAGCAGATGCCAACAAAGTAAGCTGAATCACAAAAAGTGAACAGAAAATAAACCAGAAAATCGTATTCACCCACTGTAGAGAAAAAAATGCCTGCATCTTGGGTACTGTTTGCACTACTGCTTCCCTAGACAAGGATGGCAAGGGTGGTCAGACAGGTAGATTGGCTTCAGTGTGAGGCGTAGCTAAGGGGATTACAGCATTTAGCCTGGAAAAAAGTGGTAACAAAGACAATATGAGAAAACTCTGTAGAATCTGAAGGGACATGAAGAAGCTAAACAGAGATTTTTAACTACCTTCTCATAAACCAGAAAGAATCTGTATGAAATTAAGCTGATTCAGGTCAAGTTTGTATAAAATACAGCTGTGAAACTCTTTGACATGCTACATCGTGGATACTGAAATATTTATGTGGATTGTGAAAGTAGTTGAATAAATTCATTGAAGAAAAATTCCTCACCAGCTAATAAGGTAAAAACTGCCTCTTCTAGGTTAGGTTTCCTGAACTTTTATTGCTAGAGGCTCTATTGGAAAAGTAGCACTAATGCTTGTCATGTTCTTATATCTGTCTCTGCTATCTTCTATTTTCTACTATTATAGCCAGAGTCTATGGCTAGACTAACATTTTTTCTGATTGAGGTTCATTGCTTTTGTTCTCTTCTTTCATCTTATTAAAAAAAAATGCGCTTTAACGGTCCATGAGCGTAGTCCTTTTTAGTCTGTTGACATCTCTAGAGACAGCTTTTTTAATCCAAAAATTATCAGCAAAAGCGTAAAATTTAAACAAGTCTCTTCCAAGCACCACAAAAACAATTTTAGCAATTACTTTGCTATACATCATAAATATTTATATAGTATATTTTAGATATATTTATATTTATATTCTATATTATATAATCACATAGCTATCAAGCAATGTGGCCCCAATTCTAGCTGACAAAAAGGAGTGTATAATTTCGATCAGAAGCTTTTGAAATATGTGGGTTTGGTTTCCTAGGGAGCCTAGGTATTTAGTGGTATTTAAGGCACTGAGGGGTACTTTCCCCAGCTAACATTTGGCCTTTAACTGAGTATAGGAAGATAATCTCTCTATGGGCACTTTTGGGTTGACAAAATTGTTTGTCAGGCCAAGCTTTAATTTACTTAATCTTATAATGTAGCTAACCAATCGGGCAGGTGCACTGTGTGATATGCCCCGCAGTCCTGCTTCACAGATTATCCTGGTAAGGAAAGCTTCTGGAACGTGTTTTTACTCCCGTCCTGCCTAAGTACCATGTATTTTGCCATTGGAAGTCAGTTGAAGTGGGGCCGGAGAAGACATGAACACTTTGATCACAGTCTGGATGTATGTCAAAATGACACCTGTATGCACACCCAAGTCAGGACCTCTAAGGCCCTTCCATGTCCCATGTGTGTGTATATGTAGCCTGATTTAAAATGACTCCTCAAAGGTGCTAAAGTATTTTTAGGGGCTACATTAACTGGCCTTATAACAGCATCCTAACTCACTCAGCCAAGGTTGTTGTCCAAATAGATGTGATATGATAATCTTTCTCCTAGAGTCCAAAGTCTAGAAAAGAAAGGAAAAAAAAAAAAAAAAAGAGAAGAAAAAAATGGACATCAGACCCAAAGAGAATTACTTTTTTCAGGATTACTATATTTTCCAGGCTGATAACTTGAAGGAAAAGGAAGATGGGAATGACATTCTTCATGGTTCAACATAAACCATTACTTACAGGCTGTTTTCTTATGAAACTCTTCTCCAAATAGAGACCACTAAGGCAAATGTAAGATTTCATTCACACTCTGTGTAGAATCATCTTATTTATTTCCTGTGGTGCTTTTCCTGAGACTAGGCAAAGAATAGTTTACAGACCTCAAGGTGAGTTCAGACCCATAAAACCTGAAGAGCAGGAACTTCAGAGCACAGGAAATAATCCTTTAGTGAAGAAACCAGAAAGCAGCCCCACCCACAACTTCTCTTTATTTTCAGAGAGATGTAATTTGTTCATGTATTTTGCAACAAATATAAAATTCTTTTTCTGTCTTGTTGACATTTATTTAAGCTCAATTCTGCATACTGTTTGTAAATAAAGTCTTATTTTTTATATAAGAAGTCATAGAGTAAATCTGTCCTTCACTTTAAAAGACCTTTCACTTCATTGTATTTAGCAAACCTACACTGAGCTGTGACTGAAATCTATGGGAGCTTTACCATTTACTTAAAGGAATGCAGGATTAGATCCTGATTGATTCAGTGTGATTAATATGTATGATGCTTCTGGAGTTAGTGCAGCTTCTTCAGATTTGTTTTTACAGTTGACTGTAGGAATAGAACAACAAAGATCTGCATTTCTTTGCGTAATACTCAACAAACATTATGTCCATCAAGTTCTCCTTTTCCATTGTCAGATCTAAACAGAGCTCTTTTGATAGGAGATTACTGATGCTGACATTAGCTGATGATTTATAAAAACAACCTCAACACCTTGAGTGCACCTTTAAAAAAGAAAACAGTACATGGCTTCAGTTCTGAATAGAAGAGTAATCATTCTGTTTTATCTGTATGCCAGAAAGCACAGTTCCAACCTTCTTTCACAGAGAGGAATTTGGTGATGTGTGTTACTGCCCTGAGGCCTATTTTCACATACTGTACATCTCTGACTATGAAGTGTTGTACAAAAATATTTAGTTTTGCAATGCCTTAGGGGACTTACTTTTAATGGAGTCAGTAGGGAATGCTCTGTATTTCTCTCTAAATAAAGGCACAGTTTTTCTGAGTTTATAAATATCTGTGGATCTCTTATCAAACATATTTACCATAGAAACATGAATTTCTGTGGTCTGGTAATTGTTTCCAGTTCAGATACTCATGATGCATCCAATGATATGGTATCTCTCTGTATAATTCTTTTGGGTTGGTTATTAATTTTATTCTACTGTTATTAAAGTAGTATAGGTGCAAGCATACGGTTTGATTCAGAATTTTTAAAGATTACACTGATTTTAGAATTTCTAAATCAGCCAGCTTTTGTTTGATTATTTCACACATTTCACCCTGAAAATGGAAATATCTAGAAACTAAAAGGTTCATGAATAAGTATACAGAATTTTAATCCTCAAACATACTTTTTAGCTGTTCTGGGATTGAACTGGAGAATTCTCAGGTGCGGTCTCCAAAATAATTTCTGGTGCTTCATCCTTACAGGTTATAACAGAGTTCTTGCAAGAGGGGGATTTGGTTCTGTGTTGCTACTTCCAAATCTGATTTGATGAAGTTAAAGGAATAGCATGAAGTTTAAAGATAATTCAGCTAAAATCAGGTAAATACAGCTTTTTATAGCAGAAGTGGAAGTTGGTATGATCAGGGTGCTCAATACTATTATTTGTTATTAGGTAAGCCAAGCCTTCGTCATGTCATGTCTTTTACCAAAAGAACTGCTGAAACCAACACAGACAGGTTTCTTCAAATGTGATTCAGCAAAGTGGTGTAAGGGAATGCAGAATCACATCTAGTTCTATGATGACCTGCAGACCCCCTGTATCCTGCTAGGCTTTTATCTCACGTTGGTTTTAATCTAATAGGTTTTGCAGACAAAGCAATGACCCCATTTGATTTCATGTTGTGTTGTACTGGGGCCCTGACCCTGGTGACTTTTGCCAGGCAGAAAATCCAGTATCACTGCACCACCCCACAGTCCCTACAAGATGCTCACACACAAAGAGGTGTTTGATCCCCAACCCTTTTCATTAAAATTTACTCTGATAATATTGACTATAGTTATTAGCTAAGCTTCTGCATAGTGTGAACAGGTGGTGTCCTCAAGCTGCTCCAAATATATTCTAACACACCAAAGACCAGCTTGCAATACTCTCACCCACACTGAGAGTACCTTGTTTTCTGCACATACTCTTTATCCACTGGAGCTTCTTGTGGATTAACATGCCATAGTGTTTCATGGCCTGAGTGTAGAATGGCTTGGCCTATATGACTTCTGGTATTTGGGTTTTTGGCTAGCTCCATGAATAATGATATCTTTTCTTGCTGTATTCCTCTAAATTTTTCATATCTGTTTTTCCCTCCCACATTCTTAAGAGTAGATGAAAATAAGGAGCCCTGCACAGGATTAAAATGGCTTCTTATAGGCTGAGCAACCCTGAACACCATCATTTAAGGGCTGATATATACGTTACCCATTTATAGGTGTATTCCACTTACACTGTGTTGTGCTTCTAACATTGCTCTCTTTTTTCCCTTTTTTTCCTTTTTATTCTTTCTTTTTTTCTTTTCTCTTTTCTTTTTTTCTTTTGACTTACTTCCTTGAACTCTGTTCTGCCAGACAGTATTGTGTAATTTTCAATTTCACTTTTGCAGTTTCTCTGGCTCACATTCTGTATTTTCTTTTGATGTAAAAGAATAATAGTCGGTTGTTAGTAGAATATTGTTTCAGGCTTATTAATATGTATGATGCTTTTTCTTACCTCTCTTTTTCAGTTCCTTAAAATTTACTTTTGTAGTTACTTTTTGGCAGGCAAAGAAAAGGATGGTATGGTTACCAAATCTTTGGAGTAGAAGCAGAGAGTGGGGGAGAATGTTAATGTGAAAAATTCAAGTGTAGAATCACAAAATCTGAAAGAGAGAGGAGAAATAATATGGGAAAAAAATATTAAATGTCTGTTGATCCTTGCTAGTGATACTAGAATAAAATATGAAGCATATAAGGGAATTTGAGTTACTGAGCTATGAAAGATGGTACTAAACAACTGTTGGGGGAAAATGGCTTGTAATTTTGAGACAGGAGAAAGCTTCAGAATGCAGCATTACAAGATGGAGAACATAATACTGGAAGTACAACTTTTCTCCTCTGAGAAAACAAAGATTAAGGAACTGATGTAGGTAAGATGGAGAAGTGTGGTGGATCTGTCTCATCAACAGAAGGATTACAAGGTTAACAGGTAGACTTCATTTCCCATGACACGGGATAGAACACAGTATGAAATAACATATTCTGAGCTGGGGAAGATATGTTACTGGGACAGGTAAAATTTAGACTGTGATCTTAACCCTACTTACTGTGATTACAAAAACCTCCCTCCAAAGCATTTTATTTTGAACAGATAAGATGGGTGTAAAGCAGGGACTTAAGGCTGAAAATGATGTCTGGGATTACATACACTGAAATGGAATCATTAGATGAACAGAACAAAATATTAGACAATTTATACTGGCTTTGTAAGTTAAAGCATAGACTGATTAATATCCGCTTATGCCAAATAAATAAACTTTAGTGTCAGTAGGAAGCAGCTACTAAGTGACTGTAGGGTTGCATTCCTAAATCTAAAAATAAGGATTGACAAATCATTGGCTTCAGAAAATTTGAAGCATGAAAAAAAGTTAATAGTCTGAAGTTTCCTATCAATAACCATGATGGAAATCTGGAGTAATCCAATTAATGAACCTCTGTTAATATTATAGTTCTACCAGAAATGTTAAAATCAAATACTGCATCTCTAACAATGTTGCTGTTTTTAATCCAGCTTTATTAATAAGGGTTTCTTGGATTGCAGTCAAAACCACTGCTGATATAAAGTGGAAAAAGTACTAAATATTTTTTTTTAAACCTCAATGATTTAGAAGTATTTGCAACTAGTGCAGTCTATAACAATATTCTAGAAATAATAAATTTAATTAAAAACGAAAATTTGCCATAAAAGAGTAAGTTGTCTTGTTAGAGATCTTTGGAGTTAGTTTCATATTCCCATTTGTATGTTTGTCATGAGCCTGGAAATGATTACTAGTATCAGGGTAGATCCAAATGATGTACTGTGTTCTCTGCCAGGATATAAGCTGGCATACTGACTTTGGTTATGATTATCTGTGGTGGGTTGATCCCAGCCAGCAAGTAGGCACTCACCAGCTGCTCGCTTAGTCCCCTTCCCCCACAGAAAGATGAGTGAGAATAAGAAGAGCAAACTGGAGAAAAACTCATGGCTTGAGCTAAAGACAGTTTAATAAGCAAAGGAAAGAGAGAGGGGGGAAAAAAAAAGTCATGCAAGGGCAATCACCCATCACCTCCCACAAGCAGACCAATGCCCAGACTATCTTGGAGCAACAGCTAGCTTGGAAAAACCAAACCCCCAATTTCTTTGTTGCTGAGCATGACATTATATAGCTTGGAATAGCTCTTTGGTTAATTCGGGTCAGCTGTCCTGACTGTGTCCCCTCCCAATCTCTTGCCCACTCCCAGCCTACTTGCTGGTAGTGGAGTAGAGTAAGAAACAGGGAAAGCCTTGATGCAATTGCTCACCAATAGCTAAAACATTGGTCTGTATCAGCGCTGTCTAGTCACACATTCAAAACACCATCATACAGGCTGCTGTGAAGAAAGTTAACCCCGTCCCAGCCAGATTCACTACACACTGTCATCACAGGAACTATAGACTTTGAAATGTAGAGTGGCAGTTAATTTGTGTATTCATCTGAGCCATAAAAGGCATGGACACCAATGGAAGTTATTACCGAAGACAGTCATTACCATACAAAAGATATTCTCAAAATACTTAATGCTAAATGGCAACTCTTAGGAGAACTGGATACTAAAAGAGCTGTGAACATAGTCCTTTGTGTGTTTTTAATATTCTGCTCAAATTTCATTCTTTCATCCTTTCTGCCTTGGAAGATATTGTCTTGCCGACATAAGTAGTCTTATGTGCCACATGCAGGAAGACAAGGGATTATCCTGGGAGACCTAACCGATCTTCCAGAAATACCTATCCCTGTCAGCCTGCTCCTCTCTCCTGCTGGAGCTTACTGCTCCCTGAGGAGGAGAGACAGAAAAAAGTTCAGACTTAGCCATAGGGTGCAGAGTCTGTCATCTATCTTAAAACCATCTCTGCATGCCACTTAAGTTAAGCTGCAGGATGCTGTACAGACACACCTGAAGCACAAGCAGAAAATCCTTCCAGCTGACTCTATTGCAGGGGGAGTAATTTCTGAGAGAAGGAGCCGGAGACTTGGACTAACACCTTAGGTCTCACAACTGCTTCTCTGTCTGTGCCCCTGTATAATATATTAGAATAATCATTAAGTTATCCCCACTTTCTTGGTGATCAAAATGGTTTGGGTAACATTATGGGCTGTTGAATACAGGGTGATTTTCAATGCTTATGACGTTTATTAATTTGTAAAACAAATGATGCATCTCTTACAGCTTTGCATCTCTTCATTCATCAGCTGAATGATTAAAGTTCATGTCAATTCTACTATGGTAAACAGGCAAATCAAATCTTTCCTATACTGGAACAAACAAGACAACTTTTGTCCTTGCCTGAAAGGACAATGTCATTGCTTTGAGCTTACCTCTATCATTACCATCAGTTAATCAGAATGAAGAAAATCTTTAAATACCCTCACTCTGATTTATGATTCAGGAGTTCTTCAAGCATTACTACAACTGTCACTCATTTCAGACCTTAAAAAATATTTATAAAAATATTATAAGTAATTTTTCTGTAGGGTTCAACAGCAGGTGGTAGCAAGTCCCTTCTATGTGTTGACATTTGAGCTTTATCTCAAAACTGCTTTCTCAAGCTCCTTCTACTCTCCTTTTCTCTCCTGAAATAATGTCATCTTTCTCTTGGAAAGGCAATGCTCTGCTAATTCAGTTACAGATATTCCTAAAAAGTTCTGATAAACAAAGAAATAAAAGCATAGCAATACTTTATCTAAAACAATTATTTTTAAAGTGTAATAAAGTATTTAATTTTGATATTATTTGTCAAAATAAACAGAATTCAAAGTTCTTGATCCTTAAAGTTTTAAAACCATGACTCTGGGTCAGTTGAGTCCAAAGGGAAAAGGTGCGAGGTTTTTCCAATCACAAAAGAAAACAGCACACTTTCAGTGGCATTTTTTTACTGCCTTTGATTTGTTGTGGATAAATATTTTCTTTCTCTGGGGATTTAAAAGGCGGCTGCTGAAAGAATAATATGTGATGGGAAACTATGGGTAAGTGGAACAGCAAACAGTTGTGGAAATGCTAGCTGCTGGGAAAAGGCTGTTACCATGCAAAATTAACTCCCATTCTACACGGGCCAAAAATCACCTCTGGAAATATCCTGTCTGTAAACCCTGTGAGTGTTCACATATACACATAAAATTGAGCAAACAAGGGACTTGCTTATAAAAAATGCCAAATCATCCTATTGTAACCTTAGTGGTCAATAAATGCTTGATTATAATCTTGGAGTGGATTTCTAAGAGCAGAGAACGCTGAAAGCTGTTTTGAGCAACCTTTGGCCTCTATTTGTAGTATTTCAAAAATGAAATGTCATGCACATCAACATCAAACACAGCACTTCAACAGGAACCCCCTTTACCACAAAATCTACCATAACAATCTCTTGGGTTTTTTTATAATTTATTTCCACTTTAAAAACAACTGTGTTTTGCGATAGCAGTGTAACAATGATAAGTCTCTAGATATAGAGAAAGAACGAGCTGTATAAAGTAGCAGAATCCTTTACTAGACCTGTGTCTGTCGTTGGAAGAAAAAAGACAAGGTTTCAGGCATATAAGCCCTCCAGATGTAGGTCAGGTGTAGAAGCAAGATAGTTCAGACTAAGTATAGGCTGGGAATAATTACTCTCAGTTTAACTTAGTTAATGTTAATAAGACAATCCAAGAAGAAAAGTAGGTGTTTGGTATCTGTGAGACATAAGGGCAAAGGGAAGAAACAATGTTTAGATCACTGTGAAATAGAAAGAGACACACACCATTACCTCCTACAGTTGGAGATGGCACAAATAATAACGTGCCATGAAACCAGTGTTTCTACTAAATCCAGTATTTTTGGTGTCCAGTGGAATAAAGAATTGTAGTTTGCAGCCTCTTCTTCTGTGGTTGAAGTTGTTTTGAGTTTATTGCTCTTCCCTGAAGATCAGGACTGAGAGGTCAGAGATGGTGTGGTGGTTTACTGGAAAGTGTTCCCCCTATTGCCAACCTGGTGTTTTTGTCCTTTATTGCCTCTCTGTGGCTGTATTGTGTTTTGCAGGAGTTGTTTAGTTTTATCCACAAGAGACATTTGATACATCAGATGGAGTATTTCTTAAGTGTGAACACAGAGACTCTGATAGCTCTTTTGGGCTTAGAGTGGACACCCTAGTGGTACCGGGTATGTGTTGAACTAAACCAAGATGAAGAATTTTCACTTTCCTTCTGTTTTCCAATCGACTGGTATGAAATTCAAAATAGCATGCATAAATTATCCTAGTTCCAGAATCTCCCACTCTTCTTCAGTAGGTAGAAGTATTTTACTTGTTATGTGTTTCTGCAAACAATGGGGACAGGCTCTGCACACATGTTTTCATTTGAGTTATGAGGTATTTTGCTGCTGGTGCAATGTTGTATACCCAGCCTGAATTTGCCTCAACCGTTTTCTCCTTTAGTTTGTCTATAACATTAAATTATAAGGAAAATTTTTGATATTTAATAAGCAGTAAAGCCAAAGGGAAACTGGTTTATGATCACTGATGTTAGACTTACAACATTTCTATAAATGGGGTTATTCTTCATTGTGAATGCCACAACCAGCACTTTTTTCAAAAGGTCAATTAGAATAAAAAATGTTATAATTCTGTCATTTATAAATACTGAAAAGTAAAGGCCTTGCTGCACAGGAACTTTCTGATTGCTGTGCTAAGCCAAAGAAGTTTCATTTTCTCTTTCAGAATCATATTTTATGCTGACTATTGAACAGTCATATCAATACTTAAGAGGAAATAACATAGATATATGAAGTATTATTTAAATGCAGTAAAATAGGAGTTGGGCACTAAAGAAAATGAGAGAAAGCATAAAGGAGACATAATATTTCCTAAAAATACATACTACCTAGTCATACTGACCTAATAGTTAGATCAATATAGCAATTGAACTTCTTTCCAAGAGAACAAGAGAGGACACCTAAAACAGAAGTACTGCAAAGAACCTTGGGAGATTTATTAGACTAGACTAAACTAGAATATTTCAGTTGGACGGGACCTACAATGATAAACTAGTGCAACTGCCTGACCACCTCATGACTGACCAAAAGTTAAAGTATGCTATTAGGGGCATTGTCCAAAAGCCTCTTATCACTGACAGGCTTGGGGCATCAACCACCTCTCTAGGAAGCCTGTTGAAATGGTAAAGAAATGCTTCCTAAAATATAGTCTGATCCTCCCCTGGCACAGCTTTGCACCATTCCCGCATGCCCTATCACTGGATACCAGGGAGAAGAGATCAGCACCTCCTTCTCCCCTTCCCCTCCTCAGGAAGCTGTAGAGCTCAATGAGGTGGCTCCTCAGCCTCTTTTTCTCCAAACTAGACAGGCTCAGAGTCCTCAGCCACTCCTCACAGGATATTCCTTCCAGCCCTTTCACCAGCTTTGTTGCTTTCCTCTGGACGCATTCAAGGACCTTCACATCCTTCTTAAATTGTGGGGCCCAAAGTTGCACCCAGTACTCAAGGTGAGTCCGCACCAGTACTGAATACAGGAGGATAATCACCTCTTTTGACCGTATGCTGTGTTTGATGTGACCCAGGATGTGGGCACACCCTGCTGGCTTATGTTGAGCCTGCTGTTGACCAGCACCCCCAGATCTCTTTCTACAGGGCTGCCTTCCAGCCACTCCTCTCCCAGCTCATACTTGTACCCAGCTTAACTCCGTCCTAGGTGCATAATCCAGCATTTTGACTTGTTAATTTTTATGCCATTAACTGTAGTCCAATGCTCCAGTCTGTCTAGATCCCTCTGCAAGGCCTCTTCTTGCTGAATAGTCAACAGCACCTCCCAGTTTGGTATTATCAGCAAACTTGCTAATGGTTCCTTCAACTCCTCCATCCAGATCCTTGATAAATGTATTGAACAGAACTGGCCCTAGAATTGAGCCCTGAGGAACACCACTGGTGACCAGTCGCCAGCCAGTTGTATCCCCGTTCACTACAACCATTTGAGCTCTGCCCTTCCATCAGTTCTTCACCCAGAGTACAGTGAACTTGCTTATCCCAAGGTTGGACAACTTGTCCAGAAGGATGTTGTGAGGGACAGTATTAAAAGACTTACTAAACCCCAGAAAAACTATGTCCACTAGCTTCCCTTCATCCACTAGCAGATGATCTTATCGTAGAAGGATACCAAACTAGTTAAACAGGACTTTCTGTTTGTAAACCCATATGGACTGTGCCTGATAACGGCATTGTCTTTTAAATACCTTTCATTAGCACCCAGCATGATCTTCTCCATAATTTTCCCAGGAACTGAGGTTAGGCTAACAAGTCTCTAGTTTCCTGGTTCTTCCCTCATGCCCTTCTTGTAAATGGGAATAACGTTGGCTGACTTCCAGTCAGTATGGGCCTCCTCAGACTCCCAAGACCTTTGGTAGATGATTGAGAGGGGTTCTGCCACAACATCCACTAGCTCCTTCAGTACTCTGGGATAAATCCCATCAGGTCCTATGCATTTATGAACATTCAGCTGATACAGCTGGTCCCTTACAATTTCAGTGTCCACAAATGGAAAGTTAAAGTTCCCGCAGTTGTGATCCTCTAACTCAGAGGACTTCGCAGCTGAAGGTCTACCATTAACATTAAAGACTGAGGCAAAAAAAGCATTGAATGCCTCTACTTTTTCTTAATCCTTATTTGTCAGGTGACTGTCTTCATCAAGTATGGGTCTAATATTTTCCTTAGACTTTCTCTTACTACTAACGTACTTAAAAAAGCCTATTTTATTGTCTAACACAACATTGCACTAGGTAATTTTTGAAAGAAAAAATGTTTTGTGAAAGAAAATACTGTATGACTCAGGTGGTTTTGTACTAAACCTTCATTAATGTTTCTCTCATTAAATATGAGGGGTGAGATTCAGCTCACCTAAATATAAACATCTACATCTAATCTTCGGTCCCTTTTGTGCTCACTGGATAGGAATGTGTGTTTTTAGAGTGAGATTAATTTGAATTATTTTAGCTGCCTATTTCAAAACGATGAATTGTGCCCTAAAAGTGCCCGTTTTTCCCACCAGCT
This sequence comes from Leptosomus discolor, assembly GCF_034619465.1. Lineage (NCBI taxonomy): Eukaryota > Metazoa > Chordata > Aves > Leptosomiformes > Leptosomidae > Leptosomus > Leptosomus discolor. The sequence continues at coordinate 187,578,240 of NC_141391.1, forward strand.
ATGAATGGAGGATAGGATGAATCACTTGGCTGAAGAGGTCTAGAGTATCCACAGCAAGAAAAAAAATTAATCCCAGACTATTAATCTTTCTGGCCCAGAATTAGATCCTCTATTTCCATCTGTGGCAAAACTTCTCTAGAAAAGCTGTCAGACTTGGAAATAAGTACAGGGAGAAATACAGAGTTAGAACCTTCTTGACTGCCTTGTTTTGGATCCGTTTTACCTGAGTTTTTTTTCTCAAGTGAATTCACAAAAGTATTTTCATGAGCCAAATTCTCAAGATGTTTGATGTAGTCAGTGCTGTCCTTGTGAGGATAAAGTACCTAAGGTACACCCTGACGCCTCATGCTGAACAGCATCTTACTCCGCAATTGTTCCATTATACTAAGTAAGTGCATTCGTAAAGTGAAGATCAACTTAAAATAAGTGAAGTGGCACAGTTTAGCCCTTACTACTCATATTCCTTTATGATCTGAAAGAAATCAAATTCCTTTTCAGTAGTTCTCTGAAGTGCCTAACACCTCTGTTGTAGCAGAGTGTTTATGTAGTGTATGGGTTTCCTTAAATGATCCAAAATACATTTTATAAACTATTAATTTGCTGCAGAAATAATTTGTAAACTTTAATGACATTTCTTGTTGAAAGCATCATGCAGGTAAAGGTCAGCTTCCAAACATTGCCAATAAAATAACTTCAGAAGATTAAATTGAATAGTTTACAACAAAATAATGGCAATTTTTTCTTATATCTTAAATATCATGATGACACATAAGAAATCTGCCCTAGCAATTCCATTGTGTAAGTCAACTAATGCCTGCACCTTCTCTTATATTTTCATTATCAAATACAAATTTCACACAAGGAATAAATGTCGGCTAGTAAATTTTTGAATGTCATAAACATATTCATGAGTTCTACTCTAAATATTTTAGTACCTCATAAAGGGAATAGATACACCTCTTATCCATAAAATACAGATTTATGTCACAGCAAAACCCACAGTTTTATAACCCTACTAATAGTATTTTAAATCCAAGCTGGGCTACGATACATAATAAATTGTTAGTTGTGCCATTTGTTCACGCCAGCTGCAACACAGTGTTAAGGCCCAATAAGAGATGACTGTAATTGGTGTAATTTAAACACATTAGCTAAAAACTGCAATAAATATTTTAGAAGTTATGCACTTGACATTTTTAGCTTAAACAGCACAAATATGCCATTTAGGTATGTGTGTTTGTGTTGACTATTGTACATGATTTTAGATTTTAGATCTTTTCACTTTCCTAATTGTGCATGTAAGACAGTCATCAACCGTTATTTTATAAAGTTAGCCCTGAACTTCAGTGATTAAATTAAATTCCCTGTGGAGACCCACCATACACATATCTTAAGCCTGACTTAAGGGCGGTCTGCAAATGAAGATAAGCAAATGAGTGTATACATCATTTCTGAAGAGGATTCATAAGATAGTCTTTAACAATTATGTGGGATGATTAACAGGCTACCAAGCATTCTGGACAGAATGTACCACATGGATATGGTCATTGGTATCCTGCCAAATCTGCATGCACTAAAGGAAGTCCCATTAGCAGAGAGAAATGAAATAAAAACTGAACTTGTCCAGATGGTTAAAAAAGATCATATTGAATAAATTCAGAGACCAGCTGACTTGTCTAACTGCATGGCTATTGTTGTCTTGAAGATTCAAACAAAATCATCAAACATAGCCTCAGTTAAAAAGTCACATCATGCTTCAGAATGCAGATTATCTTCAACATTTTATATGAATCAAGAGTTTCAGCAATCTCAGTTCTGCGAAAAGATCTCAAAGCATCCCATCTGAAGTGACATTAGTAAGACTCTGGAGTTTTTTGTTTTGTTTATTTTATTTTTTTTTAATTATTTAATTTAACTTAATTTATTCTCATCTCAATTTTTTTTTATTTATCTAGTTTATATGTTGGTCATCTGGAGGGGATCAGGATTCTGACAGTTAATATCTACTGACAATAATCAGAAAACTATGGATTCTTGTTACATTTATGTTATCCTGAGACATTCCCCTGTGATGTAGGTACAAATGATTTATTTGGACATTGACAGAGCTCTGCTAAGTCCAAGGACCAGTGCTTGGTCCTTGGTAAGGTGAAGCACTAATGTAAAATTTCTGACCTTGTGCATCAGGCAGTTGGAGGATGCCCTGGAATTCCTCTGTCAGGGCAATATATCTAACAAATGAATCAGCAAAGTTCAGAGTTGCTTCTCATTGTGTTGCCTTTTAGTTTGCATCAAGTGGACACTTCTGGTTGCTTGTGGAGAGCTGCTGTAGGGATGACATGAAGTAACTGAAAGACATTGAGAGACCTACTAAATTCCTCTGTGTCAGAGAAGGAACAGATATCAAATCTGAACATATCTCTTCTAACTTCTCATAAAGCTCAGGAAATCTCACAGGTATGAAAGGGTGAAGAAAACTTCTTTTTACTTCTTCTGTTCTGTTATTTTGAGATTTATGATGAGATGGATCACAGGTACAAATTCGATATCTGGAGCTCTTGTTATTTAAGAGAAGAAAAATGTTTACCATGTTTACCATCAGTAATCCAGTTTTATATTTGTAGTGAATAAGTTTTTGAACAGTACCCATTCAAATACTCCTGCTGTCACATCAATAGGTAGAGATAAAATTATATGAATTACCTGTGGTTTCTGTGCGGAGTAAAGACAATATAGTTTTAGCAGCATTCGGTGTAGGTATGTGCATATTAGAGACATGAAAGAAATCAGCTTACTTTCTATATTCTAAATGAAAACTAGCTAGACACAGAGTGATGGCAATACCCCACAACATGTAAAATCAGACTGAAATTACTAAAACCTCACATTTTAATTGAGAAAAATCCTTACCTGATACTTAATAATTCATGCTGCACAAGAGCCACATCTTTTATTTTGTTTATTATATCTACACAAGTCAAATTTACAGGAATGGGAGAACAGTGTAATATTTGTAATTGTTCATGCAGTGAAATATTCCATCATTAAGATGTTAATTTATTTCAGAAATACACAGAAATATGTGGAGGTACTTAAATTTTCATTAATTTAAAAAAATGTATCCAGTATTTTCAAGCCTTTTTCTTTTGTAAAGAATAAATTGTCCATCAAAAATTTGTAATACAAATTCTTTCACTTGTGATATAACAAGGGCTGTCTTTGAAAATTAAACTTGTTTTTAATGAGGCCATTAATATCTCTTTGATAAAAGAATTACCCCATAATTTCACTGCTAGCATGTAAATGATTACAGGTACCACTGTACAACTTCAGTATTAAAAAGTCATATTGTCAAGTGAGTTTAAAAGTACTTATTCTCTACTACTGTCATCATTTATACAAAATTAACTAAAATAATTCAAACATGAAATTGCTGTCACTGTATTCTTAAGACAAATGGAGTTACAGTGTTGAATCTTTAGACACAGAGTTTATATTTCTGCATTTAGGCTGGTAGAAGAATACCTGGGAATATTAGCAATTCCAGCCATGACTGGAAATTTATTTTTGTATCTTTGCCAATTTGGACATGAGGAAGAGAAGGAGTTTTGTAAGTAAATATTCAAGCCTGAAACTTTATGAGTGGCTCTGCATTGAGTTGGTTCTGCACCTAAAAGGGAACTATTTTCCATTTCAGAAGCTTTTTGAGCATTACCTCACTGAAAAAGACTTTATTGGTGGATGAAAGGCAGCCACCTATTCTGATCTTTAAACCAAGAACTGGATCATAATACTCCTGAAGTTTGATGACCTGTTTTTTTTTTCAGGTTATGATACAGCAAATAGTCAATGTCTTATTTAAAGTCAAGAACACACATTTTAAGGACATATATGTTACTTTATAGTTGGATGCTCCTGGTTTAATCTGTTCTTTTTCTTGATTAAATAACTTGAGAGAAAGTGAGTGATCAGCAGCGGTGGAGCAGAGCCAGGTACCAGCAAGGAACAGACTGTTAAAGCTGTATGACAGAGGGAAAACGGGCCGTTAACATCTGTGTTAGAGAGGTCAGCGGGGATTTAAGTCACCATCATCAGTGCTCTTCTAGAAAAGGATCATTAACACCCATGAGTCTTATACAGGTATATCTCTAGATATGATCCACTCCACCCACGATAATAAATGCCCTCATGGAAAATATGTGTATGACATCATCCAGCCTCTGTGGCAGAAAGGATCTGATACACACAGTCAATAAAGGACAAGAGAATATTTTTCAAATATAACCACTAGCTTATCAGTCTTGATCCTCAGGGAGTCTGCAAAAGACCGTCATAAGAAGAACCTGAGGACTAGAAGTCCTAACTCCAATGAGTACTGAAGTGTATGAACTCAAGACACACACCAGTTTACCAGTATACTCTTTTTTTCTTTCCAACTCAGAGTCAGTTTGATGCTTCTCATCAGTACAGGCAAAATTTAAAGTTATCATGGTTCTGCTCTGGCTGTGGGAAGGGAAGTCAATAGAAGGGCAAACCTAGGACAGACATTTAATGTGCAATCAAAGAAGCATCTGCAAAGAAACTCATTTGTAGCCTAGGATGTTGGAGCCGGAGTGTGGGAAATTTTGATTAGAAATAAGGAAGAACATTTTTACCATGAGGGTGGTCAAACACTGGAAAAGGGTGCCCAGTGGTTGTGGATCTCCATACTCAATCAAAACAAGACTGGGAAAGTCTCTGAGAAACCTCATCTAGAATGGCCCTAAGCAAGAGGTCAGACTAAATGACCCCCAGAGGTCCTTTCCACCATAAATTATTCTGCTACTATGATCCCTAGGAACCCAGGATGGTGTTCCTGGTCATAGGAAAAGTAAGCAGTAGTAAACATTTTCCATCATTTTAACAAGTCCTGGTATAGGCAAAATAGAGTAGCTGGGCTTTAAATAGATATCTTTTCTGTCTTCACAATCTGCTGTTCCAGGCAATGCCATTCCTATTAAACCTCTAAACCAAAACCAATGATCTCTTTTCACTGAGCTTTAAGTTTGCTGCTGTCAAATGCCGTGGAAAGACAGTATTTCTGAAAGTTTTTTTTTTTCATTTCCAAGCTCCTAAAAACCTTGTGCCTCTTGCTTTTTAGACCTTTATGATATCATTAACATCTCTGTTATTTAAAATAGTAATAATAATAATTGAATCAGGGAATTATTATCTGTTCTGTTTTGCAAAAATATACAGTATGTGTAGGTACATATATACCTATTTGTAAAATATTTTCAAGGATTGAGATGGAAAGTGCTAAATAAATTATTTCAGCTATTGTTGAGTTAATATTTGTAAACCTGACAGTTTCCAACCAAAAGGTGATCTACTTAAAAACCGATGTGCAACCTACACATCCTTTTATTATTGTTTTCATAGCATTTTATCTAAAAATGCACAGCATAGTAAGCATTAATTTACACTAATGACGAATCCATCCAAGATACTGTTGTTAATATATTCAAATCTAAAATTAAATTAAACAGAAGCTCTGAGCTCAGCATAGAAAGACATTCCACAGAGAGTGGATGAAAGAAAGAAACCAAGCATTACCAGAAACATAGCAACAGAAATAGTAAGTTACTTTCTAAAGTGACAAGCAGATAACACTTAGATGAAATAGTTCCTACTTATTCACAGGTTTCACAGCAAGTACATGTTTCACAGTTTTTTTATACCAGATCAGGGTTTCACTGTCTTGTGTCTGGTGGTGATGTTACTACTAGTCATGTTTGGATATTTTTGTATTAGTTTTTGAGCATTTAGGCTGCTGAGTCTTGTGTGAAGTGCAACCTACATAGTGAACAGTCTGGGAGAGCTGCCAACAATAAATTGCAATAATCCAGCCTTGCTGTTATAAAGACATGAATCAAAAGCTCAGCATCTTGCTGACACAGCAATCGTCTTAACCTTGTTATACTTCTGAGATGGTAATATAAAGCCTTATCAATATTGTTCGTATGGCTCTCTGAGGAAAGCTGAGGGTCAAAAATGACTGGAATTTATCATGAAGAGCATTTCTTTGCAGGATGTCCAGCAGCAGAATGGTGATTTCATATTAAATTGTCACTGAAATGAGAGATAGATGCTTGCCTGTGGAAACACAGCAGCATGCAGGCAGCAGCCAAAAAATTATATAAACCCCAGTGAAATTAAATAAAAGCTGGTATTTAGATTTTCACTGGTGATTATCTGATTTTAAGGTTGCCCTGTAGGTCTTTACAGACCAAATAGAGTTCTCTAGTGTGCTGCACATTCTCTGAGATCAAAAGTTTCCAGGAAACCTGTATCTGGGTTTTTATTGTTAACTTATCATAACAGTTGGGGAACAAGATTTTATTTGTTTCTTAAGGAATGTCTGTGATAAAATCAAATTGGATGAACCTAGACAATTTTGAGTAACAGACTCATATCCAGTTGAAGATTAAATGTTTCTTAATTTACATTTTGTCTTCATTAGTATGGTGGTCTTTTCGTATTTACATATTGTAAGGCCCAACTACTATGGCCCAGTAAACAGTATTTTTCCAAAATTATTAAAAGACTGACTTCACTATATATTAAGTCACCACTTTAGACCTGGTGTGGGCTTATCTTAGCAGGAGCTGATTTTATGTTGTTTTCTCTGTGATAACAATTGACTAGAGGTGAGGTGATTGTCAACTACTTCCTTTTGGTTTGTCTCTCTGTGTATGGTAAAGATCTAAAAATCATATATAGGCACTTAGAAATAAGCATTAGGCCTTTAGGGCTGGTGGAGGCTATTGCATAACTTTAATAATGTACTGGTATGATATGGAAACTTTAGCTGGGAAGCGGTGAATAAAAAGTAAGAAAGATGACTGTGTTACAAAAACCTAAAAGTAACCTCAAGGTTTGGAGTAGTGGAACTAAAAAAAATCTTTTTCATGGCAATTAGTATCATAGGTTTCTTGGTGAAGATCTAAGCATCCCAATGACTTTTAATAGCTTCTCCTCCTGCCATACAAATTCTTTGTGAGGAAGACTGAAGGTGTGAGCCTTAGGATGCAGAGGGATGTTGGGAGGATGAGCATAGCGCTAGAGAAAGTACTAGGAAATTTATGTATATCAGTTTTAACTGTATTATCAACAAGGCTCTTCTGTGATTCAATAATTTCTACTATGATTGTTAGGACTGTTGTAATTGGACTAATAACTTTTTGTTTTGCTTTGATTAGACTAATAAGACTTCCATTAGCCTAATGATAAATTCTTAGATCATCGTATAAGGTGTTCTCATACTAGGATTTTGCAAGTAATATATTCCAATGTTGTAGTCCTGACTCAACAAAAATATTCTGACAGTTCTTTCTTTGATGTTTCTGGACTTCCTGATTTCTGATAAAGTTTGGATTTATCTAGATGTCTCTTACTATACACATTCAAATATTGATTCTATAGACAGAAGAATATAAAAAAATCTGGAGCGGCAAACATCTTTAGAAGCAGGAGAATCTATTTCCAACTTTCCCAGTCAAGAAAATGAAAGATGTAAGATGGGGTTTAGGCAAACCTTTCCAAGTTTCGGTGACAGGCAGTGGGTTGAAGATAGCATTATGATATGAGATGTACAAACACACACTTTTTCAGGAAAATAAATTTCATTGTAACTACTTTGAAAGCAAAATCTCCTTGACAATAGTTTTTCCCAACTGTGAGGAGAGCAAAAAATTGATGAATAAACTTTGCTGTATGATTGGAAGTTTATTTTTGAAAGGATAAAGTTCATTGTTGGAACAGGCCAAACGAGTCTGTGCTAAAACAAATCCAACTGCCAATAATTCACAGGGTAGGAGAGTAGATGGGCATGCTATTGTTTTTAAATAACCTTACACCTATTTTTCTGGGTTTGCATGGCAAGGTTTTGATAGTGGGGGTGGTTACAGGGTTGGCTTCTGTGAGAAGTTGCTAGAAGCTTCCCCCATGTCCAATAGAGCCAATGCCAGCTGGCTCCAATATGCACCCGCTGCTGGCTGAGGCTGAGCCCATCACCAACAGTAGTAGCTCCTCTGGTATAATGCGTTTAAGAAGGGGAACAAAAAAGCTGGATGATAGCAATTGCAGCTGGGAGAGTGGAGTGACACTATGTGAGGCAAACAACTCTGGACACCAAGGTCAGTGAAAGAGGAGGGGGAAGACGTGCTTCAGTCACTGGAGCAGAGATTCCCCTGCAGTCCATGACCATGGTGAGGCAGGCTGTCCTCCTGCAGCTCATGGATGTCCATGCTGGAGCAGACATCCACCTTCAGCTTGTGGAGGACCCCACACTGGAGCAAGTGAATGCCTAAAGGAGGCTGTGACCCCATGGGAAGCCCACACTGGAGCAGGGTCCTGGCAGGACCCATGGACCCGTGGAGAGAAGAGCCCGCACTGGAGCAGGTGTGCTGCTAGGACTTGTGACCCTGTGGGGGACCCACGCTGGAGCAGTTTGTGAAGAACTGCAGTCTGTGGGAAGGACTCACACTGGAGAAGTTCATGGAAGACTGTGTGCTGTGAGAGGGACCCCATGCTGGAGCAGGGTGTGAGGAGTACTCTCTCTGCAGAGGAAAGAGCAGCAGAGACAACATGTGATGAACTGACCACAACCTGCATTCCCCATCCCCTTATGCCACTGTAGGGAGGAGGGAGAGAACTTGGGAGTAAAGTTAAGCCTTGGGAGAAAGGAGGGATGGAGGGAAGGTGTTTTAAGATTTAGTTTTTGTATCTCATTATCCTACTCTGATTTGATTGGTAATAAATTAAGTTAATTTCCCCAAGTCAAGTCTGTTTTGCCCGTGATGGTAATTGCTGAGTGATCCTCTGTCTAATTGAGGAGCAGGAATGATAGAGTGGCTTTGGTGGGCACCTGGTGTCCAGCCAGGGTCAGCTCACCACAGCTATGCATTTGCTGTTAGTCTTTTTGCATCCCCATAGTGCTGGGTAAGAACTTGAAGGCTAGGAAGGCTATCATCTTTGCTGATGGTTCCTATTAATCTGTGTGACAGCATGAGCAAATGGGAGCCAACCAGTTCTTAGCTCAATTTCTTCAGTGACTTCATTAAATCTTCCAAACTTTTTATTTTTCTGAGAGATGGCTGTCCTGAATGTTATGGAGCTGTCTGGAGAGAATGTTGTTTACAGGATCACAGTCCCCTCCAGTGACCACAATTGTCTTGAGTTTAAAGACACAATAGAGCTAAAGCCTGGAAGCTCCCAGCAATGGCCATTTCATGATAGATTAGTTTCTGTGGGAGGTGAGACACTGGGTGATATCTCTACTAGAAGGTGACTGGGTATTTCTTTTCAGGAAACGAGCAGCTGTTCAACTTCCTTTTCATTTTCTATAAAAGCACTAGCATTGAAGGAGGTCTGGTAGATATTCCTTTATTTAAGAACAATCTAGTGTGGTCTTACCAGACGTGAAGAGGCACACTTCAGGCAAGCCAGAGTCGTTCAGCTTCTGCAACAGACAAGCAACGTGGAAACTAATGAAGAAAAAATGATGCTGGCAAGAGACCAGACCCCAGCACTGACCTTGGCAAAGAGGTAGACAGCTCTTTCAACTTATACTGTAAAGACCTTCAGCTATGCTCAGATAAGATACATTGATTGTAAACAGAAACCATTAAAGAATGACACAACCTCTTTCAAGAAAAAGGTTCAGAAGACATTTAGAATAACAATAGAGCACATTATTTTAATGAAAAGATCATGTAGTAGCATCAAGTTTTCCACATCAAATAGCCACACTCTTTGTCCCCTGAGATCTAGTCTAAGGTTTTCAACATGAAGTTGAAAGTACTGTCAGTTTTCCTCATATACAGAGGAATGAATTGTGCTCCTCCATGGTATGGGGATCAGAATTGTACGAAATGCCTTCTGTTAAAATCTTTGCAATTATTGGCTACAGTAATTATTGTTTTCAAAGGATACTCAGCTTGAACACTATTGACTATCTTCCTGAAGTCTTCTCAGGATGGGAAAGATGTAGGAAGAATTTATCTGGCTCAGAAAACTTTGCTTCATGACTAAGGCTACCCACTTCTGCACCATGTTATGAGAAAACCACCGGATCTCTGTACAGGGAAGGAGGTGACTTTGTAATTTGTAAAAAAAGCCTCCCTCAGGGCAGCTTTTCTTACTGCAGATGTCCTTCACCTCTGTTTCACTGGACTAATTTAGTCCATAGATGACAGAATTCCTTGCTAACAAGAGAAAGCTTTCTTTTCACTGGCAAAATAGTTCAAGTCGGAAACTGAGTTATAAAAGAAATGAACTTGAGTTCAGGCAGCAAAACCAGCTACTGTTGGAAACTACACTATAGAGAGGTCTACATGAAAGACTTCATCTGTGTGGAAATAAAGTTCTTTTGGAGATTTCTTTTTTGAAATAAAGAATGTAGTTTTGCACTGGATACAAATTTGGTTATAAAGAATTTATTCTGTATCATTTTCTAGGGAACCTGTGAAATATTCTTGTTTATCCTTTGATTTGAATTGCAATGGCATACTGGTTACAGATATATTTATATGACCATTTTTAAAAAAATAGTCTATCTGTAATCTTCTGTTCTCGATTAGGTACAATTTATCATGTCCTTGTGCATTTTAGTGAATAGAAATGGACATAAACGTGTTAATTTTTTTTTTTAACCTGTAAACTTGCTCTATTTCTTGGTTAATTGTTGTTAAATAATATGCATAATTTCTTGAAAGAAGCCTAAAGGAGCACCGCTCACCTACATAAGCAAGCCAGAGTGAAGGATGAAATCAGTCTAACTATTTCGAAAAAATTCACACCTAGATACAATTGGCAGGAAAAAAGAGCTGCAATACACAGAGCAGTAAGACCAAAGAACTTTTTCTTTTAAAAAGAAGGCCCAACTTTTACCTTAGGGATGATTGGACACACACACGGGAAAAAAATGAATCATCTCTCATCTTTGAAATGGCAATTTGTTGAGCTAAGGTCAATGGTGGGATAAAGTTGTGAATTCTGCATTGCAGCTACTTTACTTTGGATCCAGCCTACAGATAAAGGCTTGAGCTCAGAACAAAGTAATTTTATCATTTTCTTAGTAAGCATAAACTCAAAAATGTGTGGTTTAAAAAAAATACATGCCTATTTTCATCAGTCCTTTCTAGGATCAATAGAACATATGTATTGAATGCTTTAATACTTGCATTGGATTGTTGCATGTTGTATCTTTTGACTAATAGTGGTATAGAAGTAAATAGCAATTTTGCAGCCCAAGATTTCTTTTAATTCATCATGGGAACTGGGAGAAGAGGGAGAATAAAATGGCAACGCAGACCAACCTGTGTTCTAAACATAGCTTTTTTTTTCATCACTATTATTAAGACGTGTTTGCAACTTATAACTGATTTTGGATGAAACGGGATAAAATCCATGATTCTGTGATGCTAGTAAATAGCCTTCCAATTCCCACTCCCTGAATGTGTTATAGCAGCATGATGTCCCCAGATGATGTCTGGAAAACCAAACTATAATTACTTACCAAGCAGAGAAACTACTGAGATACAGTGCTGCATTCTCTTTGATTTTTGTGGTAAATTACTAAAGACTGCAATAGAAGTAGAGCCCTGTTAATAACAAAGTTATCCATGGACTGTATATACTTCTTCCTGTCTCTCCTTCTGGAAGATGTTTTTCATATTTATTTTGACTTTCAGAACATTGGTTGGTTATAAAACAGTATCCCTTCTAAAATAATATTCCAACAATCATTTCTTTCCAGTAAAACCAGGCTTCCCTAAAGGTATTAGAAACTTGTAAAGACTGTAAGCGAGAAGTCTGCTCTGCACACGCATGGATTGTATACTATCTTTGCTTTTATAGGGAACAGAAGAACCGGTAGTGATCTCCTGATACTGGCTGAATAATGTCTCAGTATCTACAGTCTCTTTCTCAACTGGAAACTACAGAACAAGGCAAACACTGAAAATCATTGCTGGATTTTCTTTAAATTTCTTGATGGGTTTAATAAGTCTGTGCTACTGTCTGTGCTACTGTGCTAAACTTTTAATTAAGCTGATATATGTTTTTCAAATGTTTTTACAGTATTTTTCTTTCCATGAAAATATTCGGCAGTGACTATTTGAAAAAGACATTCACAGCAGATTCACAGAATTGCAGTAGGATCAGATGGGATAATAGAGGGAACGTGTATGCTTGGAAAGGTCTGGTAGCACTGTGGATTTTGGCAGGAAAAGGCAAAGCACTGTTACGTGAAACTCAGTGTAATTTACTTATTAACACATAAACCACCTGAATAGCTCATTTAAGAGCCTGCAGAATACTTAGACGCATTTGCTAAACACAACTTGATGCTTATGACTTTCGTTCCTCCTGCCTTTGATCAAGTGCATTGGCCTCAAGAAATAGTTTGTGGGCTTTCTTCTCCAATCTAATTTGATGATGGGAGGACTCGTAGTGTCCTTTTATTCTTAAATCTCTATATCTTTACTTTCCAGATGATCTTAGGCTTTGGCACTTGAAAGATTTCAGTGTCTCAACAGACTTCTTATGAGACATGCTCTTGGCCCGTTGAAAGCCCTCTCTGCATCTTCCCACCTGCCCCTCATCAGGAGACTCCCATGGTTCTCATCCTGCCTAGCTGCTCCCCTCCCTCTTGCTGCACAGTGCAGGGAGGACAGGTAGTATGTGAGACATGCCTTTCCCCTCACTTGTTCATAGCCTTCTTTTCAGTGTAGAAAGAAGCCCCTTTGCTACTGTTTTGAGATTGCTACAGGGAGAATTAGGGCTGAGGGCCTGTTTCCCTCACGCATTGTGTGCTATCGTGCAGAAACTGCAAGCAACCTCTGCTTGGGCAAGGCAGCTTTACCTTCCACAGATCTGCCTTTCAGATGATGTAAAGGTACATGGTTCCCTTAAAATTAATTAAATTTAAATTGACTTACACAACCGAGAATTTGGCTGCCTGCTGAATTTGCAATGAGTCCCTCACTTTTGTGTGACTCTAATGGATGCCCATGATCTAATAAGTAGCTACTCTTTGCACAGCAATTTGGAGCGGAAAGCCTCTGCTGAAAGGCAGCTCCTGCTGTCAGGCTCCAGAGGTGACTACCAGCAGTGGAGCCAGCCCTCCCCATCGCCCTGCACCTCTCTGTCTCCCTCACAGCTCCTGCTGCTGGTTCAGCAGAGCCCTGAGTTGTGCCAGCCTGCAAGGGGAGAGGAGAGCAGGAGATGGGCAAGAGGACGAGTCAACCCTTCCCAGAAGGGACAGATAACAGCAGTAACCAAATGCACCAAGAGGTTATATGGGTAGATGCCCCTTTTCTTCCAGGCAGCAATTAGCTAGATATTTACAGTCTTTCCCAGAATCACAGGGTTTCCTCTGTGGATTCAGGAAGCAGAAGGTGGGGACCAAGAGAGCAGATATTTCTCATCCTACATAAAATAGACCTGTTATCTTTGCTCATATTTATCAGTTTTCTGGTGTAGTAAATGCGTGCTCGATGCTGAAGATGGATTAGAATATGGCTCTGAAGGCAGAAATTGATTTGATGTTGCTCTGACTGGATTTTGGCAGTTAAGCACTTGGTGAGTCATTGCCAATTTCTCCGTGTTACTTCACAGTAAGTGACACTTCCTTTAGCTCGTCTCTGGTTAAAATTCACAGATACTTCCAAAGAAAGCTTTCCAAAGAGCAGTGCTCTGCTTTGTACTGCGGACTTCATGAGAAATATCCCCCGTGCAGATCAACGGAACAGCTGATCCCTTCATGGCAGAACATTTAGTGTGCTATTATAGACGTTTTAAAGTGTATTTCTAAATACTTTGATGAATCTGGCCTGTTGTTTGATCCTAAGGGTTGCTGAAGGAAATGAGTCATCCAAGCCCAGGCTTTGTCTGGAAGCTGTTTGGGGAAATTTCATCTTCCTGAATAGACGTAGAAAGCCAGCAAAGCACTGGCATGATACGAGTATTCAAACTTCAGATAGTAGGATTTGACCTGTAACATGCAGACTTGTAATTCCTTGTCATAAGAACAAAAAAAGTCCAGTTATGGAGCTGTTGTTTTGGGGACGTAAACAAGATTTGGGGAATATGGTGCATGCCTGTCAGTATATTTGTTTGTTTCCTCTTAAGAAAGGAGCATTCTGCTAACAATAAAGCTGTTAAGAATAAATTTTGATTCTTGTAGTTTTCCTTCACTGTACCCATATTGAGATACTAGGAAAAATGCTGGTGACCCTATGGAAATCATCATGATTGTTTATTTTTACTTATTATTAATAAAGATATCTTTTACACTAAAATCTACTGCATGGTAGAGATTATGATGGCTTTTTGTATTCCTTTAAGAATCTCAGACAACAATCCAATCCCACTCCAATCCACCAAAATACTGTTAATAAAGAATATACAAAAGGTAATTTCTACGATTCTTTTAATTTTCTTTCTCATTTCCATTTTCAAAGAGTTTAATGACAGCAGAAAGAAAGTGATTAGGATTCAAAGGAATTTGATTTTTTTTAAAAATATTTTTTTGTGTAGGGTTTTTTCACTTCTTATGGTGGACTGAGACTCATTCCATTATACTGCCTTCACATGGGGTTTCTGCATGCTTAAAGTTAAGGATATACAGAAATATTCTGCAGGTTTAGGAAATTATTGTAGTACCCTACTATGCTCATAGGCATTGTCAAATTGTTTATTGTAAATGATTTATTTAAAATCTTTTTCCCTGACCTACAGAAAAAGGAACAGTCTCCTATCTCTGCAAATGAATAAAAATAAATGTATTCCAAAAGGTAAAAGTCCCAGATCCTGGGGAAGAAACACTGGCTATTATACAGTGCCCATATTTGTCTGTTGTATTGTCTCTGGCTGGGAGCAAAGATGCTAAGTAAATCTAATGTGAGCTTTATCGTGCCCCTGGAATTCCTATGTGTTTTGGATATTTTCTGTACCACTTCAGCTAGCAGCTAAATAAATTCCTATGCAATCAAGAATTAAACCATATAGTTTCACACGGGAAAAAAATGCAAGTACTTCTGCAACAAAGAATTGTGAACTTTCCTTTCTGAGCACTCTGAGCAGCTAAAGTAGGAATGATAGTTTATACTTTAGGCTTTGACACTAGAATATTTCATATTTAATTTCCTGAAACATGTATTCCTGCTCTTGGTTGCTTAGACTGACAACAAAACGAAGTACAAAGGCCTTGGATAGAATATACTGCTCCCATAGTCCTGCTGTGGTCTCTGCAGGCTCCAGGTAAGTGCCCAAACCTGCCAGGATATCAGCTATACCACAATTAATTTATTCCATATTGCTCCCTTTAATGATCTTTCAGCAGTACTGAACTGATTTCATTTCTACAGCTACTGTTCTTCCCTATCTCATCTTCATTCTCCCTCTCAGCTTGAATTAAATAACAGAGATGAGAGATTTATTTTTGATAGCTCATTGTTATAAAGGAGATAGCTCTGTGGCACTCTGTAATATAAAAATCTTCATTACAGAGATATGTTTGAGTGCATTCTTCTCGAAAGAAAGCCATGTAGGTGAATTAACTCTTAGTATACTCAACACATAAAGCATTGCTTTGATTGTGATACAGCTCAGTAAGCACTGCTGAATTGCAACAGGGAGGGAAAAGCTGCCAGCACTTTCGAAAAGGTAGCAGACTATAAGCTTGCTTCCCATAGTTATCCTGACACACTGTAATAAAATTCAGCAATCCCAGTTCTGATTTTTATTTAAGTGACCACACAGTTGTACAAAGACATTTCAATATGCAACCACTTGACCGCACATTGAATTCACATCGAGAATGCTTGTGTATTGTGTCCTACCGAGCTTTTGACTCAGAGGTGCCAGAAACTCACTGCTAGGCCATTAAAGCTGCTGGATCTTTTCTGATGCCATCTTCAAAGAAAGATAAAGTGCTTTTGGAAAGCTGTAGGGAGTAATTGCTTTTTGGCCTATTAGATGGGTTGAGATAGCTAGGGAGTTGTATTTTTCTGGAGATAATTTTATGATTTAGTTGTGTGTATACATCCAAACTAATTAATATTCTAATTCTGCATGATCAGTAAGGAAAGTACCCTGCGTACGTTCTGCTTATTGCACTGAATCGCTAATAGCTTTGGGCTAGGTTGCACCCAGCAGAGCAGAGATATACATGAGGATGGGAGAACTCCAGGAAGCAAGAGCCAGGAACAGGCTTAACTAAAAGATGAGCTTTGCCCCAGCTGCATGGAGTGCTGTGAAGAGTGGCATTGCACTGACAGCAAAAGGTAGGAAACAGCTTAATATTGAGCAAAGGAGGTGGAAACACACGTTGCATTCTCACTGCTGAAACTAGTCCCAATCCCCCATTTTGGTCTACAGGAGGGATTGTACCTGTGCTCTGCCCCAGTTCTTCTGGTGGGATTGCATGGTCAGTCTTATCATATTTCCTACTCTGAAAGGTACTTCAAAACTCCCATATAATCCTTTAGTTGGTTTTAAATGGAGTAAAAACATCCTGAGCACTTGTTTCTTTTATTAAAATTATTTGTATTATGACAGTGCCAAGAAGCTCGTTCAAGATGTTGTGTAAGTAAAGGGTATGAGGTTATAACGACAGATCTTATTTCAAATAGCTTTCAAGTGAAATGCAAGACAAGATTTAGCTGATGTGGGTAGATGGGTGTGGGATGAAATAAACTGCTGGTCCCAGCCATGCTGTTGTCCATTTCTAAGTAGTACAGTAAGAGAAAGTTTAAGAATTTGAGAAAAAACAGTGAAATATCTTCAAGGACAGCTTTCCAAATGTGAAGAGAAATATACAAAATCGCAGAAGTATCTGTTCCAAAATGTAATAAAACTGTCAGATGGGGAGACACAATGCTGCTGTTTTGAACTGGAGTTGATAGGGTGAGTGTACAGCCAAAAGGGCTTTGACAGTGAAGACCATCAGCCTGTATTTGACATGAAGAGGGGGCAGCTTACAGCAGGACTCAAAGGGAGAGATGACTTTATTAATCATCTTCGGAGCAGCATTGCTTCACACATTGTTGAGAGACTATGAGCTGTATGGCAAGGTGGGTGGCTGAGTAGAAAAGACCGATCTTAGAGATGAAAGAATGTCTAAGGTTTATAGTCAGAAAGCTAGAACTGTCAGTAAAGTCTGAGTCAAAGACTATGGACTTGAAAGGTAGAAGGACAGCCTTTTGCAACAGATGTGAAAAATTAAGATAGTAAAACTGAAGGAGGAGAAATTAACTCATCTGATCGCCGAATTCTGCCATAGATATTTCCTAATACAGGAGTAGGAATGGAGAAAGTAATGTCAAAGGTGGGCCACATCTAAAACTACCAAAAGAAATATTGTAACAGGAAAGATAGGGAAAAGAGTCAAGGGGGAGACTTAAATCACAAAGGGAATCAAGAACTCCATCAGTGAGAGAAGAGGCGAGGAGAGGCAAGGAGAGGAGGAAAGAAGGAAAGGAAAGGAAAGGAAAGGGAAAGGAAAGGAAAGAAAAGGAAAGGAAGGAAAGGAAAGGAAAGGAAAGGAAAGGAAAGGAAAGGAAAGGAAAAGAAAGGAAAGGAAAGGAAAGGAAAGGAAGGAAAGGAAAGGAAAGGAAAAGGAAAGGAAAGGAAAGGAAAAGGAAAGGAAAGGAAAAGGAAAGGAAAGGAAAGGAAAGGAAAGGAAAGGAAAGGAAAGGAAAGGAAAGGAAGAAGGAAAGGAAAGGAAAGGAAAGGAAAGGAAGAAAGGAAAGGAAAGGAAAGGAAAGGAAAGGAAAGGAAAGGAAAGGAAAGGAAAGGAAGAAGGAAAGGAAAGGAAAGGAAAGGAAAGGAAAGGAAAGGAAAGGAAAGGAAAGGGAAAGGAAGGAAAGGAAAGGAAGGAAGATAAGTGCCAAGGCATGAAGGCTGGTGTCACAGAAAGACAGTTGAAATCATCAACAAAAAAAAAAAAGTGCCTGAAGAAGACCATAGAGCTCCAGGACAAATGATGGGATTAGACTGAGAGAAGATAGAGTTGCAGCTTGAAATGGGATTATTGACTGAATTCACCAAGGGTAGTACTGAAAGAATGTTTTATTCTTCAACCCCAAGGATGATTTTAAATTGTTTTTTAATCCCAACTGATTTAAGTATTAAAAATACATATGTACTCCAGGTATCTTTTTTAAGGAACTTCAGTTTCTCAGACCTTATTCATACTCTCCTCTCCTCCTTTTTTCTCCTTCTGACCTCTTGCTTTTCAAAAATTTGAATTCTAGCAAAAGGATATGAAGCAGATGGCACTTATTCAGGCCAATTAGTTGAAAGCCCAGAACTCATCCCCTCCATAGTCTGCTGCGCCAGAAGTGTTGACCACTGATCCTACTGCAGTAATTTTTAAAGTTTGCCAGGCAATTCAGTGGTCCCACCTAGGGTTCAATCTCAGATTGTTTTGTAGTGACTTACAATTTTAAAGATTTGTGAAGTGGGATTTAGAAAGTTTCTGATTCATATATTTTGATAGCTTTAATTATTTAAACAGAGGAAGTAAAGGATCATTGTCATTGAACTGCACAAGCTAAAAAAGTAGTGTAATGTAATTAAACCTTTATAGCTTATAATATAACTAAATTGCTTGTGCAGAGCAGGAAGATTTTTCCCCTCTATTATTCTGAACATTAAATACTGCTGCTGCTGCCAAGAAAAGATAATAATCAAGATGGGACAGTGACTTTATCTGATATGTCAAATTCAGTTTTCCTTTGAATGAAGGAGCTCTAATCTGTGTCTCACAACTCCCATAAATACAAGGAGCCATATATTTAAGCCCCTGAGCTGTTATTTTTCTTTCCTTGTGTCTACAGCATGGCATCCTTCTGACCATTTTGTCTAAATACTTAAATCAAAATGGTTGTCATTACGTATCTCGTACATCCTGCAGCACAGAGGGAGGTGCATTTTTTTCTGATGTGATAAAGCTGTTAAAGAATCTCTTTTTAGTTTAAGTGTATTTAGCCCATATGGTATATCAAATAAAGTTTTCAAAATGCCTTGAGCCTTTATCCAAGTGAACCTAAAACAAGATACTCAGTAAACCGACAGATCAGGGTATATATATATATAAACAGATCAGCTAAAACCATGGTAGGTAATTTTTTTCTGAAGACTATCTACGTGAATGGGATTTTTCTCTCACTCCTGGGAAAACTGAAGTAGCTAAGATGTTTTAATGCATCCTTAAACCCATGTCAGTTCATTTTTTTAAACGGTTATTGTGATTTTCCCCTTTGCCATTTTGTTTTTATTGTCTCTTACAGTCATGCACATTATCTTTCCTGATAGTGACTATCAGCTCATACTCATACTATGATCTTCATTACTTGGTATTCTTTAGGTCATAGCTATGAAAGAAAGTTCTAATTGGTTTAAATTTCTTGTTTTTTTTTTTTTTTTTTTTAATGATTTCTTCATCTCCTCTAAATTTTTTAAACTCAGAGTTGGAGATATGAAAAAACGTATTCCTAACCTGCATTTAGATTATTGACATACAATATTAACATTGCATACTTGGCAGTACTCTAAATTTACATAGTTTAAAATGATACATCAGATATGACTGGTGTCTATAACAGCTTTACATCCCCCTTGTAAGGTCTTCTAATTACATTTATTCCCAAAATAAAGACCAACATATTCTTTAGTTATCTCTAAAAAATACAGCAAATTTGTAAGTAGAAGTAGGACCAATTTTTTTCCCCTCATTTATTTGACCCTCATCCTCCAACAATATATCCTTACATACTTCCACAGGCTGCCTGCTCCATGGTAACTATTTTGAACAGCAGCAGTCTCATAGAAGTTTCTGCTTCCATGGAGGCACTGTGTGGACTCTTAAAATCACCTCTCTTCCTACCTCCCTCTTCAGTGTAATGGCAAATATAATTATCTTTAGCAAGAAATAATAACTTATGCCAAATGTAAAATGTCATACATTTTTTTTTTTTCATAATGGATTAAAGGACAAGCTAGGGTCTGCTCATAGACAAGTGAAATGGATTTTGACAACTCCTAACCCCTACGCTGGAAGTTAATCAATCTAGTTACAAAACATCCTCAGAAGGGGACATCTGCAGAAATGGAAGAGAGCTCTGCTGCTCATAGTACCTGGTCATTATATCTTTAGATGTCTGAAGTACAAAAGGTTTGGCCTGATTTATGTCCCGGCATGGGTAGTTTATCTTTTTCACTGAATACAATAAAGCACATTTCCTATGAAGTCTTAATACCAGCCACTTGAACTAGACTGTTGCAAAATGATCCACTTTTTTTTTGAAATACCAAAATGTGTAATGCCAAAATAGCTGACCTAGTTTACTGAAGTAGAAAATAAATAGATCACGTTATATTCCGAGATCACAGCTCAACATGAGCCTGTTTGTGAAACTGAACATATGTGTGTGTATTTACTTGTTCTCAATTGAATACTTGAACTCAATTCTTATTCTCAATTACAGCTTTCACTATTTGTTAAAGCAATAGTTACGAATTTTATCTATCTGTTTATCTTTCAAGAGGAAGGCACTTGTGTGGGAATGTAGATAATTGTTGGCAGAGGAAAGGGAAGAATTTCCAAACAAAGAAAAACAATGCCCCAGGCTTTATCATGCCATCCTGTCAAAATCTGTTACGCTACAAAGACCTTCAGATTGTGTGTGATATTCCTGCTGACAGTGCTGAGTGTTTATACATGGGCAGATTACTCCCCAGTGTCCTCTGAAGATGATAGTGACAACATGGAATGAATCAACGTTTTTCAGCATTTGTTTAAGCCTCAGTCAGTGTTAAATTCCATCCTTTGAGTTCAATGAATCAAAACTGAATGCTAATAATTATTGTATTTGCAATCCCAGAGGCTTTACAGCTCTTGAGACAGAGCAGTAGCATTCAATTAAAGAGGGATGAAACTCAGAGAGCTGCCTTGTTAATTGGCCCAAATATCATGCAGTTAATGAAGTGTTTTTAAGGTTTGTGTAAGCTCATGAGGTGTCTGAGTGATACCATTGCTGGGTGAATCTTTATCAATACCAACAAAGGCAAATAGTCTATGCGAAAAGGCTGACACATGTTCCCAGCATGGAAATGAATATAACCTTGTTTCTTTTTTCTCTGTGCTTCATAACTTTTTATATGACCTCTTCTTTAATCCTTTCTAATGCAGTGGAGAAAGTGAGTGGCAGTTAAAACCTTCCCATGGTAGGGATAGAACCAAATGTTTGTGGGCCCTCTCACAGTTCCTTATACCATCACATACACAGACCACATACTGAAAAAGATTCTTCAGTTTTGCTCTTTAAAAGACCAGCTGCAGCTCAGTGTCTTGGGGTAGTCATTTGCTTTCGAAGAAAGGGAGAAGAAATGGGCAGATTTGTCAAGGGAGATACAGAAGGAATTGCTTTTAATGAACAGCAAAGCACATCTCATCAAGAGGAAGCTTAAACACAGGGCAAAGCTTGAAAAGGTGGCATGTTTTGTGCTCTTTTTTTGCACAGTGTTTTTAAAAATGTCCAACAGTACAAAAACCAACCACAACCCCTGGTGATAACCATCTACTAATATGATTTCTGTTTATCTTTGTTAGGCACACTGTACAAGCCCATTTGCTGATACTGAGAATATAACCATCAGTTTAAGAGCAATGCGAAATATGTTAGAACCAGGATCTTTTTGCTTTTTTAAACATCTGGTTAAGGCTATATGATACAGTAGCAAGAAGTATGAGTTTTAGTTACTGAAATGTACAGCACTCCACCCCCCCAAAACCAAAAAAACAACAACCACCCCCCCCTCCCCCCCAATCTTCCCTTTCTTAACTGGATGTAACTGTTAGTATGTGTAAATACTGTTTCTAACCTCTGGTTTTCCTTGACTAAAGGATGTAATGTGGTCAAAACTTGAGACTCTGTCATTGCATTTGTAGTTTGTATCTGCCCCACCTTTCTGATTTCTGGTCACCTCACCTTATTTTTGTAGGATTTTTATGTCTGAAACAAAACTTATATGTGAAAGCAGTATTGGTATACACAAACAAACCCATCAGATTTGTAGAATATTCCTAAGCACTGTGGTGTCAGCCTAGTTTTTGCTCCCATGAAACCAGTTGTAAAAACTCTTACTGCCTTTGCTTGGGGGTAGAGCTAATCCGTCACTGAACACTTTTGAAAATCCCATCTCTGGTGCCTTGAAATCTCATTATACTAAGTGAAGGGCAGAAGTAATTGCTTATAGTATAAAGCAAAGTTAAAAACCAAGCTGTAAGAAAATATGGAATTGCAAAAATGTGGAACATGATCAAAATACTGTTTAGAAGAAAAGGTGGAACTACTCTGTAAGTCAAGGAAGCAAGTTCCTGGTTTCTGAGTGAATCGATGGATTATGCCTGGAAAATGAACAACAATTAATAAGACAAAACAAACCCCAAAAACTAAAATCCACACAGTCAACCTGTGGGTAATTAAAAGATTTGTACATAGATTGATTTTCTAAAACAATGTTATTTTGAACTTTGGATCTCTGTGCTTGTGTCAAGCATTCATCTGGAATAACGAAACACTTTGAAATGCAATTAAAGTCAACGTCTTTCTTTGAGTACAAGCCCATTATACACATTGCTTTTGGTTTCTCTTAAAAACACAGTACTTTCTGAGGAGCCTCAAACCAGCATCTGCAGGCAATGAATAGTGTTTGAAACATCTTGATGGCAATAGTGGAATGAATGGTTTCCCTTCTCCAGGAGAACATATTTGATCAGTGTGGCAGCTTTTATCGTTTTTCATATTTTATTTTATTTTGTTTTATTTTATTTTATTTTATTTTATTTTATTTTATTTTATTTTATTTTATTTTATTTCATTTCATTTAAACTTTTTTATTTTGAAGTTTACTTTATAGCTACTTATTGTATGTTATAATCTAATCGATGAAATGTCTAGCTGACTGCTCAGTGTGTCATTCAACGCAAATGATGGTGTCTCACTTATCCCAAGAGAATAAGACTCTATTGTGTGAACATTTTTTAATTGAATGTGCTCTAACTTGTCCAGGCAGAGCAGTCATTTTTAGGTATTGCCTGTCGGCATAGAGAGAAGTAATTTTTAGAACTTGGAATAAAATGCAATTTTTAAATTTTATGGAAATATGTACATTCATGGATCAATACTTTTATATCAGCCCCAAATACGAAGAAAACTCAACGAAGAATGCAAGACTGTGTAGATTAAAGATAAATAGCACTTGGTAAAGTGAGAATCACATCCCGCCTCCCCCCCGTACCACATGGCAACCTCTAGTCCACATGGTGAAGACCAATCTAGGTGGGCACAAGCTGTGCAGTTACATAGTGGAAGAAAATGCTTACGTTGCTTAGCTTTAGCATTTCAGGCAGGCAAACTGCCACCTCATCAAAGTCTTCTACGAAACTGTCAGCATAGCAGCCTGCTTGAATGTTAGTCTTCCAGCCATTTGGGGATCAAATGTGTCCTCGTTTATGCCACTTTGTGTATCGTTCCTTCACACCTCATGTTCCTACCCTGTTAGCACTTGTGATAGACTTGACATTTTTGGTTTGCCATGTGGTCTGAAAAGTCAATTTTCCTGTTTCCTGGGGGGGAGGGGGGGCGGGGCTGAGACCTTCCTGCAAATCTTTCCTTTTAATGATTGAAATACATCCATTGAAAGAGAATCTAAGTTCCAGAAGTCCCTCAGCCCTTGGCTTTTGAGGTCAATATTGCATGTATCAAAGGGAGGAGGAAGAAATCCCTGGGGACTAATACAGTCTCACATTCTTCAGGAGGAGTTTCTTCCTATCACATCTAATGTGTACACTGAAAAATGAAATCTGTATCCCAGCATTTTTTTTTTTTTAAATGTTATTATAATCTGTGTAACCAGAGACTGGATATTCTAATAATGTATCTAGGCTTTGAGTCATTTGAATCCCTTGGCCTCCTTTCTAGTTTGATATCTTAATCTGTTCTTTTAGAGATCTCATTAGACAGCCTAATCATTTGTGCACCTGGGTATTTTAAATGTTTTAGTCCACTGGTTCTCACAGAAGAACTGAATATCTAAGACAGTATCAAATTAGTATTTGCAATAAGATCAGGTTGTTTTGTTTCTTGGAATTCATCAGAAAGTGAGATCTATCAGAAGAATTCACACATAAGCGTTATAACAAGCAGTCAATAAATCAGTAGGAATTTTGACCTGGCAAGGAATGCCACTGTTTACCCAGACATAATTAATCTAAAAATGCAAAGATTTGTTATCATTAAAGCAGTGAAATTTGATAGCCTCCTAAAAAAGGCAGTGGGGGCAATTTGCTTCCTCCTTTTCTTTCTCCTAGTCCTCTCTAGTTGCATTTAGTTACATTTGTTGAGGTTTATCAGAGAGTTGTTTGTTAGGTGGGGTATTTTTCAGCTTCTCTTTCTAAGCAGGAGCTATGGCACTCACTGGGAATTAAATATGCAAAAAAGAGATCTTATTTGAATAAACTGTATCATCATACAAATCTAAGTGTTTCAACCCCAACAAAGAAGTAAAATTTGCTTATATTTACAGGACATCCCATACTTGCTGGGATAAAGCAGAAGATAGAGAAAAGGAGACAAGGAGAATTGGATTGGGTTACTGATGCTTGAGAAAAGATGTCCTGTTAAGCAGCACCTTAAGTAGTTAGAAGAGTACATACTAGTGATTGCAGTCAGTTCAGAGACATTTCTTCAGAGAACAAGTTAAACAGAAACTCCTTTCAGCAAAGGACAGATAGATGTTGCTGTGTCAGAAACTGGATTATGCAATAAAAGAAGCAAAGCACCAACTGCAGCTAATATTGCTGAATAAAATGAAGAGGCAAATGCAGCAGCTCAGAAGGACCATACTGAAAAGACAGAAAACAGAAGGACAAAAACCAAACCTGCCCCCTTCCCTTGCAAGGAAAGAACCTGAAAATTGAGTGAAAATGGTAGAATCACAAATGCAGCAAATAAAGTAAAGGAAAAGAAAATGGAAGGTAGGAAGGAAATAGTCTCCCAAACAAAAGGCAATATAGCAGAGACTTATTATGAGCTGACAGTCACATCGTGGGACAATGATAGCTGGAATCAGTTCTGGTACATCTGAACATCTCTCTATGTGTGATGTTTCATTGTTACTGTTCAGGATGCTACGAAATGATACAGTGTGAGAGACTTCTCTTTGTTCACTTCTTAACAGCTCTTTTCTTACTCAGGATCCTTCTGGGAATTGACAGCCATTTCTGGCAGCAATTCAGCCTTTCCACTGCTGTGTACAGCAGGGGTAATGCACTTCTGTTCTGGGCTATTACACAAGCTCATGAAGTTGTGGTGGGTGACTGCTGTTTCGTATGTGAATGTTTCACACCAGCTTCCTAGGTAATAATTTAATTTTGCTGATTTTCAAAGATAGAAATCAGTGACTTGTAATGGAAAATCTTTTCTGCTGATCCAATCAACTGAATTAAGGCACCCATTTAATTTAAAATTGCTTTTACAGAGTATTACTTTTTTTGCCACCGTGCCTGTTTAAGTTTGCCATGGGCAAGAATATTAAAGCTTGTCTTCTCAGCAAAATCTGTGCAAAACTGTAAGAGTCCTTTTGGAATCTCTAACGATTCCCTACTGAAACATCAGATTTAGTGGGGTGGGGGAGTGGAGACTGGGAAGAAAAAGAGAGGAAGACCTGCACTCACACCTACAGGCTTACACGTAACCCTATTTATATCTTCCCTATAGAAGTGTACTTGTCCTTTGCCTCACTGTTGTATAAAACTCCAAGTTTTCTTATGACAGAGATATTTTCTTGCTATTATGGTGAAAAATTCAAAATGTATTCACATCAGTAGTTCACTCCAGTGATTTGACACAGAGGACGTAGGCACCATGGTTTGCATTGATGCTGCTTGCATGATTCTTCATTGCTGCCCCTCTGCTGCCTTTTCAAAAGGCGGCACGGCTGAGAAGGAGCTTGCAGAGACTGAGGTGCTCCCAAAACCTCTGTGCTGCTCGAACCTCTGCTTTATTACTGTAGGGTGTGGGGGAAGAATGAAAATGCAAGTCAGTTAACAAGTTATGCATTTTAATTGTTTGATTGATATCTTTGGCATTCTTTTTTGGAACTCTTGAAGAGTATCTAGGATTAATTTTTTGCATGCATCCCTCCTTAAATTGTGGGAAGCTATGCCTAAGCTGCTGAATTGCCTTCCCCCTCTTATGACGTCTTCACTGATCTTCTCTGATATACTGAGGCTGCGCTAATTGGTAATTATTTCTGTTTCCTTGACCAAACTGTTACTGCATTCTTAACAGCTTTTAGCCAGTTACATAAATTACATCATTTTCCTTCTTTTGTATCAGGAATTACGAGTTTTCAGCTGGCACTGAATAAGTGTGTGCGTCAGTGCAAAGCCTAGTTCACACTCTGAGCAAAGGTGTGTAATCGGAAAACATAGTTTTCATATTGCTAATGAGGTGCTAGGGTAAAGCAGGCTGCATCTGGCTGGATAACATCTCACTCCAGGGTGATGTACAAGAGGTTGTGTAAACTTGCAGTCACAGATACAGACCAACTGATAACTGAAGATGTCTCCAGATCTGGCACCAGGACCTTGCCATCTTGCGGGCCTCCGAGCCATTGGCACTTAGGTCATCCACAACTCCTTCCCATGGACTCTCTGGGAAGGTAGGTTTCCAAGAAAAAATCGCGGCCTGAAGATTGAAAAGTAGCAATGCATGGCTTTGGAGGGAGGATGCTTTGATAGTTTGAGTGTAGCACACTGCACTTTATCCTGTGGTTCCAGACCTAAGAGAGATAACATGAACTTTCCTTCTGTGTATTCACACTGAGTCCCAGAGTGCCCCAGCCCCTGTGTGAAAGCCTCCAGCCGTGGGCCAGGTGGAGACAGCAATTGCTCGGCAGGACATAAACCAGTTTCTACGAGACTCGTGGAAGTAGTGGGAACAGGAAGAGTGGCTGGAGCCCCACATGATCTATGGAAAGGAAACTGGGTAGCATCCTCTCAGGGATTGACTTGGCTTAAAATGCAGCCAGTAACGGAGCTGTTGATGCTTCTTTGAGCCACCTCTTAGAGCTGGTGTTGGACACTGGTGAGTGAGGCTGTCTTGGTGTTAACCTGAGCTTCTGTGGAGGCTGGTGGGGAAAATGAGTAAGAAGATTAATGTGGTCTCCAGGAAACAGCAAGGTTCCTCAGCAGTAGGTGGTGAAATAGAAGTGAAGAATTTATCACTCATTCATGGGTAGATTTCTCATCTTCTTTTTTGCACAGAGTGACTTCTATTCTATTTGGAGAGCGTGACTGGTCTCTGTTCTATACTCACCCTTACTGTCACTGCCAAGCATGTCTTTACCCAGCTCTCAACAATTTTAATTAAAGAAAATAATGACACTACAGCTTTGTTTTAAGACGGTCTACAGTAAACAAAGGAAAACGACAGATCTGACAACAGGGACATATATTAACAAAAAAGGGTAAAAAGCACACCTGCTATTTTATAGGCTGAGTAACACAGGTATTGATGGGAAATGGCTTGCCTAAAAAGCAATTACTTGCTGTCACATACAATGCTAAAGAAACAGGAATATCTGGACAATAAGAAAAGCCAAAGATGGAGCTGTGGTTGCCTGGCCTTTCCTGCTCAATCTAATTTGAACTCTGACACATATGCGCAGTCAACCTGGTAAGTGAATGTTTCCCATGTGGAGTCAATGGAGCATCTCTTTGATATGGCCTCAAGGGGTGTCTACATGCTTTTAACACTGGATGTTCTTGGCTGTCCACCAAGGATTAAAAGCAGCTGAATTATGCAACCTAGAAGGAGGGAGGTAACGCTCAGGCTTGGGAAAATAGGTCATATCCATTGTGTGGACTTTAAACTCTCAGTGGAGAGAAATAGGCACTTTAAGACATGTCTATTCTCTTTATATCGATGCGCAAAATAGGTTGTACAGGTTGTGCTGTAGACAGGGAAATTTTGTCAGTTTAATTATTATAGAGGGACCCTAAGGGAAAGGTAGCTTTTTGCACTGCAGAAATATTAAATTAGATGAATATAATCCTGCCCCTATCATCTTAAAGAAAAACAAATTAGGGCCTGTTGCAAAAAGTGTATGAGGTTGGAGGGGGTGGGGAAAGCCCTCCCGTTGTGTACTTGGTAAGGGTAGGAGCTGTTTATGTGATCAGGGAGACCTTCCCATCTGGTCATGAGGTTCAGAATGGACCCCATTGCTCTCTGAACTCCTCTCAGAGAGGAGCCGACGTGTGGCTAGATCCACTCCTAGTCCCAGACCTGGTTGATGGTTTATGTCTAAAGACACATGTAATGTTGGTGTATAGTTTCCAGACTCCTTTTTCTTTTGTTATTAATCTTATTTCAGAACCCTCAAAGGATTTTCACTGAGACAGTTTTGCAAGCCCCATATTAGACTCAATGTTTGCCTGTCAGAGCCCTCTCAGGGACTTTCGTTGAAAAAGTTTCGCAAAGTTGCAAAAATAGGTAATTTATTAAGGTGACAGACGTAACAAGTTCGAATTGCTTTTGATAAATGCACTGTGTCACATAAATATAAATGTCATCCCAAAATATTAATGCATATCTCTATTGACTGCCATTAATTATACATACACTATAGCAAGTAAGCACTGCAGTAAGCAAACATAGATTAAGTAAGCACTATAACAGATTATTGTGATTCTTACCAAGGCGGCGTCCCTGCTTGGGGAGGAGAGAGGTCCAGGCTTGTCAACCCATCTGCTAGTTGGAGTTCTTGCCCTCAAAATGGAGGATTTAAAATGCCAGATTTATACTCGTGGCGAGGTGGGACTGAGTCAATTAACAGCGTTGGATGGCTCTTAACAAGGCTTGTTGTTTTGTTGATCAGAAAACAAAGTGTGGTGGGGGGCAGGGGCAGTGGTGGAGAGCAAAGCTGTTCTGTACAGAGGTGTGGGGTCTTTCTGGCTTGAAGCAACACTGGGCTGTGAGACGTCCGCCTCACCCTAGGCATCACTCAGGTGATTTGAATAGACTGCCAGTCACCACATCTGTCCTGATAAACAAGCTGCTCAACCATTACCTTTGTTTGGGTCCATCTGGTACATGTTGTTCAGGTCTAGTGCTTGTTGTTCAGGTCTGGTGGTTGTCAGTGCTCAATAGGGTGAGATAAATGCATTGTTCAACCTGTGCTCTTGCTCAAGTTGACTCCCCCGCTATGTGATTCGACTCATGGTTATTCTGTATTTGACACCAACAAGCCCAGTATTCCACAGGGCCATTGGAGGATCTCACCTGGGTTAGCCTGGGTCAAGGGCTTGGGAGGTCAGCCTGATTTGGCATCTTCTTAAAGGCAGATGGTATAAGAATATATTCTTTATGTTTATAAAACATAAAGAAAGCAGAAGGAAGAAGGAATGTCCTGTGAGGAGTGGCTGAGGACTCTGGGTTTGCCTAGTTTGGAGAAAAAGAGGCTGAGGGGTGACCTCATTGCTTTCTACAGCTTCCTGAGGAGAGGGTGGTTAAACACTGGAACGGGCTTCCTAGACAGGTGGTTCATGCCCCCAGCCTGTCAGTGTTTAAAAGTCACAATGCCCTTAGTGATACGCTACAACTTCTGATCAGCCTTGAAGTGGTCAGGCAGTTGGACTAAATGATAACTAGGCGCCTCCCAACTAGAACTACTCCTATTCTATTCTATTCTATTCTATTCTATTCTATTCTATTCTATTCTATTCCATTCCATTCCATTCCATTCCATTCCATTCCATTCCACTCCATTCCACTCCATTCCATTCTAGAACAACAAGATACTTTGGGAAAGGGAACGGTTTAAGTGCAGAGAATGATTTAAAAGACTGAATGATTGTTTTCCGCATGTTAACAGACATTATGTCATGGTGCAACTCTTTGGGTTTCTGTTGTGGGAGACAAATAGGAAACAATCTGCAGACAAAGATGGCCCTAAATAGCCAGTCCTGACCACTTAATGGAAGGAATCAGAGGTGGCCAGATCCCATACAGCAATAATGATCATCTTGAACATGGGGGTAGTGAACTTGCATATTCTAAGTTGGTGGTGCAAGGCAGGCACCAGGTGCTATCACAGAGTGAACTCTGTGCTCATCACTGACTGTGTGACAAATAATGTTACTGTCAGAGGGGGTGGGTCCCATTCCCTGGAACTTCTGCCCCATGGACAAGTAAAAGAGGAGAAGGAAAAGGACAGAGCTGACCTTCTGTATGCTATGATTTTAATGAAGTGCAGACTCTCCCAGCCAGGAGAGTAGAGACTAGTGCCAAGGGTGGAGTATATGCCAAGAAAATGCTCAGGTCACTGTCTCCTTTGCACCTCACCCTCACATGGTGTCTTGTCAGGTCTTTGGTCCTGGTTATGCCCTTGTCTGGTTTCACAGAAGCTGAAGGAGTTCTGCTTGTGCAGCACATGCGTCGTGTTGGGTGCGAAGCTGACCTTAATAAGGCACTCACTTTAGGGCATTCTTGATTCATGGTGTTCATGGGACAGTCAGGTCTGTTGAAATGCTGTTGTGGCGGGGAATAAAAACACTTGGGATAAAGAGGCGGCCACCCTAAGTTCACTTCTGCCCAACTCAGAAATACCAAAGAGAATATAGATACAGCCATAATCAAGATAAGGCTGTTCTGGAACTTTGGGATTTCAAAGCTGCCTAATTTGTTTCAAATACTCATAGTCAGTGGAATGTCAGATGCTTTAGATTGCTTCGTTTCAAAGACACCTTGTATTTTTTTTTTTAAATGCCCTCCTTTGTTTCAGTAGTTGTATGGACTATGTATCAGTCCATTTAGAATAGTTTGTGCTTTTCTTTGGCAGCAAATAAAGCTAGCCATTGATTAATAGCATTCTTCTAAAAATTAACTCTGAGATGCTGCAGAAACTTCATGAATGAGCATAGGAAGAAACAGGTTATAAAATTTGTTTCAGCTGAGCATCTTTACATCTCTGAGAATGGCTTGCCTGGCACAATGAACTGTTTAAAGAATTGTTCAAATACAAATAAAAAAATCCCAGCAAGTGTTTTGGAAAAAAAAAGAAGAAAAGAAACATAATGAAAGTGTGTAATCCCATTGGTTTCAGAAACCCAGAGGCCTAGTAATGCTCCTTCTCTGAGCTGGGAAAAGAGCAGCTGCCTACAAGAGACGCAACTGAACTGGGAAGAGGACAAGTGAGATAACTCACCTACCACTAAATAGCAAAACTTACCCTGTCTCACACTGTAAATACCAGTGGTTGCTGGGATGCCTCCCCCAGAGCAGTTACTGCTCTAGTCCTGTCAAAATGTTATGGGTCATTCTGAATTGTGCTGCAAAAAAGTTATTTATAGAAATCCGATCTCTTTGGTTGAGGAATCTAGCACTTTTCATAGAAATAAAGCGGTTTCCTTCCACATTCAATCTGAGCCTCATTTTGTTCTACTTTGCCTGAATTCACTGCGGCGGGTGGGGTGAGTTAGGTGTAAAACATGTTCAAAGATTCTTACAAGTGTGTTGTGGTCCCTGGAGGAGATGTTTTGTGAGCATGGTACAGAGATCCAGCGCTGCCCATCATGACTTACTCCAGGACTACTTCTACTCTAATTTATACCCATGACACAGATGAAAACATCTCAAAAATGGCATCTACCTTGGGTTGAGTTAGATGCAGTGCTCTATTTCAGTCTTACAGTTGATGTTCAGAGATATGTTACAGTAGCCCTTGGTACCTGTGAGAAAAACAGCCTTTGTGTTGTTGTAGGGATGTTTTCCTCTATGTTCCTATGCTCTTCTAATATATTTTCTTAGTACATTAGGGAATCTGGGAGAGTTTGCAGTCCTCTAGAGCCCAGAGTGTTTCATGCAAGGAGCACGTAAACCAGTCACAAATATAAGACATTAAAATCTGTATTCTTTTACCACTTGTAACATAAAGAAGCCGTGTTAAATGCAGTGATATTTACACTTTCCTTCAAATGCTTGTAAGCTCGCCTAAGCAGTAAAAATGCAGTTGTAGACGCATTTAGTCATGCATTAACAGTTATACCCTTGAGAATATTTGAAGCAAAACTGCATTCAAATAGGCTGTTTATTTGTTTTAAGGACTTTTTAAAAAATCAACAATTAAATAGTCCATCTGTTCTCCAAATACTTCTAGTTAAACATTTGACTATACAGTTTTGAAAAGGCAATTTTGCTAAATTGAACATTCTTTGTTGCATGTGTATAACTCCTTGACTGCTATGGGGAAGCAACGTAGTAGACAAAAGCTTGGATTCGCTAAAATAAAATATGGTGTAAATCAGTGGAGTTACATCCAATTAAAGTAGATTAGATTTCTTCTTAGGAAAGTAGAAGTTAAAAATATTCAGTTCTGAAAGCTGGATTGATCTTGCAATTAGAGATCACCACGAATAAATCTAAAACCCTTCAGTAGGTACTTTCACCATGTATTTGTGGAAATCAATTTTCAAAGTGGGTTTATAACCCATAGATTTCTTTTTTCTGCATTTTAGTGTTGGGCTAGAAACGGCTGATGCACCTATTCAAATTAAAACCAAGGCGAAGACTTGCTAATGTTATAAATGCATACAGACAAAAAAATGGGTGATTAAGGATAATTTATAGTTTTCATTAGATGAACCTACATTATCCTAAGAACAAAGTGCTTTATTATTAATGGAAATTCATGATTGTTATTAATTGCACATTTTAAAATGCTTTCATTTTAACCTGTCATCAGCTTCCCATAGCAAAATGATGTGTTCCAACTTTGAACATTCTGAACTTTACTTTGCTCTTAAATTGTGTCAAGATTTTCCTTTGGGCAATCAGGTTTTTGGCAAGGATTTCTTCCATTTAACATTAACCATCCCTTCAGTCTTCATCTTACTTTCTCAAACTACTGCTTTTAACCTTGTTTTATCTTTTTCTAGGGTAGAAATATCTTGAGGATACTGAAGAAAATTTTAAACTGTTGTTTCATTGCCCCTATTATTATTGAGTGCTAATTTGTGCAATAAGGAATAGGAGATAAATTTGATATCCTTGTATTTTTTGTTTGCATGCAAGTTAATTAATTAATTAATTAAATCTTCCTTCGGTAATTTTTTTACATGGGCTGGCAACCCTTCAAGAAATAATTCCTTGAAATTGTTGCATTGTATTTGACTTGTCAAAATGTATCTCCAGAAATCAATCTGTATATGCAAAGCAGACATGGAGGCTGAACCACTTTGCAATCACAGATGGCAGGACAGATGTTACAAATGTATTATAGTTACAAAGAAACATCAGCACTCTCAGGAATGAATATATTATCTTCAACATATCCTGAAGATGCCAAATAGAATTGCATGAGATGAGGCAAATTCTGCTTTACAGTTTTTTTAGAGGTGTTTCATGGCCGTGACTAGGAATACTATTTGGCCTGATCTGTCTTTGAATTCCAATGCAGAAATTAAAAAATACATAAGCCTGTTCAAAAACCAACCAACCAAACCAGGATTATTTACATGGAAAAGAAACATTGTCAAAGAATACAATAACAAAAAGTAATAGGAAGCAAACATTTAAACAGGCCTGACATCAATGTTTTTGTCTCATACCTTGCTTCTGCCTCAGTGAAAATTTTTCAAATCTTGGCATACTTCTTCGCATACTTCCCTAATTTCATCTTACTATTTTTCTTCTTATATTTTTACCTTTCCTCTTTTGAATGCAGTCTTTTTCTGGCATGTTGCCTCTGACTTTCATTCAATGCATTTAGTCATTTAATTTGATTAGAACCCCAGTGTTTGTTTAACCTGTGCTAGGTTAGATATCTCTTTGCAAACAAGCAGCTGAGCAATCTTCCTTCCTTCCTTCCTTCCTGGCAAAGGGTTGTGTAGAAGAAGACAAAAAGTGAAACGTAAGGAAAAAAGAAAAGAGTAGCCAGTCAGTTCTGAAAAGGAGAATAGAAAGGTCTGAAAGCTGAGAGGCTGGCAGAGGAAGAATTTGAAAAGATACATAGTGAGGTCAGTGGACTGGAATTCAGAATTGAACTGATGAGCAAAAGGGAATGGTATCATGGCCAACACTGCAGGGTAGAGCAATGGCTCAGTTGCAGTACTGGGAGAGTTTGAAGTGTAGACAAGATAATTTAGATTTAGCTGGAAGTCTAGGTAGGAAAACATGCATTTAGCAATGATATAAAGAAAGAACAGGTGATGTAATGGCAGGCTGCACGCTAGGGAAGGAGGATAGAAAGGAGACTGGGAAATCAGGAGACATTGAGAATTAAATTAAGCCTATGGAACACAGAAGCTGTAGGAGGAAATATGATGTCTTATATACTGTGATGACTTCACCTGTTGTCACAGCACTGGATTTAAGGATGAGTCACCAGAGATGAATATTATCTTATTAATTTGAAAAGAATAAAATGTTAATACTAATCTTGAACAGACAAACAAAACAAGTTAAAAAGTTAGCTGCAAGCACTTTATAGATATTAAATTAAAGAATTTGCTGCTGTTGTGTCATAGGAGAATTGAACAAAGGAAAACTGGAGGTAAACAGGTCTTTTTGGAGGTTTTATTTCTCATTTTTGTCTGTGTGGATTATGATTGTTGTAGAATGCTGCTCTATTCTTCCTTTTTATTTTTTTTTGCTTCTTTTGTGGTGATAGCAAAATGAAATAAACTGTTTGTCAAATAGAAAGAACAAGCTAGCTTTGAAAAGTCAGTCTCCTACTTCTTTTACTTTACCACAATGATGCTAACAGTTGAGCCCAAACATCAAAATCTAAACCCAAACTGACAAAATACCTGATAACAAGCAAACTTCCCAGATTAAAATGAGGATACATTTTGATTCCTTGTATAACCTAAATTTATCTATTCATTATATTTTATTGGTACATATGTTTTTGTTGCTATTTAGGGAGTTCTCAATATTGTGTAAGTGCGTGCTTTATGAAACAGATGAAAAGTACAAGTTTCCTCCCCTGAGAAAGTGTGGCTCAGATTCAAATGTGAGACAGCAAATAAAGAAGCAAGAAAAGGGGTGTGAGGAGCAGGAGGAAGAGCTAACCATCGGAATAGTCAGGTTTCTTGGCTTCATTTCACCTCTAGGGTCAGCTGGCTAAAGTCACAGGAGAGAAGAAAGAGTTCACATTGTCCTAGACTCAAAACATAATCACACAGGGTTAAACTGTGCATTTTCTTCCCCTCCTTGAATTTAGCATTTTTTAAAAAATGTGTTGAGAGTGTTGATATTACATAAGCCTTCAAAAAATTGCTAACTTGGCTATCGGGGTTGAAACTGACATATGAACATTTTACTGGCCAGTTGTTAAATAACAAATTGAGAAAAAAAATATTTAACTCAGCTACCTATGCAGTTAGTTATGCCTTGACATGAAGTAACCACTCTCCCTAATCTACCCAGCAATTTACCTTCCTTTTTGTCATGGAGCCTCTAGACACCCGCCTTTTTGCATTGTGTTTGAAAATTATTCAGGTTATTTTGGAAAATTTTAGGACACAAGTTTCCAAGTCCTAAGCTATTGCTAGTACCCCCCATGCTAACAGACCTCTTTTACACTTTTATCATAAAGGCAGGTTTGGTTTTCTAGAGTGAGGAAGAGGTGTTCTCTCCAGTGGGCAGATTAAGGTCTAAATGTAGGCCCCAACATTAAGAGAATCGTGGTTATGTCAGCTCTGATTTTGAGCTAAGAACAAAGGGAACAATCACAAAAATATGATGGAATTGTGGGTTTAAAGATAAGGATTTCCTTAGACATTTAACAGTCAAAGTGGAAGATGTTGGTTCTGGTCACTCTAAAGACCACAAGCTTTTCCACAGAATACATAAAAACAAGTAAGAACTTTTTATGTTCCCATGTCTAAGCTGAGAGAGTTAAACAGAATTGTACTTGGTAAGTGCAGAAGAAAAGGACATGAAACGAGTATTTTGGAAAGATGTTTCTACTCAAAAAAAAAATGTTCTTCCAAGGTAAGATTGCCAACGCTGCATACAGGCAAGCTTTATATTAATTATCTGTGTTCATAAAGTAAGAATGATTACATCAATAAAGGGTGACTCATAGTTAAATGGTGCCTTTCAACCATACGACATCTATTGAGAACAAACACTGCTCCAGATTGAAGCCAGCTAATGCACTAACAACATAATTACAATGATTGCAGCTGTGACAAGGGGTATGAGTGGCTTTCAACCACAGCATATAGCAACTTACGAGAAATGTATTTCTATTAGTTAAATATGTTGCAGTTTTGGTTATGAGAGCAACTAGAACGGAATAGGACATATTATTTTAAACTAGGCATTGCAGAAATTGGTGAGTGGAAGCTATTAAGACTGTAAGGAAAAAAAAATCTAAATCCAGGATAGAAGTCTGTTATTATTTTTATGGTATTTCTGTGCTGCCTGTGAGCGTTCATGTGTGTACACCTAGTGAAAAAAGGGATGTTCCTGGTTTTGGATGCTCACCCATCAGAAAAGAGATGGAGGGATGGGATTCTTTTCACTTGACTTGTGAAAGCCTGAGATAGTGACTCTCAGCAGCCTTACAGTTACTTGAAATGAGCAGACCCTTTCAGAGTCTGATTCATTTTGCCATATTTTAAACTTCCATCTTTGGGTGTGATTGTTTTTAAAGTAGGTGATTTTCTCCTCTGAGTAAAGGGAACTAGGACGATATATTCACATATGCACATACACATTGTAAAAGTTTTTATCAGACCAGATGTATTATACCTTTGGATAAATACAGACAGACAGATGAAACAGTGCTAACATAAATAATACCACTCAGCCAAGGCAAGAATAGTTACAATACCCCAACATAGGGTACCCTGTGGGTATCATAGCAAAAGTGAGCTTTGAGAAAGGCAAGACTGGTGAATAATTAAAGAGTACTCACCCCAGAAACAGGGCAACACGTGGGAAGAGGTGGCAAATAGTGTTTGCCTGAAGATTTAACAACACTGAATATTGCAGGTATCTTGTGAATGGAACTCTGTGTATAAGGTGACAGTCTGTGAAGGGCTTTCAAAGCAGAGGAAAATGTGGTGTTGTGTGGGTTTGCAGAATGCTGGTCTGTAAACACAAGAGGGAGGTTTATCCTAAAACCAGACACCCTGAAGTCTGTGACCACACAGGCCTTTGCAGTTTTTCATGACCCGTGTATAAGCCCCTACCTCTCCCAAATCCATCCAAGACCCAAATCCACACTGCTGTCTGAAATCTCTGTTTTAGGGGAGACAGTTCACTCACAATCTGACATCTTCATTCCACTCCATATACTGCAACACGACTGAGCAGGCTGAATGATAAAAAGGACAGCATTTATTAAGTAGAACTTCAGGTCAGATAATTTATTAAAGAGCTGGGAAAAGGTTGCATAACCCCCCCCAACATTATCTTTTAGTAATATTCTGTTCAATTTTATTAAAAATCTGGGACCTTAGAGTTCAAAGAATATCCTTCTTCCCTCTCTCCTCCCAGCAGCTAACCCCATCAGACCCCAGTCCTTCACCCAGTTAAAGAGAGGTGGGAATATGGGCTCCCCATAAGCATGCCATTTCTGCTGATCCCCTCTAATATTTTTTTGCACTTTCTAGGTTGAAGGTAAATCCTCCCTCCTTTTCCTCTCCACCCTTTATTCTCACATCTGAGTGCAGTGCTGCTCAATCTAAATGGAGCACTGATAGCTTATCTAGTAGCAGAGGCAAAAATTAATTTTGCTATTTAAAGCACTTTCTGGGTTATTACAGTTGGAAGCCTTTTTCAATCTTCTGCAAATTACATATCATAACAAGTAATAGCTATACATATGTTTTATTAAATTAATAATCTTCATTGTGGCCTTAGCTTTTGGCAGGGACTACTGATCACTGATACTTTCAGAGGTATTTAGCACCAAAATAGGTAAATAAAAAAGCTAAACAGAATTTCGGGTATTGTTTGGAAAAGAACAGAATAAGTCAGAAACCAACATTATGAGGCTGCATACATCCACGACGTCCCTACCTTTTAAGCACCATTTGCAGTTCTGTCCATCCTATCTTGAAGGGATTGAGTAGAAAAGAAATAGAAAAAATACTAAAAGAGGCAGCAAAAATCATCAGAAGCAGGGAAACTTCTGTAAAGAAGCTGAGTAGACAAAGAATTTTGAGATTGGGGAAAAAACATCCAAATATCAATAAAACTGAAATCCCTATCAAAAGGGAGAGACAATTTATTCAGTAATTACGACAGTGAAAGAAAAGGAGGGCACTGAGTGAAACTATTGGGCAGCACGCTTAAAACAAAGTGACAGTATAACCAGTGAAAGAGTAAATTGATGTCCATTTCCACAAGATGTTGCGGCGTCCAAAGTATAAACATATATAAAAAGATTAGGCAAATCAGAAGAACACACTCGTCCAGGCTTATTAGGTACCATGGTCCCAATGGCCTCCAGCTCAAGAATTCCCTGGACGATTGATATCCAGTAAATTGCAGGATTTACATTGGAAAGTGGAGGATGGAATGACTTTTTGCACATCCCTGTCTACCAGCCCCCAGTTCATGTGGCAGGATTAAATCAGTCAGCTCACTTCACCTTCACCAGCAGTTTTAGGTGAGCCATCTGGCTTTACCTTGAACTGAAAAAGTTTTGCTTTGAATGCTCAAGTCCACTTGCCCCAGCTGAGTTGATTCAAGCAGTTTTAGATGACATCATTTTAACCAGCTTTCTGTAGTAAGAATGTATAAGCCATACTGCCTTGAATTAAAAGTTAGTTTAAGAGTGTCCACAGAGTGATTTGATCAGTTAAAAAAGCTTTTAAAACTCATTTTTGTAAGTAGACAAGGCCTGTGAAAATGTGACCTCATTGATATCATTATTATATTTTTTACAAAGTCACCTTTATGTCAAGTGCACTAATACCTTAGAAAGGATATGGTTAGAAAAAGCAGTACAGGCAGATTTTATTGGAACATTCATAAAAAAAAAAAACAACTTTCTCTTCATGTATAATGTTTGCTGGTGGGGAAGCTTAGAAGCTTAGAGTGAAGCATAGCAAAAACCTTTTCAAGAAAGTTTTTGCGTTCCTTAGGAATATAGTAAAACATAATTTTCTCTATAATTTAAATCCATGATCCAGAATGAAAAGAAACCTTGACACTTCATTAATAACTACCCAAATATGACTATGCTACTAATGCTTTGAGGTCACACGGATGATGAATGATTTTCTATGTTATACTTTAATGGTACCTTTCTACATCAAAGTTTTGAGTTGGAGATATACATGGCTAAACTGAATTTGATAAACTGTTTACTTACCTTTATGGTTGCTTGTCAGTAATTATTTTTATTGGAAACAAGTTGACATTTTACTGCTTATGGACTTTTCATGCTTTTACCTGAATTTATAAGCAACACCTTGGCCAAAAAGCTTGTAAATGTGATTTGTCCATAATCTCTGTGTGAATTAGATCAGATACCTGTGTGCCAGAAGGGAATTTAAACATCAGTTCCAATGGCAGTCATACTCTACAAAAGTGCAGGCATTTAACAAAGTTGAAAAACATGAAAATTCTGTCAGACATTCATTATGTGGCTGGTGCTAATTTGCTGATTTGGCTCTCAGAGTAGTCAAACCTGACCTCAGAGCTTGGATCATCTGCAGTCAGGGCGAGATGATTATCTTGTTTAAGTTAGTGGAAAAATTGTTTTTTTTGGTCAGGATAGCTGGCTTTTTGGGATAGTATTCCACAGAAAGATGAATCATTCTGAAGTTATAGTAGTCTTGCTCTTGCATAATTTTTTTATCTGTAGATTGCCTATATTTAAAGTTTATTTCAGCAGCACTTTTTATTTTCTTTTTTTCTTATTTTGACTTGTGCTTTATCCTTTTTTGAAACACTTACCTGTCAGGAAATAAATCACACTTTCACTTGAGGTCACACATTCATTTGATATTGGTAAATGCAGGAATTGTTCCTATTCTGATGAATCTTTGTGCTTCTGCTTGTTCCATTGCTCTTTAACTAAAAACAACTTGTGTAACAGCAGTGTATTTAGAGACTGCACATTTCCGGGTAATTTCACTGGCACTTTTTACTATGGCTTGGTTTGTAGTTCATAAAATTCTTAGCATTTATATGGAACAGTACAAAAACACTATTACTGAGGTAGAGTATGTGTTTTATGTGTTTTACCAGTACCTAATAGAGTATTTTTACTGTATTTATTCCCTCCCCTCGCTGCTTCTTCTGATCCGGGCCTATACAGATTGAAATTCCATATAGTCCATCACAAATAAAATATACCTCAGATCACAAAATCACAGAATCACAGAATCACAGAATGGTGGGGATTGGAAGGGACGTCTGGAATAATCTAGTCCAACCCGCCTACCAAAGCAGGTTCACCAAGAGCAGGTTACACAGGACTTCATCCACGTGGGTTTTGAATATCTCCAGGGAAGAGACTCCACAACCTCCCTGGGCAGCCTGTTCCAGTGCTTTGTCACCCTTAATGTAAAGAAGTTTTTCCTCATGTTCAGACGGAACTACCTGTGCTCCAGTTTGTGCCCATTGTCCCTTGTCCTGTCACTGGGCACCACTGAAAAGAACCTGGCCCCATCCTCTTGACACCCACCCTTTAGATATTTATAAGCATTGATAAGGTCCCCTCTCAGCCTTCTCTTCTCCAGGCTGAAGAACCCCAGGTCTCTCAGCCTCTCCTTGTAGGAGAGTTGTATTATCCAAAGTTTTTTTGAAATCACATAATTTTAAGAAACAGTAGAATTTACGTTGGATCCCTATTATGCAAGTGGTTGTATTTGGACCTATCACCTATACCAAAACAAAACATGATATATCAAATGCCAATGACTATGACTCATCATAGTCTGTATTAAGTGAGGGATCAGTTTGTTAATATTCCTGCTGTGTTACAACAGCAACAAAAAATACATGGCTTGTTTCAGGTGAATCTCTGGAGGCTCAAAAGTTTCATTCAGAGAAGCTTGGTGACATTTGGATCCCTGTCTGAAGGCTATCCAGTTACTTTTTGGATTTAATTATTCGTTAAAATGAGGAACAAAACTGAGATAAAGTGAGTACTTTTATATCTGGAAACTGCAGGAACAGTTTCAGATAGAATAAGGTGCTGGAAGATGAAAAATGAGGACTAATTCCCTTCTGTTTAAGAACGGCTTTGTGATTTCTGAAGTATGTTGATTTTTTGTTATTAAAACTGGAAGGAGGCTCCAGCTGTCCTCAGAGCCCTTGTCCAATAGCAAGTGTTCTGATAATGTGGTTTTGCTGAACACTTATTATAAAAAATAACTGCAGTGACTCTGATACAATTAACTTCGTTGGAACAGCTGGCAAACTAGTTTTTAAAAAGAAGACCCTTGTTGAGTTTTCTAGTTGCAAAGAAGATATAAATT
This sequence comes from Leptosomus discolor, assembly GCF_034619465.1. Classification (NCBI taxonomy): domain Eukaryota; kingdom Metazoa; phylum Chordata; class Aves; order Leptosomiformes; family Leptosomidae; genus Leptosomus; species Leptosomus discolor. The sequence goes on from NC_141391.1 coordinate 187,619,809, forward strand.
ATAGTTAAAAATTCATGGCATATAAGAAACATGACATATATGATCAGTGGTGGCACAGAGGGCTAGATCACACTTTTCACAGTTCTTCATCAATACTAATAAGTATGTATCTGCATCTGTCTCCATTCAGGAAAGCTGTTAAAGATATACTTAAGCTTAAGCTGAAGTTAACATGCTAGCTTGCTGAGACCTCCTTGATTACATAAAAATCGTTTTTAGAATAAGTTGGGAAGCATAGAACAGTGTTTTGTTTTATTAACAGGTTTTTTGAAACCCAGATTCCGAGGAGAAATATCTTTTTTAGAATTTGTTCTAGTGTATTTTCATAGAAAATCTCTTTGCTGTGTTAGGATAGAAATCAAGGCAGAATTCCCACATCCCTCAGAGAAACTGGACTAAATAGAAATAGATACTGAGGAACAAGGAACCATTTGAAATTTGAAAAATGAAATACTTGCCCTGTTCCATTTTGATATCTGCTCAGCTTTGGTGAAAGTATTGGATTCGATGCTCACTATGGCAAGGAACAGTCTGTGAGCAGTTAGATGTGAATGGAGCTCTGTTAGCAGTAGAGGGACTTGGCATCCTGGAAAGGAATGCACGACCACAATCCTCAAACTTCCTTGGGGGCCACAAACTGGAGGATGGAGGGGAACTGGGAATATTCACTGCCATGCCTTTTCTTGAGGACCATTTGACTGGAGAAGAAACACTGGGGTATTCCAAAGGGACAATATTAATCCCAGGCATCTTCTGACAAATAATGAATACTATAAGAATGTCATAAAGACCTTTCTAATGCTTATGCAGATCCAGCTGAGCAGCCCCAGCAACTTGTAGAGGTCCACAGATTGAACTCAGGTTCTGAGTTCATGATCCAAAAGTCAGTATTTCACAAGCTTCCCAAGAGCACTCCTGAATTTCCATGGGATCCTGGAGGTTTTGGGCTGGCACATATGAGCACATATATGCCACACACGGAAAGGAAATAGTAGCTGGGATGATGAGGGTGGCACAAATCCACAGAGATCGTGATGTCAGTAATACATGTGAGCATCAGTCTGGCCCAAACCAGAAAGGGCATGGCATCAGCATTGTGACCATAATGTTTCCTCCTATTCTCCAGTCCATTTAGGTCCAGATCTTGGGACCAAAACACATAGGGAAAAGAGTTGGTTGGGGCAGGGCGGGAAAATTCTCAGCATAGGAAAAGGTGTTATTTTGTTTCTGAGGGGGCGTAAGAAAGGACCATGTCTAGGGAAAGTGTCCTTCTGGTTCCTGTCAATTTCAGTTTATTGGATAACTGTTGGCACTTTAAAAGAAGGTAAAAATTACAATCAGAATACACTTAGAAAACAGCATAGGTAGAAAATTTCTTTCTGATCATTTCAGATCACGAATCAAGAGACCTAGGACTTGGTTTGGAAGCTGTTAATGTACAGCTGCCAATATTATCAGGTTTTGGAGGCAATGCAGGGAATCTGGCTCTTCCTGTGGGCCAGTAAAGAAACAGAAATATCTATGTACATGAGCACCCCATAGGGACCACTATGATGAGCCAAATGATTCCCAGAGACAGAGACTGAAAAAATATTAAAAGGCACAAGCACACCAAGCCCACTAGCTCTCTTGGTAGAGCTGTTACAATGTTAAATTGCCTCACATCTCTCAAATTGTTATTTGCCGCAAGACTGAAATTGTCTGACTTTCAGATGTATTCTACTGGACTGTGTACAGCTTCGTTAGCAAGGTGGAAAAAAATCCCATTCCTGCAAGCCTTTCTGTATGCAAGTGTGGTCACCTAGCCATGCCTTCTCTTTGTTAAACTGGTTGAGTTCTTTAATCCTCATGTTTAAAAGGTTTGTTTCATGCTTGGGACATTTTTATGTTTCTCTTTTGAAGTCTTGTTTGTGTTTCTATGTCCTTATTCATTCATTGGGCAGACCAGCTGCTTCCTAGGCTGTGTACGGCACCAGATCACTTTTTAGTTTTCTGCAGTGCTCCTCACCAGTGTGCTGATGTTTCAGGATCAACTTATTTGGGACAGGGCCTAGGCAGGATGCTGATGAGATGTGTGTCTTTTCTCCCCTCTTTCATATGTATAGAAGTGGGAGATTCCAGACTGGGCTTGTGTTTTCCTTGTGAATAAAACTGAGGTATGGCAAAGTTTTCTGGCAAGCTGAACAGGAAGATATGGCTCAGTCAGCTGTAGTGAAAGGAAGGAATGAACAGTGACAGGCAGTCAGGTCTATGGCTGCAAGGATGGAGGTGGGAGGTGAGCAGCCCAGAAACCCAGAGCCCTGAGGCTGCTCTGCCAGATCAACATTAGAAAGATGTGATTTCGACATCCAGTCAGGTGAACTGGACCACACCATCTCCAGCACAGTCCTGGATATGTTCCTTTTTTTTTTTTTTTTCTTTCATCTGAAAGGCCTTCCTAGTTCTTTTTAGTTACAGACAGATGTCACATTGAACTGGTGATGTGATATCTCTAAGTTTACTGTCACAACTTTCTAAAACGGGAGCAGCCTCTTAGATATTTCTAGTCTTGATGCCAACTGTATTAAAACTTTCAGTGGGTTATAAGCATTTAACTAGGGAATACATTACTCTGAAGCAGTAGATTGGCTTCCTCATTATTTACTGTTCCATCAAATTTTGTGTCATTTGCAAAGTTTATCAGCAATGATTTTATGTCATCCTTTAGCTTTCACATCTGCTGTATTTCATAGTACAATGCAATTATGAGGCAATATTCTGTTGTGGACTATATGAAGATATTTGTTTTCATTACTTAAAATAAAATATCTAAATTGTCATGGAAGCTTTTACAAATAATGCAAAAGAAAGGACAAATAACACAATAGAAACAGAAAATCTGAAATCTGCTCCAAACCCTGGCCAATCTGTTCTGCACTGCTGTAAAAGACAAGATACTATACAATTCTCTTTTGGCTCGTAGCCTTCTCAAGAAATGGGAGGATATAGCTCTGAGTGTTATGCTGTCCTTCAGATCAGCCAGCACCGGGCTCTTTAAGATCAGCTGAAGGCAAAGTCCAAGACTGCTTTGCCTTAAGGACTCATTACAACACGTAGTGTTTAGTCTGAGTGCTTCTGCCACTCTGTATGTGGCATGAACCAGCTCCCTTTAGCTTTCCTGAGAAAGGCTCAAAGACCATGTGCATCAAGAAATGTCACTGTGGCACACACTCTAATCATCATTCTTAAAGAGAAGTTGTCTTTTTCATGCAAAAGAAACTGCAGACAATTCAGGACTGCCGCAGTGTTTCCAGAGTGGCCCGTGTGTGTGGTGGCCCTGTGCTCCACAGACCTTGATTAAGTGGTGTTTGGGATGCTGTTATGATCATAATTCCAGACGCATTGTGACAGCAAGCAGAATTCCCTATGAAAACAACCGAGGTTACCAGGTTATTTTGCATCTATGAACGTTCTGATAGTTGAAATACAGTAGTTTTCTCATTCCAATACTGAGCAGCTCTCTTCAATTGTCCAAAGTGTACTCTTCCAAAAACCTAGCATATTTTATGCTAGGATTTGTCCACAGTCCAGAACTTTTCTTATTTTCTGTATCATTGCTAATGACCACATAAAAGTTATGCACCATCAGTTAAGCTGTCAAAGGACAAATCTACTTAAGAGCCATTCTATACCTGACTCAATTTCCTGAGATTTTTCAAGATGTCAGTTGCATAGATTGGTATGTTGGAGAACTATTTTGATTTACAAAGTGTTTTATTTTAAATAGGTTTTACTTTTTGAAGTATGTCTGGACTATGTAAGATTTTAAATAATTCAGCCACTGCTGTGTTGAAAAGTAATGATCAAACATATGAGATACATAAGAAAGGCCATTTCAAGGCTGTTGATCAGTTAGCTAGGCAGCTTACTATACTGAATAACCAGTGTTATTCCCCTGACATTATCCTCTAGTGCAGTTCAAAGCATGCTATTTATCCTTTAAGACATTATTTATACAATGTTAAGCAATGACCTCCATTATATGGCTATACAGAATTGTTATGAGACTGAATGTGAATTGCAGTGGATGTCATTTATTTCTAAATGTAAAGTGCAAAATCAGATTTAAGTTAATGTTAAATTGCCTATCACTTGGGTGCCATTAGCAAAATAATTTATTTGAGTATTCTGCTTTGAAGAAGAGTTTTATATGTTGAAAAAGCATTTTTCTCTGAAAGTCTAAGATTCAAACACAGAAATCATTCTGTTGCCCAATACTCAGATTGAGATGACTACGTAGTTCTTACCTAGAAATCTTTTATTATAAGACCTTGTAGTTATGTGTGGTCAGATTTCTGTACCTGTGGGGAAGCCCTGTGGCTCTGTTTGTCGAAAGCTTTGTTGGCATGGATTCAGCTGCAAGAATTGGTGCTTCCTAGAGGGCCACATTTCCAGATGGAATTGAGAGCCCAGTTGCACAACTGTCAGCCGTGCGCTTGTTCCTCTTATTGCTCTAACAGGACTCTTGGCATGATTAAGGATTAATCAACAGACTAAAAGTTTGCTGGGTCAGGTCCCAATTCTGGAATGTGATTAATTCATTGCTTGTAAAAACATGCTGTGATTTTCGATATTACAAAATATAGTAATAAATAAACAAGGCTGATACAGCTCTGAGGTTGGTGAGGATTAATCATGAACTCCAGTTTGTGAATTAGAACTGGCAGGCTGTGCAAGAGTTTCAAATCTAGTGCAATGGATCTCCTGGGAGCTAGTTCAGCTTTTCTAGTTATGCAGCAGCACTGATGTTGATTGTATAAGAAGCCAACAGATTTAGGAGGAAAAGAACTAGGAGGTCAGGTACAGCAAATCAGAAAGTTATTCCATGTTACATTTGGGAACATTTTTGGGTACTTCTAGTCTGTGAAAATTTAAACTTCAGTGAGCTAATGATTACAGTACCTGATTACCTCCTTTGAAGTAAAAAAAAAAAACCACAATAAAAGTTATTAAATATATTGGTCTACTTTCCTAACTGTCATGAATCTAGTGACTTCTTGATCATATATATTAACTTTTGTTTGTACATCCTTTTCCCTTATATTTATCTTTTATTGAGACTGACAACATTTCCCTAATTAAATCTATCCCCAGATAAAATCAACACATCTTCCTTGACAATAGTTTAGGCTTCATATTTTAAATTACTTCAATTATTAAGAGGTGAGCTGCTAGAAACGCGTGTATTCACTAAAGTTTGATTTATTGAGGAAGTCACAAAGAGGTTTCAATCTGCTTGCTGAATCACTAGAGGGAGCTCCAGCTGCATGGGAACGGAAGGCTTTGTTCTCAAACATCAACAAAACTCAAGGAAATCGGAAAAAATATCTTTCCCGGTAGACAATGATTACTAAATGTCTAAAAGAGAGAGAGAGAGAGAAAAAAAGTTCTTTTTTCTTCTTAATTAAAGTATTTTATATGCTTTTGTTTGCCAATAATACAAGCCTCACAAGCTAATAACCACAGTGTTTAAAGGCTGGTAACAGTGTCCAGTTAAAACAGTTGCAAATAGGAAGCTTGAAAAATGCATAATACTAATGCCTGTGAGCCCTTTCAAGCAATAACAATCAAGATACGTGGCTTTTTCAAGAGGCTGGTTTGTCAGAGCTGCTGAGACAGATATCCAGTAAGTTGGAACTAAACCTTTTCCTCTGATGCAGTGCAGTGGTTCTAAACCAGCATACTGTCTCTGTAAGTCTGCTGATCTGAGGTCTGGTAGTCATATAGAACAACGGCTCTCATGGTCCTAAAAGAGGGATTGGTTTTGATAGGCATAGGGACATTCATGTGGGCAAAACAGAAAACTGAGTGAGTAGAAAATACAGTGAGCATTTTCAGTGTTTATTATTTGCCAAATTGCTTCCAAGGCCCAGGAATTAAGAAGGCATTTGGTCTGGCCTGTGTTTTAAATCTTTTTGGTTTATTTTCAGTGTTTGCAAGAAGACACCTTATCTTTGTATGACATGAGAAGCTGTCAAATGGTCTAATATCTATTAATAGGTACACTTGGTATCTCTGTCACACAAATGAAGAAGTTGACTAATGTTAAGAGAGGATTAATAGATTTTTGCAGCTCAGTGCCTCCATACTTCTATGCAAGGCCTTCTGTGTTTGTGTTTAAAGCACAGGCTATATTGTCACATATACTGAATCCATGGACATTCTGGTGAAACAGACTCTGACACTGGCTGTGCTGGCTGCTGCTTGTTGCAGTTCCAGTGTATGGTAGGATTCTGAGACAAAAGGACTTTATTGTCTCAGGACATGTTTATGTTCATAGGTAGAGGATTTTCCATACCTATTTGTTCAAAGAAGACACATTGATATGTTTTAATATTTGTACAATATACTTAATTATACCAAACCATTTTAGCCCAATTTGGAGAAAAACTCAATTTACTCATTGAAACTGCCAATGAACATGGATGTTCTTCTTTTTTTTTCCTCAGAATAATTCGAATTAAGTTGGCAGAAGTTCTATAAATATGCACATGAGCATAAACAGCACTAGGATGGAGCTTATCTTTTGAGTTAAGTAGTGGTCACCAGGGTGGTTCCTTTCTCAGTTATCCAAACCACATATATGAGCAGTCTTTTAGTATCAGTTATACATATCTGCTTTCCTAGCACAGTGGGTTTTTTATATGTTAATCTACTCTGGACATTTTTTCCCACAGATAAAGTAATTTTCTTTAAAATATGTATCTTGGAAATACTACATTTTACGTTACGCTCTTATATAAATACCAAGAAATAACATGCTGTGTCACGAGGATTTCTGAAATATTATTTATATGTTACATGTACATTGTAATTGTATTATGTTTAGGGAAGATTGCAATCAACTATTATTTCAGCATCACTCAGTGATGTGTACTGGGAGTGAAATTTGTAATTTGCTCCGTTCAACTTTGCTATTTCTTCATCTTTGAGGGCACATGCCAACAGTGCTGCAGAAAACAAAAAAAATAGCTATATATTTTTATATCAGTGATTGACAATACAGAAATGTATGGCTCATTAGTACAAACTAGACCATCTTAGAATTTATGGAAATGTTCATCTTTGACTTCCACAGGATTCATACAGTATTCACTGACACTATGAGGAAAAAGGAGAGCAGCTTTATTCTCAAGGCTGTTGCTATCTGATGAGCAGTGCTATAAAGGTATATGTATTGTTAGGCATGGGTCACTGTTATATGATGGCCATTGTTTAGTGAGCGGCACTGTAAGCAGAATGAAGCTCTGTCCAGTTTTACGATCACTCCATGAACTACTTCCATGTTGTACAATTTTTACATCTCACCTTTTGTAAGCTTTGGTTAAAGAAAACATACTTATAATTCAAGGTCTTTTTAATTTAATAATGTTATGTTTGGATATGAAAATTGTAGGAAAAGAGAAAGAGGCCTTCCCTTCCCTATTTTCTAAGGCTAGAGGTTAAAAAGACGTTTTTTCCCTCCCTACAGTGTTTTTAATGGAACAGGAATACGAAATATTGCAAAGCATTTCCTCCAAGAGTTTTGTATACTAGTTTCAGAAGGATCTATTTAAAGCCACTCAACATGTGTAAAAGCAGCAGGATCAGGCCAGTAGAGAGAATCAGATGAAATTAGTGAGAGAAAATCTCACAAAATCTTCTTTTGTGTAGCATTAGGATGAACCTTCTATAATTTTGAATAAGATTTTTGGAGTCCAAATGTTTATCTACAGTAACACAATAAAACACAAATAAAACCCTCTGGGTATATGGCCATATATGTTTTTCTTAACAAGAACAAAATAAGAAAAAAAAAGTTTGTGATGTTCATATTGTGCATCACTAAAGCAGCTCAGAGGAACTAAACTTACATTATTCTGTGGTGTTCTGTTTCTCAAAAAAAATGTATTTTTTTTTTTAGTTCTGCTTCTGCTTTTACCACATCTTTCTGAAATGTATATTATAGACAGGAGAAATTACATGATGCAGTTAGTCCTCAGAATTTCTCTCTTACCTGAAAATAAACTGTTCAACAAATTAAGCAGTAAATTGTAACACAATTTTAGCCAGAATTTGGCAGGAAACATCCGTGCTGAGTCCAGTCTCTGTCCCAGCCCATGTTTTCAGTGTAGCTCATGCAATGATGGGAAGAAAATTCTCAGCTTTGCTATATGGGCCAAGTCACAATGTAGCTCACGGTGCTTTACATTTTCCAAGCACTGTGTAGATGTTAGTGAGTCTTCACGACACCTCAGTGAGGTAAATAAGGAGTAACAACTTCATTTTACAAGAGAAGAGAATGAGGGAAGAAGCGAATTGTGTGAGTTCATATAGAGAAGCAGTGATAAAACTGCTTTTAGAACGGAGAAGTCCCATCCCACTAAAACACAATGTCTTGGGCTCAAAACCCACAAAAATCCAACTGTACAATTGTTACCAGAGATGGTAGTAAACAGGATAATTAACACGGGTCTGGTGTAGAATGCCAAGACATAATGATGCTGTCTTACAATATATTTTAAGGCCTTGAAATACACAGAAAGTTCAAGAAATTGTAGTTATCCCTCACTAATATCTTTGTGGCCATTTTGATCCATAGCACTTCATAAAGTTGATTTGACAAGTTGGAGATATATTTTGCTTCATAGAAACAAATACACTGAACTCGTGGTTATATGGCACTGTGTCTAGACACCAGGGCAATTATAAGGGAAATTACATTTTCATTTCTATTGCAAACTGTCTTGTTAATCTGCTCAACATTTCCTCGCCTAATCATTTTGTCCAGCAGTTCTCTTCTTTAAAGAAGGTCAAATAGAGCTCTTTTCAATGTTACTGCCTGCTGTAGCTATAATATAGATTATAATAATCATAGTTCATTATTATTATGCAAAAAAAAAGCATCCTTTTTTGTAGTGGATCTAGGTGGTATTTTAGAATATACTGGTTTACTTTTAAAGTTTTAACATTTTAGCTGGGATGCAGTCTTTCCTCTTGCTTTTATTTCACATAAAAAAGAATAAATGTATCAGGGCGTAAGATGTGGTGAGTTCCTCTTCCCTACAAACTCATGTTGGTCTTTGTGCTCACTGCTTTTCTAGTATCCACAAGAACTGTAAAAGGTGACTAGCCATTTCCTCCTCTTTTCTACTCCAGCATTGGAGGAGATAAAGAAAAGAGAGAATTTAGCTTTCCAAGAACAAATGGAAGTTCCCACTGCCAATACGGTGTACAAGGCTTCCAATTCCAGCATGGATATAAAGCTTAATGGCTTGAGAATTGGATCTTTTAAGACACAGGAAAAGTGTCTTTGAGTTTTCTCTGACTGGGGAAGCAACTGAACCCCAGGTATCTGACCTCCTAGAAGGCAGTATAGGTCATATCATCACTATGATGAAATCACCAACACAGTCATCTGGAAGAAGAAAAGAAAGTGTGCAATTGTCATTACCAAAACACTCTCTTTAAGAATCTAGGTACAGAAAATAGTTTCTCGTTCTGAACACAGCTCTCAAGGAGGTGTTACACTCTAGCTTCCAGACAAGTGAGCAGGTCCAGGACAGCGCTTCTTGTTGGATGGTTTAGGTGTTTCCTGCTGGCTGTTTTAGGTGTCCCTTTGTACAGCTGACTGTGAAGCCCTTTTGTAAATGCCTAAATCCCGTGTGAAAATAATGGACTTTGGCTTTGTCACCATAAAAGGAACTGTCTCAGCACTTCTGGAGCTGAGTCCATCTACACACTGTAGTGTTGACCATCACAGCACTGATGTGTCTCCGGGTGTACAATGACTGTGAAGTTCCAAGATTTACCCACCCAATCCTAAATATCTTCTACTTTTGCATAAACTCGCAGTGTTAACATTATTTGTTCTAAATTCTTAGAGCAACTAATAAGAACCTTTTTAAAAAGCTTAGTTACGACTTATGAAATGAGAGGTTGCCTGTGAGTGAATAAAAATGAGGAAATGACCACTGCAGAAAATAGAACAGTGTGTAGGATATAATACAGAATGGCAATTATGCAAGCAAATAATAATGTAAACTACTCAGAAGGTATTTTGCCACTGCAAAGTGTTAGCATTGTCAACAGTTTCTTGAAATCACAAGCTGTTTGCTGAATTTCTGAATTGTTCCTACTAGTGTGCATATTTCTATGTAAATGAATGCCATTAAACAAATGCTCCTGCAGTGATGACACAAGCTCATTTTCACATTATCACATGTTCTTCCCTTAGGCATACTGTAGGGAGAAAAAAATAAAAAGCCATTCAGATTATTCAATGTCCTATTTGTTTGTAAAATGCAGCAAATTTCAAAAAAAGCATATGTGTCTGTGTGGGTGTGTATAACTCTTCCACAGGTATATGCCTTTTCCTAATTCTTAGAGAATCTGGGAAAGTGAAATACCCACGTCTGTGCTGATTCTTGTCAACCTTGTCATGACAGTGCCTTGTGCTTGTTCTGCATCATGCAACTCCGGGCCTCCATTACCCTTCAAATCAACCTCAACCTGCAAAGATATGGTTCTGAAACATTTTAGGACATTTCATAAACCATGTTAGAAGTTAAACAGAACTTAAACTTTCTCTTTAAGATTTTCCTATGACATTTTAAACTCAACAGTGTTCATTCAGAAATTTCTGAAAGAGAGTTATAGCACAAAGGGTAAATAGTTTAGCTTATGCTGTCGTCACATTGTGATTATGTCCTGTTCATGATCAAACACCATTAATCAAGTAAAAGAAATATATTCTTTCCAGGAAACTCCTGATTTGCCTTTAGATAGCTGGGGTCAGAATTCTGAGGTGTTACACACTGGCTCTTCCAAATATTACTCAAACCTTGTAATCACATGGTGGACTTGCTCCTTTTCAGTGTGGTAGATCTGAGCTTAGAAGAAAGTGAGAGTAGGGATAAGCAGGAGGAAATAGGCTAACAGAAATGTTTCTGATGTTGTCATTGAAGAAATATCTTATACCAAATAAAAAGTTAGTGATATCAGCAGGAGAGAATACCCTGCTCACATTATCAACCTGCTTGGCCCATATGGCTCACTTCCTTCCCTGCTCATGTATTTTGTAAAAAAATGTGTCTGTTACACAGTTTTTCTTCCTTTTGACTGAAACGATCTCACAAATTTACAGAATGTCTTGATTAAGTGAAACCTACATTTTTTACTAAAACAAAATTAACGCCAAAAATACTGTTCATTCTAACCGAAAGAACAGCTGTGAAATGTTTTAGCTAAATCAGAATTATGCAGAGAAACCTAGAGACCATTTACACTGTAGTACTCAGCATATTACAGTATGTGTTCTCCAGAGTTTCTGTTGGTTAAGGGAAATACAAAGGCTATGGTGATAACAACAAATAAAAAGAATTGGTAGATAATCAAGAATTCTGCAATTTTCACAAGGTATCAGAAAATGTTACATCTGATTGGCATTCGGTAGAAAGTGGAGAATAAAAGAGGATTTCAGTCAAGTGTATACCTCTGTTTCAACTGAGAAACCTCTTAAAGTGATTTTTATAACATAATAATATGATTATGTTTAGGTATGTGTTGATTTTTTGAGATTTTTACTTTCAGACTTTTTTTAATGGGACAGAATATGATATGTGGAAGAAAGAATAAACCCTGTATATTGTACTTTCTTGAATCCTTCATTTTCTGCTTTGATTCCTAAACAAATGCCTGTATTTTCAGCTCTACCAGCTACGTTTAGTTTAAGACAGTAGGACTAGAAAAGTTCTGGAACTCTGCAAAAGGATGTGAAGTAGTTGGTCGTAAAAACAACCAATGTTCAAATGGTGTGTGAATATTTATGGAATTTTGTTCTTTATAGGAGATCATGCTGTCCTAATCTGCAGCTATAGAAATCTTAGATAGTCTTTCACTCATATCCTTCTACATTAGGAAGTTAAATACAATTATATAGTTTTTGTTTACCAGTTAGAGCCATGGTGTTTACCGTGTGGAAGAGGTATCAGGTGGTCTTCTGAGAACCTGCTGAACGCTGGTTGACACAGACTGAAATTACACCTTACTTGCTCCTGGAAAATAGGTGTTTGACTCTTAGGTACTCTCTATTTCCAGAAAGCACTAAAGACATCAAGTCAGGAATATACCTTCAAGTCAAGAATATACCTTACTTTGGTATATTTTAAATGGAAATGGTGAGAAAGTTCGCTTTTCTATCTGTATCCTGTCCTTTCCACAACATATTACCCTGACAGACTCAATAAGGCTTTGTTTTTTTAATAGATAAATAGATATTTACAGTTGTATCTAATGGTTTAAGAAAGAAAGAGTCATCCTCCTTCGTTTCTGTACACTAGGGGAGTTTTATAGGCTACTCTTCCCTACTGTCCTGAAGTTTCTAGAGAAGTTTCTCAGCAGGAGCTGTAGACGTTTGAAACTCAGTGGAAATGGCAATGGTGAATAGGAGTTTCTAATGAAGATGTAAAGGCCAGATGAATAAAAGAAATAGAGGAAGAACTGGGAAAAGAAATAGATCTACTGTAAGAATGTTAGTATATAATTCTGGCCTTCACTCAGATAAGTTTGCTGTCTCAGTTTTCCTTACATTTGTTCAGGATACATTCAGACTAAGCTACTTCACCTGTAAAGAAAAAGTGCTTATGTAATTATTTCCTTCAAGAATACAGACACAGTTTTACAAAAACTGATGAGCTGAAGTAGATTCTAACTTTAAAAACAAGTAGACCTTTCCTCTTGTTTTAGTGAGTCAACATTTGATATCGGAAGTGCAACAATTATTGTTTGTGCCCTTTCCTATGTCTATGTGCCTTAAATTACCATGTTATTTATTCAGGTGAGATGTAATAAAATTTAGAAAAGCAAGGAAATGTGGAGATAAATAAAGGACTACTTAGATAATTATTTTTCTTCACTTTAGTTTACATTATTTAAGCTGTAGTTCATTCCTGGTTTTGGCTTCACAACAAATGAAATGTTCCCCGTTTGAGACCAAGAATCAAAGAGGCATAGTCAGCTTGAATTTGGCTCTAGATTTAAATTTAACAAAAAGGAAGATTTAATTAAAACTAACAGTTGCAGGAAAGATTTTGTAATTAAAAAGACTTGAACTGTCCCATGTTGGTAGACAAAGATTCTCTTGCAGTCTTGAATCCCAAATGATGTAACACCAAGAATATGAATTTAAAAGACAATTAGTTTAAATGGAATTAAAACAAAAATAAATTGATTTTTGCTTTTCACTGCCTCAGTTGCAGAAAATTTAAATCAATATTAAACAAAAAGTAAAAAGAAAATAAAACTATTTTTCTCTGTCTTTAAAAATCAATGATCATAGCATATGTATAAATTAGTTTATAAAGTATTTAATTTAAATAACAGAAATTTGGGGTAATAAAGGTGAGGAAATGGTTCTTGCCAAAGATTGTTGATCCAGAAAAACATTACCAAGGCTAACTGGCTAGTGGTTTTTACCAGAGATTTGTAACCTTGTTTAATCATACTGCATAAAATCTACCTCTTGACTTGAAGTTACTGTTGCCTGCTGATAAAGTGTCATTTTGCTTCTCACACTCAGCATGTTTCTAGTTTAGCCTTCTTTTGGTGTGCTTAGTTGTATAAATATTATATAGACATTTTATTTACACTAATTTCCATTCTGCCTTACTGGTAATTACATACAGGTTGACTGATTCTTCACTATTGTGATGCCATTGGTATGAATAGGTACAACGTGTGGCTGGCTAATATTGTGATCATGCCAAAAGTCTTAGGCATCTTAAATGCAAAGAACAGTTTTGATAAAATGTAAGAAATAACTTAGCAAAACACACATTGTTAACAAATATAATCTAATAAAGCTTTGTTTTAAAGTTTAAAACTGGCCTGACCACTGACCTGTAGTCCCTAATTCCCTAAACGTCCCCCTAATTCTTGACCTCTAATTTCCTAAATTCTTCTATATTCCTTAAAGGAAACCTCCTAAATTCCCTAAATCCCTATATAGCTATGTCTGCACACATATTCTATTGCACCCCGTTCTGCCCAGAACATTCAGACAGAATTCTGTATCTGTCCAGCAGGACGGAGGATCTTTCTCTTCCCTTAATCAGTCTGTTGAGGCTGAAGAAGGAGCATCCTGTAAGGCTTGAGCCATAAATGGGTCTTTGGATTTTCATCACTTGGAGAACCAAGGACATCTTGAAGATTAATTTACATTTTCCTGAGGAATGTGACATGGAAAGAGAATTTGAATTTTGACCATGATTAGAAACTTTAACATATTCTTTCTTTCCATTGCGCAAATACATAGTGAGTTCAAATAGTCAACCTGGAACATCCACTGAGGAAATAAAACTCCCTCAAGAAAATCCACTCTCAGAATTGTAGGTGTCAAATGTGGGGTACTGTTTTGATACTTCTGCCACCTTCTTCTCTACTTCCTCACAACTAATCTTTTTAGTATTGCACTAAGAAAACAAATGAACACAAAATGATCAGAGACAATGCTCTATGATCTTTAAATTGGAAGGAAAATTCTTGAAGTCATAAGTCAGAGCAACAATGTGTGTGACTGTGTTATCACTAAAATATGAAACAAGAAATTTTTGTGAAAGCCATGTGTAACAATGATTGAATCTTTTAATAATTTTTTTTTACTGACTGGGCCACTCATTTGCCTAGGAGATGCCTTAGGAATTCAGACTCTTCTAATATATATGCATTTCACATCACTGTGACAATGGAGACAAGTAAAATTCTTCCTAGGTTTATAAGGCCAAAAGCATCCATGATCATTGCTCTCCTAGGGAGTTCTTCAGTTCTTAGTGTATCCTGAAGCTCCTGCTGCTTCCCATCTAGGCCAGGGATCTCTCATTCTTGACTGTCTGTGAACTGGTAGATGAGGTGCTTCTCTCACATGCAGGAGGTGCAGGTTCAGTGCTTCTTGCATGGAGAAGAGCCTAAGCTCTAGTTTTCTGATTTGAAGATGGAAACTGTGTTTGGCACTTTCAGTTCCATAATACATATCAGGGTTTCACTTTGGAAAAACAGATATATATATATACACTTAGGATCCTACTTAGGCTTTTCTCCTGAAGTGAAGGTTTGACAAAACAAGGCTGGTACCAATTCATTTTTCATTTTTGCCTTTCATCCTAAGATGTTAAAAGATTTTATGACATGTGTACTTGAGTGCTAGTCAATACACCTTGCAGGCTTCTTTTCTCTTTCTGGAAGAGCTGTGGAGAGTTCTGATCCAGCATCCTTTGGAGCTGCTGTGACCTCCTTGACATGTCTCTGACAAATGTATGTTTTGTTTTAGTGCTCTATATGTGATATATGATGATTCAATCTGCAAGTGGGAACCTTGATTTTAGTGCTCTATAATAAAAAATATCCAGATTAAAAACCTGTTTCTTGTTTACAGATTTTTTAAACAAAAAAATGTCTCAAGGTCTGAAGACAATAAACGAGACAAACTGGTCTATGTCCATAAGGTTTGATACAGCAACTCTGCGATGGATCCTCTGAGTTTGATGGATTACACTTTTACTGCAGAAGATGAAAATATGTCTGTGTTTGGTACATACATTTGATGAAATTATGAGACCGTGTAATCATTTTTTTTCTGACAAAACTTTAAAGAATTCAGGTTTTATAGAATGAATATTGAGCTACTGAAAGAATCATTAGTATAACATGGACATTTTCATTGGCCTAGAGGTGGATTTACCCGCAAAAAGATAGCTGACCCATTTAATTGTTTAAGAACTTTTCTTGTATATCAGATACATTGAGTTTAGCAATTGTAATTATCAAACAGTTTACCTTTGCCTGGTGAGTACCAGCATCCTACTTAGAACATTCATATTAGTTTCTTTTAAAATGACTTCTAATATTTGGCTTTAATATCTAATTAGTTCATAATTGCAGTACGCATTCAGAAAGGTGAAATTTACAACAGTACATTTCTACCTTGAAATTATGAAGCAATAGGAACAAATAGAAAGTGATATATATTTCTAATTTGCTTGTTCAAATTGAGGTGATGAAGGTCACAAGATTATATTTTTTTCTGAGTGATAACTCAGATCACAGCTCCAAAGGGGCTGGAAGCCTCATCCCTAAATTATAGTATTTTAAAAAATATGAGACAGGGGTGAGTCTCAAACTAAAAAATCACAGCAAAATTTGCTATGAGTATTCCATCAGCCCCACATGTAGGTGGTGCGAAATTAAATGAAGTTGTAAGAGTCCTCACTGACTTAAACAGGTTCAGGATCAAGCCCTTTGTGAACTAACCACTCAGTTCCATATGCTGGAGATGTAATGCTGGAAAGAGGCTCCTTGGTCCCCAACAATTCATAGCACTACTGGAGCTGTTCCATTTTTAATAATATGTGTTCTGGGGAATGGGTCACAGATATTTCTCATCCTCTGGGAGATTACTTTTTACATCCTGTAGTCATTCTGCTTGTGCCTCTCACAATACGATTTTCCAAATTTCCAATGGCAGAGAGAGCCATTGTAGAAAGCATGTTGGTGGCATACATTAGAAGTCCTTTTGTTTGGCTGCTTTTCATCTTCTTGGCACCATATTTCCATGTATTTTCAAGGCATGGTACTCTTCCCTTCTGTTACAGCTCCTTCAGCTACGGATCAGACCAAGGGGAGCAACTACACCATCAGCAGGTACAAATTAGGTCTTACTTTTGTTCTTCAGTATACTTTTCTTTTCCCCTCTGATTTGTATAGAACAAAAACTTTTGATCCCAAATGCTAAGAGGTACCTGATAAAAGGAAAAAGACATTGTTTCTTTGCTGATGTCACTAGTAGCATGACATCAAAAGATAAATTTACAGTGGAAATGACCATAAAGACAAGAAAATTGTGTTATTTAATATAACTGTAAAATATGTATCATATATTTTGCCTCTGTCGCCTGCTCCTACATAATAAGGAGACTAAGAAATGGAATTGCTAGGAGAAGGTTGTTTTATGAACTTGCTTACTAAGTTTTTCCTTGGTACTGCAGCTATAATGACAATGACTATCACCTAACAGTTACTAAAGATGGCTCCACAGTTATATGCAGACATATGGGCTTGTGTTATGCTTTCTGCTCTTTTAACATAATTTTATATTGACTATGATCTAGACAACAATAACACTTGTCAGGCTTGTGACTAAGTTTTTCATTAGTGAATATAAAAATTTAATACTGGATTGCATACTCATAAAACCCATGTTTTGATATTTTGAAGGCTAAAGATCTCAGCTGTTTACATTAATATTATGTGATTTTTGTAATCCATATACTAGGAAACTCAGTTGAATGTCTTGGCCAAGGGCTACCCAGTCTTCCACTGGGGTGTACTTCGCAGTCTACATTGCTTTCTGGAGGTGCATAGTTATTTCCATTCATTAGAGGGAGAGCTTAAAAAGGATAATTTTCTTTTTTTCCCATAAAACATTAGCTTGCATGAATTTGAATTTCAATCATAAGCTACAAGTTTATTCTGTTCTCTATTCTCTCTGGTCTACATGACACCAGTCTATATTTTGGTAGGATCTTGGATGTTGTCTGTGTGGATGCCTCAAAAAGTGAGACCTTCAAGACTATGAATATTTTTCTCTCATGCTATGACCACCTCGAACATTGAGAATGAATCTGTCTTCAAGCAAGAAGGAAAATATGCACTATTAGCTGCAGAGAATTATAGCTTTTCTACAAGAAGGGATTGTGTAAAACTGTAGTAAGACTAAGAAAACAAAAACATTCCCTGTCCATCTTTTTTCAGATCATCTTCCCTTTCCCTGCTTTTTCACTCATCCTAACCACAGTACATGGGGCAAGTTGGAGCACCAAGTAATTGGCAAAGTCTAAAGGATCATGCTGTCAGGCAACATTTACAGATGCATAAAGAAAAAGATGAAAAGCAAAGATATTTTATCCTTATATTCTTCAGAATAAACAAACTTTCCAAAGTAGAATAGGTGCTATCTTCTACAGAGGAGCCAGCATTGCCCCTCAAAGTAACAAAAGCATGGGCAGAGAATTGTGCTCTGAGTCAGGATACCCCCTTGGCACTCCTCCCATCTACAGTTAAAGATGGAAATTAAAGCTGCTTTCCTGACGGAGCTAGAGTTAGTTTCTCTCTTCGTGTGACAAGCCTTATTAGTGGAAAGCAGTGCAGTTTTCACCTTGTGTGCCAGAAGGAGTGATTCTAGCACACAGAGGAAGTAAAGTTCCTTTCTCTAGACAGCTCATAAGTTGCGTTGTTTAGAACATTATAGGGTGATGCTCATGTTCAAATAACAGCAAAGACAGACAAGTGCAGTTATGGTAATATTTATTTCTTTCTCATTTATTTTATGTTACAAAGGAGATAAAGGCAATCCTCTAGGACCTGTCAGAGAGATGATACATTTAAAATAATGCCTATTCTGATGATTCCAAATTAGTTTGAACTGCATCTGCAACAGCAGGATTTTCTAAGTCAACAGGAGAAAAATGGAACCTTCATAGAGCTAAGACAAAAAAGCCTTTATCACTCCATGAAAAAAAAATTAGGAAAGCTTTCACAGAATCATAGAATCATTTAGGTTGGAAAAGACCTTTAAAATCATGAAGTCCAAATGTTAACCTAACATGGCCAAGTCCACCACTAAAACATGTCCCGAAGCACCACATCTACACGTCTTTTAAATTACTCCAGGGATGATGACTTAACCACTGTCCAATGCTTGAACACCCTTCAGTGAAGAAATTTTTCTTAATATCCAATCTAAACCTCCCCCGGCACAACTTGACGCCATTTCCTCTCTTCCTATCGCTAACTACTTGGGAGAAGAGACTGATCCCCACCTCACTACAACCTCCTTTCAGGTAGTTGTAGAGAGCAATAAGGTCTCCCCTCAGCCTCCTTCTCCCCAGACTAAACAGCCCCAGTTCCCTCAGCTGCTCCTTATAAGACTTGTGCTCTAGATCCCTCACCAGCTTCCTTGCCCTTCTCTGGACATGCTCCAGCACCTCAACGTCTTTCTTGTACGGAGGGGCTCAAAACTGCACACAGTGTTTGAGGTGTGGCCTCACCAGTGCCGAGTACAGGGGCGCAATCACCTCCCTACTCCTGCTGGTCACGCTATTTCTGATACAGGCCAGGATGCTGTTTGCCTTCTTGGCCACCTGGGCACACTGCAGGCTGATGCTCAGCCGGCTGTCGACCAGCACCCCCAGGTCCTTTTCTGCCTGCCAGCTTTCCAGTAATTTTTCCCTAAGCTTGTAGCGCTGCCTGGGGTTGTTGTGACTGAAGTGAAGGACCCGGCACTTGGCCTTGTTGAGTCTCATACAGTTGGTCTCAGCCCATCAATCCAGCCTGTCCAGAACCCTTCTATGAGTATAATTTAGATCAATGAAGCATGACAGATGCATGAAGGCTTGCAGATAACTCTGTTTTATATTAGAGATACAGATCTGGTGATAAATAGTGATTAATCTTAATTTTTGCATTAGCAACAACAGTTTCGTAAGTCATATGTGAATGCAGAATGTTTGTTTCAATGGATAATATTTTTTAATAATTGTCAAACTCATATGGAAGATATGAAACATTGAAAAATACAGGAATTGTTGGTTTGATGCAGACCAGTGATTTCTCCAGTCTAATAGCCTCTCTTGCAGTAGAGCAGGACAACCTTCTTCAAAGGGAGGTATATACAATCCTGAAGTGGATAATGGTTTAATACTTTATGGAATACTCTGTCTGATGTTCTCAGAGATTTTGGATCATTCCTAAAGCATGTTCTTTAACATTTTTACTGACATAATTTTGTATTTTTTCAATATATTGTACATATATATGCATAACTGTATGCATGCGGTCTTTTAAACTTGTCCCATCCTTGTACACTTTTTCAAGACTTCCAGCTGTTGGTTTTACAGCATAAACTACACTTTTATTCATTTACTTTTATTTAATGCATGTGCTGTTTATTTTATTTTCCTGTTCCTCTGGGGCATGTATCTTCTCTAGATCATGTTCATTATACTCTTGTTCACTCAGTCTAATTCAGAACTCTTCACCTAAACCACACAAGAGTCATAACTTCTAAGTTCATTGTGATTTCTGTTTTCTGTATAGCAGTAACTGTTCAGTCTGCTTTTCCAAAAAGAAGAAAGAGTTGATTTTAAGACCATGCCCATCTTAGATAGGCTGAGCCTTGTGTCCTGTCATTCTAAGCATATGGTCTACCTACTGATCTTTAGAGTAGTCTGTCTACCTACTGGTAGTAGGTACTGTACTGTCTACCTCTGTCTACTACTTCTGTCTACCTACTGGTCTTTAGAGTACTCTGGCAGGTGCACCTTTGATTTTCACAGAATCACAGAATGTTAGGAGTTGGAAGGGACCTCAAAAGACCATCTAGTCCAACTCCCTGCCAAAGCAGGACCACCTAGAGTAGGTCACACAGGAACACATCCAGGCAGGTTTTGAATGGCTCCAGAGAAGGAGACTCCACAACCTCTCTGGGCAGCCTGTTCCAGTGCTCAGTCACCCTCACAGTGGAAAAGTTTTTCCTTATGTTAATGTGGAACCTCCTGTGCTCCAGCTTGCCCCTGTTGTCCCTTGTCCTGTCTTTGGACATCACCAAGAAAGGCCTGGCTCCATCCTTCTGACAGTCATCCTTTACGGATTTCTAAACATTAATGAGGTCACCCCTCAGTCTCCTCTTCTCCAAGCTAGAGACCCAGCTCCCTCAGCCTTTCATCATAAGGGAGATGTTCCGCCCCCTTAATCATCTCTGTGACTCTGCGCTGGACTCTTTCAAGCAGTTCCCTGTCCTTCCTGAGCTGAGGGGCCCAGAACTGGACACAATATTCCAGATGGGGTCTCAGCAGGGCAGAGTAGAGGGGGAGAAGAACCTCTCTCGACCTCCTGACCACACCCCTTCTAATACATCCCAGTATGCCATTGGCCTTCTTGGCCACAAGGGCACATTGCTGGCTCATGGTCATCCTTCTGTCCACAAGACTCCCAGGTCCCTTTCCCCTACACTACTCTCTAACAGCTCAGTCCCCAACCTATACTGGTACATGGGGTTCTTTCCTATTGAAGCTGAGCTACATTCAGTCAAGGAGATCACAGGAGTTACAGGAACAGAAGAGCAGACAATACAGAAATTGACTTTACACTCAGTGTTTGAAACAATGAATCAGGAATGTGGAAGTCCTGTACTTCCAATCTGTGATCGCATAATTATTTCTAGAGTTTTATCCAGTTACTGCAGTGGAAGTCTAATGTAACCTCCTCAGGTTCCAAAAAGCAGAGGCGGGGATACCACTTACCTACCCCTTCTCTTGCCCAAGAACATGACTTCCTCCTGCCCAAACATTCTTGGCTACATAGGGCAGTCTTGAAGAATGAACCGTCTGCTGTGAGGACAGTCCAAGTCCCCTCAGACCATGGATACACTTCTTACCCCAGTTTTGCACAGGCTGTAACACAGAATCTAGGGAATCATAGAACAGCTCATGTTGGAAGGGACCTCAATAGATTATCTGGTCCAACCTTTCATGGGAGAGATAGCATGGATGAGATTATATATAGCCCTTTTGAATTGCATCTTGAAAACCTACAGTGTTGAGAATTCTACGACATCCCGGGGAGGTTGTTCCACTGAATGATTGTTCTCACTGTAAAAGATTCCCAGGTGCAGGACCTTGTGCTTGTCTTTATCCAACTTCATATAGCTCTTGCTTGCCTACTCTTTCAGCCTGTCCAGGTCTCTCTGTAAGATGGTTCTCCCTTCTGGAATGTCCACCTCATCACCCAGTTTAGTGTCATCTGCAAGCTTGGGAGAGTGCTTTCAATCCCGTTGCCCTGATCATTTATGAAGATGCTGAACAGCGTGGGGCCCGGTATGAATCTCTGGGTGACACTGCTTGTGACAGACTGCCAGTCTGACTAAAAAACATTGATCACCATCTGACATCACCACATCGTGGCCTGTTAGCCAATTTCCTACCTATCTCATAGACCACCCGTTCAATCCACATCTTGCCAGTTTGTCTAGGAAAAGGCTTTGGGAAACAGTGTCAAATGCTTTACTGAAGTCCAGTCAAAGAACATACACTACTATTCTGATGTTGACAGAAGATGTTATTTTGTTGTAGAAGGTGATCAGGTTAGTCAGGCATGATTTGTCTTTGGTAAAACTGTGCTGGCTTTTCCTAATCACCTCCTTCATTTGTCTTCTAATAGTTTTTAGGAGGACTTGTTCCATTGCTTTCTGAAGGATTGAAGTAAGATAAGGGCAGACATTATCACCACCATCAACATTTTTTTCCTCCTTTTTTTTTTTTTTCATTTAAGTGAACTGTGCTCCATTATGTAGCTCTGCCCAAGAGAGAGTTTCCAGAACAGATTCGT
Source organism: Leptosomus discolor (assembly GCF_034619465.1). Classification (NCBI taxonomy): domain Eukaryota; kingdom Metazoa; phylum Chordata; class Aves; order Leptosomiformes; family Leptosomidae; genus Leptosomus; species Leptosomus discolor. Next base: position 187,642,264 of record NC_141391.1, read on the forward strand.
GGTGGATGAACTGAATATTCCCTACCAGTCATTTATACACTCAATTCAGCAATAAATATGTAGACTCTAAGTAATTCACTGGAGATCTTCAGTTTTTCTTTCTCATTCAGCTATACCGGGAACTTACATGGTTGCAAAGAAAGGCCCTCAAGACTATATACCTAAAATTTACATGTTTTTCTCAGGTTCTTTGCATTTTTTCATCTTTTCTTCTTATTTTATTATGTTTTTGTTGAGAAGACAAGACCAGAACTAAATGCAGTATTCCAGATAAAATGCTGCTATTCATCTGTATTACTACGTGCTAATATTTTGAAGATATTTTGTCTTGCTCTGTATTCCACTAATATTTCTTTAGTCAAGGTGAGCATTGACTTGAAGTTTTCACTGAACTATTGGTAGTAATAACAGGGTTCTCTTTCTGTATGCCTGCAGTTCCATTAGAGCCCTATAGTGTGTATGAACTCTTCATATTTTATCCCCTTCCAATGTGCATTACCTTGCATTTGTGAGTAATTAAAGCCCATCTGGCAAACTTTTGCTGCTTGTCTTGCTGTCAAATAGTATGAACGAAGTGTGTACATGAAAGACCAGAGCTCTGAAACTCAAAATGGTTTTCTCTTCAGTTTCTGTTTGTTTGGATGGTGGAATGTGTGTCTCTGGACATGGTATATGTGAATAATGACCACATTCTTGCTTTGGATGCACATAATCAGTGATAAGTAATATGTTTTGTAAACAAATATTAACCCTTTGTTAGGAATGTTCTTAAAGTGGTTGCAATGGATACTACAGCTCATGATCCCTAACCCAACGAAACCCTGTTCATCTTGCTGGATTTTCATTCTGCTCACAGGTCTCAGCATCCTGCTTGGCAACGGAAACACTGAGGAAATATTTTTTCCATTAAAACACATAAGCAAACAGTTTTAACCTTCTTTCATCTCTCTCTCTCTCTAAAAAGAACATCTTGCAGCTGGGGCCCAACAGTAACAAAACATTCTTGACCTTGCTTTACGCTAGCCTGGGGCGTTTCAGCTCTTTCACCTGACACAAAATTATCAGGTTAGAAATTCAGATTTCTTCCTCTCAGTGTCAGGTTCCATGCACTTACATAATAGTTATATTTGTGCAGCTATTCCAGATGCAGAACTTCTGTCCTTCCCATCCTTTCTGGAAGTGCGGTGGCAGGAGAGGGACTGGGCTAGAACCAGAGCTCTCTGCCTGACCCACTGTCTGTGCAGTGGCCCTTTTCAGGTAGCCATGAAAATCAAGATTTGGAATGATGGCTTAGGTGCTTTGCTTCTGCTTGTGTTGTCCTTAAAAACATGGACTCTTTCAGAAACCTTAGAGACTGGATGACTCTATTCGGGGCAAGTGCCTGAAACGACTTTCTCATCATTAATTCCCCTGGAGTCAATTGGCATAAGGACTTTTTGAGTGAGATATTATTGGCTCTAACTATGTAATCATTTTCTAGAAAATCATGTTATTTCTAGCACATTAATAAATCTCAGTACTTCCCAGAAGATTTATCTCCATCAAATTAACTCTTCTTTTATTGCATATCTATTAATCTCTTAATTTTTGATGGTCTGTTGTCTTCTTTTCTTTGAAAAGAGAGAATTTGCATGACTTAATCAGTCTTCTGAAGACATACTAAAAAGTATTATGGGTTATGCTTTAAAAAATATCATTTAAGTGGTTGTGAATAAGTATTTAAATTTAAGGTATATTGCCTTAGAAGTGATGATGATTTTAGCCCCTTCTTGGACTAGTTAGGAGGATTTTGAGTTTTCTTTGTGAATTAATGGATCTATCAATTTTCTCCTCCCTGAAGCAATAGTTGATCTTTATGGCATTACCTGTCTAGCACCTTGGAACCACTAGAAAATTCAATTGATCTTGGGAGAGAAAAAAAATCGCCTTCCTTTATTCTAATTCCTCTCAACACTCACTTTAATTTTCACCCAAGGGCAAACCATTTTTATTTAATTCCACTTGTCTTTTCTAATAAATGGGCACGTTAACAATGTCCACTAATAGAGATGATAATTTTTCCATTTTAATCTTGAAACTTTCTTGCCAATTTGTGATTCAATGAGAGATACATTCAAATAGGCCATATCACTTTGGAAGTGTGATAGTTTCCTTTTACCTCAAAGCAATAAGTATTTTGTATTTTATTAGCTGGGGTAAATGGTGAACCACAAACACTGTAGAAGTCAAGGTGAAACACACATTTTTAATGTTATAATTCCTGACAAGAATGGTGATAGTTTTAACTCTTACTCCAAATAGTTTTAAAAAGGTGCTTTAGAGTAACAATTTGTGTTTCTCCTTCCTGGTTCTCAGTGACAGTGGAGCCATATTAGCAAGTAACGCATCTCTGTAGGGGTAGGTACTGTTGAGGTCTCTACATTTACAGTGGTTTTATTCTGGAAGGCTTGCTTTGCATAGAGTTGTCTATCTACGTTGACTGCATGTTACTGCATATAGTGTTAGAAGCTGCTTCAAGGAAAGCTGTCTACATTAGTCTTCTGGAGCACTGGTTTCTCAGCTGGGGAGTATCCTGGAGATGATGGTCATGCATCATTTTTCTCATCCTCATGGCTTATATAAAGCTCACACATGGAAGCAAGAGTTATTTTGTTTCTGCTCATTCTGTTTGTCACTGCTTATTGGCGACCTCCTGGTGCCTGTTGCCCAAACCTCCACTGGATGAACAAAGGCTTTGTATGAGGAAATTGGTGTGTTCTTCATCTTTTGAGGCAGCTGCTCTGGGAGAATATTCTGAAAGGTCTGACTCCTGCTTTCCTCGACTGCTTCTTGCCTAGCAAAACATTGCTTCTGAGAAGCTCCAGTGCTTTGACAGCTTTGCCTCTAGTAAACCACAACTTCCATGCCTAGATCAGCTAAGGCTGGTGGGATGGTATCATGGTTGGGAAATGGAAGAGCCAACAATGAACAATGAGCTTTCGGAAGTGAAGAGTCACCAAAGACCTCTGTTACCAACTGACAGCATGACTTGTCAGGCAAAATTTCAAGAGCCCATTCTCATAAATAAGACAGTGACTAATGGCTTCTGGAACCTCATAACCTACCAGTAGCTCATCATTCCACGGTGCATGAAGTTGTGACTGAGGTTGCAAAGAATATCCACTGAACCCTGACTTTTGGATACTACAGGCAAAAGATGCTGAAAACCACATCTGGACCTTTATTCTCAGTGGCTTCTGCATTGTGGAGGCTCTTGTGGGATGTAGACTCCATGCTGATGCCTGGTGGCAGCATAGTGACATCTGTGCAGGAGACTGCATGGCAGCATTGTCAGTGTCTTCCAGACTGGAGGTGTCTGCTGAATAACTGGAGCAGACAGACTGTTGGTAAATGCGATGACATATTGATGACTTCTGTAGTGAGTCAAGTCTCGTGTGATGATAAGAAGTGATAAATTTCCAAATTGGTTATGTCCAAGGTGCCCTCTTGCCAAGGAAAAAAATCCCCGTTCTCTTCCCCCGTAAGAGAGAATCTCCTGTCCACTTTATCTCCATCCCCTTCCCCCTCTTCAACCCCAATCTTCTTTCTTTTCACCAAAGGCCAAAAATCCAAGTGAAAGGACCAACTGCAGCTAAACAGAAAAACAGTCAGCAAAAGTGTTCAAACAACAGTACTTCTTTCCCAGAAATGACCAATACTGCTCATGACTTGTAGGGACATGAAGAGGGTTGGAATTTGAGCTAGTATTAATGAATGAAGGGTGAGTGCCAGTGTGACACAAATCTCATACATACCCTTGTGTGCCAGCAAGGTCACTGAGGACCAGTGATGACCGAAGTTGCAAATTTCATCTAAATGAAAAGGTTAGATGGTTCTTAACGCAGTCCACTCACTTGTTCTTTGCTCATTTATTTGCAGTTAAACATTATAATTAAATTTATTATCTATGACATTTCCTACACAGAATGGATACAGGAGCTTTGTTCTCTTTGTTATTCCTAAACCCAATTTTACCCGGCAACAATTTCCTGTTCCTTTAATGAACAATAAAAGACCACTCGAGCTTTTTACTTCTAACCCTGCTATCGTTCTGTGCCTGCAGTGTGAAAAACACTTTCATATTCTTTTATCAGTACTTTTGGGACCTTTTCTAGCAGTCACCTCTTTCTTTTCCACAGACTTCAAACTATGGTTTCCTTATACCACACATCCTTGTTTGAGAGTTATTAATACTTCATACTCTGAATACTGTGATGAGTTAGAAGGCCCATATACACATAGATAATGCTTTGGTAACCAGTTGCTACCAACATTTCAAGTTATGACAACATTACTAGTACATCATTAAAATTATCCCACAAGAGTACAGTTTTAATGAGGATAAACTGGTGAAATATTTTGTCAGTTCTAAGAATCTACATGATTTAGATGTCATCTGAGGTGCTTCCTGAGTCCTAGAAACTTAAAAGACTTTGGGTACTTGAGAAACATCCATTCTGGAAACAGATTAGGAAGTATATGGGGGCGACACAGGACATTGAAGAAGATGTTTCTGTATTTGCACACTGCATCTTTGCCTATGTGCCTTTCTGGATCTGATTCCAGAAATATAGAAAAGCAACCGACAATCAAAACACTGAATTGATCTCTCCTGATACATAGTTCTCTTCCTTAAAAACTGGCATATGTTCCTTCCTCACTAGAAGTATGGGAGTACACAGTATGAGCACAAGCTCTCCTAACAGCAGGATAAGAAATACAAGACAGCATCCTTCCACCCTCACACAATTCTCTAAGGCTGGCTGTTTATCTTTACATACAGTGATAAAAAGTGGGATGTGATTAAAAGCTGAGTGTGGGCCATGCTCTAGCTGTAGTCAGCAGAATTTGAAAGTCTGTAGTTGCTGTGTAGGCAATGGCTCCGCAAAAAGAAAGGCTTCTGTATGTTGGATAAAATTTCCTAGATTCTGCTGAGCTCAGGAAAAAAAAAAAAGAGAGAAAAATACAAAAAAAAAGAATCACAGAAAACAAAGCTGTGACTCAAAGTTGCAGTGTATCAGGGACAGCGTAGCAGTGATAGAGGGCGTATTGCTGCTACAAAGACTGCTGCATTTGGAGACAGCTTAGTCCATGGTGGTTGGTTGCAGGCACTTATCTAGAGAAATAGCTACTGCTGAATTTCTGAAGGCATCTCCAGCTACTTTCCCCAGAAGCAGCTGTTTGCCTAGATAAAAGTAAATGATGGCAGGATGGCAAGCCACTACACTGTTAAAAAGGCTTATCCATGAAATTCTTAGATACACAACTGGACTAAGCATGTTTTCCTTTTCCACTCTGTGGGATGACAGTCGCTCAGTTTCTTGAGTTTCTTCTTCACTCCATGACTTCTGCATTCTCTCTGTGGTGCATCTGTTTTTTTCTGACCCTACTCTGTATTTACAGGCTTCTGGCGGAAAACAAAGTGAATAACTGTGAGAGATACTATCAGAATTTGATGGATATATATGATTTCTGTAGGTGCACTCCACAGGATTGTGCAGGAGTCTTGCCAGCTCCTGAATGTACAGATGCAGAAGGCAGCACAGATACCTTTTGTCTCCTATCAGTACAGCCCATCTCTTTAACATAATGTCTGCCTTAAAAAAAAGAAAAGGAATGTGATCGAATCAACATCTCTCAAAATGTCAAAGACTCTCAGCAAAGACAGACACGATAGGATTAGAGACAGACAGTAAAACATCATCTGCTTATAAGGTTATAATCTCCCTTCTACTCATGATCCCCTCGAGAGCTGCAGGATATGCTCTCAAGCCTGCTTCTCTTCACGGGAATTAATGAAGATGAGATAAAGTATCCATATGCCATTCTGCTTTGTAATGGAAAACAAACACTTCATATTTAAAACTCACTCATTTTTTGTGATAACAGTGTTTTGCAATAGTGAAACTACTCATTATGTTTCAAGGTAGCTTTCTTTTCTGATGTGGTAAAAAGTATTGCAGTGTTCCTAGACTATGAGACTCAAATCCACCTTTTCCGAGTTAATAGACAATAGGTTCTTAGCAATTTATTTTCTTTAGCTACAAAAGACTTTTTAAAAAGCGGACTGCAACTGTCATGACCTATGTTTCTCTCTTATTTAGATACATTTCAAATGTTAGCCTTTTTTCTCTAATTTTTTGACCAATTTATAACCTCTACATAATTCCAAAGTTGTTCTCATAAAAAAACGTGTCAGACCCTTATACTTAGGTGAGTACTCTACTGATATTTATGTAGGCTAAGCTTCTTTTTTGGAACATCTTTTGGAACTTTTTGGCTCGAGCATTGTTCTGTTGTTTATATTTTTGTAGATGGATACATAGATGGACTTAAGTACATAGACATGTACTGCATAAAGAACAAAAGTTTTTCAAAACAATGATTGAAAGTGAACAGAGAACCATTTAAAAGGTCTGAATAATTTGAGAAGACTGAATTCAAAACCAGAAAGAACACATGGGACACTATTCAGTCTTTTTTTTCCCTAGACATTCTATAACACAAAAAGGGCCCATTCAATCAGACCAGAATGAATAAAAAGCAGGTATGTCTCTAACAGAAAAATCAGGAAAAAAACAAACTTGTAAAGATGCTTTTGAGGGACTTTTTTACTGACAATCCATTTAATGTTGAATTGCTAAGTGGAGTAAATCCCTTAGAAAACTCCTGTAGAGCCTTCCTAAGTTACAGTACTGACTAGAGGTCCCTAATTTGAATATCTGTGTATGAATGACATAAAAGGGCAAAAGTCAGGAAAACTGTTCAACAATCCTTGCTTTAAAATGAAAAGAAAGGACAGATATTAGAAAGCCAGGAAACATGATGCTTTATTGCATGCAGAGGTTAAGACATAACGGTATACGTATCCTTTGTGTGAAATTGTATGTTTTACTAGTGGAAACCCTGTTTTTCAGTTTCTCTCTCTCTTTTAGCTCTCAGAACACTCTCAGAACTTATGCCTATTCTTAAGCAGTACCCACCCAGTCAACAGATTCACTTAGACTTGTAGAGAATTCATAGTCATTTTATATTCCTTCAGTTTAATTTGCTGAATTCATATGGTTTAGAGTTTATGAATGTAGAAATTCACTAAAACAGAGTTTATATGGAAAAGACTGAAATCTCTATGGCCTATGTGGAGGTCACATTCAGATCTAGGCTCTGTAGAGTGTCTCAGAGCTTAGGACTATATTTTAGTGCTCTCCCTTTCTAGCTTTCCATCAGCTTTGCTATAATGATGACCACAAACGGTCTTTCCACTCCATTTACTGTTTTCTGGGAACCTATGAAAGTTTCTGTGCTAAAATTCTGGTACTTTCAGGATAAGAACAACTTTAAGAGAAGATTTGGTGGGGGAGTTGGACTAGATGATCTCCTTTCCAACTCCTACCAGTCTGTGATTCTGTGGTTGTCATGGAGTCTCTCAAAAAGATGAGGCAGGTACTCGAATAGAGATTTATTCTAATCAAAATTTTTTAGCACTCCAACAAACATTAGTAAACTACAGATTCAGATGTCAGTCAAATGCAACTACTACTACGCAGTCGACTTAAGCTTAATTTTTAGGGACCGTGACCCAAAATGTGCCAATCACTCACCTTTATGGACAGGAGATTCCCTAGGAGGTGTCTCAACCCAAGGGGAGAGTTTGTGACTGCAAATCTGCTACTCCGAGGAGTACCGACTCAATTTGATGGCCAGCGGGCTCCATTTATACCAGTTGAATCTGGTCTGCGGTCACATATGGTCAGTGGCCTAGAAATGTCTCTTGTACAAGGCATTTCACTGTCTAAGGGCTTTGTCTGTTGACGAAGGGCCTTGCCTTTCCTGTCCCTGGACTGAGATGTGTGCATGACCAAAGTCACCACATGGCTGAGTGGTTTGATTTCCAAACCGCAGCTTCTAATTTATCTCTTTCCTTTTAGTGGCCAAGAAGTTTGCAAGGGACTGGTGCCTCTGCCACAAAGATCCAGCTTATTTCCCAAAGTACCATTCTTTTCTGACTAGGCATCTTTCCATGTAGACATCCAAGCAGTGACCTGAAGAGGCTGTATAGTTCTTGTGTCTGTCATCCTGTGTCTGGCAGGGTATCTTCCAGCTTGGTAGGGTCATCTTTACCTTACTCTGTTCTTCCACCTTTAAAAACCATAGATGTTACAGTTGTTAAATCCACCAGGTGCTCCTTTGTTAGCTGCTGAAACAAGGAGGGTGCTATCTGCCCAGGAGCTTGACTGGGTCTCTATGAGGGACAGGCTAGAATCTCTTCTTTGTAAGGATTTGTACATGCAGAACTTCAAAATTAAATCCATTTTGAATATTCTCTTTAACTGTCTAAGTACTTCTGGGTTACAATAATGTACCATAGCAGCACTGTATAAAGCAGATGTATAAAGATATCCGAATATAATACAGTTCCATACAACTGAGCTGAGAAAGACCACCTCCAGAAACTCTAAAGGCTCCTTATTTTTTCTATGCAGATAAAGAATCCACCCCATGAAGGTGATTAAAAATAAAATAATAATAAAAAATAATCTTGCAGTTGCTAGGCTTTCTAGCAGTTGCTAAGAGATAGGTAGGAGTGGTTTGTGATTTTGGAAAATTAGATACCACATTAGGAGATTAAGAATTGATTTTCAAACTACTGGTAGGTTTGTTGTTCAGGTACTGTATGAGCTAATATAATTCCCTAATGAAGTATCTTCACGCTTGTATAACGACCATATTGAATCGAACTTAAATATTCTTGAGGTTTTGGTGCTTTTGAAATTTTAAAAAGTTGTGGGATTTGGTTGTGGGTTTTTTTGTTGTGGTTTTTTTTTTGTTTGTTTGTTTGGTTTTTTTTTTTTTTTTACAGCCTAGGCTTTTAGGAACATCAGAATCAGCAGGAGGACTTAGAAGCATTAAAAATAGTATATTTGACACTTCACTTCAAGCAAGCCAGAAAGGTTTTTTAGATCACATTGTATGCCTTTTCTCTTTGGCACATCCTTTCCCTTTAATTTCCTTTTCATTCCCCTGAGTTTTTCATTATCTCTCCAGTATGAAACATTAGACCATCACACTACACAATCGAAATGAAATATTTAAGCGATACTGATACTATGGTCTCACTGCAGATCAGAAAAAACCCCATTTGTCACAACTCTGTCTGTCATTGTGACACATGTAAGTTTAACATCTTTGAAACTCACACTTTTATTTGTATGACGGCCGAGAGTAACAGCACCATACTGGGTTCTAAATTAAATGTGTAGGATTAATGATTTGCTCAAGACTTGGTGAGAGTTTTCTATTACTCTATCTTGATTTCGATTTTATCTAAATTTGTTTCTGTCTTCTTGGGGAAAAAAAATGAGTCAAAAGGTCTTCTGAGGTGCGCTTTGAACTACAACGATCTAATTCCATTAATATTGAATTTCTATGGCTTTCAGAACCTTTATCAAATTCCATTTATTCCACTGAACATCATATCCAGCTATATGACCATAACACAATTGACCAGAGCACACTGAGCATCAATTAAATGTTTTCCCTTTTTAATTGATTTAATTACAGGTTTTGAGGATATTGATTTTTTTTTGGGGGGGTAAAATAATTTGAAAAAAGTGTAGAAGTGAATGTTAAATTCATTAACTCTGGAGGAGTTATGGAGAACTGGAGAAGAGAGACAAATGACCCTAAGAGTCATGAAAGTACGAACACTATCTGAAATGAGAAAGTTGCTTGCAAATGCTTTCAGAGTGTTTGGTTAACATACATATATTTTATGCTAATAAAAAAAGGAGAAAAGGAAAACTAGAGAACAAAATATGTACTTGTATCAGGCCTTAGCAGACTGGTTTGGGAAACTTGCAATTAAGTTTTAATTAGCTTCACAAGGCTGTGGTTTTGTGTTCATGACCTTAGCCAAAATTCCTTCTTTCATAATCTGGAACAGAAAACAGTTTGGGGTCTTCCATCCATTGCCCTTCTTTATGAGAAAAGGGTTGGAGCTCTGGTTTTCCATCTGAATAGTTGGCAATTTGCAGCTCAAGGAAGGTGAATCCCCTACACTCCTTGGGATCTCTGACTACTGAATAATGGGATTTTAAAAAATAAATCAATATTCTTATGGAAACTCATAACTCCCTAGAGTCTAGGATGCTGGAAATCTCTAATCAACCCTGAAATCACTCATAATGCTGGACAGTCTAAAAGCTCAAAGAAAACTTGAGTTTATTATACTGCAACCAATCATTTAAGAGGTCCAGAGAAAGAAAATAATGTACTAATAACTCTTAACTGACTTTGACTTTATAGTAGTATTAGGGTGTTATTCAGTTATTAACTACAAAGGCTCTGTAACCCCCTGGGCAGTTTCTGTCTCTCCCAAAGCTGGGGTCCAGTTTTTACCTCAAGACTCTTCCCTACATGTTGCTTTTCATGAAAGAGACCTGTAATTAGATGAAAAAAACTTTCTTACATTTCCATTCTTAGTTGTGTTTCTTCTGGCTTTAACTTCCACCCTCAGCAGCCCACTGTGATGTCTCTTTTACTCAGCGTATTCTGCCACCACCACAAGCCCTGTCAAATGGGGAACCTTTTGTAGCGCAACCGCACACTACCAAACCCAGACAAGCTCATGAAACAGCTTGATTCTCAAAAATTTCATTTGTGCAACGTAGATATATTCTCTCCCAAAAGCCAGTAACTAAGGGAGGCTTACACCACTCTAATTTTACATATGCTTATACATGTGATTTCTGGTACACTACGTGGAACTAATCCTTAACCAATATATTAGCGAGAGTAAAGAATGCAGCTCATTATTGGATCCTGACTGGTCATCATAGCATGCATACCACTTCTGGAAACAAAGTGTTTAAATTAGGGGAACTCTAGATGTGACTTGCTGGATTTGCAGTATTTTCAGCTTCATGTCCCATCTTCATCTGGCCACTTTCATTCTGCAGCCTGCTTTTCTTTGACGTAGATACAGACCACAGAGCCCTTCAAATACCAAATATACTATGAATACATGTAAAATATAATGTAAATTACACTTGTGATAATAAATTACAGCTATGGCCATGATGACAAATACAAATAAATGTAGAGATAAATGGTCTTTTGGAGAAAGAAGTCACAGACTAGGAGTATTTTTACTTTCTAAATCATCCATAGACACAATTTGTTGAAACAGAACATGTGTAACTAGTTAACACAGCAATGAGATTTTTGCTGAATTACACATCATGACATTTCTTCTGGGTGGGCAGATACATTTGAATTTCTTTGAATGTATTTTGTCCCGGACAATTTTACAGAGCTTACTGCATCAGCAAGATAATTAAAATGATAAAATGCTTCTAAAATCCATCCTGTTAATTGGTTTAAAATCTTTTATTTTCCACACTGAATGCATGTGAAATCATAGCTTTCTAACCTGATTTCCAGTATTTATTGATTTCCTTTGTTTCTGTGCTTTTGATTCTTGTGCACAGCAGTTACTCCTCCTTCCCCCCCTGCTTTTAATCAGAGGTTACAAAATGATACTTAAAAATTCACAGCTGAAGCATAAGGCTAAGAAGTAAGGTTAAATATCTGTAAATTTGGAAATGCAAAACAGATTTTTTACAAAGTCAAAATGATATTTCCCTAATTTAAAATTTTAAACTGATTTAAGGAGAGAAAGATCTTCAATAAATATACCTCAAGCAATGCTGTTACAAAACCAGCTCAGACTACTCCTTCGGGTGAAAACCACTAGTTGTTCCAAGGTTGAATCCTCTAGTGTAAATAAGAAAATCATACCACAAATATCATAGAATCATAGAATAGTTTGGGCTGGAAGGGAACTTTAAAGGTCATCTAGTCCAACCCCCCTGCAGTGAGCAGGGACATCTTCAACTAAATCGGGTCGCTCAGAGCCCCGTCCAACCTGACCTTGAATGTTTCCAGGGATGGGGCACCTACCACCTCTCTGGGCAATCTATTCCAGTGTTGCACCACCCTCATTGTAAAAAATTTCTTCCTTATACCTAATCTGAATCTACCCTCGCAGGCTGAGCAAAACTGTCCTGTTACCAGTGCTCTGACATGAAATACAACTTTGATTTTTACAATCTGTTTTTATAGCACATATCCTAACAGGAATCAAATCTCTTATCCAGATCCTCAAACATCAGTGAAGTGAATGAGGTGCATTGATTTATCTTGTTGGCAAGAAAAAGTTAAAGCACTCTGTGCTGCATTATCAATCCCCTGAGGTATCCAGTAACCTTGTGTATTTGAACCATGATATCTAGCTCCAGCATTTTACATTGGACTGTGTATTTGCAAAAAGAAGCATTCAGAGTTTTCTCATCTACTGAGTTGGTGGGTCATGTGACATAATCACTTAAAACCCATAGCTCCTGTATTTAAATATTACTGCTTTAGGAGGTTCATTCAGGAAACGTTACATGGATTATTCACACACACACACAAACATTTACATTTTCATGAGAAGGAACAATCAAATATAGTAAGATTGAGGTTATTTACGCTTCCATAAAAACCTTTACAAGATGGTTGATAGTTGCTTTGCCCTCCTAGCCAAAGTTATTACAATTAACAACGAATTTTTCTCTACTGCCATTACAAGCAAATTGTAATGCTTGTCAAATTTGCAGAGCACATCTATGGAACATTACTCAGTGTAATACTTAACACTAACTTGTAGTGTACCACATTTGCATTCTTTTCATTAGCTACAGTTTCTGCATTTCTTCAGTGATATCTTAATTATTCTTGGAAGATAATGTCCTACTTCTGTATAAACTCCAATGTGAGCTTGTATTTTAAGAAACTTGTGTTTCTACATATATCTTTGGAATTTCGCCCAGCCAGTTTCACTAGTTCTGTAGTTTTAAGGGAAGATATAGTTGGAAGATTTTAAATGCTTGACTGCATATTTTCTGATCTGGCTGTTAAAAATCAGATTAGAACTAAAACTTGAAGCCAAGTATAGGCAAAACTTAGTAGCTGTTTAAAACTGAAGCTCAGGATATGGCTCAGTTCCTTCAGTCTTGTTTGTTTTCATATATTGTGTGAAATTATCCATATGCCTATCGATTTCATAGGGCACTTCCTTATTATGCATCATCCAACTCCTCCTGCTTCCAAGCTCACCCTCCAAGTTTGTTCAGTCTCTCATCTTGCAACTCAGGAGGAGGAGGCAAGTACTAACAAAGCTCTCACCGAATGCTTAAGAAGTGATGAGACTCACCTCTGGTCCATTTAAACTGGTGTGGTAAGCCCTTTTCCTGCTAATTTTCAACCTATTCCAGATGTTTTTTCTTTCTTTTTAGCAGGGAGGGGTGGGGGCAGTGGACTGACCTACTGTTAGTCCTTTGTTCCTTCTCACGACTCAGGGTTATATTTTCCTCAGCCTATAAATAATTTCAGCTTCTTGATCCCGCAGTCAGGTGATGTTTCCCTTCTTACAGTCCCATTCACCTCTGGTTTTCTTTGGCTTCTTCCAGAGGAAGGAGACAGTTTTTCTGTGCTTACAACCCTTTCCTGAGGATGAGATGCTGTTTGCAGTTCCAGTGTACTTGGAACAGTGCTGTCAGCCTACTCTGAGCAGACTGCAATTTGCTAGCACCTGAGAAAATAGTCTAGGGAAGTATCACTTGTGCTGGTATGCCTTGTATTTATATGGTTTCTGAGGCATTTGCTACTCTGTTGTTAGATGCAAGATCCTGGTTCAGGTGGGTGAATGGTCTCAGATGGTGCTGCTGGTCCTTTGCTGTTCCAATAGGGTATGTCAGGGATTTGTCACTAAAATACGGTATTAGGTTGATATAACTTTAGACTGCTGTTTACCCCTTATCTGTACATTGCAGGGGGGAAGGAGAAAGAGCCCTTTCTAAAAGACTTTCTGGTAATGTGATTTGGGGTAGAAGAGTCTACCTGAGAACTCCTTTTTCTCCACAGTTATGCAAGGATAGGAGAGTTGGAAACACAAGGCAGAGAAAGTGTTTTGCAGATCTTTGTATGTCTTAACCAGGTAAGGCTTTTCAGACACTTCTGCTTCTCCGTGGTCAGCAAACAGTCTTTTGAAGCAGTCTCTCTTCCACCTTGGATCCTGTCATTCACACCATCTCTGTGTCTTGCTTTACCTTAAACATGGGATTTTGAGTGGATAAAGCTCCTTTTATTCTTTGCCTCTCTGTGTGGAGGATCAACTTGTACTATCTGACAGATGAATCTTTAAGAAGGGATACTTTACGTTCTCTTGCCATAAAGAAATTTAGCTCCTAGGACAGGTGTTCTTCAGTCACAGCAAGAGGACACTCCTATACAGTTTCTGCTTTGCAGTGAGAAGTGGAAAAAAATCCTTCTAAAGTGAAAAGAAGCAAAGATAAGCACATTTCCCATTAAATCTCAGAAATATCTGAAGGAATCAAGGTATTCCCCTTCTCAAAAGATAGCTGCAGATCTCTAGACTGGTGCTGGGTTGTGTATTCAGATGATAAGATTAGGAATCTGCGTGTTTCTCTTGAATATATCCTATAAACAGTCTTTGAAGCCTCCAGGGTATTTCAGAAATGTTAAGTTCAGAATTTTATGAATGACTGCACAAGGCTGAGAATATGAAAAGACTTTCTAGAGTCCATATATACATTTGGTATAGGAAAGATTCTTGCTTAGGATAGCTGCATTTTTTTTTAATTCTTTTTCTTGGAATGTACTGGAGGTTTATCTTTCCCCAAAGAGCATACCAAATATATGTAAAAGAAACGAAACAAGCTAATTTAATGCTGTTACGTCAGCATACAAGAAAGAATTGTGAAACTTTGCTAACAGGCAAACACCCAAAAAACTGCAAAGCAGAGAGTCTAATGACCCATGTTGCTTAAAGATCTAAAACTGCTTGAGATTCATGTAAAGAATCTTCAAGGCTTGTCTGAGATATGAGATGGACTTTGTGGATATAGGTGTATCCTAAGGTGAACATTAATCATTATATTATAAGATATATATAAAATAGAAAATTAATAATTTTTATATATTATAATATAATACATAAATATTCTAAGAACAATTAATCTAAAAGGGCTATTTCACTGCATTCGCATCCTGGGAATCTAAATAGCCTGCACAGACACAGACACGTACTTTTGGTCAGATGAATCCCAACAGTACTGTTCGTGTACACCTTTGGTACCACAGCAGGATATCCAGAACAGAAGGGTTTTTTTGTCCACTGTCCCTTGTTCCAGGGAGCCTTCTAGGAGGATTGTATTTTCTTCACCTCAGACATTGGCAGTTAAACACCCATGGTGTTTCATTTTTCTGCAGAAATCCTGCTATGGCTGGGTGCTATATGATTGCTCTAACAGAAAGAAATTCTGATTCCACAGAAACCTTGCTACAGCTGATTAATCTCGCTTTCTTCCTACAGCCCTGCAGTGTTGTGACGTAAAATATATACCATTTCTCAAAATGTTGGGTTCAACATTTATTATAATAAGCAGACAGGTATTTCATGTAAACTTTGAGTTTAATCATTGACATGTACTGTATTTTGATCAAGACTTAGTTTACAGATAAATTTAAACAAGTAAAAATAACAGTTATCCCACGACGTAATGACCAAGTTTGAAACAGGCTTATCTTAAATCTATGAATAGCACTGAATATTATTTGACATGAGTAATTTCAAAGCTTTATTAACATAGATAAGAAATGAACTAGTCATGACAGGAAGACAGCTCAAAACAGCTCACTTAGCTTTGCTATATTCTACTTTTGGTTTAATTCAAGGAAATATGTCATAGTTTTTGTAGAAGTATGGCCTTTTGTACAGTAAAATTATTGTGTATAATTTATTTCTAATTGGTTTTGGAAAACTAGTAATGATAAAATAACTGTAGGATTCCTATCAGGTCTAGCTGATACACTTTAGTCCCAGCATAAGAACATAGTGGAGATAAAAACTTAGACAGAAATTTCTTGTCAAATTTGACAGGTTAAAGAGATAAGCTCGTGCAATTAAACAGAAGTAGATAAGATTTATAATATAAGCTAATATCACAGCATGAGCTAAGATTTTCAAGTTTGTACTCAAGGATGAAAAGACAGATGACATACAACTAAGGGACCTGCTCACACCTGAGTCTAATTGCAACTGGAACAAGATAAGCTATCGCACAAACATAAACAAATACCTGCTCCGCTAGTGTTCTGGCATTTGTATGACTTGTCAAATATTTCACTGAAATCTCATTTCTTTCATGATTTTTCACGAGTTATGCTTTTGAATATTTACAGAGGGCAAGTTAGACTGTTACAGTGACTGACTTCTTTCTAGTTTGATTCCTGCCTTGTGTTCTATATAGGCTAGTATTTAATTTGGATCCAAATAATGTGAAAATCTTGTTGTTGCCATCAGTTAGATAAACATCTCATCTTGCTTGCTAGCAAGCACCAACCAGAGTTCAAAACAAGAACTACTTGCTATTACGCTGCTGTCCAGTTTGCTTGCATGCTGTACTAATGCGGGTGTCCATACGGACTGGTGGGATTTGGTGGGCCGTATGGCCTCAACAGATGGCCCCAAGAACTAACGTGGAAGATCAGGTTCTTAACAAGATGCATTAATACAAAGAAAATACAAAGGTGCTTTGAAAATGATATGCACAATACGAGCACTGCTCTCAGTGCTAACAGTCCTTAGAAGCCATTGATCTAAATCTCAAAACATAAATCACAGCTATATGGGTTAAATGTCAGACACTAAAAAGGCACTAGTTCAAACATGTTAAGATCTTTCCCTTGCTTTGTTTTCAGGCAATACTACTTCACCTCAAAATGCAAGGAAAAATCCTGGTTCTCCTTATGTAACATCCCAGGAACAGCGATGTGACTAAAATGCTGTAGCAAGTCTATGGCTGTATTTTGGGACTTTCTTACAAAGACTTCACTGTTTTAATGCCAAATTGTAGCACATAGGTAACATCTGGCCTTGGTGTTTTGTGTATTTAAACTGACTCTCTGCAGTTTGGCATACTAAAACCTGAAGTGAGCTCCTTGGTTGCAAAAAGCATGCAGCAGAGGAGGTGGACTCCAGCAGCTGTATGAGCGCAAGATGGGACTTGCTACCATGGTGCAACCGGGAAATGCTTCATGTGCCACAATGGACACAATCTTCCTCTTGTTGTGTGTGGATTGCAAGCTAGGAAATGAGGAGTAGCAGTTCTACTTCAGGTTATTTATTAATAAAATCAAATCCCTTTGAACTGCTCTCACACCATTTTCAGTTGTGTGTCTTGGACAAGCTGTTTTGCCCGCAGTAGGAACCCAACATGCTTCTCTCCTGTGGAAGATCTCCATTAAAAAATACAGTTGCACGCCAGATGCAGTTAAGAGATAACACAACAAAAGCAAATACTGGTGAAATGAGAACAGGGGTAGGCACAAGCTGCAACACTCAGATAGGACTTTTCCCAGTGTTTAGGTATAGCACTTGACTGAAGTTTTGAATTTTAATCTATTTACATTTCAAGGTCACTGACAAAAATCACTACAACTGTGAACTGTTTGAGAGAGGTAGGAACTAGAAGGGAAAATATTTAAAGGTAACTTGAAGATAATCAGAGTGCCATTTTCAAACCTGGAGTTGCCAGTATGCCAGAGACTTGGCACACTTCTTTTCATAGCTCTATCTTTTCCCACTAGACAGGGTAAATCAGTCACTCAACAGCTTATTCACATTTGAGTGTTAGCTGTTGTGAGTATGGCATTATTTACTTAGGCTGAAAATATCAGTTCACAAACATTATTAGTCACTCAAAGCACTAGCTTACTGCACAATCATGCAAATTAGGATAAAGAGGCAGTTCAGAGAAAAGAAATACTGAAAAAAAAGCATTAGATTAGATGAAATGAACATGCTGAATGCTTCTTATTTCTTTTGTTCTTCACCCTGTGCTTCCTCTCAGGCAGACACACACTCCAGCTTTTGAACCAGCACATCTAATGGTTTGTTCTGTCTCTGTGTGTGGTTTGGTCCTGGGCAGCAGACAAGCACCCACACAGCTGCTTGCTCACTCACAGGCTCCCACCCACAGCAGCACAGGGATAAAAATAGGAAGAACAAGAGCAAAAAATCTCATTGGTGAAAATAAAGACAATTTAATAGGTGAAGGAAAAGTGAGTGGAAGAAAAAAAAGAATCACTCCCCCCACTTCAGTCAGACAATCAGCCTCCAAACAATAGTCACCTCAGAAGCCACTATCACCACCCTCTATCTCCCTCTTTAATGCTGAGCATGACATCACATAGTATGGAACATCCCCCTGGCCAATTTGTTCAGCTGTCTTGGCTGTGCCTCCTCCCAGCCTATAAATGGTTTTGCAGGTGTACTGCCTCAGTCAAACTCTCCACCTGATGATGTTTTATCCGCAAAAAGAAAGTTAGATCCAACCCAGATAAACCTAGTATGGTCTAGTATCAGCCTGAAGGGTTTGCATATGGCTTTAACATCCTTTAATCACTGGCATTGCTGACATCTCAGAAAAGGCTGTGAGCACATGGTGGTTGGAGCTCATCTGACCAAAGGAAGGTGTCTCTGCACTAGCTACATAAAACTGCCTTTACAAGGAATGATGCCAAAAGAAGTGCTTACAGAGCACAATTCAGCTGGCTGACTTTAGGGACTTCATTTACCTGCTTGAATAGCAGCAGTTCACAACACCTGGGTCTGGAAAGTTGGACATGAGGCCTGTGAGGTGCATGAGGTCTCAAGTATTAGACTGTGATTAAAGTCTATTGAACTCTGCAGCAGCTGTAACTTAAATGGGAGCCTGTTGTAACTATCACCTGCAAACAAAGCAGCTGCTCAAACAACCTTCTCTTTAACCTCTCAGCTCTGCAAAGGTGTATATCTGGACTTTACTGCCATGCTAGTAACCAGCTCCACAAGATGTGAGTGTGCAGAAGGAAACAGAATGAGGGGAATATACCTCTGAATCTGAGCAAGCAGTAGGAGAAAAATTCATCCCCCTGACTACAGGCAACTAAAGTAGCAGGATGCCTTGGTGGGTGCCTGAGACCTTGCTATTCACTGTGCTATCTGGGGCTTTGTGTCCTCAGGCTGATTTATCAGGCTCTGTCAGCAGCAGATGTCCTTTTAGGAGCCTGCAGAGACTGGAACGCAGCTGTGAGTCCCTCAGCCTTGGGAAAATTTGAAGGGCAGCAGAGGACATGGCATAAACCTTGTAAGTGATGGATAGCAGCTGTTTGGGAACCAGTTATGAACCTCTACCAAACCAGATGGAAATCTCTCCAGGGCAGCCTTTAGCCTGCGATTAGCCATCCTCTAGCCGGCTAAAAACCTTTCCTCTTTATTTATTTATTTATTTATTCCTCGGAGAACCAGATACAGGCTGGAAAGAAAATAAGGGAGGAAGGAAAAGCGAGCAAGGAACAGTGAAACAAGAATCTGAGTTCAGAGGTGACTGACTTCCAGGATTCAGTACAGTCTGCTTGCCTGCCAGGCAGAGATGCTGTGATCTGATGGTGCTTGGGTTGAGAATGTCTTCCACACATGTCTAAACTCTGCTGCTCAATAACACAATTGCTAATCCTTTATAATGAGATTATATTATTTTCAATCATGGATTAGTGGTTTGGGTTGGTTTTTTTGTTTTTTTTTGGGGTTTTTTTGCAGTTTAAGTCTCCAGGGAGACCTTATAGAGGCTTTCCAGTACCTGAAGTGGGCCTACAAGAAGGCTGGGGAGGGACTTTTTACAAGGGCCTGCAGTGACACGATTAGGGGTAATGATTGGAAGCTGAGAGAGAGCAGGTTTAGACTAGATATAAGAAAAAAGTTTTTCACCCTGAAGGTGGTGAGACACTGGAACAGGTTGCTTAAGGAAGTTGTGGATGCTCCATCCCTGGAAGTGTTAAAGACCAGGTTGGATGGAGCCTTGAGCAACCTGATCTAGTGGGAGGTGTCCCTGCCATGGCAGGGGGATTGGAACTACTTGATCTTTGAGGTCCCTTCCACCCAAACAATTCTATGATTTATGAAGAATTCTAGATATTACTTGGGGGGAAATAGAAACTCTTCAATTTTAATTTTTCTTTTACTTTATTTGATCTATAAATATTTGGGTTCAAAATTGTCTGTTGCAGGAATACGGCTGGTGCAGCAACAGGTAATAGCTTTTTTTCCTGCCTTTTTAACTCTAAATAGCAAAATGTTGGGTTTTTAAAAATAAAAACAATGACATAAACACTGTATTCAATAAGGATATCATAAATATATCCAAAACCACATAATGTGTAGAGTCATTTTCCATGGTTTCTGAAAAAAACCCCAAACCAGTAAAGCTTAGCATTAGAAATAAATATCTGACTTAGTGTATTCAAAGCATGAACTGAATACAGCAAGTATTAAAACTGTTAATTATTCTACCACAGAAGAAGGTAATTTGTTTTAGAAGTAAGTGTTCCTTTCCCCCCTGAAAAAATATCTTATTAGCTTAAAATAGGAGTGGATAGAGGGAGTGCAGACTATATTTTAAGTAACAATTTCCATATAAATACAGCTAAACCCTATTTAGCTACACATTTCTGTGCATCTACCACCAGTGTATCTGACTACTGTTGGTGCCAACATTTCATTTTCATTGATTAGTGCATTTTAAAACCAATGTGTTCTAAACACACTAGTGGAATTACTTCCCACTAGAAACATAAAAGTGTTGGAATATAAATTCAACACTTTTCAAACCATGCCTTGGATACTGTAGTAAGGTATCTGTTCTTGCTGTATGAGTGAAATTGTCTTTCCCTAAAGGCAGTTAAACCCTTGCCTATCCAGCCTGTGTTGTTTGCTTGCACTAATTTGGAATAGAGATATTTCTGAGATTGGCAAACGTCTTCAGTTTTCTGTAACAGACCTAAAAACATGGAAAGGGGATTCTGGTTATGGAGGGACCGGGAGTGAATGACAGAAGAGATGCTAAGGTAGTTTCAGCTGAAGCGTGCTGTGACTTCACTGAGAGCTGATTATGCCAATTTTCAGAAATGTCTCTAAAATTCAGGGCTATTTTTATTTTAGGACTCTTAAATGCTAGTGTCACTTGACAGAGAAGATGTTCCAGGGGCAAAACAGTGTTTTGTAGGAATTTTAAAAACCATCTCACCCACCCTCCCCTAAACAAGACCAAACCAAACCCTAATGGTGTTTTGGGTGATACAAAACAGCTTAATCTTGAAGCTGAGATGGGGATAGATGATTAAGGATGCTTTGTCGAGAAGTTTTTAGTTCCATGTTTTGTGTTTACTTTATGTTTCAAAATGTTGCTAACTAATGTCCTAACATATCCTGGGCTTAGTCCTGTTTGAACTGAAGAACATGGAGAGGGGTTTGAATAATTCAAATAACCAATGTCATCTTTTCTGACTGCGTTGTATGTGTGAATTTAGAGCTGAGTTTCCAGACTGACAGCCAGGCTGTTGCCAGTTCTGTAGGTACGATCTGGGAATAGAGAACTGCCGTCTTCAGGGTTGTCAATTCAGCATTTGAATAGAAACAGGACTCACACATTCTTTAAAGGACTGTAGTCTGCATAAATTTTAAATACACTTTACCATTACAGAGTCTAAAGGGCAAGCTATCAATCATTTTAGCAGTTCTCACCCAAGGAGCTGGAGTCAGCGTCAAGGTTTCACAAGTACTGTTCTCTTTCTCAGTGCTGCTCAGTGTCTGTGTCCCACCCAGAATAAGTGCCAAGGCTAGATATCCTGGGTTGGCAAAGTTCAAGAATGCATTATTTTTCTTATAAATAATCTTAGTACTTGTTTGTAGCAATTATAGTCTTTTACACATATCTAGTATACTGCCCAATTAAGATATAAAATCTCTAGCAAACTGGCAGTCATCATCAAAGAAAACCTGACCTGAGCCACCTAAATTCTCTGTAAACTGGGAAAGCTATAGTCTCCTCCTAATTAAAAACCAAGTTTTATGCATAATATTCCAATGTAATTTGTATAAATTTCTTGTCAAAGGGAAATATCAATCTGAAGTTAAAACATCTTTATAATTCCCAGTGCTAGTAGTGTGATTCAGTCTTGCGCTAAGGTGTTCTCAAAGCTAATGACAATTATTTGGAACTTTCACAGCTAAGTACAGTCATCCTTTTGAAAGCATTGTACATATCACTCATCAATCCCATCAAGCAAATAAAGGCCATGGTGCTTTTATTTTCTGCTTGACGTTTTAAACAGGTATCTTATTATCTAAATGTCCATTAAAGTTGCCTCTTTTATTGTTCTGAAATAACGCAGTTGCAGCCAATATGTTGAAATAATATTAGAGATACAAATTAAGACCAAAACAAGGACATTTCTAGTGTAGGTTGTCACTTCGAGTGAGTGAAATGACAGTTTAAACTAGAATTTCTTTGCTTTTGTCAGTTCTCGTTAGACCCTTAACATTAAATTAATGTACTGTGAAGTAATTTCTTTAACTTTTATTGCTTGAATAAAATATGACTAGAATGGCTACCATGAAAACTGAAATGAAATGAAAAAGGATTATAACTTTTTTTATTTAGTGCCTTTTGTTCATAAAAATGTACATCTAAGGACTTGATACAATGCCCGTACCTAGTGGCCAGAGACAAGTACCCCGACTGCTATGTCTTTTGTAGAAAACACAGACGTCTTCCAAGTAAAATGACATTGGACATCCCTGTTCTGTGTTTCTGAGGTAGCAGGTTTTTCTGCTGAAACAGAAGCCAACAATAATATCATTTGTTGCAGGTGGTTTCAAAGAAGATAAACTAAAATAATTTTAAAATATATGTTAATGGACATACACAGTGTGGTAAGCTCTGTGGTCATGGTTACTGTCAGCCAAGTTATTTGTCTTATTTAGGTAGAATTCGTGAAGAAAAAGATATATTTAGTTATGCTGGTGAATTTGTAGTAACGTTGCCCTGGAGAAGTGCAGGATTGACATATGAGCAGAGTTACTTCTTTGTATGAGCACTTACTTAGGGGCGGCAGAAATAGCAAAGTATGCTAAGAATTATATGCTTATTTTTCCTGTTCAAACAGAATAAACATTCTTATGACAGATATTGTAATGTCCATTGTGGTAACAGAGTTGAACAATGAAGATTCAGCTTAATTTTGTGTCAAAATTTATAGTGAGAAGCTCCAAGAGAAGTGATTTTGCACAAATACAAGAAGATAATAAGAAAATGTAAAATAATTTAAAATTATGTGTTTTATCTTTGGTTAGTTACGGTAAAAATTCTTTGTATTCATATACAGAGGAAATATAATTGTTCACTAAGAGGTCATTACAAAAATAAGATTAAATTATAGTAATTAGACTGGGTAAGAAAAAAATGGAGAAAATGACACAGTACCATTGTAATTGTTTTGTAGTCCTGAGGAGAAAAAAACCTGTCTCTCTACTTTTTTTTGCTGACTTTATAATCAGTAAAACAAATGAAGATAATTCATCATTTTCCACATAGGAAAATCTATTTCATGAACTGTAAGAGCTCCTGTGCACTTTCTACTTCTTAATATTTCATGTTTATATTTTCCTTAAAAACAAATGCCTTATTATTACCAGTCGACTCAGAAGAGATACTTCTTTGGTCATTTTAGGAAAGGGTGCAAAAAGATCCCCAATATCATCTACTTCTAAGCTATTATTCCATATTTAAGGATATCAGTATTGTCTTTTTCGAGGTTTACATAGAACAGCACATTTTCCTTCACTATTAAGTGTCAATATTTCACTAAATTCGGTGGAGAGACCTTTGTCCCTCAGCTCAGGAGACGCACTCAGAAGTTCTGATAGTGCTTGGGACCATAAGAAATAGGTAGGAACAGTGTCCAGGCTCCAATAAAGAGCATTTTGTGTGATGGATTTGAAAGTTGTCTTGCTTATAATAGTGTTTAAATGCTAAGGAAAGAAATATGTTATAAAATGCTAAATACATTTGTATCTATTTATATGGACAATATGGCCTCCAGAGGTCCATCCAACCTGATTTATCCCATGATACTATAAAATATATATTAAACTGTTAATAAAAATAGGATTATTTCATTAATTAAACAGTAGAATGGATCAAACAATTATCTTCATTCATTAAATCACGTAGTTTGTATTAATAACCTTAGAAAAGGAATTTCAAGGTGGTTAATGACTGCATCTTACGGCTCAAGCATTTGGCCTCTAGTTCCCTTAAATTGTCATTAATTGACTGTAAATACTCTGATTGCCAATTATTATTGCTTCATTTTTGCATAAGCTGGCGTGTAAAATGTTTGAACAATAACTGACTTGATTTGAAACTGTGCAACGGCTTCATTTAGAATAAGTCTACACTGCATCACAGCCACGGATAAGTGATGGGGCTTCTAAAATAATTAGTGGCATTTTGGTGTTTCTACTCTTTAAAGTGCTTTTTCTCATTCTACCCAGATGCTCACAGCCAGCTGAAAAACTTGCAGCGTGATTCTGCTCAGGATCAGTGTTAAAGATGCCAATGGAGAAACATCAGTGGAAAAGTGGCAAAGTGTCTGACTGCTAATTTTCAAGGTTTCATTTATTTATATTTCCTAAATTGGACTGTTAAGAACCTGAGGCAATAGGCTGCCTGCTGCACACTTTGCAGCTCTCTGCCAGTAGTTACCTCCACTATAAATGGAGGTGTTCCCAGTTTGCAACAAGAAAGGCAGATGCCACCCTTGAAAGTAAGCTGACAACACTTTAAAGGGAAGTACTTTTTTGCTTGCTCAGGCTGGCTGAACTGAGGCATTAATAAGCCCCTTGATGGCTGTTGAACAAGAATGTCCAAGATCAGTGCTGCACCCAGCTAGATGGGGAGGAAGGCACTTGCCTGGGACCCCAGGAGCTGTGCCTGACACTGCAGGAAGGATGAAGCAGAAAGCTTAGCAATTTCAAGGCTGTTTTCTGATCTGTCTTTGTTCTGTACCTGCCAGGATGTATTTGCAATGAATTTATATCCATATAATGCTGCAGAGTTATTCATTCAACAGAATTACTTGTCTTGCAGTAGTGTCTATGAGTTAGTCAAACCTTCAGGAAGCCTTTGGAGCATAGGTGAGGGTATCATTGTAGGAAGCTTGTATTTTCAGGAATGTCATCGAGTAGTCACAGATAAGTATAATAGAGACACTAGACATACTTACTGTACTCAGTAAACTTAGACATACACAAGTCTATGGGGCCAGATAGGATCCATCCAAGGGTACTGAAGAAGCTGGTGGAAGTGCTCGCCGAGCCACTTTCAACCATTTACCAGCAGTCCTGGCTAACCAGGGAGGTCCCAGTTGACTGGAAGTTAGCAAATGTCCATTTACAAGAAGGGCTGGAAGAAGGATCTGTAGAACTGCAGGCCTGTCAGTCTGACCTCGGTGCTCAGGAAGGTTATGGAGCAGATAGTATTGAATGCCGTCATGTGGCATGTACAGGACAACCAGGCGATCAGGCCCAGTCAGCATGGGTTTATGAAAATCAGGTCTGCTTGACCAACCGAGCTTCTTCTATGACAAGATGAACTGCTTAGTGGATGAGGGAAGGGCTGTGGGTGTTGTGTACATGGACTTTAGTAAAGACTTTGGCAATGTTTTCCACAGCATTTTCCTGGAAAAACTGGCTGCTCAGGGCTTGGACGGGTGTACTGGAGGCTTGCCAATGTGATGTGCGTCTACAAGAAGGGCTGGAAGAAGGATCAGGAAACTACAGGTCTGTCAGCCTGACCTCCATAAGTGGAAGATCATGGAGCTGTTCATCTTGTTCTTCCCACACATCATTCACATGGCATGTGTAGGACAATCAGGGACTCAGGCCCCACCAGCATGGGCTCATGAAGCGCAGGTCTCGCTTAACCTTTCTTCTTTCTAGAACACATTCTTGCATTTCAAGAGCATTAAATGGTCTAAGCAACGTATATAAATGCTGCAGAATAAAAAGGTCCCTTCATAATTCAAGGGTAGATTATTCAGAACTGATCTTTCAAGCCAAATAGCTTAATAGATTTGAATAGTATTTAATATTAAAATTAAGCATGAAAAATATTACTCTGCTATGATTTGAGATGACTGAAAACCTCAAAAAAGGCTACACAAAAACATATCTATATGTGTCTGTGTTATTAGGTATAGTATAACAGCACGACTGGGTTACAATTTGATGTTAAATCTAGATGTCATTAAAGTTTATATTTTACTGAAGATTATGATTTTTATAGCACATAGGACGGTGATGTCTGGTCTCCAGAAAGAAAAGGACAGATGCACATATTTTGATTTTTTTCAGCAAAATTTCATACTTGAAATCAGTATAGCACAGATATCATGCCTGATCAACATCAAATGCTTGTTTCTGCTCCTATAAATCAATAGAAATTTCCGATATATGCTGCTGCAGAGCGGAAGAAATCTGATCAGAATGTCTCTACACAGAAGAGAACTGTTTCTCTACAGAATTTCTCTGGCAAATCAAGGATTACATTTTTTTCTTTTTTTCTCAGTAGTTGCACTTTTCAGCCAGTTTATGAAAAAAAAAGATTGGTGTTGCATCTAGAAAAACAATTTCTTTTCTGCTTGCCAGAGTACCTGAATCTTTTTGAATACAAATATGGTTAAAGAAGAAAACATCTTTATTCTAGCAAAATAAAGGCTTAAATTCTTGACTATGAAATAGGAAATATAGTTGCAAGGAAAAAAAAAAACCACCAAACAACCCAAACCAGCAAAGTACAGTTCTAGATCACTCTTAACAGCAAAAATCTTCTTTAACTGCTCCAGAATATGAACCTGGTTCAGCATGTAAAGGATGAGATCTCTCCTCCTGCTTCTCTCCCCGTGAGCTACCTTATCCTGGAGCACTGTCCAAGGAGTCTTTCACTTCTTTGCAGTTGTAGGGATATGATGACGCTGTCATTTCAATGCCCATTATGCATTTCAGACACATTTCTCCTGTGCTGCAAATCCACACAGATATAAAGGCAGTAGCAGTAAGGAGATGGTTCTGGGTCTCTTGATGCTCAGCCGCCTAGTTTCAGCAAGGTACTATTCCTCTGTGATTCCTCATTTCCTATTTTTAGTCCTGGAATATTATTTTCAAACCTTTCAGCGCTCATTTGCAGAGGATTTGGTGCCATGAGCATAATAAGAGGCTGAGCTATTTGCAATAAGTTTCTGTTAGCAAGCAATTCTCTTAGATAAGGATAATTCTCTGATTTCTTTGCCTGATGCAGTAGTCACACTGAAGCTACATTTTGGAATTTTTAGAGACTCCAACCAAGTGGTCATACTTTGTTTAAACTTCCTATGAGGCTGCAGATTTAAATACCTTTCTTTATGTTCAGTAGTATCACATTTTTATACAAAAAAATTAAGAGGCTAAGTTAGTGTAGCCATATGCATTCTTAATAATGATATTCTGTCATTTACACTGTTGGTTGAATATAGAGGCTGATTCTTTCCTTTTAGTTTCTGTTAGAGCACACAGATTTCCACGATAAGTTAAAGGGAATATTTTACATTTAACTGCAAGAATATATTTTTTTTAATGATTCTTTTACCATCAGGTAATTATAACATGTCTTCCCTAGCAATAATGGGCACCATAGCAAACAAAACTGCAGCACAGACTTAACCAAATCTGAATAGCAAGGTCATTGGAAAGTTAAATGCTTTTTTGTTTCATATTGACAATATGTTCCATAAAAAGAATTATGTTCAAATGTTAGACAATGTGCCAAATCATTTGCTTATAATTTTAATTTCATTAGAGGCATCTTATTACTTATCAATTACTTACGAACTGTAACCATTCTAAAGTGTGCATTGCTGAGGTCTCCAGTGTTTTTCAGAGTAAATCCCTGTAGTGTCTGCAGTTCAGTATCTGTTGTTTATTTTAAATTTTTATCTGTTAATTCCATACACACATTTAATATATGCAAAGGTCATCTTCAATCACAACCGTTTCATTATTAAGGCCCCAACATTTCAATAAATGACAGAATTTTCGTTCTGTGTGCCTTCAACTTGCCTCATATCTTCATTTTCCACAAATAAAAAATGAAACCAGTGCAGCTCAAACAACTGGAGTCTTTGTTTGAAATAAAGAAATAAAAGAGAAAGTAACTTCACCGAAGGTCCCCTCCTAGCCTTTTGAGTTGGGTGAAGGGTCACTTAAAGGAAAATCTCTATTAGGTTGGTATGAACTGCCTTTGAGGGGAAGGTGTTGCTGGACTCTATGGGATGGCCCAAAAGACTCCAGGACTGTATTTTTCTGTCCTTCTGGCTGAAGTTGTCTTTTACTTTGATCTAGAGCCCTGAAGATATATGTCAGAAAGAAAGAAAGAAAATAGAAGTTTTTACACATGACTCAGGAAGGCTGGGCCTATCTGGGCAACGTAACCTAGAAACAAGTGTATTTCATTTCTTCTCTTTCTGTTACTCCAAAGGCATTGTAGTTTATGAGAAAGAGTCTTATAAACCACAATATTCCTGTCTACGAATCCCTGCTTTTTAACTAGGCATGTAAAATTGCTCTCACAGGCTCAGTGGTAAATGCTCATAAATATGTTCGGTCAGTAGAGGCTTCATTTGATGTCACAATGTTCACAGACAGAGTTTTTGACAGACAGGTAACCCACCATCTGAATGAAAAGTTGTTTTCAGCAAGGGTGGAATCCACCAGCCTACTGACCTCCTGGAAGGCTCGTTGAAAAGTTGCAACATGCCTGAAGTTTTTGGTTTGGCTTGCTTTGTTTTTAGTTTTTTTTTGTGTTTGCTTTCCTTGAGAAACAACGTTTTTCTCTTGGTAATGCCAAATCAAATTGATTACAAAGTTTTCACTGAAAGAAACCATCAGACGATTAGGTTCTCAATACTGTGAGTTAGGGTCTAGGAGTGACATCGTATTACACAGACCAGAAGGTGAAACATGCTGTATACTTTCCTTTCTCCCCATAATGTAATAGGAAGAATGTGTACAGAGGAAATGTGGGACATTTTTCCTGCATTAGCTGCAGTTAAATTCTATGATACTGGGAGAGACCTGCTCTGGATTCTTTTACTTTGGAGTTATTTAATCTCCTGCAAACTACATGTGTATTTCTTGATTATGTGAAAAAAACCCGCATGCATGATAAGTGGCAATTACTCCTGTTCAAATTCCCTTCCTATCTGATTCAAAGCAAGCAGTACAATGAGTCCTAGATCCTCTGGACATCACCAGGTTTTAGCACAAATACCTTACAAATTTTGCAAATAGCTGACAGAAGGTTGGAGTATTTCTTCTTCAACAGTGACAGTAAGAATCAGTTAATAATTCAAAATTAGTCTTATGCATAGAATCATAGAATCATAGAACATTTTCGGTAGGAAGAGACCTTCAAGATCATTGAGTCAAACCTTTGTCCTACCTCTATCAACAGCACTACACCATTTTACTTTTCTCCTTTTTTTTTTTTTTTATTTGATATAAGAAAAACAATCCATCATATGCTCTTAATACCTAGAATTTACCTGACACAAACCCTGAAGCATATAAAAATTGCTGAAATTTTACAGATTGGAGTAAATTCCCAAACATTTCGAAAAAAGGTTGCACTACTTTTTTAATGTCTTCCTAGTCTTAACTTAGTGGGCAGATTCTGCTGTTTTGAATAAATAAAGAGCAATAAAGAGCAGATGATGTACTTGCACTATCCATTGCTTCCTTGTTTTTCACTTATATGTTGGTAAGATTTGTTCATCTATCTGCAAATCTGACAAAATGATACTGCCTGAGTGTTTTGGAAGGAAGAGTTGCTTCTTTTCACTTTGCAATTCAAGGAACTTTTGTGACAGAGTTATACATTAGTAACCAAGTTGTAACCTTTGGAATTTATGTGTGCCATGGTAATGATGTCTTCCAATGTTCCAAAGTGTCTACTCCCTTTGTAGCATGTCTGAAGTGGATTACTAGAGGACGTGTCTGAGCAGGGATACATGATGCAGACAAAGCTAATGGAAAAAGCATGAACAGCCCTACAGCCCTCTTAGAGGGCTTTTTTTTTTTTTTTTTTTTTTTTTTTTTTTTTTTTTTCCTTCCTCCTACTGAAAGCTGCAAATCCAGATAGAAAAAAAAAAGATAATTTTTGGAAGGTGTTATTTTTGCAGAAAGTTTCTTCCCATCAAATAGTCTTTCTGGTAGCATCAAAACCAAAACCTACACTTACATGGTAGTGGTCTAAGGACACAAATAAAAACAGCTGATATGTAGGATCAACAGGTATATGGAACAGACTAGACAAATTCTTTGTCACGCAAAGCTTTTTATGGCTTCCCATTCAGCCTGAATTTTTCTGGTGTTCTGAAATAATTCTCAATTCCTTGACCCATTTATGAGAATACAGCATAGATACCACTTCAAAAGATTTTGCCTTCATTATTTCCTTCAGGTGGAGGATCACTTTCATCTCAAACACTAAAGCCTCATATGACACAATTCTGTTGTCTCCCAGTAGAATAATACGTATACATTTGCCTTTATTCAAATCTGTAACTATAAAGCAGTAACAAATGTACAGATGAATATTATACTCAATTTTATTGAGAATTCTCATTAAGTAAAATTTTAGCTTGACTTCCAAAGGAAATGAAGTGTACATGAAAGCATGGTGTAGATGTCTCTCCGTCTACCCTACTAATATTTGAACCTATTCGATAGCTTCAACCATCTTAGCATTTTAATGAGGACAGATGTACAGGTAAAGAAAAGATATCCTATTAACATGAAAAGGTGGCTTATGTGTTTAACCCTTATCAATTCACCAGAAAATCTACATGAAGGAGAACTGTGTCCCCCAAATGCAAGAAAGTTTCAGCTGGAGCTTAAATACACTTAGAAGCCAGAGAAAGAAATCCATAGGAAAATGTTGTTCATTTTTAAGATACTCACAGAGGCTACTTGTTAATAGCAGTCATTAATTTGAATCAGGGTTACTGTGTACTGTTTCTGTCTTAATACATTTTCTGTGTAAAGAAGATATTCAGGATTAACAGCATTGTGTTTCCACTTCTTATGTTAGGCAGTATAAAGTGAACTAATATTCTGACAATAATCAGTAAGACCTTACAGAAAACTACTAATGTACATCTGAGAAAGAAAATTCAAAAAATTTATGACTGTTATGTATTTCCCATGTTTATTTCTCTTTGCAATTTTTAAAGGGTAAATATATCCCTTGACTCAGACTGAAAAAAAAGTTGGAAATAGGGAGAATACTGCAAGATGCTACCTGTATTAGCAGTGGTGGGACAAAGAATGGAAAAGGCTTAATAAGGGACAACTAGGCTCCCTGATTTGCAAATGGAGAAATGCAGCAGAGAAGTGGGTCATCATGTACTGTTGTTAGGAAAGTAACAGAGCATGATAATCTAAAATTAGCTGCCACCAGGGCTGGAGTATGTATGTCTCACATTATCACTCTGACCTATTTCAGCTAGTATATTGTGAGACACACCCTTAGGAGTGTTTTATAGTTAATTTAGTGAAAGAAGTGAGTTTTGGTTAGGAACATCCATGGGAATAAGGGATAAAAAGGTCATATTCACAGGGCGTCAGCAAAAAACTGCCCGACAAAACTTTTCCTGTCATGCTTGTTTATTTGTTTGGGTAACACACCAGGACTTGTGAACACCAGCGCTCCAGATGATAAGTCATTATTTCCTCACAGCTATCATAGCTGTAAGACACTCATCAAGGAGTGTCAGTTAAGTGTCACATTTCCACACCCTCAGAGAAAAGCGACATATATTTCACATTGTGAATAGTGTAAAATAATATTCAAAGCCAGGACATATCAAAACCCACTAGAAGAGGTTATAATCTTATATATACACATATATCATGCAAATATGACCTAGGAGTTCAAATCAAGCTTTTATCAGCTCTCCTCTATGTGATATATTTGCAAGAAAAGATGTGTGAATGTTGAACTCTCCTTCTTAGTTATACTTGCAGAGTGAATTAGAAAAAAAGTCTTGTCAAAGGGAAGAGGGACTCTAAGTGGTTTCTCTTGCTCCTGCAGAGTCCTTCATTTTCTTTCATGCACAGCACATATGAAATAAAAAAAAAAAAAAAAGGACGCATTCAGCAGTTTGTGTCTTTGTTACAGACACGATGCTACATTTTTCTTTTGGTGCACTCCTTCTCCAAGCAGAGTGGAAGTGCTGAGGGGTCCAGTTCAAAGGCAGTGGTACAGGTAGCTCTCTGCACCAGCTCAGCAACTCACATGCAGGTTAGAAGTTCAGCTCTGCACAGTCCAATGCAGGCCTGGGGCACAAACCTGCTCTTTTGGGGGGGTTGTGTGCACAACACTTGCTGTTTTCACATTACTTACAGTTAGCTTCCGTAGTTCCATAATTTAGAATAAATTTGGAGAGTGAAATTTATTTGCAAACATTTACACTAACACCTTCTTGTAGGTTATTTTATTTATTTTTGTTTCTTTTTTTTACATACAAGCTCAGTTATTTGTATAGCTTGTAACATGAGAAAAAAACCCCAACAAACTAAAGCAGCTCTGCTGCCTTTTGAAAAAGTTACAAGAAATATAGGCACATGACAGAAAAGATTTTGTTAGTAGTATTTATTATCCTTTTAAACTGATACACCTGTACATCTCTGCTTCTTTTTTTTTTTTTTTTTTTGTTAATTCCAAGTGTATGCAAAGACGTTCTTTTAAGAATAATCACTACGTGAAGTAGATAAAATAGCACAATTAGTTGAATGGCGTATTTTCGACTAATTCTTTTTTGATGTAAATCTAGACACGAATTTATGCTGGTGTCTGTCCTAGGGCAGGATGATGTAAATCAAATACACTTTAAAAACTTTTTTCTAGTTGCATCAACAATTGCTGAAAGATGGTACATCTGAAACTAGAGAGTGGAAATTTCCATTTGTCATTACTCAGAGGGAAACACCAGGAAGAAGGAGGAGAGCTAAGCAATGTGGGAAATAATAAACTAAAAAGGCTGAAATTATCAATATTAGAATCAGGAGAACATCAGAGACAACTTCAAGTTGACAGGTCTGTAATATGTGGAGAGTTTGTAAAACTGTGGATCATGCATTGATCAGTTCTACAGATGTGCCAGTAAAGGAGCATATAGTGATAAAAAGGACGTATAGAAGTAGCCAGCAAGCATGGAAGCGTATATAAATGATAGAAAAAGTAATGATGGAAACAACTAACATAAGCTACATGGTAAAACATCTGGGAGAATAACGAAGTAAACCAATAGTGTCACTGTGAGACACATGGCCAACACAGATAAAGATAATAGAAAGGCTTAAAAAGGAAAAGAAAAAAGCCTCTTCTCATAGTTGAATAGAAAGTTGAAAATGAAGGCCTGCAGACAAGATGTGACTTCATTTCATACAACCTGTTGCCTTTGGAAACTGATATGGTGGAAGTCTATTGCCGGTGAATGGCAGGGGCATTGGGAATGATTACTCACTACTTACTCCTAACACATGAAGGGCATGAGGCTCTGCCAATGCAAGTAGAAGGCAGAAGTTTTAGGGAGATCAAAGTCAAATACTGTTTTCAAACAAGTAATTATCACACTGTGGACCTCCTTACCTCAGCAAGAAAGTCAAAGGTCCAAAGGGCTTAAAAATGTAATAGATAATTTTTTGGAGCATTGACCTGAAGTTTGACTAGCAGCACTGACTCACTGATCTCTGGAAGCTTTTACCAGATGGAGAAGCATTCTCTACTTGCCCTGTTTCTTACAGATTTTTGCTCTAAACTTCTGCTATTGGCCACTGTGGGATACTGTACTAGACTGATCTTTGACTTGACCCCTTATGGAAGTTGTAATCAAGGAAACATTTCAGACAAGAAAAAAGTCATCAGTAAATTGATTTCATCATCACTCTAGTTTTTGCCAGGATACAGATAACCCCTTAAAGTGTAATTTTAAACAGATGAAAAAGAGTTTCTTGTTTATTTTTTAAAAAGAAATTAGGAATTTGTTATCAACCCATCAGTATTTCAGCAATAACAGAAAGGCTGATGCTTCATATTTAAGCTATTTGCCTAATTACTAGAAAGAAGAACCTTTTTTTTTTTTTTGCTACAGAGAAAAACCAAGCTTGGTAAGCTGAAGTGTAGGAGCCAGACAGGAAGCTCCTTGTTTATTCCTCCCTTTAGGTGGGTATCAGCAAGGCACAGCAACTTGGGCATTCTTTAACAACACAATAAAAGGATAATGAGACTTGTTCATGTCAAAAGTGGTATTTGAGTGTGTAAAAAGGCTTCAGACTCAACGATAAACTAAGTCACTGGAAAGTTTCGACATTTTTCTCTATGAGGTGAAAATACATTCACAAGTAAAAATACAGTATTTCTGAATAAATTACACTAACAAAAAAGCAAGAAATACAGTCTTCTGAAATGAAAAATAATGCTTATGACCCAGGTTTAATTTTAACCAAATATTTGAACTCAATCTCTGAGCAAATCAACAATTCTATAAGGAAATTCAATTTTATTTCTATTCAGACAGCAAAATGAATAATGGAACAGAATAAAATCATTCTTTTCAAGACAAATGGCCTTCTAGATTTGAATAATAAGAAATTCCAATGTGTGTTTGGCCTATATACTTTTGACCTGTTTACGTGTCTTGCTAAGTAAGTGTTTGCATTACTGCATAAATGTTTGCTAAATAAGCCAATTTTGATCATTCACATCATTAAGATACTTGTTTAATGAAATCTGAGTCAAGAAAGCAAGTAATTTAGTTTTAAATTGGATTTTATTCAGCAGTAAGGAGTCAAGGAACAAATCAAACTTCAAACACGTCAAGGAACAAATCAAACTTCAAACACTTGAGCCATTGAAAATAGCTACCATAACTGGCACCAAAATTTATGGATTAACTGGAGACTATATAATTATTATAGTTGAATGGTGTTGTAGTCCTTATGGACACTAAGAGTGAATACCTTTTATGAGCACACATTTCTGTATTCAGGCTATGTCTGTATGTTTATCTGCTGACCTCAAGGCCTTCTTAGAAGTAAGGTGTTGCATCTCATGAGGCTATCATGGGAGCACAACTTAAGATAGAATAACTACTTGCCATCACATTCAGTCATGTAATGTGAAAGATATTAGTTTTATTACACTGCACTGTGTGTGTAATTCAATAGCAAGTTTATATAGCCTTGACTGGATCTTCTCTTGGGCTTTTATTTTATTCCTAATTAAAGACTCTTTGCCTACCAATAAAGGTAAATAATATGATAGACAACTGAAATAATTTTCAGAGTCCAACATTTTCCAGCGTTTCTAATCAAAGCTGTCTTACACAAAGAAATTCCTGCTGTGCCTCAACCGTTGAACACTAGTAAATATTTATCTATACAGGTCTCAGATAAATAATTTTTTGACAAGTACTCTCTAGAGTGGTCTCAAATAGATGTTTTTTTTGACAAGTACCCCTGACGTCCATTGAAGATAAAAAACCCTACTAGGTCTACTAGGATGATGTAATATTACATTTCTTATTTTCCCAGTAATTTCATACACATACGAGTGTGTGTGTGCACACATTTGTGTGTACGTATTTGCCCCCGACATACATATATGTATGCATATATATATATTTATGTATGTGGGCATATATGTATACCTGTATATATGTGCTATTGAAAGCAGTTGTTCAGTGTCAGTTCACCTCCTAAATATGAAAACAAAACCGTCCTTTGTAGTCATCTGGTTATTCACTGCAGACTGTCAGGCTGATTGAAAAGGTATAGAGAGCAACCATTCTATAACCCTTGGAGGTAGTTCATGTAAATCTTAGCTGAGGCATATTGGGAGAAATTTTACACTATGCACTGCTATTTTCCATTTTGTGATTGTTCTGTGAATAGTCTCCAAACTCCAGGACCATCAGACCAAAGTATTTCATGAACTAAATCCAAATTAGTAGCAGGGAATGGCAGCTTTATTGCTGAGGGTGAAATTACTTCTTATTCCAACACCGTAATTTGAAACAAGCCTCACTTGCTTCTCATGACCATGACTTGTAGGCACTTCACAGACGCATATTTTTTATAATTTTTGTAATTTTGGGATATGGTATTGCTGTGGTTTAACCCTGGTTGGCAGATAAGGATTGCACAGCTGCTCGCTCACCTCCCCCTAGGTGTGATGGGGGAGAGAATCAGAACAGTAAAAGTGAGAAAACAACTGGTGGGTTGAGGTAAAGAAAATTTAATAAGTAAAGCAAAACCCACACACACAAGTAAAGCAAAGCAAGGAATTAATTTACCACTTCCCATCAGATGTTCAGCCAACTCCAGGACAGTGGGGCTCCATCACACATAATGGCTACTTGGGAAGACAAACTCCATCACTCCAAGTGTCCCCTCTTCCTCCTTCCCTCATTCCTTTGGTCAGGTGAAGTGAGCTGTTCCAGCTGTGTCCCCTCCAAACTACTCACTGGTGGGGTTGGGTGAAAAGGAGAAAAGGCCTTGACTCTGTGTAAGGACTGCTCAGCAATAGCTAAAAGATCCCTGTGTTATCCACAGTTTTGGTCACAAATTCAAAACACAGTCCCATACCAGCTACTATGAAGAAAACTCACTTTATCCCAACCAAACCCAGTACAGGCGTTTCCACATATTTTTGTAAAATAAATTCTAAAATACTTCCCAAAGAATCTGAAACTTCTGCAGATTCTTCCCAGTGAACAGACAGATTAGAAGCTTAACAAACTATCCCTAAGTTTCATTTCTGTTAATATGTCCTCACCATTACAAGAAGTTTATATGAAACTGCATAACTCAGAGTTTCTAAAAAGACTCGACTCTATGCTTTCAGACTATGTGCTCATTACTGAGTGCCCCATTTATCATTTTATAGGATCTTCTATTGCTGAGCTGTTCAGACAAGGAAAATTTGCTGCAGTGATGTTTCCATAATAATTTTCATTCTTTTATCCTGTTTTTCCATCTTCTTCTGTTCGTGAGATTTTAGTATTATAGGAGATAGCACCAAATCCATAAAGAATTTTTCTTTAATTTCCCAGTGTGCATGTGAATACCTTTTTTTTCGACATTTTATGTGCAAGTTAAATTTGCAATTGACTGCTGATGCATTGCATTATTAAAAACCAGATTAAATATTTCTTTTATGAATACTGCATTGGAAAGGGTTTTGTCATATTTATAGATAACTTGACACAAATTCTTAAAAAGATATTCTAAAAAATTAAAGCTGGTGTCCCTGTTACGTACAATTGTTTATTTTTAACTTCAGAAATGTCTTTTTCTGTGTCTCAGCTGTTAAGTATGGTAGATAATTTGTTAGGGAATAAGTATCAAGGCAGCCCTCGATGCCTCTAGGGAAAGACCATTAGGATCAAAGGAAAACTGACTCTATGGAATAAATATAAGTGATCTAGTGTAATGTTTGGCTAACTTTCAAGCATAAACACAATTGTACAGTTTTATGCTCTATTGGCCAACACAAAAAATCCAAAAAACACAGGTGCCAGAAAGACACAGCTGTATGTTTGTCTCTGCTAATCCACCTGATTAAGATCCACTGCTACATACTGGGAAAAATTCTACTCCCATGTTAACTAAGATGTATCTGTAAATTCAACTGAGAATAGAATTTGGCTTGATTCACTGTTTCTTTTTGATAAAATTATTCCCTAATTGTTTGCTCTTGTTCTGCAATGAAACCTCCTCACAGCAGTCAGTTGTTTTTTTGGTTTGGTTTTTTTTTTTTGCTTTCAACTTTTTGGTGAAACAAAACAGTCAGCTGTTACTTTTTTTTTTACACATAAGTAAACAAGGTTAGAGAAAAAGAAAAGCTATTATCATTTTAATAATGAATAGTGGCAGAACAATGGGTGATCATTTCGAAGTCTGCTGTCACACTATCAAAAAATGAGAGAATAATGAGAGTAAAAAATGAGGGGCATAATAGTAGTCTTCAAATTTGCAGTGGTAACCACAAAGGGGAAGATAATAAGATGTTTCCCACACTCAATTTGGTGAAAAAAAGTAAATAATTTATTTAATTTGCAAGATTAACAATATGACAAAGTGTTTTAAGTGTACAAAATACCAGAGAACTTTTTCTAGGAGTGTTATGGATGGTTCATCACTGAAATTTTCAAAAAATATTAGACAAGCATCTGTTCTGAATTACATAATAAAAGTGGTCCTGGTTTTGCTACAGGAAGATAGACGAGATATTTTGGCGTCCTGATCCAGTCTCATTTTTCATAATTCAGTGAAAAGCAAATGATTTTTACAGGGGGAGATTCAGCTTTTAATAGTGCCACAACTTTATTGTTTTAAATGCTTTACTGTTTTACTTCATTTTATGTATGACAGTCCTTCACTGTAGAAGGTTTTTTTAAAAGAAATAATACTGGTGAAAGGAGGTATGGACTGACATCCTTTGGAAAAGTATTGAAAACCTATAGAGCAACGAATGAAATAATTTTAATAATGACTCACTGCTGTAACCAAAGCAGAGATCTGTGACATTTATAAGTACCCTAAACAGGATATAATTAATAGTCTCTTGCCTTAAACCCAGATATAATGGATACTATAATAGTGCAAACAACAGTATAGACATTATTTATGATGCCATAATGAGACACAATATGTAAGTATTTTACCTAAACATGTAAGCAATGTGACCACCAAAAGCGAGAACAAAAATGTGTGTAGTGGCAGGTAGGAGGTATCCAAGTAACAAAAATTGCTGGACAAAGAGCAATATGAGCTCTAGAGACTGTGGGGACATCCTGCTCAGACTGGCAAGACAAAAAAGAAAGATAAGCAGTATGGGGAGCAGAGAAGACCTCTTTGGGGGAAGGGCACAGTAGCATAAAACATCAAGCATGAAGAATGATGAAGAATTTGTTTCAGTTCACATTTCCTTTGTTAAAGCACTCTCAAACCTGATCACCTTGATGCCGGTGACTAAGACCACCAAGGCTTGTATACATCAGTGCTACTGACACCTGCATTAGTTAGCAGTGTTAAGAACTAGCAGTTTTGTACATGTAGTGAAGATGCTTAGCATTGACCACTATCATGATGCGTGAATAAATAAATTTAGCAAAGTTTAGCTCTCAAGTTTAAAACTGATCTGATTTATGGGTCTTCTAAACACTCCTTTCACAGAGATCTCTAATTCTCCAATTATCTGGGACTCAGTTGCAACACTACTTAGGCTGTGTATTATCTGTCTCCAGGTCTTCAGTTCTCCATGCTGTAACTTGAATTTTAGTTGTGAAATTTTTGTTAAATGCCATGAGAAACCTCCAGTACTTTCTTTACAGAACCCTTTATTTTAAGTCTGTCTTAAGTTAATTTAGACTTCGATTTAGAGAAACTGAAATGGAAATTGCTCTTATAATGCTGATGTTTTCATATGGTAAGATTCTGGTCATGCAAAATACTTGGGAAAGTTAATAATGCTCACAGTCCTACAGAAGGCATAAACCTTTGAAGGACCAGGTCTGTATTTAGATAGGGTTCTGATCCTTCATTCATTTCTTATGCAGAATTATCAATGATACCAAGAGAAGTCTTTGTGCAGCAGAATAGCAGAACTAGGCATTTAGCTAAAACAGTGAATCAGGAATCCTTGAGATCGAGAAGCTAAGCTTACAATTTTTTTTTTTGCTTTTGTTTGCTTAGAATAACCTTTAAATATAATAACTTCTTTATTTGTGTGTATTTTTATGATGTTAAATATGAAATACCTATTTAATTACAGCCGTATGTATGGGAAAATTGCCTGCAGTTACAAACATTAAACATGAACATTGTGATTTATAGAAAAATTGGCAGGTTTAGTAAATTTTGAATCTGTAGAAAAATAATTATTTGCTTGAATACATTGTCACACACAGAATAAAGTAAGGTGATTAATATTTCAAAAAGAAAAAATTAAACCAGGACAAAATCCAGGAATGTCATGCTATTCATAGACTCCTGAATCAATTTCATTTCCATTCAAAACAACCAGAAAGATATACTTTGATGATAACGTGGTCCAGGATGTATTTTATGGAAACGTTTGCAACAAACAGGAGACATTAGCATCTCTTTATTTCAAAATATGTCGAGAATCTCTGAATCTAGTGTGATTTTCACATTTCTTTGTGAAAGGCTTGTAATCTAAGTCCTGAGAACTTCTAAAATCCCATCCTTCATATACTAAAAAAGAAAAGAAAAAAAAAAAAAAAAGGAGCTTAAGGAGCTTTAAATCCCTGATAAATGTATTAGAACAGAAATTCAGAGCATAATTGGTGCTAAATTTAATTACATGGAGTATGCAGGGTGAAGAAGATCAGTGCAAGCAAAGAATGAGCATAGCGGGTTAAGCTAAGGTCACTGGTGAAACTGCAACTGCACAGTGAAGAGAAAACGGCCTGAAAATGTGTCTGCAGAATATAAATGGTGGAAT
Source organism: Leptosomus discolor (assembly GCF_034619465.1). Classification (NCBI taxonomy): domain Eukaryota; kingdom Metazoa; phylum Chordata; class Aves; order Leptosomiformes; family Leptosomidae; genus Leptosomus; species Leptosomus discolor. The sequence continues at coordinate 187,682,874 of NC_141391.1, forward strand.
GATTGTCTCAGTCTCCACAAAAACTTCAAAGACATGAGATGTGAAATGGCAAAGGTATTTACTGGAGCTGAGACATCAATATGATATCAGCATCTTCTAGTTGAACTTATCAAAGGTGATCACAGGCCTGGCTGATCCTAGTGGTTACATTTTCAACCAGAATCTGAAGAGAACAAACATCATTTCCTGGCAGTACAATTGGATGAAGGGATATCTAACAAATCAGGAGTCCCAAACTTAATAACCACAAGCACTTTAGGTTTCCATTGTTAAAACAGATAAACTGTAGAACAATGTTTAATTATCAGCTATGTTAATAAACTACATAACAATGTTGTATTCATTTTGCAGATCTCCCATCTAAATCATGTTACTTGGATTTCTTGGATTACAAGAGGGTTTTACATACTCTGGCAGTTTTCAGAAAATTGGGGAATGGAGAGTATTAGAATAGATGAATATCACATAATAGACTTTTAATGAAGCATAGCAGTGGAAAAATACAGCAAAAGAGCCAGTATTGAAGATAAATGTACTAAACTGCAAAGAAAACTCCTCAAATATCTGGCAAGGGCTGAGACAATGCCAAATCTGCAAAGGAAAGACAATAACATTAAAGTTAGACTTTGATTTAGGGCTCAAATAACAGCCTGAACGGATGAGTCTTAATGGTGTCTATGAAGTAACTGCAGATGCTTTTAGCCATTGCAAAGAGAGTAAGAACCACAGTAGCTTACAGAGCTGAATGCATTTTGCTCCATTTCTGCAAAGGGCTCCATTTAAATGCAAGGGCAATTGCTGCGGCCTAATTGACACAGGGTGAAACACTGACAAAGCAATGCATTGCATTACCTTCACCATTATAAATACATTCTCCAGGTATTATGCTTAAAAAGTTCCTGGTTGCCTTTGCAACTAATTGATGTTATTTTCTGTTTCCATATTGTGGTACCTCTCCCATGCTGCATATGTGGAACTTCAGGTAATATTTTGGTATTGGTGGAAAAGTCCACCCAGAACTTGTAACAAGAAGTTATTGAAGGGAGCCCTTTTCTGCCTTGATAAAATGTTCAAATGAACACGCTGTTTATAAAATGCCATAATTAAATATTACTAGAAAATAGAATGGAGTAACTACTTTGAAAAAAAACAAGGTACTGTTGGTACAAAACCAAAGGACAACATGGGAATTAAAGCTAGAACTGGAGGTCAACAGGTTTCATCCCTTGTTTTTGTTATGGCAGAGCCCTGCATATGAACTTTGATGCCCTTTCTCCCACAATTTCCCATATGTAAGTCACTCGTGTCCTGAAGATCTGTGAGGTTAATCCCTCCACACTTCCAAATTTTCAACGAGTTCATTAGCTAGGGTGAGCACCATGCAGCCATACCTAAAATACTGTCTAAAATCATCTTGTTACTTTGGAACTGAAAATGGATAGCATGAAGTAATGCTGCAAAGCAAGATTTATGGTAAGACCAATCGTTAAGAGATTTCTGGCACAGCTTGCCCATGTAACATAAGCAAATCCCATTTCACTGGTATCACTGAAGTAACATACACATATACAAACACTAGAATGGAGTCCAGCTTTTCATTTAAGCCAAGGATTTTTCTGTGTTACTAGAAATACTGTAGAACAACTAAGGCTAATCATTCAGAGCAATACAAGAGTAGGCCTGCAGCTGAAAGTAAGAAGATTAGATTTTTCTCGCACACACAGATGCACATACACACTCTCACTGTAGTCTGTGACAAAATTCCCCTGGGGTTAGAAAATGGGTCAAGCTAGGTGGTGTTAAAGCTTATCTACATAATGCTTCTGTTCTTGGGTCTTAGGTTTTCTGACAGGAATCAAAATCAGGAAAATTTTTCCTGCTGCTCAGGTGGAGCCAGTGTTCAAACTGCCTGTGAAGATCCAGTACCTCCTGCTGACCTGTTCACTAGGTGAACAAAGACAGCGGCCAGCTATGCCTGTTTCATTACTTAAAATTAGACAGAAGGGAGTCTTGCTTTCCCTCTTGGCAACAAGTATTCGTAAAAGTTGCTTCTTTACATCGCCTCATACTTTATTTCCTCTGAAGCTGAGGATTGTTATTACAATTATAAACTAGATTTTTAAATTAGTGCACAGCAGTTTTGGCATGCAGATGTTACAAAATATCTTAAATGTCAATAGTCATATGAAATTTAGGAGATGTCTTTCACCTTCCTAGTGTTTTCTGGGACAATTTTCAAGGTTTCTTTTCAAAAGTGCTTCAATGAAAATACTGAAAATACTTTCTTAAAGATTTTTTCTCTGCTTTTGAAAAGAGAAAGTGTGAAAGAAACGACATGATACCTCTTTCATTGTCACAGAGCCTGCACACTTTGCAGGATCAATGGTTCAACACAGCATCACAAAGCCATTAATATGTGGCTGCCAAAATGGGCTTTGAAGCACAACTGCCAACTCAGAAAGGCAGAAAAAGCCCACATACGGTGTTATGAAAGCCACATCTGTGTAAAAAATCTCTTCATGTAGGCTAACCAATTGACAGCCTCCCCAGGTCTAAAGATGTTTTCATCTTTGTAGTCTTTTGTATTTGTATTGATGAGACAAACCTGTTTATAATGTAAACATGAATCCATGAGTGCATCTATACTTCATCTCATGCATTCTGAATAGACCATTCAAGTCAATAGGTGCTCATAGTGTGTCAAAATAAACTTATTCTGTAAATCATTACAGTAGAGGTGCATGCAGTAATCAGGCTTTGAGTTGTAATTCTTTCCCTATTAGCAATACTGATGTTGAAATATATTTTGCCAAAATCCAGCTTTATTGATTTCAATGTATATTGGCTAGAAGAAAAGACTCAACTCACCTCTTAAAAATAATAAATAAAAAGCCATCCAGACTTTGGAGAACTAAAAGGTTATCTAAATGATATTTCTCAGGTTTCTTAATGACTGCTAATGAAACATTACACATTTGACACTTCTACAGCATGATCTGGGAAGATTAAAGAAAACAAGAAACAATAAGATCCTGAATTTTCCTTTTTTTTTCCCTATTACTGATTTGTGGTGTCCCATGCTCATTTTAAAAGTGATCTGTGCAATCCTTATCTGTCACGGAAACAAATTCATTCACTGGGTGGCTGAACAACATGAGGCGAAATAAATTTCTCAGAAGCCTCTCCCCGGAAGGCTGCTATCCATTACTCTTACAAGTTTGCAATGGAAATGGCTTTACTGCTACACAGAGAGTATGATAAAATTTAAAGCCCTGTGAGATACATTAGAACAATAAATATAATTCAAATAATATATTAGTGACAAAATATTACTGGATGTGGTATGTTTATTTACTCTGACAATTTTTTGAGTTTATCAAAGTAAATGTAGAACTCCTTAAATCTGAAAGTTATCCCAAGGAGTAATAAAAGTGAAAAATGATGCACAAATTGATGTATTCACATAGCACAGGGATTAACACTTTCTCATTTTACCTATATATAGTACCTAGGTTTGAAGACTCTCTGGCAGATGTGATCATCATAAATCAAAAGATTCCTCATAGTCAGCTACTTGATTTCATCTTAACTCTTCCAGATGTTCATTGTCTATACTTTAAAAGCACATTATGGATCATTATCCTCTTCTCAACCAGGAGTATCAAAGCCTGTATATATAGTGCAATTATGATTAAAGCCTGATTACACAAGTCACTGAGTAGCCTCAGCATGCAGCCTGATTTACAACAAAGCACTTAATTATGTCTTTGAAGATGTGTGTTAAAATATTATTGCTTGAAGTGGGACTCAAGTCCAAGCTTAAATACAGGCATTGGCTTTAAACTTGTAATGAGCTATGGGTTGATGGCAGTCAAATTTGATGGCAGGAAATCTGAAGTTGTTCTTCTCCCAGATAATTCCAACTATACTATACTATACTATACTATAAATATAATACAATATAAAAGAATTTGCCACTGATGCATTATATTCAAACAGATTGATTGAATACCAAATGTATAATACAATAAATGGTCCAGTGAAGCAGCAACTTACTCCTTTAAAGTTTTGCCAGATTCATTATATTTCAATTCACTGCTGATTTTTAAATATAAATGAAAGGTGTCACTTGTTTGAATAAGTAAAAATAATAATATTTCATCCATAAAAATATCTCTAGTCTTTCCAATTTTCAGCAAAAAAGACGGGAGAAGATATTCAGATAAAGATTTAACCTTAAATATAATTTCTCCATAAGAAAGGGGTTCTTGTGAGACAACTTCTCTGGATATCAGTCTGAACAGCGGACTGGGATCCGTTACACAGCCTGGGGCTCTACAGAGTTTTGCATTATTTTGTTCCCACTTGGCAAGGTCTTTCACTGCAAGATCCACCTCTCTTTTGCAAGGAAGCCAGTTATTAGTTATAACATGTTGTTAACAAGTTCCACGCAGTCTACTTTTATGCTCTAGGGTGTGCTCCTGGGGTTCAGCCCAGCTGGTGAGTACTTTGTATATGCACACTGCCATCTAGACACTGTGTCATGAGATCGATGATGCAAACTTCTGACTGCCATGGACACTTCCTCATTACACTCCAGACAAGCCTGTAGGTTATCTGATCCTCTAGTTTAAACTCTCTAGTGGATGTGTTCTGAGTAAAAAAAAAAAAAAAAGGTTAGAAAAGAATTTTCTTACAGCCGTCACTTTATGGTTTTATGTTCGCAGAAATTATGATTTCAGTACCAAATATCAGACTTTCCGTGGTGCATTCCACGTTCGAGAACTCTCAACATGTCTGGCTGGAGAGCTAATCCTGCTGCGTTGGGCTTTTGTCTGGCGGGGTTTTGGTAGCAGGGGAGGGGGCTACAGAGGTGGCTCCTGTGAGAGGCTTCTAGAAGCTTCCCGGGCTCCAATTTCAGACCCGCCTCTGGCCAAGGCCAGACCAATGGCGACTCTGCAAATAACCCTGTTTAAGAGGGGAAAAACTTTTGGGCAAAGTTCTTTGTGAGTCTTTTGTTTGTGGGGGGAGGAGAGCAGGGGGATGTGGGAGAAACAAGCCAAGGTCGGTGAGGCAGGAGAGGGGGAGCTGTGCCGGGGCAAAGGTTGCCCCGCGGCCCGCGGTGGGGTGGCGGCTGAGCCCCTGCAGCCCCTGGAGCCCCTGGAGCCCAGCGGTGGCCCAGAGGTCGCCCTGCAGCCCGCGGAGGGCCCCGGGCCGGAGGAGCAGGGACCGGGCCCGGAGCAGAGCGCGACTGCGGCCGCGCTGGAGCCGCCCGTCGGCGGGAGGGCGGCAGCCCCGGGAGGGACCCGGCTGGGGGGTTCTGGGGAGCTGCGGCCCCGCGGGAAGGACTCGCGTTGGGGCGGCGGGAGGAGGAATGTCTGCCGGGAGAGGGACCCCGCGGTGGGGCAGGGGAGGGCTGCGAGGGCCCCTCTCCCTGAGGGGGAAGGAGCAGCGGGGACACCTTGTGCCGGAGGGGCTGTGACCCCCATTCCCTGCCCCCTGCGCTGCTGAGGGGGGAGAGGTAGCGGAGATGAGCCTGGGAAGACCGGAGGGGCGGGGGGAAGAAGTTTTTAAGGCCTGGTTGTATCTCTCGTTATCCTTGGTGGTGGTGGTTGTTTGAATTAAATTGCTGTTGTTTCCCCAAGCTGAGTCTGTCTTTTGCCCGTGACCATAACTGGTGAGTGAGCCCTCCCTGTCCTTTATCTCAACCCTCAAGCCCTTTTGGTTGTATTGTCTCCTTGTCATCCCTCAGGGGACAGGATAGGGGTGAGCAAGTGGCTGCATGGGTCTTTGTTCCTGGCCAAATGGGCTTAAACCATGACACTTTCCCTCATGCCTCTTGCATGATATGATTATTTTGTTGTCTTCTATGCTTATTACTACCTTTCGTGCTAGCAAGATCCATTTAAAATTTTTTCACACTTTTTTATGCATGTCTTTTGTATGGCAAGATTTACCTTTTCTCTGCAGAGGCTCCTTGGATCAAAGATGCAGTGTTCCATGGAAATATACCAGTAGCTAAAAGAGAAACAGCCAATTGTCCTTGACTGTAGCATTGACAATTTCTCAACAATAGTCTTTATTGAAGTTTTAAACCATTGTCTTGGTCAGCATAGCTGTTTGAAGTGCAATTTAATATGCTATCCAGTGCAAGTTAGACAGGTGTTAGCAAAGAGGAAATGGACTTCCTACTACAGATACATCTTACAATTTTAAAAATGGCCAGCAGTCATGTTTAACATTACAGGATATCAACAGCATAAATTGTGAGGGAGAACAGTGGTCACAGACAGCTCTGTTTCTTTTTTCATGCCCTTAGTAGTTAAATAGTGAAACAAGATAAGCCTGTGTTCGGCAAAGCCAGGGAAATATAATATCCTTGACTTCAGCGAGCTCTGTGTGTGTGTCATACCCTTCAGCTTAACTCTGTGTGAGCTTCAGAACAAAATATGTAGTTGCATTAGTGTTTATAAAATCAGGATATTATTTTCTAACTGACTTATGGTCATGTGTTACTGGGAGAATGGCAGGTAATGACATGTTTCCACGGAACTTCCTACTTTCTGAAATAATACAACTTTTACACAGTAACTTTCTCAGAGTTAATATCTTTTCTCAAAGTTAATATCTACTCTAAGGTATGGCTACACAGGTGAGGGTTTCGGCAGAACCATGTACTGTACAGCTAATAGGATGGAATCACAGTTCTGCTAACTCTCTCCTAAGGAATACAGTTTTTTATGTTCATATTTGATTTTTCTAGACTTGCCTGACCTCTCTTATGCTTCTGTTTGAGTCAATTGAATATTTTACCCTAACCTACCCTTTGGCTCCAATAAAAGAAAAATGAAACAATATTGGCATACATTGATCTTCTCCCTTTCCGTAATGCCTTTGTCAGTGTCAAAAGAGGTAAAAAAGTTACAGTAGCCTTGTCGTAGGATACCAGCATAGCTCAAGTGAATGAAAGATAAAATAACTAAAAGTTTCCATCACGAATGAAAAGTAGGCAGTGAGTACTTCCTAGTGATTAATTTTTAGATATTATCTATGATCCACCTTACAGGATTCGATTATAAGTTTACACTTAATTAGAATGGAAAGCCACTTCTGCTGTTAAACAGTGCAGAATAACACTTTTCAACAGTTATTCCTCCTTGTTTATAAACAAAAATGTTCAAGTTTGTGTTTATCAGTTAATTTTGGTTTTAGAAGTGACACTAAACCTTTCTGAAAGCTACATAAAGGAAGACATCCTCTTTCCTATTTAATGGTTAAATAATTTTTATCAAGAGGTCTAGAAGAGTATGTGACTTTATGCAGTTGCAATTTACATAACCATGACTTAGCAACATGTCAGAATACCATGGTCATGTTAGAATTAATGAAGACAGCTGAAGAAATATAGAGTTTAAAAGTGGGTAGTGGTTACAAAGGTTATTTTGGGATAGTACTTACAATTGAATGTAGAAGTGGCCTAGTAATATTTGTGCATACCTTTTCATGAAGATTTTTCAATTGAATTTGAAAATAGCAATGAGAGAGTGATGTGTGTATAGAATTTTCCTCCCAGTAGGAAACAAAAATATCTAATATATAAGCAGGGCCATATGATATGGTAACCTGCACACTTCAAAGCACTGCTTTAAGATGTTACATCTTGCAGGATATTGGTATCTAAATACCTCTGGGGATATGGACCCACAGTTATTTTTCTTTGACTGGTTAACTAAATTCATTTCACTTTCACTTAAATGCTTTTATGCTGATGTATAAATGAGTCTTAGTATAAATAAGTGCAAAGTATCATGCATTTTTTTTTCTTATTTCTTTCATAATATAGGCTGAAATCTGTTCACCTTGCAGGATATTTAGCTTGATGCTACAGTTGAAAATAGTGTTCTGAATGAGACCCGTAGGCAGCTTAGGCTCAGTCAGCTGGAGGATCAGCCATTTGTGTTGCACTCATGGATTCTTGTGTTTGGTATAAACAAGGAATAAAGCATAATTGACAGTCAGAAGTTGCATAAAGTTTCATTACATTATCATACAAGGATAATATGGCGATTACAAAGCTTATTACCTTTGTCTAAAATAATCTCTCCTGTGAAATACTGCATGTAGGAAATACAGAAAGTGCTCTAAAAATCACTGAGGAACATGTCAAAATTAGTCTGACAAATACTGCAGAATTACGTTGATGCTACTGAGATAGACTTCTGATACTAAAAATGTGTAGAATCCCCCTCTAGCGTAATTTCTACGCTCATTTTCCATTATAACGTTGTATTATTACTCTCTCAATAATTTTTATTCAGAACTCTGAGCTATAAACTCTGACACAATTTGTAAGGCATCTATGAAAAATGAGGAAACCGAAGCTTTCATGGATTCTAGATCAGAAGAAAACAAAGACTGCTTTAAGAACCTGTTGTCATCTTTGTCTTCTTTCATCTCAGTATCGACTTCTCTGTAAAATAAGCACTTCTTACTTGGAAATATCCATGAAAAACATTTCAAAAATGTGATGAAACAACCAAAACATGATAAATTCCCATGTGTCACCTGAGCCATGCAAGCTCCTTGGAAATTTGAGCTAAAGTGTGTTTTCATTAATTTCTGTCACGATTTGTGCTACATTACATGTGCTACATTACATAAAAATCCCTCTCTGGTCAGTCAGAAAGGCTCAGCTCATGCTACCTGGACTGTTAAACTTGTCTCAGCCTTTATGCACTGCCCACAAGAAGCAAAGTTGTAGATAGGTTGTTAATTACTATTTCTGCTTGTCATTCTGTAGTACAGTCATCCTTCTATTTTTTTTTTAAATAAATGAGTGTGATCCATCAAGTTTATTCACTAGCAGGGGAAAAGATGATTTTAAATGACAACCTTATTCTTGACAATATTAGAAATGCCCAGGAAATTATTGATGTAAACCACACCCAGGTGTCTCATCCTCTGACTTTATGCATCTGTGAAACAAGATAGGTCTAGACATAAAGTCAGAGTTCATTTTGAATCTCTTTATGGCTCTTTGGATTAAAGACTGATGTTTGCATATAAACCTCTCCATTAGTTTGGTAAGACTTAAGTACTATCACTTTATCCTTACACTTTACATCCAGTCTTCTGCAGGGTGGCATTTAAATATTTTCTAACCAGTACAGAGCCCATGTTATTTCACTGGTAGTGAATACACAAATCCTGGCATGTATTTTAGTTGTTTGTATAAAATATGAAGTTTATATTCATACATATCTCTGCTTCAGCTTGCTGGCACTAATGGATATTTAAAGAGGCTGACTTTGCTTGAAGCGTCTTTTTCTGCTGCAAAAAGTCATGTGACAAATCTTGAGTTCCTGGCAATTGTGCGACTGTTCAACTCTTCCTAGTAAATTGCCCATCCCAAATCAACCCCAAAGCTTTAAACACTCTGCTACACTCCCTTAGTCATCAGAATCTAATCTGCATCTGCTTTCAGGCGTACTTTCCGTTCCTCTTCTAGATTATGAGAAGTTCCCATCAGTGAGCAACATTTACTGCATATTTCTACAGATTTAAGCACAATAAGACCCAGATAGGTCAAGTACTATCTCAGAAAATGTTAAATAAAACTATTGGTAATTTCAGGATGCTCATTTTAATCAAAACCGTATCTCAGGTAAAATATAAGCCTTACTCAGAACAAATACAGAATGAAAAGGCCACAGATACCTTGTTTTACACTTCCTGTTCTTGAGTTTAGATATCCAGACTAGACTCAGATAATTCTCCAGTAATTTGGATGTATTTTCTTGAAATGTAACCCTCCTAGGTCAGGCTGTCAACTGACATACCTATCTGTGGCTTTAAATGATTTAGAAAGATTCTTCTTCACCTTGTGCGATCTGTTTTTCTTTAGTATGAAAAGCGCTGGCAAAGGCCTGCAAGGCGCTGTCAAAATATGCCAGATCAAGTACTTCCCCAGCCTACTTTCACCTCGTCTAATCTGTCACTCATTCACCATAACAGCTACTGTTCTTTTCAAATTAACTAGGATGCACAGATATTTGGTCTGTGTCTGCTGACACTCATGACGTCCTAGAAAAAAACACCTGAACAGCAAGAAGTATCTTCTGTAAGGGAATGCTGTAACTCAAGGCCTGACTGAGATCAAGAAGTCAAAGTCCTCTTTTTTTCTAGCTGCCACTGTTAATTCCAGGCCGGGCACTGAGAACAGTAGTCATTTACTGTTGGACACCCTCCAGGACTGCACATCAACACCACAATAGTGAATACTAATTCCACAGCTGCCACTGTCACCCATTCCCTTCATGCTTCTCCCCATTCTTTCTATCTTTTTCTTCTACCAGCGTAGAGACAAAGCATTTAAAAATGCTTTCTGTTTCCTATGCATTATCTTTATATCTGAGGCCAGAAGGCTTCAACAGTCACTGCAGGAGCAGGCTTTAGAGGATGCATTGAGATTTTCCTTCAGTTAAACAGTGGGCTACTGCTCGTGAGTGAAGTAACTCAGAGGTGGATATTGGCTCTGATATTCAGTATCTTCACAAACAGTCTGCATGATGGGATTGAATGCACACTCGTCCAGTTTGCAGATCATGCCATGATGGGAGGAGAGGCTGATACAACAGAAGGAAGAGCTACCATACAAACAGACCTCAGCAGCGTGAAAGGTTGGGCCAACAAGAATTACAGAGAAGTTTAATGTACTGCACCTGGCACAAAATGATTCCACAAAACTGTACAGGCTGAGGTCTGGCTGGCTGGGGAGAAGCTCTGCTGAATCACAGAATCACAAAATGTTAGGGGTTGGAAGGGACCTTGAAAGATCATCTAGTCCAACCCCCCTGACAAAGCAGAATCACCTAGAGAAGACCTAGGAGTACTGGTGGATCACAAAATGAATGTAAGGCTGCACTGTGGCCTGTAGCAAGAAAAAAACCTGTGTTCTGGGAAGCGTCATCAAGAGTATAGCCAGCAGATCGAGGAAGGTGATTATTCTTCTCTACTCAGGACTTGCTAGGCCACACCTGGAATAATGAGCCCAGTGCTGGTCCCAGTTCAAAAGAGAGGTAAAATACTGGAGAAAATTCAGCAGAGGGCTACTGAGATGATTAGAGATCTAACACATAAAGAAAATTTGAATGACTTGGGCTTGCTGATCCTAGAGGACTGTCATCAGGGATCTAATCAGTCTCCCAAAGATGGCTCTAGAGAAAACAGAGGTACTCTCTTTACAATAAAGCACTGTGACAGTACAAGAAGCATTGACACAAGTTGCTTCACAGGAAACTTTGTACGGGTATAATTGTCCTGGTTTGGGCTAAATCAGAACTAATTCTGTTTTAGTGCTTTAACTTTTCAGTTAAGTCTCCTCTAACTAACGGCACTTTCTGAAACAGCAGCCTGTTTTTCCAGACAGTGACTGCTTTTAGCAGTGATAAGGCTGATGTTTATAGTTCGTACCAAGGAATGGGATGCAGAGAGGCCCTTGTTTATACTTGCTCTTATGGCGACCAAGGTCACTGCTAAATCTCCTACTCCGTGTTGGGGTGCTGGGAGTGAAAAGGGTCGCAAGCACGAAAAACGTCACACCTGCAGGGAGGAGCGAACCGGACAGGTGACCCAAACCTGACCAACAGAGTATTCCATCCCACATACGTCATATTCAGTATAAAGCTGAGAGATCATGAGGGTCAATCTCTCTTTTTCGATGGCCGACATCTGAAGAGGACTCTGTTCTTCTGTCATCGATCCCAGTCCGTGCATCCCTGAGTCCAGCTCCTGCATCCCATCCCTGTCTGCTGCCTTGTCCAGCCTGGGACTGCCCCAGTGCCAGCCTTGCAGTGTGGTGGAGATGTATTGTCATCAGGGTGGGGGGAGTTGGGTTCAGTATTGGTTTTGTATCTATTTGTTTATATTTGTACATATTGTATATATTTCATTATTTCCTTATTATTATTATTATCTTTTCTGTAATTGTTACTGTTTCATTAAAGCTGTTTTAGTTTTCTTTTCCAAGCCGTAAAGTCTCTCTCCCTTGTTCTCTCTCCTTTTCCTTTTTGTGAGGGAACAGGATTTGATAGAGAGCATGTGTCATTTGTTAGTGGCCGGTGCAGCCTCAACTCTTGACAATAATAAAAAAGTTCTCAAGCCTGAGAACAATTAGATATTTGAGTAAGCTCTCCAGAGAAGTGGTGGAATCTCCTCTCTTGCAATATTTGAGACGTAACCTGACAGGGCCCTGAATAACCTAGTCTAGTACTCTACTTTCAACAGGAGTTTGGTTGAGGTGATTTCCAGAGTTCCCCTCCAAACTGGACTTTCCTTTGACTGAATGAATTGAAGAATTAAACAGCCAGAGTAGAATCAGTTTTACAGACCTGAGCCCTCTTATTATGTCTCCATGTTTGACTCAGAGGCATAAAAACCCTCCTGTGTTGCAATACAGTTTTGGACTAATACAGCTGGGGTTGTATAAATAGTGTATACATAAAGTGATAAGAAGAGGAAACCACAAATATTAATGGACAAAAAGGTGGTGGAGGTCCATGAGGTGTGTTGCAGAAGCAGTTTCCAAGCACAACGAAGTGTCCAAGTAACAAATGGGTAGAAGACTATTCCCGGATCTGAGGCCAGCTGCCATTTTTGTCAGCAGCATTTGGCTAGTCTCCCAGGACAGGTATGTCTCAGGAAGTGCTGATAAATTAAATAAGAGGCACAAACCACAGAGCTGATGTTCTTCTTTGTTCTAGGCAAGAGAAGATTTTTTTTTCAGCGTAGATAATCACCCACTTTGGCCTCATTCTGACATTTTATATAATGAAGCTCAGCTTTACAATTAATGTCAGATTGAGTACTACCTCTCTAGACCTCCTGTCTACTCATGTGCAGTGAACACATTTGTCCAGCTGCCAGTTGCTGAAAGAGGCCCTGGGGAGTGCTGTCTGTGTCCCACCCAGAAAGGACACTCAATGAAAAGTGACTACAAGCTACTTGTATATGAAACGCCCTGTGAAGAGCAAACTGATAGCAAATATTTTTTCTTACCATTTTAATCTAGTACAGGGAACCTTCCTCAGTAGCTACAACTCAGGTATCAGCCCTTGGGACTGGCCTTTCTCCCCAGAAGCCCAACCCTAACAGTCAACAAGCAAAGCCAGCACAGCATTTCCCTTTCTCAAGCCCCTGCCTTCCCAGCACAGTAGCAATCAGAAAAGGCTGCTGAACAGGCTGAGCAACTCAACAGATAAAATGAGAGCTTTGCCAGCCTATTCAGCATCCCGAGGTAACAGTAAGAGCTGGATGCAAGATCAAGTGGTTGCTTGGAGGGCCTGTACGTTACCAAAAGTCACCCCGGAGAACAGAAGTTGAGCAGCTCCTAACGGCTACTAATAAGCTACTGTTCTGACTGGTCAGAACAATGAATGAAATAGAGGTGGTCTGGCAGAAGGAGACTTGACTGCCTAAAACATCCAGGATAGGTGAGTCCTAGGCTGTGCATTTCTGCTGTAAGTACTAACCCCTCCTTGTGGGGGGGAGGGAGAAGGTGAGTGGAAGAGTTTTGAAGAAAATAATCATTATTGTTTGTGCAATATTCAGTGCAGTGATCAGTGCAGTGATCCTTTAGGAAGGCTCTGGAGAAAATGACTAACCCTGCATTTAGAAAAAAGCCTGAATAGGTTCCTGGAAATGAGTTATAGTATCCAGCAATGAAAAAGGAGGGGAAAAAATGCATAGCGGTCCATTCAGTAAGTGCTGTCCATTTTATGCACTGAAAATGGAATAATTCCAATGGAAATATGGTAGGGTAGGACAGGATAGATTTTTCTGTACTTATTTACTGAAAAGAAAAATAAATCTCTATTTTGGCAATATAAAGCTTTTGTAAAATTCAAAATACTTTTTCATTTGGATATAATAGACTTAGACTTGGTGAAGTAATTTTAGAGAGTTGTTAGGTTCTTGATATATCTTTCACATTTGAATAAGCTCTGCTATGGAGGCAGGAAAAGTAGACAGATGTTATTGTAGTTTATGTACAGGTTTCCACTTCTCCCCTTGCATGTGTGGGGAATGCACCTATGTAGAGAAGCTGTGAGAATTTCTTAGCTCAGTGTGGTGAAATGTTTATTTATAAATTGGTCTAAACCACAGCAAACAAGGCATTTTTAAATAAAAAGGAAAACTATATATTTCATAGTCACTGAAATTAGAATAAAGGAATAAAGAACACATCTTTCTGGGGAATTTCTCCTAATAATTTAAATACCCTGTGCGAAGCAGGAGAACAGATTTTTAGTCCTTCCTGCCCTTAGGAAGGGCTCCCGTACTGAGAGAGGTCTTTGACCATCAAAATTGTTTTCTAGTTTGGTTGAATCTAGGCAAAGAATATAAGAATAATGTAGTAATAGTAAGAAGCTACAAAAAGACTGATTTCAGGCTCCTGGTTACTTTTGCTAACTAGCTAAAGGAAAAACCCACTCCAGGAGCTTCTTTTCTTGACTCATTGGTTATTACAAAATAGAGAATCCTTCCAATAGATCCAGCACAAAACCTGTGAGCAGACCTGTAGCCAAACCCAAAGGGATATGTAGTCCAGTGACCTGTCCTCAACAGTAATCAGTAGGGGATACTTAATGTAGAGGAGACATATTGTGGTATATCTCTTAAACATTGTCTCGACCTCCAGTATTTTGCAATACTCCGGGACTTTCTGATTCAGTGATGACTTCCGTACATTTAGTAAGCTTCAGTACGTTGTTTTGCATTGAGGCTTCCAACTTCCCCTTTAATTTATGGAAACTTTCATAATCCAGAACATTGTATGGCAAGCAGCTCTACAGCATAACTGTGCACCATGTGAACAGACGCTTCTTTTTGCTTTCTTTGAATTCAGGTCATCCGCTTTCTGGGTGGGTCCTGTTATGTGAAAGAGCTGCCAATTCTCCTCTAAGTTTTCAAAGAAAAAGTGACCATAGTTGTTGGGTGCTGTTTTGAGCTCAGTGGTGTCAGCTTTTACCAGGCAAACCCTTAGATATAAACACAACCACAGAAAGGTCTGAGCTCTCAGCCTGCAGTAGACTATATGCTGGACATAGGTTCAGTTTCTCATAAACACAGCCCTTTTCAGCAAACATGCTTTTTAGGCTGCTCAGGGAGATTCAACCAGTCACAGTTTAGGTGATGTGGAGCCCATGTAAGGTTACCAACTTTGTAGCCTTCCATACCAACAATTGAGGTTTTAATTCATATCCCATAGGATGCTCCAACTACAATATTCCAGTCTAGAACTGACTGAGGTGTTGGTGACCAGGTAGGTTTCTGCAAACCCTGAAGTTGTATTGAATAGAGGTTTCTTTTCCAAAATAGAAAATCTCTCTGAAGACCGACAGATTCTGACAGTGTCTATTTATAAAAAACACTATGACATACATGTCAAAGTGGTGATGGAATTTGTTAAAAGTTTGTGTGAGAATTGAAATGTTTTGTGGTTTACGGTAACCTCCATTTTAGTGTAGTCTTCCTGATGGCAAAGGATTGTGTCTAGCCTTGTGTTCCTCTGGCTGATACCCAGCTTATTGAGAAAACTTTAATAATAGCATTTAGCTTTTACTGCAGTTTTATCTGAAGCTTTAAAGTGCTTTACAGGAGTGGGTACTATTATCACAATTTTTATAGGCAGAGGAACAGATTGGGTTACACGGTAAATACACAGAAGAATTATGAGCAGAGCTCAGGTTTCTTGATCTTTAGGAGAGTGCTAAACACCAGCCAAGTTTATCCTCTAAGAGAACAGTGGGAGGTGGGAGGATCTAATAAAGTGGAGTCATAATTTTTGAAGTTATCTTTCCAGCTGTAGAAGTCCTCCTGTTGCGATGCAAAGTTGAACTATAGGCAAATAATAACTGATCTTTTTTTAGCAAAGATCAGTGCAAATGAAAGTTCAGCATGATGCATTGAATGCTTCCTGCCCTAATGAGGAGTTCTGCACCACTGTTCCTAACGATGAGCAAGACTGAGGCTTAGCAAATGTTGAAAGGGTTGGTTACCCTTTCCAGTTACAGAAGGGAGATGGGCTTCAAAGAGCATAAAGCAGAACTTGAACAAAGCAAGAACAGCATTCTCAAACTCAAATTAGTTCAGCATTTACAGCACTCAATGAAATGGAAACTTTTTATTGTTAGACTAAGTCAGAGAAGATACTTATATCCAACAGGTGGAAGAGCAGCAATGAACTCATCAAGTATAGCTTCCTGCATAGAATCATGAGTGATGAAAAACTAAAAGGTCTGCCATGTGATATTCAGTAGCTGCACAAATGAAATTATAGTATGTATGATTGATAAGTGTTTGCTCCTGACAAAAATGAAAACAAGCTCTGCTTTTAATAGTAAAATGAGACAGAATAAATTAGTCCTTGATGGCAAATATTGTGGTTGAATGTATTTAGTTTCCTTCTTTTCGTACTAAGTTTCCATATCTTTTTGTATCTCTGATCTACTAATTGACTTTCATTTAGTGTTTATCTATCTTTAGAATCACTTCTTTTCACACAAAGGCATTTCCTTTCAAACAAGTACATCAAATGGGGCGCACTTTCCATTATATGTATTTTCCTGAAGAAGTCACCAACAGCCACAGTAACAAGGGATAGAATTTGTGGCTTAAAGTAGGGATCCAGTCTCCACTAAGGGAACATACAAATTAAAAGTGACATTGAAAAGACACTATTTGTTTCAAACCCAAGAGGAATGTGCTATTCTTGGGTTAAAAACATGTTAAACCAAAAATCCAAACGTTCTACTCCATTCCCAACAATATTGAGATTGTACTGAGATTATGTTTGTATTATACTATATATGCAAACATGAGGGGGTTTTGTGTATCAAAGAGAGTAAAATAGAAAAGAATGTAAACTGTGACAAGTTCAATGTAAAATCATAATAAACCAGCCAGGAATATTTTTCAGTACAACTTGCTACCTACAAATGTTAAAACTAATCATAAAGCTTTTTGTTTGAGCACAACCGAAACTGAAGCATGATGGAGAGTATGCAGGGTTCATAGCTAACTGGGATGTTCTTGAGGAAGCACTCAGGCAAGACAAAGGTCCTTTCACCACAGAGAATCACTGGGACTTTTCCACCGTAGAGCATTTCTTTTCTCTAGAAAAGTTGCAGGATCAGTCTCAAATAAAAGTGTCAGAAGAAAACATTTCTGAGCAAGTCAATAAAATGAATAATAACAGTTGCCAAAACCAGATTACAACAACGACTGAAACAAGGCGGTGTTTACACAGGATTTCTAAAGTAACTCAAATGGGGAATTACTAAGTTATTAACTGAGATATGTAACATTGATTAATTTACCAGAGGAATAGAAGGCAGTAAGTGTTCATGTATCTTTTCCTTAAGCCTCCACTTCCGACAGTTTTCAGAGATAAGATGTTGGGCTATACAGCTTTTTGGTTTCAACTGCTATGGATATTCTTGTGTTCTTATGCAACGCTAGTTATTTAGGAACTAGTGAACGAAACTGAAAGGACAGAAATGCCTTCTGTTCTTTATACATAACTTTCAAATATTGGTGGCAATAGATGAGTTAGTCTTCCTCTTGATAAGGGATGGAAATTTGGGATCTAGCAGAAAAGACCCAGTGGCAAAATGATTAATCTAAAATACATGCAGGTTTCAGGTCACTAAACCAAAGATTAAGATAGTTAGTTACCTTTACTTCACTTTTTACATTCCTGATGTCAGGAACATTTCTCTCTAAAGTTCTTCTGAAATGCTAGTTTCTTGAAGAACTGTGTTTTTTTACTCAAACTAAAGATTAATTTTGTGAATTGCTTTGATTTGAGTGACTCAGAAGAAATTTTAAATGCTAGTTTATTTTGGAGTTTTAAAAAATAAACCAAAACAAACAATTACTTAGCAGGAGCCAGACTTGGTGATTAAAAATTTCCAGCTTTAACAGCAGAAACAAGACAAAATTAGCCAGAAGATAATTAAATAGCATCACAGAGCATCTGTTCTTGGAGTAGGCTTGTGAGACTAAAATTTAAATCCATAGCTCTATACTACAAGAATTCCTTTGCTTGTCTATATAGGGAAGTTGTATGCATTTGACCAGCTGTAGCTCTTTATATTTACCCAAATTAATCTTATCCCATAGACATAAATTTCTTTCCATTAATTGCAAGGAGTTACTTCCCCCCAGCAGTTATTTTTTAGCACAGTGATCTTTATTTCATAAATATACCACGTAGCCTACAACATTTTCTGTAGATGGACACACCTGCTTCCATGACTTAAGGTGAGAGCAAGCCTCTAGCAATTTAACACAGTGAGCCTTGAATTGATAAAGGATACGTTTATATTTTATGTGAAAGTAATGAAAACTTAAAATTAGGGTAAAGACTTCCAGTGGTTTTCCCTTCTGTTTTCAATTCAGATAAACAGGTTTTGAGGAGTTTACCCAAGGATAAGTTATGGATAGTATGATAGGAGTTCTAAAAATTATCATCAGATGATGTGGTCCACAGTCATTGCACATAGCTCATATGTGACATGTAGTGATATGGAACAAGCATTGCTCCATCCATGTTTTCAAGCAGAAAGTAGTGTGATGTGAAGCAATATAGAAAATGCCAAAAAATTGTTGGCTCTGTTTTAGATTGATTTGCATGCTAACATCAGAAAATGCAAAAGTTGTTGCATCTGGTGCTTTAAAACCTGTTGTTCATAGAGACTGTTATTACACAATAATTAAAAGCTGAAATACACGGAGCTGGCAGTAAAAAAAAATCTTGTCAGCTAGAAATTACTGCATCCAGGCTGCAGAATGAATCTAAGAATGAAGTGAATTACAATTGTTAACCTATTTGAGAGGCTCTTGCTAGTTTCGTTTATGCCCAGTTAATATTTTGTAAATAATATAAATTTTAGTTTTTGACTTATTAGAAAGTCTGGCATTTTGCTTATGTGAGATATTATGTAGAAAGCAAGGGGATAGTTGAGAAAACTGTAAAGGAACTTCAAAGTTGTTCTAAAATATATGGATCATTAGTAGAGATCAAATTGATTGCAATCAGAGATTAAGAAAATCAATCCTTGATGAACTACAGTGTTGCAATCAGAATGTGCTGCTGATCAACAAGTCATTTGTTTGATCCATTCTGAATGGTCCAGATCCTTATCCCTTGTGTTTGCAAAGCTATATTTCGGTTTTACAGGAACCTACAGTAAGAACTGTGCAGGACGTATATTGATAAAAGTGTGGCAGAGTAAGGGCAGGAAGGCTGGCTTTCTGTATTTTCTGCTCATGTATTCTTTCACAACATGCCTTAATATTTTGGAATGACCAAAACCAGTGTCATACTAAATTCTTATACCAGTAATTTCTCTACCAGCAATTTTCTAACCAGTGTTTTTGGAACACAATAGAGGAAAATACAACAAATTTCAACCAGTCTAGATTTCTCCCTAAATAAAATAACAGAATTCACAGAGGGGGGAAAAGTGCAGTTTTTTGTTATTTTTCAGGTATATTTTGATTTTTCTTACAGTGTTCTTCCTGGTCTCTTTGTTTGCCAATGTATTATATCCATATTATTAAAAATTGAATTACTGCACATTTCAGCTCCCATTTCTCTATTCTTTTTTAGTTCTGTTGTTTTATCGGATAATTTCAGTATCTTTTTTCAACATTATGCAATTTATATTTGCAACTATTATTTTATCTCTTAGAATACATTTAATCATTAGGATACACATTAATGCAGTATTAATGTTCTTTAAGTAAAGTGGGTAGCTAAATATCACTCTGAGTATGAATTTGTGTCTTCAGGTTAATATCTCCAGTTTGCAAAAACATAAAACTATGAAGTCAAGTTAGCATTATAAACTAATCCAACAACAATGTGGACAGCACATTTTCTATTATATCCTGGAGTGACATCTATATTTATGAGTTGTAGAAAACAAGAGCTTTTGACTTGATTGGCAATTTGTAGTGATATACAAGCCTAATTTTCTCAAACCACTGTTATGGGATCATCACCTTATCTCAAACTGTAAATATGCAGGCTTCCAAAATAATGTTGAGAACCTAATCAGATATGATCTAACAGAGCAATGAAAGTAGATCCATTAATGAGAATTGTTAATGTTGGAACACATGAAGTATTACTCTTCATATTGTTAAATTATTATTAGCTTTTGTCATTGTTCTTGTTGCACTAAGATGATGTAGACCTGGAGTCTTCAAATGAAGAATTTTGCGGACTTTTTGGAAACTAAATTTCTACTCAGTCCAGTTTCTCGGACTTCTGAAACAAGCTGACTGGACTGAGTGGGCTTTCAGCATTCTTTAGCTTTGTTCGTTTCAGCTACACACAGGAAACTTTCTGAGATGTAAAAAGAAATCCCTGATCCCATTTCATTGTTGAACTTGGAGATATGATGTAGAAAACTTGTTCTGATTGGGAGGGGGAAAAATAAAAGGATTCTTACTGCCTTTCTTCTTTTGCATTTGGGGCTTCTCCAAGAGCCTATGCAGTATGATGTCCCTGTTTCATTTTCAGCTCTGCTCTGACCTCTTTCCTGCACTGGGACTTGCAAAAAGATTGCACACTGCAGTTACAAGATACTCTGCTTTTGTAATTCTCACCTTGCTCTGTAATAGCAGCTCTCTACTACCAGGTGGAGGAAAGGATTATTCTGAAGTTGTTCCAGGCATGTGGAAGATTTAAAATAATTGATTCTGGTGGTAGATACAAGGCTGAAATCATAACTGTGAAACATTGTGCCCTTAATGCTTGAACATAAGTAATATTGTGACAAACAGAGAGCTGTGAATACACATTTTTTCTGTGATAGTTTAGGACACATGATCAAGAAAATGTCTCAAATCATTATCATTAGTCATGAAAGATTTCTGCATATGTGTTTATAAAGATTCCATGTGATGGTCTGAATTCCTCATTGTTATTGATATGCAGTAGTATGTGTCACCTTATGCTTTATACAAAGATAGTTCCAGTTGGTAATAATCTCTCCATATTTAATTGGTATGGACAAATATCAGTAGCTAAATGGCCAAACTGACCTTTTTTCTCTTTGGTCATCTCTCCTCCTCTGCTGTTGCCTTCCCTCTCTCTGCTGCGCCTCGTGGCTACTGTTTTTGAACATATGTTTTAAAGTAAGGTTCCTGGAAGCCAGGCATACTAGGAGAAATATGCACAGTGAGTGAAATCAAATGAAACCTGAAAGATGTGCATGTCTTTGGTTTGGTTACTGCTTGCCTGTGTTATTAAGCTCTTCTCTGATCTGCTTCAGCCATGGAGAAAGCAGAAGGTTTGGCCTCATTGCTCTTTTCCCTGTTTATGGAGTCCCAGACCTGATTACTACAACTCAGTCTTCATTTGAAGCCAGCTGTGACTTATAAAGGAGTGATTGTACATAAACGATGCTTTGGATCCATGCATTTCTTTAGGTAAAAAGTACAGTTTAAATTGGGATTTATGACAGAGGGTATCTGTTGTATTTGTTTGTTAGTTTGCATTCATCCTTCCTGGATCAGCTGGAGCATGTGAGGTCCTCATGAGCTTGTGAAATGGACCCAGCCTAAGCAAAAGGTCCCAAGCATATGAGGCAGCAAAGGCAGGTGGAGTGAGAACAAGAGCAATGAGATGGGAGTCTGCAGATCAGGCTTACCCTGACTATGAAAAGGAGCAGGGATTAGAGAACCTGGCCTCATGTGGCAAAAGAAACCTTTCCAGGGACTGGAAGGAGCATGCATTGTTAGTGGTTACTCAGAGAGTCACTGAACTGACATCAAGCGTCTTCCTGCAAGAAGAGAGAAAGCTGGAGAGGTATTCATGTGTGCTTCTCGGTGTAATTTTTTCTTACCTAGTTGCTTTGAGATTCCTCATTTAAAATATTAAATATTCCAGTTCTATTCTAATACAGCTTAGCTGTGTTGAAATTAAAAGCCTTCTGACCTTTTGAGTTGTATTCTTAGAAGCCAAATTCTAGGCATATTGATTTCAAAGATCTAGCCACCGGGGATCCTGCTGTAGTATATAACTCTAGTTAGAGTGAAAGCCCTTGGCTCATCTCTGAGTGCTTTTCTTCTGGCTTGAAGAACTTCTGCAATTTGTGCATTAATACAAAAGCAATGCATGGTTGGCCGTTAGCTCTATGTGTCCATGTGCTAACACCGTGATCAAGAAGCTGCAGTTCCAGAGCTCTGGGCTAGCTTTCCGAGATAGTCACCGGAGAGACTTTTGTCAGATAATATACAATGAAATGTTAAGATTGGCATGAATTTCAGGACACTGAATGACAGAATGATCAATCTGTTGTTCTGTCAGAATGACAATATGAATGGCAGAAGGGCCATAAGAATGGCAGGTGTTGTTGTTGTCCAGATGAACAGGTTATGAAGATCACAGCAAATCTGCTTGCAGCTTTTCAGGCTATCCAAAACAAAAAGGCATCCTAAAACCAGGAATGCCCTTTGATCACCTTGGTATATATATCTTTGTGTCTGAATTCTTGGTGCTTGTGAATATATGACACAGTAATGGGAATGAGCGACATTGATTTCATTTTGAATATAATCACCTTCTCCTTCTTTAAGGTTTCTCATTCCTTTTTTGCTACACTTTTATCATTGTTATTATAAATACCTTTATTGCTAGGCTTCTCAGAACTTTTATGCTTGTTTAATTCAAAAGGATAATAATGCTTGCGTGGTATGCTCTGGTCCTGATCCAGCAAGGACCTTACAGACATATTCTGAATAATCCATTTTTTGTTTGTTTTGTGAATGAAATGTGTCAGTTGAAACATTGCAAACATTCTGGAAAAAAATCTCCTATGACGTAACGTGAAAACACAGGACTATTCCAGGAAAATTGTTACATAAAAGGCCTTTAACACAGGGTTACCTCCATTAATGGAAAAATATTCAACACTTAGGGGCAAAGGGAGTATGACGTATAGCAAAAATTAATATTGTCATTTGTCGGCAAGAGCCTGAATTGGTGTTTGATCTGCATCTAAAATATGTGTCTGTGTGTGCTATATATATACATAACTACCTGTATACGTACATATAATGTACAGCTATATAAAATTGTGAATTACTTTCCAAAGCTGGCATTACTTAATTGGAAGGAACTAAACACAGAGAGAATATTTTTGGTTTCTTAATTCTGA
Source organism: Leptosomus discolor (assembly GCF_034619465.1). NCBI lineage: Eukaryota > Metazoa > Chordata > Aves > Leptosomiformes > Leptosomidae > Leptosomus > Leptosomus discolor. The sequence continues at coordinate 187,706,108 of NC_141391.1, forward strand.
AAAAAAAGTTCAGTTTTTTTCCTTTAAACTTCTCAGGTTTTATAAATCTTCCCTTGATTGTTAACGGAAATTCTGATATTGATTTCCTACATTATTTGGTTTGGCTTTTTTTTCAGTTTACATTTTCGATTTCAGAACTTTCTGTTCTGTCTGTAATAGAGTTTTGACTGTGATGAAAAATATTAATTTCAGATTTTTACAGTGATAGCTGGTTAGACCCTTTGCAGAATTCTCAAATTGAATATACACTGTGTAATTTAAAAGGATAAGCACAAGTCAGATGAGTCTATTTCAGCAAATTGATAAATATCACCCTTTGCTACGTGGTCAATTACAATTTGTGTCACTTTAATAGTTCTAACTTTGTTGTGTTGCTGCATATGCAGTGAGTAAGCTTCTCCGTGAAAGTAGGGGAAATATGTCCTGGGCTTCGACTGAATGTCTGCTTTTGCCTTAAAAAGGAAAGCAACATGCATGTAAGTTTTGCATGGAAGTTTGAGGAGCTGCAGTTCTTGACATTAACATCTACGTGGGACAACGCTAATGTTAAGCAATGAAGTAGGGTATTTTAAATAGCCTGACTATTGCTTAAATTCTTGATGTCAAAGATGGATTGTCTTGTCAGTAATGCAATAACTGTTTTCAAAAGTTTTACTGAAAGCATAAGTTGAAACAATGACTTTTATGTGCCTCTTCACTGGTTGTTTCTTCTTTGATCATCAGCTTTTCATGTTTTCCTGGCAGGTAGAATGTGCCTCAAATTTTGCCCTCTAAGTTCATTCTTATTCTCTTCTTGAAAGATTTAATTTGACTAGTCTTCCGGCTGTGAAAGGAAAGCTATCCAAAGCTGTGATATACATTAACCTCCAACAGCAGGTTATTTCCTATATTTTCTAGATATTTTTTTTTTTAATATTCCATCAACTGAATAAAAGTGATACAAAAAATTTAGAGTTGGAAATTTGCTTTGAGATGAAGGAAGGAAAAGTGCGGTGACTACAGACTGGTCCTTTTTTCTACAGTGCTTTTAATTAACTGAAGATGCTGAAGGCATAAAGAGATGTGCCATGCTGCAGCACTTGCATGCCCATTTTTGAGATGTCACATCTGATCCACTTGCTGTCCATCTATTCTAATATCCTACAACTGGTGGTGACCAGCTCCAGACACTTTTGACAAAGATGCAAGAAAGAGCCCAAAGAACACAATAGGATAACCTGGGCACAGGAGAAATACATAAATAAGCACTGGTTAGTGATGAACTGATAACATTAAAAAATTGCCTGAAAAATAGATATCAGTATAGATATTTAACTTTGGATCTTGTTAGGCTCTAGACATTGAAAGTATCAAAAAGCAAAGATGTTTTATGAACTGCTGTGACAACTGTTGAACAGATATGGGGATGTCCCTGATTTATGCTACAGTTAATATATGTTGATTACTCTCCCTATGTCAGTACTTTTTGCCCTCTTTGTACTATTTCCCTCCTTAAAGATTGCATCTAGTTAAAAATTTATTCTTAAAACTTAATGGTAAAGAAGTGGAAGGCAATACAGAGGATACATATGCTGTTATATAAAATCCATGGTTTGCCTTCCTCTTCAGTACAGCATTTAGTTCTGGGTCCTTGGTCTCAAAGGGGGTATATCAGAACTGCAAACACTTCAGAGGGAGCAACATGGCTGATGAACTGAGCAGCCCGGGATTCCTGTACAGGAAAAGACAAGACTTAAGGGGGTCTGATTTTTCACTGTCTTTTCCAAAACAGTGATTGGGGGCTATCTGATTAAGCCCTTAGGATCCTCCAATACAAAATAGGAGGTTTATCATGTCATGAGCACTAATTTTGTGAAACTCCTTGTTAAAGGATGTTGTCTATGCTGATGATTTATTTATGTTCAAGGGCAGATTTGACAAGTATTTAGAAGAGGCCTTTTTTGGGAGTTTCTAAATGGACAAGCAATCAGACACTCAGAAAATCTCCTAAGCTGAAAATAGTAAAAGTCTAGGAAAATTGATACTTATGTGTATTTGTTTTCTTTAGTTTTCTTCTTCCCTAGGGACCACTTGCAGCCTCAGTTGGAGACAGAATAATGAGCTGGATAGGCCCTTGATCTGAATTAATGTGGTCATTCATATGTTTTTACCTACTCTCAGTTGCACCTAACAAATCAGATATTTATCTGCTGTTTCATATCTGTCTTTCTGGTCCAGAAAAGATTGTGCCTACATATGAGAACACAGCACTACACATGCTTGAAGAGAAATTGAACTCTTAATTGAAAGAATACACATTTCTGTTCTGGTAGGGGTGGAACTGAATCTCAAAAATCAAATGCCATATTCCACATGTCTTGCTCTTTAAACTTCGGTCAATAATGCAGGTATTGGCATGGAGAGTATTCAGTGTAAGGTTTATTGAGGAAGAAAAATGTTGAGTAGGAAAAGGAAAGCAGAAGTATGTCTTAGGCAATAAAAGGCAGACACAGTAAGAAAGCATGCCATTGCTAAGACAGTAGAATTCATCAAGCTAGCATCACACAAAGTCACTACAGGAGGGCTTCTACTATGAGACAGCTCAAAGCTGCTTGAGGAACTAGGATATTTTGAGGAAGAAAGACAGTATTACTATTAGCTGTTTTGCTAACATAGGATTGATTGTACAGAGGAAGATGAAAATGAGAAATGGGAATAAAAAAGCTGTGCAAAAATTGGCCCAGTGAGCCAATCAGCTCCTTAAAATATGAAAAGCAAGGTCATGCAATAAGATCTACCCACTTACTTGGGACAAGGAACTAATTAGAAAGAAATAGTTTTATGTATGACTCAGCTGACTTCATCTCATATCGTCAAATAAATACTTTCATAGGCATCAGAATTTTTGAAGTTTGATTTCTCACAGCTGCACTTCTGGTGCCTATGTAACATGTGGAGCTCTCAAAGGAAAGCTCAAAGGTCAACCTTTTAAATTGACTTTGTGGTTACTAGTACTATAGTCACATCCACAGTGAAAATACATTCTTCAGCTATGGGGATTAATTTTTGCTTCTCTCTTTTTATCTTGTTTCTGAAATATGTAGTAATACATTCTGTTACATTTGGTTCAAATTGGGCAAGAGTTTTGAATATTTATGGTAGAAATTGATATGTCAGACACACACAGATAATGCCATCAGTGAACAGTGAGCTAAAACATGAGGCAAAAACTGATTTCCTGAGGTATCTTCTGTGAGGAGAATAAGAGACACAAAACAATACCTGAGTTTAAAGGACTGAATCATGGATTACTGAGAACTCAACCCATAAAAGTCCATAGAACCAGCCAGGCTGGATCCAAGTGTGCTGAGAGAGCTGATGTCCATGCAAGGATGCTTTCTCTCACCTTTTAAAAGAACATGGAGATCAGGGGAGATTCCTGATGACCAGTTGAGAAAAGAGGTTGCATCAGAAACATGCAAGAAAGGCCTGAAGAGCTAACCAGGGAACAACAGGTTTATCAATCTCACTTTGGTCCCTGGGAAAGCCATGGAACAAGACTTCTCTTGGAGTACATTTTAGGGCACATGAGAAGGAGGTGATAGGAATCAGTCAGCATGGACTTACCAAGGGTAAATCATGCATTACCAAACTATCTTCTATGATAAAATTAACAGGTTTTTAGAAGAAACAAGAACAACTGATGCTTGACTTTCAACACTATCTGCCTCAATATTGTAGCATTACATTTCGATGTTACAGTCTGAACAAGTAGACAATCAGGTGGGTGAAAAAATATTAGGATGATTTGGCTCAGAAGTAGAGATTAATATGTTATAGTCCATCCAGAGGCCAGTAATATCTTTATCAATGATGCGGAAGAGAATAAGGCATGCACTCACATCAAGTTTAGAGATGACAACAAATTTGGGGAGCCCAGTTGATGTGCTTGACAGCAGGCTGGAGGAATGCACAACAGAAATCTAATGAAATTCAGCAAGGACAAATGCAGAGTCCTGCAGCTGGAATGTACTAAACTCTTCCATTGTACAAACTAAAAACTAACTGTTGAGAAACAGGTCTGAGAAAAATGGTGTGAGGGTCCTGGCAGATAGCAAGAAGAGCATGTTTGGTTGTGTTGACAGCTCATGTATTCTAGGATGCTGTGTGGTGACAGATTCTGATGTTCTGAAGTGTACAAAATAGAAAAAGAAAAAAAGAAAAAAAAAGAAGAAAAGAAAAAAGACCCCAAAAAAAGGTTATAGAAAACCTAGAAAAAGGTGATCTAGAACTGGAGACTGAGACATTTTTCAACAGCAGGCCACTGTTGCAGTGGATTATATGTGTCAGATAGGTAGAGCTTGCTGCAACGGAAATGTTTAGAAAACCTGTAAAATAGACTAGTTTTAAATTTAAAACTAAATTTTGCTAAATTAATTCACTAATGACACACTTGATTCTCATTGTTAGTTGTTATGCAATATGATTACATCATCATGACATATACAAAACTGTTAGCATTTTAAGAGTTGTATCTTGAATTAGCTATGGAGCTGATGCTACAGCGTTAGTGCTGAAGGTACTGTCCTTGATGGACTTAGTCAGGGGTGATGAGGGCTGAGACAGCTTTGCCTGCCTCCCCAAAAAAGGAGTCTTCTCTGCTCCTGATACTATTATTCTAGTTATTTGTCTTTGGGATTTTCTTTTTGGCTTTTGTTTTTGAGTTGTTGTTTGTTTTTTTTTTGTTGTTGTTGTTTTTGTTTGTTTTGTTTTGTTTTGTTTTTTTTCTTTTGAGCTTGCCAGTCATCCTTGTGCATTCAGCAGGGTATCTTGCTTATGTAGAGGGGGTCATGCTTATCTTGCTTCTGGCCTGGTGACTTTCTCTTACTTGAGTGTCTCCTACATACCTCTTTCTTTGCCCTTTTGGTGGTCACACTGCTCACATACTTAGGTAAAATAATATAACCTGGATATATATTGTATTTTGCTAGGATGTAACAGTGTTAATAAATTCTTTGTGCTGTTGTTGATTTCACAGTTTTTATATGCCTATATTTGGATTCCAGGCAAGTTAATATTAATTATATTCTGAGTGGTGCACTTGTAATTTATAGGTGTCATGGGCCTCTGCACTTGTTATACCGACATACTACAGATTTACTTCTGAATCTAGGCAGTCTGCTTGATTGTTGTGTATATAAATATGTATATATATAGCTAAAAGACTACTACAGAAATAAAAATTTTAGTGAAATCTGTTTAACGTAACTCCTCTGTCTCATCTACTGCTGACAATGGAAATGTGAGGACTAGGATAGCAGAACTGTATTTGACATCAGCTGCTCTTTAAAGAAATCTTAATGTAGCTTTATGGTCCCCTGTGTTCTTGACAGAGATTTCTTGCACAGAGGGCTTCCTGTGTTTGTAGTAGCAGTGGTGGTGTTTGTATCGATCTGGTTAGTTTTCTCTGAGTGCTTATCACATGAAAAACTGGGAATGTGCCAATCAGACTGGAAAGCTAAAATGCCTCTGGCTTTCATCCTTTCCTCTCCTTGCTTCTCCTTTTCATGTTAAAGCTACTTTCAGCAATTCACAAAGGGGAAGATTAAATTTATTTTGGTTTACACATGGCATTGTGAAATGATTTTACAAATATATTGAATAATTATTAAGAGCATGAATATTCTCAAATAGACATGTTTTTGACAATATCTTCAGCTTTTTTCATCTCCCTTACATTCTCATTTCTTACAGTCCAGGAAATATCTTCATAAACATCTCTTAATGTAAAAGTGTCCCTTCTTTTCCTGCTTTCCTCCTTGCTCTCTGTATTTTGTTGCATGTTTTCTTCCCCTCTTTATTCCTGTCTTCATTCAGTGCATCCAGAAAATGCACTGAATTAACTTTCTCCTACAATTTTTCTGCTCTCTCCCCCATGACTTTTCTATTTCTTTCCAAATTAATTTGCCATGCCACCTGGTCTCCTTGAAATTTAGCAATTATTCAGTATATAAAGTCTGGCTCCTAACAGATGGGGCTTCCAGAATACAAACATCAACAATGTACATCCTAGGGCCAGAAGACTGTGAGTTAGCTGCAGTTTCATTATGACTTCAATTTTCTAATGGTTGTGAACATTGTCAAAGAACATTAACGTTGTTTGTGGTACCATGTCTTCTAAATAGTGGAGTTTAGACCAAGACCTGTTTCTTTGATTTAGAACATAACTTTCTTTTCCAATTTCATGATACTGATGGAACATACTTTATAGCTACAAGGATAGGAACTAAAATATAGTAATTACCTATGTTTTCTTTCACCTATGCTTTGCAGAAGGCATTTTAGTGTTTGCATCCAATTAGCTAGATCAACATTTGTCATTTTCCAAAAATTCTCTATGTCTTCATAGTTCACTTCTGCACTAGTATTTCCGTATTTTAAAATAGAAAAGACATTTATGCATGTTGATTTTCAGTTGTATCAGGCTATATAAGGAATACAGCAAGAAACTTTTTCTGAGATGGAAATGTTTTTAAATGCTCAAAATTCTCACGATCTGCATTTGCACAGATCAGAAACTTTTGGGATAGCTGTAAATTTTGAGGTGAAGAAAGAAGGTGGACTATGGAGAAGGGGGACATAATATTCAGATTGAGTGGGGATTCAAAATATCCAGGATTTTTCAAGTGGTTTTGATCCGAGCTGCCAGGTAAGCGATAAGAATCCCATGACAGCAACTCCGATCAGCACCTCCCTGCCCTGCAGAAGGGAACCTCCATTGCTTGACCTGTCTTCATGGTGCTAATGTGTGATTCAGGCTCAGATGGCTTTTAATTCACCTAAGAGAACTTGTTCCCCTTCCTTGGCTATTAGGGCACTGTACTGGTTCTGGAAATTCATATCTGAGGGCAGAGGAGGCCCTGTCTTCCTGATGCAACAAGTCATAAGCTTTCAACATCTTGGGAGTTTCCATCCATGACTAGACTATCTCTGCCCCTCCTTCCTTGCACCATGTAGCTCTACAATGTCACTTCACAATGTGAAGATCCTGTTGTCACCTCTTCATCCTTCCTGATGCTATTCAGTCTGCTCATGCCTTCCCTGGTCACTTAGTGACTCAGCCATAACACAGCTCCTGCAGGTGAAGCCATCAGCAACTCCAGCCCCAGGCAGTGGCTCCAGGCAAACCCTGTGTTCCCAGTCCTGCATGGCAGCCTCCTTCCTCTGGAGTGCACCAGGGCCAAAGACTTTGACTTCCTGGGGAAGCTTCTTCCAGGCAGTCATGGGGACAGAGACCTGTAGCATATCATTGCCACAGTCATACAGTCCCATGCTGCATGGAGCAGAGTTTCTGGGTCTCTTTCACGTCCCCAGCAGAACTGCTCTGTATACTACCAAAGTACCAGTTAGCTGTCCCTGTTGTATGCCTGCTTGCCAACTAAATAGGTGTTCTCTGCTGCAGATGAACAGCAGATTATACTTTAATTGGCAGATGGTTGCTGAATGTTTTCCAGACAGCTTTGGTTATAAATGCTTTCTTGCTGCTGTATGTTGTGAATTGGCTTTTTGCATCATGTGTGTGTTGTAAAGGCTTGGTTGTATTCCCGTGATACCTTCTTCACAATCACTGTGAAAGAGAGAACTGTCTGCCAAGACTTTGTGCTAATTGTCCAATGTAACCAAGAAGAGATTAAAATGAACTAATGTTCTTTTTGTGATCAGAAGCTATCCTAAAGGATCAATTTTTAAAAGCATTATCAAGCATTTAACTAGGCAAGTGGCTTAAACACAGCGGAAAGATTCATTCCTCGAAATGACTTCTTTCAGTGGATGAATGTTATCAATTTTCAGGGCTTAGAACACTAGCATTATTTGGATGTCATCCATGAGGAAGATGGGCTGATGAAAGCTCACCTCTGTTATAAAGGTATTGTAATCTAACTACTGATTTAAACCCACCTTTTTCAAATTGTGCATTTTTCTTTGTGGCAGAGAATGAATTGTTAATGGAAGCCAAGGCAGGAAGGAAAGTATAGTTTAAACGATCAAGCCTCTGTACTTATGATATCAAAACATTTTAAAATTTTATATTAACATGAATGGTGTGTGAGTTTACAGTATTGCAATGAAGCAACTTAAGCTATCACGTTTGCATAGTCAGTGTGGTGGATATGTAACTAGAAGCAAAGGTTAATAGCGCAGTCTGTTCTGCCTGAATCTGTCTGTATACTTTAAGCAGCAGCTTTGGAGAAAAACACAATTGAAAAAATTTAAGACAATAGATGTTTCAGTTTGGACATCCCAGAGACGTTGATCAGGTCACAGTTGTAAACCTGTGATTGAAAAAGGTCTGTTCAGTTTCTGATATCTGAAGTGATAAATTGCAAACCTGAAAGAATGTGAATGCTTCTGGGGATGCATTCACATTAATAATTTCCCTGTGATTTATATGAAGCTAAAATGTCACTGTGAAAATGTCTTTGATTTTTGCCTTTCCATTGAAAATAAGTAATTGTTATAAGGCTGTTCTTTTCCATTTTTGTATTATGTCATTCTAGAGCCTTTCCTTGAACAGCTTCCTATCATCACCCTTCCATTCTAGATATAAATAAATGTGGTGAAGGTTATGTTTTGTATGGGTACTGAAAGTAGGAATGAAACATAAATATAAACAAATCTGTAAAAATATAGATATTTTAAATACTTCTTATAAACATATTCCAGATTCCTGATTTTAATAACACAGATCAAAATGTTTTAGAAGACTTTGAAAAATGTAAAGGATGAGGTCTCACAATATTTTAAATTAGTTTAATTATTCCACTTAGGATGGTGTTCTCAGTAAATTTTACTTATACGCCAAAGCAACCAGACTGTGTAACTAAAGTCTGGAAAGGATTATTAAGCATGAAGTTACCATCTCTTGCTTTAGTTACCAATAAATTTCAAATTACTGGAGGCTGGGAGAATGTTACAGCATTAATATGTATTGCTTGACCTGTTCTTATGCAGTCCCTAAACATCTGCTACAGGGCTTTGCCAGAGACAGGACAAAGGCCTAGATGAACTTTTAGTTTAGTAATAAGTATGTTCTTTTGAATTTCTATCTTATATCACTGAATTTGGAAAAGAATTTGTGTTTCTGAAGGCTCATAACAATTTTACATCAGCCTGGCTATTTCTGAAGAGGGCAATAAAGAAGAAATAAGGTGAGGGTTTCAGGTGTAACTTTGTCAGATAATGAATACTTCATTTTTTATGTGGTTGCCAATAGGAGTGCAGAGAAGTTAGAGTTTGAAAGGATCAAGCCCTTACACTGTTACATCACACTCCACCATGTGAACGATACCATTTGTGTTTGTGCTGCCTTTAAAGTAAAAACTCACGGTAGGTTATTTGTTCACAAATCACTCATCAATGCTATGCTCCAATATAAAACTGATCTCTGGCTTATAGCCCCTGAATTACACAGCAGCTGTATGAAATTATAACCCTTTCATGCATAGTAAATGGAACAATAAACAATTTCCATTTACATTCTGAATTCTGAAGTGAAATAATTGGTATAAGACACTGGTAATTAGGAAACTCACCTGAGAAAGAAACTCCCCTGTAACAAAACCCACTTTCTTTCTGAAATATTCTGTTAACATTTTTTATGGAATTGAAGATTGCTTTCTTTTTGGAAGTTCTGTTTAAGAACTGAAAATTGAAGGCTAGTGTAAAGTTTCTTTAACAAGAAAATTGGAAAGGAATGAACTTTCATGAATGTAGCCTTCATGTATAGTAAAAAGAAAGAGATTTTTTTGTTTCTTTTTTAAACACTTTAAAGATATACTTCACTTCCTTGCATGAGAGTTATTTGCATTCTGTTTGAGTCATCACCACTGAAAAAAATAATGTGAAAGCAACCCACAACTGTCCAATATACTTTGGGGGTTTTATTTTCCTGTGTATTGTAATTACTTGTCTTTAGTGGGTGTCATTGATTTTCAAATAGGGAAGACCAACTAAGATTGTTTCAAGACAATATACATAGTATATTGCAGAACAGGAACTTTACATTGCCTGATGAAAATATGGAAAAGCACAGTTTTGCATTTAGAAATAAATAATTCACTGAAGGATGTTATACAGATGCTAAGAATTAAATACATTGTGCATGTCACTAGGCCCATCAAATTCTGGGTAACCAAATCAGAGCTGAATTAGTCATAAAGGCTGGTAGAATCCAAAATCTCTGCTGGTATGAAATACTAAGATTTCTTTCAATAGAACATTTTCAGCCTCAGTCCTCAGGATAATTAGGCAGAATTGATTAATAAGGTAAGATGAATTAATAAGGTAAGATTTCAACCAGATCCTGAACTTTGTACCCATCTTTAGGGGAGGTAAACTGAACCAATAAAACAATTTTATGCCTTTTTGCCCTGTTTTTTACTGGAGACTCTTTCCTTTTGGGAGAAAGAGGAGATGAATTCAGGTATTGCTTTATACAGCCCTACTTATTTTCAAAACTATGCAGTGTCCTCATTTGCTAACATCAAAATCTGATATCTTTCTTTGATATCTTGGACCTCCTATTTTAACTGTCAGCACTTATCCTAGAAAGTTACCCCATTTTTAACAACTGTGATGAGAATTTTTCTATAATGTCTCTAACCATGTCCTGAAACACACACAGCCTCATGCTGGGGAGTATTTCAACAAAACAATTGATATTTGACCAGAAGGTTCCAAGCCCAAAAAGGAGAGAGTGATTGGCAAGATTTAGGCAGTGTGAGGGCAGCCCTCAGGATCCAACCATTTTGTCAGCTATCACTGCTGAAGTCTGCTCTACATAATTAGCAAAGAGCAGATCAATTTCTGCTAAATTCAGGAAATAAACCATCTGACTCCAAGTATGACTTTAAAGATGATCTGGCAATTGATGCTTGGAAGGAAGGAAATTCTGTTTTGTGGTTTCAGGAATGATCGCATCACTGCTACACTTGTAGTGTAAGAAACTGCAAAAGGCCACTTTTTTGCATTTGACTAATTCATGACTCGTTCTTCATGTTGCCTTAATATACCTCCCCATGCAATTGATCTCAAATGATATATTTATTCGTTCTGCTGAGGATTTTATCTATGCAAAAATTAAGTGAATGCAAATAAGAATGAAGAAACTTGAAAAGACACTTTGAGGCATGTTTGATTGCAGAATGAATCTGAAAAATGAGCTTTTCATCACCGTGCCATCCTTACAGCCACTGACTTACACATTGCTGACCTGAACACCCAATTTCTGAAAACTAAATGGCACATTTTAACTAATTATTATTAGCTACAATAAATGGTAAAATTATGACTCGATCATGAACAGATAGAGCACATTCCTTTATACTGTATTAGAAACAGGCTTTAAAAACAGGAAGAAAGCACATGTTCAGCACCCGAAAAGAGCAGGAAAATAATGAGAAAATAATCTTCTAGCATAACTTAATAAAAGAACTTACACAGTAATTATCCTTAGCTGAAAGACAAGCTGCAAGTAATTTGACAAGAAAATATCTGTTTCCAAGCGTTACTGAAGAACCAGTTCTCGACTTCTGACATCCACCTGAAGTCGGTGGAGTTGGGCATGCAGATACTTCTATTTTTATTGCTGAATCAAAACCAGAGATTCCTACTTGTTTCACAGGCTGTCTGTACTCAGGCCACTATGTGTCATGACTACAGGCAAAACAGAAAAAAACCCTGGATTTACCCTAAAGTGTAGGGGTCCTGAGTTCATTCAGAGGCTTTCCTGGTTATGCTCTCTTTCCCAGAGCCTCCCCCCAGTCACAGAATCACTTGGATTCCAAATCCAAGGAGTTGGAAGGGACCTCTGGAGATCATCTAGTTCAACCACCCTGCTAAAGCAGTTTAGCCTAGAGCAGGTCACACAAGAACACATGCAGGCAGGTTTTGAACATCTCCAAAGAAGGAGACTCCACGACCTCTCTAGGCAGCCTGTTCCAGTGCTCTGCCACCCTCAGAATGAAGAAGTTCCTCCTCATGGTCAAATGGAACTTCCTGTGCTCCAGCTTGTGGCCATTGACCCTTGTCCTGTCGCTGGGCACCACTGAGAAGAGCCTGGCCCCATCCTCTTGACACCCACACTTCAGATATTTATAAGTGTTGATAAGATCCCCTCTCAGTCTTTTCTTCTCCAGGCTGAAGAGCCCCAGATCTCTCAGCCTCTCCTTGTAGGGGAGGTGCTCCAGCCTCCTAATCATCTTTGTAGCCCTCCACTGGACTCTCTCCAGTAGCTCCTTGTACTTCTTGAACTGGGGGGCCCAGAACTGGACACAGTATTTCAGGTGTGGCCTTACAAGGGTAGAGTGGGAGGATGACCTCCCTCTACCTGCTGGCAACACATTTCTTAATGCAACCCAGGATGCCATTGTCCTTCTTGGCCACATGGGCACAATGCTGGCTCATTGTCATCCCATTATCCACCAAAACTCCCAGGTTCCTCTCTGCAGAGCTACTTTCAAGCAGGTCAACCCCCAGCCTGTACTGGTATATGTGGTTATTCCTCCCCAGGTGCAGGACCCTACACTTGTCCCTGTTAAACCTCATCTGGTTCCTCTCTGCCCAGCTCTCCAGCCTGTCCAAATCTTGCTGAATTGCAACACAGCAAATTTGCTGAGGATACACTCTGTCCCTTCATCTAGGTCATTGGTGAATATATTGAATAAGACAGGCCCTAATACTGACCCCTGGAGAACACCACTAGTCACAGGCCTCCAGCTGGATTCAGCACCCCTGATCACAACCCTCTGAGCTCTGTCCTTCAGCCATTTCTCAACCCAGCTCGCTGTCCACTCATCTAACCCACACTTATGAGGATGTGATGGGAGACAGTGTCAAAGGCCTTACTAAGGTCAAGGTAGACCACATCCACTGCCCTCCCCTCATCCACCCAGCCAGTCATTTTATCATAGAAGTCTATCAGGTTGCTCAAGCATGATTTCCCCTTGGTGAATCCATGCTGACTACTCCTGATAATCTTCTTTTCCTCCATGTGCTTGGAGATAGCAGCCATAATGAGCTGTTCCATCACCTTCCCAGAAATGGAGGTGAGGCTGACTGGCCGGTAGTTTCCTGGGTCCTCCTTCTTGCCCTTCTTGAAGATTAGAGTTACATTGGCAATCCTCCAGTCCTCAGGCAGCTCTCCTGTCCTCCATGACCTTTCAAAGATGACGGAGAGCAGCTTTGCAATGGCATCTGCCAGCTCCCTCAACACTCATGGGTGCATCCCACCAGGGCACATGGATTTGTGGGTATCTAGTTTACCTAAAAGATCCCTAACCCAATCCTCCTTGACCAAGGGGTAGTCCTCCTTTCCTCTGACTTCTTCCTCTACTGTCAGAGGCAGGGATTCCTGAAGTCCAGCTTTAGTAGTAAAACTGACACAAAGACAGCATTCAACAACTCCACCTTCTCCATATCCTCCTTCACCAGGGTACCCGCCTCATTCAACAATGGGCCCACAGTTTCCTTGGTCTTTCTTTTACTACCAATGTATTTGAAGAAGCCCTTCTTACTGTTTTTGACGCCTTTGGCTAGATTTAATTCCAAGCGGTCCTTAGCTTTCCTCGTTGCATCCCTGCATTCTCTAGCAGTGTTTCTATATTCCTCTCAATTGACTAGACTCTTTTTCCACCTGTTGTAAATTTCTTTCTTCCCTTTGAGTTTTTCCAGAAGCTCCTTTCTCATCCAAGCAGGCCTCCTGCCTCCTTTGCTCAACTTCTTCCTCATAAGAGTGCACCAATCTCGAGCTTGGAGGAAGTGCTGCTTGAATAGCAATCAGCTCTTTTGGGCCCCTCTGCCTTATAGAACCCTGTCCCATGGGTTTCCTTCAAGCAAATTTTTGAGGAGGCCGAAGTTGGCTCTCTTGAAGTTCAGGGTTGCAATCCTACTTATTGCCCTGTTTCTTCCACTCAGGACCCTGAACTCCACCATCTTGTAGTCTTGAGTCAGGGCAGATCCTCTCACTGTTGGACAGGACCTGGCTGGTAAGATCTTGCCCTGACTGCCCTGTTTGCAGCCCAGACTCCATGTTTCGGCTCACCAGCTCACCAGCCAAGATGAAATGCAAAAAATCATAGAATCATGGAATAGTTTGGGTTGGAAGGGACCTTTAAAAGTCATCTAGTCCAAGCCCCCTGCAATGAGCAGGGACATCTTCAACTAGATTAGATCAGTCAGAGCCCCTTCCAACCTGACCTTGAATGTTTCCAGGGTTGTGGCATCTACCACCTCTCTGGGCAGCCTGTTCCAGTATTTTACCACCCTCATCATAAAAAATGTCTTCTTTATATCTAGTCTAAATCTACCCTCTTTCAGTTTAAAACCATTAGCCCTCGTCCTATTGCAATAGATTCTACTAAAAACTCCATTGCCATCTTTCTTATAGGCCCTCTTTAAGTACTGAAAGTCTGCAATAAGGTCTGCCTGGATCCTTCTTTTCTCCAGGCCGAACAACCCCAGCTCGCAGCCTTTCCTCATAGGAGAGGTATTCCAGCCCTCTGATCATTTTTGTGGCCCTCCTCTGGACTCCCCCCAACAGGTCCATGTTTTTCCTGTGCTGAGGATGCCAGAGCTGAACACAGCACTTCAGATGAGGTCTCAGGAGAGTGCAGTAGAGGGGCAGAATCACCTCCTTTGACCTGCTGACCATGCTTCTTTTGATGCAGCCCAGGATATTGTTGGCCTTCTGGGCTGTGAGTGCATATTGCTGGCTCATGCCCAGCTTTTCATCTGCCAGTACCCCCAAGTCCTCCTCAGCAGGGCTGATCTCAATCCCTTTGTTCCCCAGCCTGTATTGATACTGGGGGTTGCCTGACTCAGGTGCAGGCCTTGCACTTGGGCTTGTTGAACCTCATGAGTTTCACATGGGCCCACTTCTCAAGCTTATCCAGGTCCTTCTGGATGGCATCCCATCTCTCCAGAGTGTCAACCGCACCACATAGCTTGGTGTCGTCTGCGGATTTGCTGAGGGTGCACATAGTCCTGCTGTCTGTGTCAATGATGAAGATACTAAACAACTCTGGTCCCAGTACAGACCCCTAGGGGACACCACTCATTACCAATCTCCATTTGGACATTGAGCTGTTGACCACTACCCTCTGGATGTGACCACCCAACCAATTCCTCATCCACTGAACAGTCTACCCATTGTGGGGGACCAAGTCAAAGGCCTTACCGAAGTCCAGACAGATGATATCTGTGACTATTCCCTTGTCTACTGATGTAGTCATTCCATCACATCCCATCCTAGGTTGGTCAGGCAGGACTTGCCTTTGGTGAAGCCATGCTAGCTTAGAGTAGCTTCTAGGAGGATCTGCTCCATGATATTCCCAGGCAGAGAGGTGATCTTCCCAGGCACAGAGGTGAACCATATACAAAATGTAACCTGTTTTTGGTATAGGCAATATATTACATGGGTGATCACTTACATAAGACTCAACCTCCCAAATATATAATACAAGCTAGGGAGGTAGAAATCACTAAGTTTAATCAATGACACCCTCCACAGCTTTTACGAGAGATGTAAAGGCCAGGTAAATTGAGTTTCCAAGTTTAAGATATTTTGCCCTTTTAATTATACATATTTTATGATAGTGAGACCAGAATTTCAAGGAATTGTGAATAACTGTGAATGATCTTCCCAGAGTCTAAATCAGTTGTATGTAGAAAGAAAAATGAGAATGTCCTTTGTAAGCAGTGTTTTATTTATTCAAAATTCAAATTAAATTGGTTATGAAAGTCGGAAGTACATTAATGAAGATTAACAATAGAGCCCTAAGGATCCTGAATAACTGAACTGGAAATATGAGAATGATTGATGCAGCAATGGTAACAAAAGCCCTTCCGAGAGAAGAAAACTCCCAGTGTTATTATGGAGAATGAGAAGGGCAGTGAACCACATATCATACCCCCGAGCCTCCATGTCACTTGTTAGGAAGCAGTTGGAGGCAGCTAATTCCACACAAAGGCAAGTCCCTTGGCTTGCATTCTGTAAAAGTAACTTGGATGCAATTCTTTTTTGGAAAGCTTTCAAAAAATTGATTTTCATAATTTCAGTATTTTATTTTTCCGTAATAACATGAGTACAAGCAAGTGAAAGCAAAGAACTAACTAAACAAAGCCCATAGTCAATAAGAAAACATCTCACACTTTTCTATTACAGATAAATAAATTTTCTGTACCTCTGCATTATGGAAAGCAGTCTTAACAGAATCCAGAAAACTAGATTTGATTCTCGTGCCTTTTGAAATTAGGAGCTAAGTACATGTTTATGTGTAATGTTTGCGCCTAACAGGAGATATTAATGTTCAGAATCCAAGAATATAAACAAAACATGAAGTCCTTTCACAGATACTCACACTTGGCTAAGACACTATTGCTCTTTGGAAGTACTTTGCCTCTCTGTTGGTTTCCCTTTTGTGCAAAATGGTCATAATCTCCCCTGTTTCCAAAGATGTTTATAAAAACTGGCTTAGTTCCTACACTGCAGCCTCCCTTTTCTGCCAGGAAAAATTAGACAACATATATCTGCAGAGTACCACACAATTGATAAGTTGCCTACAATTCCTATTGAGCTATTAAACTAATCTGGATTTGCACATCACCAAAGGAGCTACAAGATAAACTCTCCAGAAACAGTTTCACAATTATATTTTCAAAAACTTTTTATGTCTTAACAGGAAAAAAGTAGCTCTCCTACTTAAAATGAAGGTCATACTGCAACATAGAAAATAAGTGATAGAAATATCCCCATTTGGAAATGTGCAAAACGCTGCCCAAACCAAAGCCCAATCCGAACCCCCACACCCACCAGAAGCTGAGCTTTATCTTGTTTAGAGAAATAAAGCACAGGATTTAAAATTACCTGGCAAGTTTTTTATAATTTTTCTAGCTCCAGGAAAAATCAGAGAGATGTAATATTTTGAAATAAATATGGCTAACTATGGGCAAAAGATATTTCTTATTAAGTACCTACATTTTTCTTCAAAGGAATTCTGTACACTAAAATAAATTTAGCATTTCATTAGCAACAATAGGTACAGAAATGACACTTTTCTTTTTGTTTATTTTGAACCACTATCACAGAACTACTGTCAGTATGAGGCAGCCTGAAGTAGAACAGGTTTCTTCTGATGTTAAAGGCCATCAAGGTTTATTCCTTCTCTAGCACTGATTTCTTTGATTCTGTTTTGATAAGAAGTTTCTGTATTCAGAAAGTACTTACATTTTTTGTTTAAAATGTATTTTAAATAATTTTAATAACTTCGGGAGTGATTGTGGGAGAAACTCCAGAGATTTGCTGAGTACTTAAGGCATTTATAATTACTGTGATGGATATCAGACTCTTCAGACATGCATAGCAAATAACAGAGGAACACAGACATAGATGGAAGTGAAATATTTGCTCCAAATAATATCAAATCTGTTAAACTTGCCATATTTTATGAAAACTATATGCTGTATATGCCCCCTTCTTCATTTTACGTTTCACACCTGAGCACAAAGTGCACTGATACCAGATAGTTTTTCAGGTAGAAAAGTAGTTTGAAGTAGCATCATTATTTTCCCTTCATTTTGAATTTCATTTCCGTCAGAATCCAAAGCACAAATCAAGCCATAGTATAACCCTGAGCTGAACTGAACTGTTGTAGCAATGACAAAAGAAAGTGAAATGGAACCAGCAGTTTCAGTCAAGAGAGGGTGGATCTTCACAGGAAGCAACGAAGCAAATGGACAAAAATAGAGGACAGAAAGATTTACAGTTGGATTGCTTTGAGAGCAGTAGGTTGTATGAAGTTAACCATGACAGTAGCCACCAGTGACAGGGTGGGCAAACAGGGCATGGTGAGTCAGCAAGGGCATGGCATGGCAGTTCACATGACAGTGCATGTGGCAGGGCCTGGAGCAGCCACATCTCTGTGACTATGCCACCTTCTAGGTGCCCTTTCATAATAGGTATGAGGCTCCACAAGTGGAACCAAACAGTGATGAGGATGACAGTTCATCTAGCTTGGAGGTGTCACCAAGGTTAAGTCAGCCTAAGCCCTGTGTCAAAACCGCTTCCACAAAAAAATAAAGATGGGTCATTGTCATTGTCATTGTCATAGGAGACTCCCTTCTGAAGGGGACAGAAGGCCCAATGTGCAGGCTGGACCTGCTTCTTAGGGAAGTCTGCTGCCTCGCTGGGGCCTGGGTTAAAGATGTGAAGAGATAATTTCCTACCCTGGTACTACCCTCAGATTATTATCCCTTATTGATTTTTTGGGTAGGCAGTTGCAACTAGAAGTCCAAGGGCTATCAAGAGGGACTTCAGGGCCTTGGGGCACCTGGTTAAGGGATCAGGAGCACAAGTAGTGCTCTCCTCTATCCTTCCAGTTGCGAGGAATGATGAGGGAAGAAACAGGAAAAGCCAGCAGATCAATACTTTCTCCGAGTCTAGTGTCACTGGCAGAATTTTGGGATTTTTGATCACGGGTCTGTTTACATGACACCAGACCCACTGGCAACACATATCTCAAAGGGGGAAAAGAATCTTTGCACAGGAGTTAGTAGGGCTCATTGAAAGAACTTTAAACTAGATTTGAAGGGGAAAAGGGACAAAACCAGGCTTTCCGGAGATTAGCCTGGGGGCGGCACACCAGTGCTTGAGGGATGCTGTGCTAGCAAGATCCTTCAGTCTGCCATCTGAGTGCATGTATGGGATGGAGATCCATGCAGCAGCAAAGATGCAAGGGTTGTTGATGTGTTAGAAACCACAGAAGTGACTGAGGATGATCATGTAGGAGTTAGGGCTTCTCCCCCAAAAAAGGTGGTGGGATCAATAGCCCGACTGAAGTTCATCTACACCAATGCACGCAGCATGAACAACAAACAGGAGGAGCTGGAAGCCGTTGTGCAGCAGCCATCACAGAAACGTGGTGGGATGACTCGCACAACTGAAGTGCTGCCATGGATGGCTATAAACTCTTCAGAAGGGATAGGCAAGGAAGGAGAGGTGGAGGTGTAGCCCTCTATGTTAGGGAGTGTTTTGAGTGTTTTGACCTGTTTTTTGTGAACAGAGAAGGACTTGTGGGTGATGTGACAGTTGGAGGCTGTCTTGGGTGTAGCGATCACAAAATTATGGGGTTTTAGATTCTCAGAGAAGTGAAGAGAGGGGTCAGCAGAACAGCTGCCTTGGACTTATGATGGAGGGCAGACTTTGGCCTGTTCAGAAGCCTGGTTGAGAGAGTCCCTTGGGAGGCAGTCCTGAAGGGCAAAGGAGTCCAAGAAGGCTGGATGTTCTTCAAGAAGGAGATCTTCAAGGCGCAGGAGCAGGCCATCACCATGTGCTGAAAGACAAGCCGGTGGGGAAGAAGACTACCCTGGCTGAAGAGAGAGTTTTGGCTGGAACTCCGGGAAAAAAAGAGAGTTTATGACCTTTGGAAGAAGGGGCAGGAATCTTAGCGGTGATGTTGTGAGGTTATGCAGGGAGAAAATTAGAAGGGCCAAAGCCCAACTAGAACTTACCTGGCTACTGCCATAAAAGGCAAAAAAAGATGTTTGTATATGTATATATGTATATATACATATACGTATATGTATAAATACATTATCAACAAAAGGAAGGCTAAGGAGAATCTTCATCCTTTATTAGACGTGGGGGAAAACACAGTAACAAAGGATAAGAAAAAGGCGAAAGTACTTAATGCCTTCTTTGCTTCAGTCTGTAATAGTAAGACCAGTTGTTCTACCTCAGCACCCTGAGGTGGAAGACAGGGACGGGGAGCAGAATGAAGCCTCCATAACAAAAGTGGAAATGGTTAGCAATCACCACTACGACAGGGTGCTACACCAGTTAGACACACACAGCCCTCTGAGTCTGGATGGATCCACCCAAGAGTACTGAGGAAGCTGGAGGAAGTACTCAGCAAGCCATGTTCAATCATTTACCAGCAGTCCTGGCTAACTGTGAAGGTCCAGTTGACTGGAAGTTAGCAAAGACTAACAAGCACGGCCAGGAGGAGGACCCAGGAAGCTACAGGCCTGTCAGTCTGTCCTTGATGCCGGGGAAGGTTATGGAGCAGATCATCTTGAATGCCACCACGCAGCACATAAAGAACCAGGTGATCAGGCCCAGTCAGCATGGGTAAAGCCTTTGACACTGTTTCCTACAGCATTCTTCTGGAGAAAGTGGCTGCTCATGGCATGGATTGGGTGTACGCTTTGCTGATGAAAAAACTGGCTGGATAGCTGAGCACAGATAGTTGTGGTGAATGGAGTTCCATCCAGTCGACAGCCAGTCACAAATGGTGTTCCCCAGGGCTCAGTATTGGGGCCAGTTCTGTTTAATATCTTTATCTATGATCTGGATGAGGGAATTGACTGCACCCTCAGTAAGTTTGCAAATGACACCAAGTTGAGCAGGAATGTTTATCTGTTTGAAGGTAGAAAGGCTCTGCAGAGGGGTCTGGACAGGCTGGATTGATGGGCCGAGGTCAACTTTATGAGGTTCAATAAGGCCAAGTGCCGGGTCCTGCACTTGGGTCACAACAACCCCATGCAGCGCTACAGGCTTGGGGATGAGTGGCTGGAAAGCTGCCTGGCAGAAAATGACCTGGGGGTGCGGAGTGATGGCCAGCTGAACATGAGCCAGTAGTGTGCCCAGGTGGCCAAGAAGGCCAACAGCATCCTGGCCTGTATCAGAAATAGTGTGGCCAGCAGGAGTAGGGAGGTGATCGTCGCCCTCTACTCAGCACTGGTGAGGCCACACCTCAAGCACTGTGTGCAGTTTTGGGCCCCTCCCTACAAGAAAGACATAGAGGTGCTGGAGCGTGCCCAGAGAAGGGCAAGGAAGCTGGTGAAGGGTCTAGAGCACAAGTCCTATAGGAGTGACTGAGGGAACTGAGGTTGTTTAGTGTGGAGGAGGCTGAGGGGAGACCTTATCGCTCTCTACAACTACCTGAAAGGAGATTGCAGAGAGGTGGGTGTTGGTCTCTTCTCCCAAGTATCAAGTGATAGGATGAGAGGAAATGGCCTCAAGTTGCACCAGGGGAGGTTTAGATTGGACATTAGGAAAAATTTCTTCACTGAAATGTTTGTCAAGCATTGGAACACACTACCCAGGGAAGTGGTGGAGTCACCATCCCTGAAGGTATTTAAAAGACATGTAAATGTGGTGCTTAGGGACATGCTTAGTGATGTGCTTGGCAGTGTTAGGTTAACGGTTGGATTTAATGATCTTTAAGGTCCTTTCCAACCTAAAATATTCTATGATTCTATAAAATACTTAGTTATTAAAAATAACAATTTGACTTTGAAATTTTTGCATTTAATGCTTTACTTCTCAATGGTTAGGTTACCCTCTGCCTGCATACTCAAGCCTCCCCCCTCCACACCTGATAATCAGGAGCATTCTAAGAGATAAAGTAGAGGTTTGTCTGATTCAAAAAGTTCAATTCCTTGCAGGACTAAATAAAAGCAGAGTTGACATCAGTGGACGTCATTGAATGTAGGTATTTGGACAGAAAACCTGACTTTAGCAAGAGTTAAAACTATGATACAGAGTATAGAAGTAATTTTTGATTACTATTCTTCAACATCTGCCCTGTAAGCTAAATCTTTCTGTCTGGAAGCTTTCTTGAAAGACAATCTACATTTTGTTCTCATTAAACTTTATTCTATCATTTATATAAATTACACCCAAATATTCATGTTAAATAGTATGTTCCTTCAGCATTTATTATTCCAATAGGCGATGGCTATGCAGCCATATGATTCTATTATACAGATGTCCACTTTAATTGTTCTGTGAGTTTAAAATCTGTTGTATTATTGTGGAAATGCATAATTATTTCAGTACTTCATGTTACCATGTAGATATTTTATGTTAATCTATCTCATTGACTAGCATTTCTTATTCTGGTTCCTTTACCCTTAAGTCCACCTTATCACTATTGATTTTCATGTCAGAATATGTACCTGGTTTATTTTTCCCTTATGTATATTTTATTATTTTTTGTCTGGTTATTTGCAACTCTTTAGTGTCTTGTTGCAAGGTGTACCAATAACTAGGCTTCATTCTAGAATTTTTCTTAAAAAAAGCAACAACAAAACCCCCACATGTTCAGTTTCCACATTTATCTATGTTCACAATGACTCCCAAATATTTCCTGAGTAGAAAAAACCACACATGTCTTGCACTGTTTACTGTCTTGCAGGGAACTTGTTTCTTTCTCATGAGAACTTTGGTAAATAATTAGGTGTATAATCCCTGCTTGTGAAGTAATTCTGTGGCCGTTTCCCTCTCTGTGTACCTGTGCACAGGAAAAGGTTGTTAGTTCCTGGAGCTTCAAGCTGCAAGGCTTCTATTTCTAGTCTCTCTAGTCCCAAAAAATTTCAAGAAAAACTATGAACAGGAAATGAACATAAACAGGAGACACCAGGAGCAAGGCTTGAGATGTGACCTATTCAGGGAAGTTAAGCAGCTGAAGGCAAGATACAGCAGCGCAGAGAGACAGCAAGGAAAATGGAGGGGTCTCTGGCTGAACTAGTTTTCAACTGGGACAAAATGTGTGAAAGCCACCAGAAGGCAGTGAAGAAAGTGCGATTGAAGCTGATTTTTGGTGCCTGCAAGCTCTGTTTTCATTACATTAACAATCAAAAATCTCATTAGATCACAGTTTCAAAAACTGTATGACATTACAGAACATGGTGTTAGAACTTGAGTAAGAAAGAGAGGATTCTAAAAAGCTACTGTCACTAAGAGGGAATAAATATATATTGTAATCATAGATAGTATAGAAATTTTTTAAATGTAAATCTCTCAGACCTGCATGTAAAAGTTTTTCTATAGTCGCTGAAAGGACCATACCTATATATGCAAATTATGCAATAGATACATAGGTGTAATATGTTTATCTATTTTCATATGCAGATTTCTCTGTTCTTTCTTCAGCCATGCTCTGCACACAGATCTTTGCATAGATGTTACTGTATAAGAGGTTTCTGAAAATACAAGAAGACAGAACTGGCCATTCAGCCAGTCTGGGTGATGACTGAAAAACAGAATGTCATATAGGGTGAACACATAATTTAAAATATAGCAGCATTGTTGCTTAAATTATCCTATTTTCTATAATTTGAAAATTATATAGATAGCTCACCTTCAGGCTCAACCTTAGATTTGAAGACACAAGCAAACTGCAGCAGACCTATTTCAAAGCTGAATGGGAAAATGAATATTATTACTGTATAATGTATTATTTAATAGCTGTCCAGTAATGATCCAGTAACATTCTGAAGATTGGTGCAGCTATTTTCATATTTATGAAATTCATCTGGAGGAATAGCTTCTGAATTATTCTGAATTCATGGAAGAGGGTTCACAGGTTCAGAAATGGGTTTTCATTGACCCGCAGATTCTGAGTGAGATGAAGGTTTTAATCCCAAATGAGCATCAGTCTGTCACTTTCTGGGCAAATTAAATGATATTGGTTGATTCTTCTTTTTTCATTTTTATTCATAACCTGTGTAATCTGACATCTTGTAAAATAGCTTATTTCTGCTCTACTGAAGAAGAAAGTTCTGGAGAAACTGAGAACCAAGGAGATCTTCTCCTTTCTGTTTGTGTAGCAGCTAGAAGGTACAGGTTTGAAAAGCAAGGTAGGGTACATAGAATTAATTGTCCAAACTTCTCTTTTTTGAATTATCTTCTTTACGGGGAGGACTGTGCATTACCTTTTTTTGTTTGTTTGTTTGGTTGGTTTTTTTCCAAATGCAGTGGCAGTATTCTATACCAAGAGAACTAGGAGATTTCTAGCCAATTTGGATTAGCATTGCAGAAAGACACGCACACTTCTTGCTGCAAAAGTATGTAATATAAATGTGCACCTTTAACTTAAAATAAAAATTTCTGGGTTGAATTAATGGCAGGTATACTATAGAAGTTTAACATCCCAAATATTTTCTTGTCTAAAACTGCTGCTTTAAGACTAGGTTTAATTATAAAAATAATTGCATCAACACTGTAATTATGTTAAAATATTATTAACATAATAGAATTTAGCAATGATAAACAATTTAAAATAACAGAATATAATTTCGTTTTCCTCCTAACTTGTTACTCCGTCTCATGCACATAGAGATCTGAGTGCTTCATGAGCTTGTGCCATACCATCATCTCTCACCTGTCCGTTGGCTGAAACCAACTGTACATTCAAGAGTACAGGATCTGGGTGACATTGACCAAAGAACTTTTGCTGCCTAAAGTGGAGCTCTGAAATTTTTCATAATTTATGAAGCATGCCCTAAAAATGAAGACACAATACTCTGTCTATTGGTAATATAAAAGTGAAACCACCAAACAATACAGTTTAAAGCTTCATAATTATCTGCCTTGATCTTATTAGGCTGTCCTGTGGTAAGTGCCATATCTGATCTTAAAGAAATCAGAGAAAGTAATTAATCTCTTAATTTTATCAGTAGATCATGTGTCTATCCAGTATAAAGACATAATTATACTCAAGAGAGAGAGAGAGAAATAAAATGAACATGGCCTGTGAAATGATTAATTTTGTGTCCTGGAGTCAATTATGCATAGGATAACTGCAATTCTCTGAAATTACATTTAATGCCATAATGTACTGTAACAAAGGAGCTGGTGGGAGTACAAAAACAGTACTGCACATGAAAAATTGGTAAAATGTGTACTACACTATTACAGAGCTTAAACAAAGCATTGAATAACCTTTGACTTTATAATTAATAACGGTGCTTAGATGGTTCTGTGTCTGCTGATCTCAGAGCGAAATACAAAATAAAGGTAAATCATTCAAGGTCAAATGTGTCAAATATATTACAACCTGAGTTCCTGAGAAACAACCTGAGAAATCTGAGTTCTTAGATTCTGTAGTTAATGTTCAGTGAACTAAATCATGGGAGTCCCATTGCACAGTACAAGAATTTGCTGGTACTTTTGACTTGTGACTGTTTATCAAGAATAGATCAAGTAGGTTGAGAATAATGTCTTCCTCAATACCCACACTTACCCTCAAAATATGGTTCTAAAAGGGTAGACATCAAGTCTGACTATGTCAGGCAAGGTGCAGAAGTGCTGTTGTGGAAGTGTTAGTGCCAATACCAATAGTAAGTATACTCTGTATCTAAATATTCACTAGATGTCTCCAGAAGCCTGAGCACACCGACTGTGCTGAGAGCCCTAGAATTAATATAACTAATGATCAACCCTTCCTCCCTGTATAGAGCTGTCTCCCAAGGTATTATTCAACATAACACTTTGAATGAACACACAAAGACATAATTTACTTGAGACAAGTAGGTGGGAGAATAGAAATGGGGGAGAAAAGTAAGAATAAAAGTAGCAGAATAATAACGAGGAAAACCAATATAAACTCGATTGTCACAACGTAGTTTTCTAGCGTGCCCCATTGTGGGCCTCTCATGCATGACCTAGTGCTGCTAGAATGGGTTGAACAGGTAAATAACAAGACAGCTCTTACTGCACTCACTTAGATGCATGGACTTGGGTTGATAGTTAAGAGTTCCTTTGCTCCAGGATGAAAAATAGTAGAGCTGGTAGGAAAAATACTCATTTGGAGAATACTTGATTGTCCATATATAAAGCTTACCTAGAAATGGACCACTTTGTGAAAATCAACACTTGACGAAAGAAGTTTCTTCAGCCTAGCAGACTTTTATCTAGCCTTTGAAAAGCAGGAGTTGCTTTGCATACTACCATTGAGTCCATGAGTGGCATTTACTTGTCAACGTTCATTATGCTCATGGCTAAGTTTTCCTGACCACCAAACTCTGACTTTGAACACCATTAATGATGTTGCTACCAACGAGGCTTATATAAAATGAAGTTACAATGTTTAGAAAAGACAGCTAATATTTACTGACAATAACCGAACGTTACTTTGAGAAATGACACTGCAAGAATTTGCTGTACATTGACGAGTGCCCAGGGGAAAACAGAGCTATGTACTAATTAGCTCCCTTTATTGGCCAGGCCACACCCATTCAGAGAACTCAAGAATATGCTGCTATGATGTGTAGCTGGAAAACCAAAATCACTGAGCAAGCCACACAGATTCATAGTACTTTCAAGTAAAGGAAAAAAAAACCAACAAGAGATTTCATCATGGCAAAAATTTTTTTAAAAAAAATTGAGTATAAACACAGGAGAGGAGAATGTACTATAAATACAGAATTTGTCATCCTTAATTAGGAGAAGACTGGTTTCAAGCTCATTTGAGGTTGCCGCCTTCTAATTGATACGTGGCGGTCTAGATATATTGTTAATAGCTATAATGTTGCAGCAGACACAATTCATACCTATCATTGGGGAATCATGCAAGGTTTTTATTTTCTGCAGAAAGTCCACTACATGATCCATACTTGCTTTATGGAAGCTATGTCTTTTATAACTCGTGTGAGTAGGCTGGTACATTATGATTTGTTAGCCATATCTGATTTTTCAGTTTCATATTCTACAAAAAATATTTTTTACATTTTCTGTTTTCAGTACTGAACACCTACATTAGTGGTATTTGTATAAACTGAGGATCAGATACTAGTGTATATATATACAATAGAAAAAAAATATTTAAGTTTCTATAAATTCTCCCATTGTTTTAATTGCTCTTGTTGAAAGATAAAATATATGAAATAAAACTTATCTTTGATACTCAAAGATGTTTTTTCCAAGGGACCTCAAAATGCCCAAAATTCATAACCACTTCTGCTGCCTATCTTCTAGTTGGTGTGATTTATGGCAAGCATACTCCTACACTAGAAATGGTTCATCCCTTGCTGGTCACAGCTTCACATGCTACTAGTCAGTGAGATTCGTGTTGATTCCATATTAGGCGTAACTGAGTGATCTGATGCACATTAGCCAAGTATCAACTCTCTACAGATAATATAGCTTTTTTTTAAGCAGCTAATGTAGTTTATAACAGAAGGTTTGAGGAAAATTCCACCACCACACTAAAAAGCTAGCAACTAAATAGTCATGAATGGCACTGGCTCAAAATTAGTATATAAAAAGATTCAGTGAATTGGCATCTACTGTCATGTAAATGGAGGAGAGACACGAAGGGCATAGAGGTACAGCTCAGTTGGTGACACAGGAACTAAACGGAAAAATTAGTAGAAGGTTTCATTACAAGTTTTCAGGAACTTTGCTTACATAAACTCTGCTTTTCTTGTCTCTTAAGAAGTGATTACAAATATTGCGGTAATGTTGCAAATTACTTTTTTTTTCTTTGCCTGTATCCCAATAAAATGAACAATAAGAGCTTTTTTCCCTTAATAATTTATCTGATTTGGTACTAGCGTTAGGGCAATCCGGACTATAATATTATGGAACCAGAAAGTCCTGAATATATCAGGTAACTTGTATGAGCAAGTGAAATACTGCTACTTTATTAAATCCATTTTTAATTAACTTATATTAAAATAGAACCAATTGTTGTAACTTATTTAATGGAAAGAAATACTGGCAGAACTGTTAATAATATGAAAATATGTTCTCTATAGTCACATCTGAAACCATTCTTTTTATCACCTTGTAAAAGAAAATGTTGCTGTACCATTTCCCTAGGAATACACGTGTTCTTTTTGAGATCAAGAGTAGAATATGTAGTCTGGCTAAAGACTATAGCATTCCTGCCTGTGACTAGATGCATTTGTGTCTTTTGTCTGTATGTTTGTGGATATGGAGGAATTTTGTGTTTCAGTATTATTAGCAATGTATGCATTAAGTATGAAGGATCCATCCTGCAGAACTGTGAAAACATCCTGCAGTCTGCTGTGGTATTAGGAGAGGAAAGGTGAGAAGGGCTATTGCCCAGCAATGACAATTTAACAGACATTTAATTGCAAGACAGGTTTGGTTCACCAGAGGGTGTAATTTGGGATTTCAAAGGCAAAGTGTAGTAAATCCACCTCCAAGATAAAGTGTGAGTATAAAGGGGATGAAACAACTTCTTGTAATTTTTTATGATTTCCTCCCCACTCCCCCCTTTTTTTCTCCTATTATAATAGCTTCACAAAAATCCTATTTTTCATTTGGGTGGGTATGGAATATACAGTATTGTACTAGTTTTGCATGGGATAATTAATTTTATGGCATAGTTAATTTTCTTCATAGCAGCTGGTATTGCCCTATGTTTTGGATTTGTGACCAAAACCGTGTTGATAACACAGAGATGTTTTCATTATTGCTGAGCAGTGCCTTACATAGAGTCAAGGCCTTTTCTACTCCTCACACTGCCCTGTCAGTGAGTAGGCTGTGGGTGGGCAAGACGTTGGAGAGCACACAGATGGGGCAGTTGACCCTACCTGACTGTATAATGATATGCTTAGCAATAAAAGCTGAGGAAGAAGGAAGAAGGGAGGATGTTTGAAGTTATGACGTTTGTCTTCCCAAGTAACCATTATGTGTGATGAAACCCTGCTTTCCTGGAGATGGCTAAACATCAGCCTGCTGATAAGTAGTGAGTGAATACCTCATGGCAAGCAGCCATGTCTACTGGGGTTAACCCGTAACATATATGCTCCATATGTGATTCAGCATTAAGGTGGTTTTTTTTCTCATTGCTGAGTAATAAGAATTAAATTTGTTTTAATTCTCAAGTAGTTTATTTGTGAATTACTTGTTATAAGAACATCATCACATGGTTGTGGGCAAGACACTGTCATTGGCTGTGTCTTTTTTTAATGTTTAATCACTTAATTTTTTATGTCTGGTGATAAATTGAGTTTGCTTTGGTGTTTTATAAATGAAATAAAAGTACATTAGTAAATTTCATTTAACAGCACAACTTTTCTGATCAGACAAAATTAACTATTGTTTAAGAATGCACTAGTACTCTTCTATTAATGGAACAGCTGTAGTTCACTGAAAATCTAAGATTCAGAAAATTCACTTAAAATTGGTAAAATTTGTGCAAACAAATAAGAATTTGAAACCTTTCCATCCTGTCTTCCAAGTTAATGGCTATCATTAGTGTCAAAATCATATTTAACAGGACAGAGAAGATCTGCTTAGTCTTTTCCCTGGAATAAAATGGCAAATTGGTGTTTCAAATAGAACATTTTTTTCTAAGATGTCACTGTTCATAACATTTTTAGGCGGTATTTTCTAATGATTCAGTATTGTAAATAAATTAAAGAATTCTTACTATGCTAGGGAGACTATCTCTGCTTGCTTTTTTTTTGTCTCTTTGTTAATGGAATTATTCCCAGTCTTTTGATAAATTAAAAAAAAATGCTGTTCCTGCTGGCAAAGAGATAGTTACAGATACAAGACTACCCATGTTGCCTGTAAACTAGTGGATAGGCCAATTTCCTGACTACCCTAATTAGCTTTGCGTAATTTGGCACATTGCTTCCTGAAAGAATGATTTAATCTAATTAAGATTTTTTTTGCAAGATATCATTTAATCGAATCAATTAAGCACTTCATCTCCAAAGCCCAGAAATTAAAATCACCAAGAATAATATTGGCATCTTCTGCTAGAGTATCATTTTAGTTTCCCTACAAACTCGTTCTGCTTCGAACTTAACACATAGTTAAGTGATTAGGTGAAAAACCTGGTCTCCCACCTTCCTTCCTGGTAATCACCCCTAGGCAAGGTTTGCAGTAGAACAACTTGTGTAGCTCTCAGCTGTGAAAATGGGGTGTAGTCTTCCCTGTCTTCTAAAGCACCATGAACACTAATGACATCTATGTGCAAATGAGAGAATAAATGATTATTTCATATGGCTTATGAAATCTAACTCTTTGTGGGACCCCCCCCCCAAATTTATAAATTACTGACCTGTAACGATGTGGTACTGGCTTGGTTAGATTGTGCATTTTTGTTGTTGCTTTGTTCATTTCTTTGCTTCCCAGTAGAGCTATTAAGTGGCTTGCAATGACAGAAAAATATTTCATAACTTGGAAGTATTCTCTGTCAATCTTTTCTGCCTTTTAAAGGGAAGCTCACCAGCAGATTGAAGAATGATACCTTGCTGAAGCCACTGGACAGTATGCATTCGGTAATTGCTACCTGTTGTTCAAGAAAACCTTCAAGGATATGTTGAGGTCAAATTCACCCGAGTGCATGAAGAACCGGAGAAGAGTTCATGGCTTTAAAAACCAGTTATACTAGGTGCAAAGTCTTTCTTATTTAGATCTTCAGTCTCAGGTGAAAGTTGAATGTACCTGCCTGTATAAAAACACTCTGTTCCAGATCCAAAGTGGATCAGTGGATTCAATGGAGGCAAAAATTAATTTCCACAAAGTTTGAATTGTGATAAAGAATAGAGGGAGTATGATGTTTAGAAGTTCATTTAGCCAGGGAAATGAATAGGTTAAGTCTCATGAACAAAACACCAACTTCTGTAAATTAAAGAAAATGTACTCTGTTTCAAAAATGAATTTTTGGGTCTAACTGATTATTATAGGATCCTTGAATTTAAGATAATATACAAAGAAGAAACATTATGAATACTACTTATAAAAACAATTGCAGGTTCCATCTGTAATGCAGAAAACTGTCTTATATGAGTAATTTCAAGAAGTGCCGAGGTTATGTCTTGAGAGGAGATTTAAGGTGAGTGAGAGACTGATAACAAGCATAGGAAAAGAGAAAACATGGTATTTGTAAACTCAGAGTGTCTGTACCTGCATTGTTGAGATTAAATTGTTGGTATAAGAACAGATGACTGACAACAGCTGACATCCCTGGAGATGCAGATGAAGATCAGGGCACCATTTTCTTTTGTGACTATCCTGTTTGCGTTGACCAGAACTGTCAGAAGGCCCAATTGCAGACATACAGCTTGTGATACTGTACCATTTTACAAGAATGTCATGTTCAATTGTAGTAAATATTACAGCAAACTCTAATGCAAAAATCTGTGATAAATTATTAATCTGAATGGTGGAATAATCTCTGAGTTAGACAATAAAACTGTCTGTATTGTGTCTATGCTGATGTGAGGACTGGGATTTACCTGGAAAATTATTGTATAATTATTTCTTCAAATCATACTGCCAGTTGTATTTTTCAGTAATTTTCAGTCAGTAGTCTGAAAAAGATTATTTACATTTGACTGTCTTCTGAGTATATTTCTAAATGTTCACTATAAACATTATTTTTTAAATGGGTGTTATTATATACGAGATTACAGTCTCTCGGACAATGATTACACTTACAAAATATGTGAACATATCCACTCACAGCCAATATTAATTAATACATTTTTGTCGTGCTGATTTATACCAATGAACTGGTTACTGCAAAACTTCTGACACCACAAGCATTTAGTTAAGTACAGTGGAACAAAACTGAGTCAGTCTGTAGTAACTACATTACTATAATGAACATATAGTGGCAGCATAGTAAAACCAGGTAAAAGAATCAAGTAGAAAATTGAAAAGCACCCTTTACACGCTGAATCACACTGCCAGTCCGTCCTTGGCCACATGCTGTGCAGAATGTTCCCTCGCAGCTTTTTTTTTGGTACTGCACTTTGAGTTAAAGATGTCTTTGTTAGTGGCAGTGAAGCCTAGTCATTGCAAAAAGTTGCCAAGCTATAAGTTTGTTCCTACCCAATTTATCCTGCAAATATTATCCTGATAAACAAGAGTAATGATAATGACACATACCTGTACTGAAAGCCATATCTAGTATCTAGCTGTGATAAAAATGAACAACAAAAAGACTCACAAAGACCATTGACTGCCGCTCAAACTTTATCTTCCCTAAGATGAAATTTTCAGCACAAAGCACAGAGAACTTGCTGTGTGAGAAGTACTTAAAAGAGGACAGAAAAGACAGAATTTTCCCCCCTCACACTTCATCGACCCTAATTTCCTGGGTATGATTATACGTTCCCTCCACTACCCTCTCTATTGGATGTGGGAGCCTCTGCAAACTCATGAATCAGCCCCCAGCAGCATATTTCTTGCCTCAGTCAAATCCATTTCCATGAAAGGTCCCTGAAGGGAAATAACCTGGAAAAGGTTCAGAGACACTGCAGCGAGACCAGCCTGACCTAAATGGTAACGCCTGGGAGCACAGCCCTGTGCCTGCACAGAGCACCACTGTGATCCACATGGTAGAAAGTGCTTGTCCATTTGCAGTCCCATGGGCCTGACTCAGAATCGAGAAGGATTTGGAGTCTTACTTCCATATATCACACTGCGGTTTTAACCACTGAAAAATAATCTGAAATCTTGCAGCACAGTACCTAGTAGCTACTTCTGTTAAGAGACAGTGAGCAGTAGCCAAATTGTTATCAAGGAAATTCTACTACCTAAAGGCTTGTATAGGGTTTATCCTTTCTATCACACAAATCTTCCAAATTACTTGAATAAATTGATTTTCTTGCTCCTGGCCAGCTTTGCTGAAATTTATTCTAGTTGCTAGTCAGTGGAAATAATTATTTTAAGTTAACTTTGGGTTTTGGTTTTGTTTTTTGTTTTTTTCAAATCAGTAAATAGAGAACAATAATCTGCAGAAAAAGTATACCTCTGCTTTAGGTCAGTTGTTTCTACCTCATTTATACTCCCTCATTTAAAGAGACCCTATGTAAGTATGCAATAAATTTCCATGGTTACAAGAACACCTGTGAGAAGGCATTCGTGCATTGTCATGTTAACAGGTGTTCAAATTTCAGGGAATATAATCTGAACATCTCCATGAGAAACTAATTATTTCAGAAAAAGTATTTAATGAGAAAAATAACTGGAGTTTTTCTTAAGAGTACATACTGATTTCTATAACTAATCCTGACAGAAACTGTTGCTTCCAGATCCTGTTTTTATGTCACCTTTCCATAATGAAAAGTGATATTAATTTTAAGGTCTTTTTTAAAGATACTCAATGATTTTTTCTTGTCTTACTCTGAAATGAGACAGTTTTTTGATCATTTTGTAGGGGATCTAGAAGCTTCTTTGATATTTTGTAAACATTGCTAATCATACAAATTATTTACAGAGGTACATATTTTTTTAAAAGTAGAAATCTAAATTTAGACTTTTAATCTCCATATTAACACTTAAATATTGATTCCATGACTTCGTATTGAGATATAATTCCCGAAAATCTTCAGCTGGTAAATACAGCTTACCAGTGCTTTGCCTGCTTCATCTAATTCATTCACTCATTCAGAGAAGTCCAAAGTCCTGCAAGTCCTTTTTTTCTTGTGTTATTTTATTCTTTTACTGCGCCAATCTATTATCTCTTTATGAGCTCACACAGGCTTGTCTTTCCTAAAAGCTTAGATGCCTCGATTGTTGGAAATATTATAATTTAACCATTTACTAAATGTTCTATTTATGGCTAAATGTCTTAATTGTACAAAACAAATAATCTTATTCAGGATGAATACGATGAGCAATTGTCAGTCTGCTAACTTTATGACCTGTTTTTTTAGAAAGGTCTGTATATTTGGGGAATGGCACTTGAAATGTATACGGCTATTTCATTGGATATATATTTGTTGGTACATTTTTTGATACATACTAGATTATTATTTCCTCCATTTTCATATGTTGTCTTAATTTCTAATGCCACTAAAAATTTCTCCTAAGAAGGAGTACAAAGAGGATTAGCTTGGTTTGAGCCTTAATGACTGTTTAAAACAAGCAAAATTGTAGACAAAATTAAAAGAGACTGGTTTTATAGTATCAGTATTTTAGGAACAGCTTACAGTTGAAAACAAACTCTGAGTGCCTAGATACCTTAAAAAGTTTCATAGCTAATCTTTTTCTTTGGGATGTTTTATTGTTTGAAGTATGTATTTCAAATTTCATGTTATATTTAAACTTTATATGACACAAAGATGTTAAACATACTTTGAGTATGTTGATAAGAGGCAACGGGCACAAACTGAAGCACCAGAGGTCCCATCTGAACATCAGGAAATATTTTTTTGTTGTGAGCACTGGCACAGGTTGCCCAGGGAGCTTGTGGAGTCTCCATGCTTAAAGGTATTCAAAAGCCATCTGGGCATGGTCCTGGGAAGACTGCTTTAGGTGGTCCTCCTTGAGTTTGAGTAGGGGTGTCGGACCAGGTGACCTCCAGAGGTGTCTTCCAACTTCAACCATTCTGTGATTCTGTGATTTTGTTGCAGAAAGTCCTATGAATTTGTTGTAAAAATTGTCAGGTTATCTTTATGAAGAGTTCCAACCATCTGAAGGTAAGACAGTATAAATGTATCGATTCTAATTGTAAAGTAGACCGGATTTTATTCATTGTGAATGTAATGGTGAGCTGATTTCTTGTGAAGATACAATACGTCTGAAAGAACAGTTCATACACTGAAAGCATCTGTCTGAATAATGGTGGTGCTTTTGTGTACATTAACAATTAAACTACATCTCTGTAGCACTGTAGTGATAGACTAAGCTAAGAAAAAAAACATTTCTTCTATTTTCTCACTACTGTTCATTAAAAATAAGTTTCGGAGAGCATCTGTCATTTGTTAATGTCCAACCCAGCACTAACCTGTGACACCTTCAAATATCTTGCAGTTCAATCTATATTACATATGTTGTGCCTCATTGCTGTTATAGTGTGTAGTCCTATACATTAATGATCATGTAGGTGAAGATCAAGGAAGAAATATTTGGCTTGAGAGCTGATCTTAAAGCCTTAGCAAGAACAGAATTAGCTCAATGCTGCAGCACAGTAACCAGTAAAACTCTTTGCAGAGTTAAAAAGAACCTTCTTGACTTCCTTTGATTACTGAAATTAAAGCAAACCTCACGGCCTTTTCTTTTCTGTGAAAATTTTGTCAGGGAGTTTAACTATGTAAATTGCTTTGCAGAGGAAAGAAACTTGAATTGTGCTCACAGGGACGTGAAACTGAACTAATAAAAAGTGTAGTAAACAAAAACCTCCAAAAAACGGCAGAGGTGAAAACAGATAGGAACAAGTGAAATGTTGTTGAATATAATCTTGGCATCTTCCTGTAATGTGACAAAGCATCATGGACAAACTGAGGTGACTGAATAACCAATTTCCATGTCAGAATACCTTTAAGCTAATCAATGACAAAGACAGCAGCTGTTTCACAGTAACCTATTTTAAGCATAAAGCCACTGGAATAACAGTATTTAAAACCAAACCAGACCAAAACCCCCCAAATACTTTCTTTTATCCACCACAGGGCAAAACAAGTACAGAAGGAGCCAAGAATTTGGTATGACAATTTTATTGTAGTTGTTGTTTTTGTACATGGGGGACAAAAGTTTACACCACTGCTTCATGATTGACGGAGCATATCCTCTCGATCCCTTTGACCTTCTGTATACAAGGCCAATAGTGAATCAAAACGATGTCATAATTTTCAGAAAACTGACTGAGTAAGAAAGAGAAAATTATGGCCTCTCCTGAAAGAGAGATGACTCAAGCTAAAAAGCCAAGCTGACAGCTACAGTATGGGACATTCAGTTGTTCAGAGACCATGCTGAGGGCAAAAAGGCATTGTAAGCTCTGAATAAAGCCCCTTATATAAATAGAGTTACTTTTCTTTGAGATTTCTTTGCTAACTTCAGATAAACTTTCTAAGGTTACAAATTTGTGTGTCTGGCTTTCCTAAGCTTTTAAAAGTTTTTTCTAGGTAAGCAAAGAGTGAACAGGTGATAATGCCACACATAATGCCTTGCGTTCGCAATTTTCCACTCATGCTTGAAGATTACTTTGGCCTTACTTTTCTGTTACGACTTCCTATCAGTCTTTACAGATTTATTAGAGAGTGTATACTTGTTCCTCTCTCATATTCTGTTTTTCAAATAGTCATACCAAGGACCTTTCTGGGATAACTCTGATTACTGGAAGGAATCTCTTCCCTCAGTCCCCTGCTTCAGTCAGCTCTTACACTGTCCTGATCAGGTGCCTTTGGACAGCTTCTGGATCTATATTTGCATGGAGGTGTGGAAATGGTCATAGTTTTAGGGATCACCAGCATACAGAATCACAGAATAACAGAATGGTAAGGGCTGGAAGGGACCTCTGGAGATCATCTAGACCAACTTCCCCTGCCAAAGGAGGTTCACCTAGAGCAGGTCACACAGGACTGCATCCAGAAGGGTTTTGAATGTCTCCAGAGAAGGAGACTCCACAACATCCCTGGGCAGCCTGTTCCAGTGCTCTGCCACACTCAAAGTAAAGATGTTCCTCCTCATGTTTAGATGGAACCTCTTATGTTCAAGTTTGTGCCCATTAGCTCTTGTCCAGTCGCTGGGCACCACTGAGAAGAGCCTGGCCCCATCCTCTTGACACCTGCCCTTCAGATATTTATAAGTGTTGATAAGATCCCCTCTCAGTCTTCTCTTCTCCAGGCTAAAGACCCCCAGGTCTCTCAGCCTTTCCTCGTAAGAGGGATGCTCCAGCCCCCTCACCATCTTCGTAGCTCTCCACGGGACTCTCTCCAGTAGTTCCCTGTCCCTCTTGAACTGAGGAGCCCAGAACTGGACACAGTACTCCAGATGTGGCCTCACCAGGGGAGGTAGAGGGAGAGGAGAACCTCCCTTGTCCTGCTGGCCACACTCTTGATGGACCCCAGGACACCATTGCCCTTCTTGGACTTGCTGTCCACTAGGACTCCAGGTCCTTCTCCACAGAGCTGCTCTCCAGCAGACCCCTAACCTGTAGTGCTGCATGGAGTTATTCCTCCCCAGGTGCAGGACCCTACACTTGCCCTTGTTGAACTTCATTACATTCCTCTCTGTCCAGCTCACCAGCCTGTCCAGGTCTTTCCAGATGGCAGCACAGCCTTCTGATGTATCAGCTGCTCCTCCCAGTTTTGTGTCTTCAGCAAACTTGCTGAGGGTGCACTCTGTCCCTTAATCCAGGTCATTGACGAATATATTGAACAGGACCGGACCCATTGCTGATGCCTGGGAATACCTTCTGAGCTCTTTGCTTCAGCCAGTTCTCAATCCACCTCACTGTCCGCTCGTCTATCTCACACTATCTAAGCTTACCTATGAGGATGTGATGGGAGACAGTGTCAAAAGCCTTGCTGAATTCAAGGTGGATAACAGCCCCTGCTCTCCCCTCATCTACCTAGCTAGTCATGCCATCATGGAAGACTATTTCCCCTTGGTGAATACATGTTGACTACTCCTGATAACCTTCTTTTCCTCCACATGCTTAGAGGTAGCATCCAGAATGAACCTCACTTTTCCAGGGATGGAGGTCAGGCTGACTGACCTGTAGTTTCCAGGGTATCTCTCTGTATCTGTACTCTCTAGCTGTGTCTACCTATCCTTAGATCAAAGAGGCTGCTCTCACTCTGCATTTTCCAGCTGACATGCTGTTTGCAATGCGTACCTCTGCAATTGGCTACGGATTGAGCTTTTCTGTAAGCCTAAGGCCTCAGGCTTACAAAACCAGTACAATGTCACAAAATAACATGTCTATTTAGGCAGTCACTGTTTCTTTTACACACTACACGACGTTCAGCTGAAAGTCATATCTCTTCCTTCCATCCCCTTCTTATATATAAAAGTTTCTTTGTTTTCTTAGGAGATAGCTTTTATTCCTCCACAGATCGTTGATGGAAAATAAATTTAATTCTTCTCTCAT
Source organism: Leptosomus discolor (assembly GCF_034619465.1). Classification (NCBI taxonomy): domain Eukaryota; kingdom Metazoa; phylum Chordata; class Aves; order Leptosomiformes; family Leptosomidae; genus Leptosomus; species Leptosomus discolor. The sequence goes on from NC_141391.1 coordinate 187,743,739, forward strand.
TGTTTTTTACTTGACTTAATAAAATGACTAACAATTTTTTCACATTATTATTTGTTTTTCTTCCTGTCGGGATGACACTGGAATGTCTATGCATGCATTTTTGTTTTCATGCACTGAGCTTTACTTTTCATATAAAACTATAGCTAAACAGCTCCACTATATAAAATAAATTTAAAAAGTATTATTAATTCAATTTATTGCTACCTTTGACTAAAATATCTTATTAATTGGTTCCTAGTTTTGAAATTATTAACCTCTAACACCATTCAAGGGCACTGTGGTCCTAGCTTTAGCTGAGTTGTAACAGTACAGGTAAACAAATTGAGTGTGTAAAGTAAATGGGTTGTCCATGACCAAGCAAGGGTGGATTTAATCCTTTTCATCAGCGAAAAAGCCCCATCATACTAGTCAGCTCTGCCATATGCTGGAGCTGTCTGAAAACTCAGATCTTTCTAATCTACTAATAAGATCAATAAAATGTCAAGCACTGTAGACTCATTTGAAAAAAAAAAAAAAACACCCTCTTCATCCTATCACAAAGATTAGTAATCAAAGTGAGAAATTCAAAGTTATATTCTAGGTGATAAACAGATTTTCCTTTTCTGCCTGGGAACTAAACCTTTAGAAAGCATCCTTCCATCGCATGTGAGGTTTGACTTGAAACGTTTACTGTTCTGACCACCAGAGTTTGATGTAGATATGAAATGATAGTTAATGAAGGTTTTCTGCTGATGCTTCTGCAAATATATCAAAGTTCTTAGAGGACTGCAGACCAAAAGATCTTTAGGATAGTGGACAAACCAGAAAAAATAAGGAGAAAAATTCATTTTTAAAGGAAATAATAAGCACATGTATCTATGGCAAAACTTTTTTTCCAGCTGTCAGATTTTATTCCACAAGAAACAGAAGACTGAAACCACTGTTGTTCCTGTATTGTTTTACAGATAGAATGCTTGCCTGTATTGAGGATCTAGCATGATGTTGCATCAATTAGTACACATAAATCACTTTCAGAACCTTTAATCAAATGAGCTATATTACAGCAAAACATTATTAATTAGTGTGCCTAATATTCACAGATTGTGAGCAACGCAAACGAAGCCAGAGCTGTTTTACCAGGCAATTGCTCCTCCTTTCTCCTAGCTACATTGTTCTGGCTAAACTGGGAAGCTGAGGTTGGCCTAAATATTGGCCAGGGTAAAAAGACTTCGGTCAGGGGTCATTTAGGAAGGAAAGGAAAGGAAAATTCTCCACAGGAGAATTGTCCTCACTTGCCAGCTGGATGCTTGCCAGTGTTACTGGGGGAGCAACTGCCTCTGCTGGGATCCAGAGACCATTTCCAGAAACTCTCATTGCTGTTACCAGGCTCTGGGATCAGATCTATACCTGGAACAAACAGAGGTTGTGTTAAATTCCCCCACAGGATTGTTAACAATACAGCTATTTACAGTCACATAGCTATATATAATATTGGTAACGATACAGTTGCAGTGTTAACTAGGGGTATTAGACAGAGCTCTGATGAAAGACTTTTGTAAAAGTTTCAGGTCTGTCCTCTTGTTCAAGCCATACTGTTCGTATCTCTCCAGCCTTTTGGTGGGGTCAGGAAACAAGGAGTCATGATAAGCCTTAAAAGAATTTCTTTTCCTGCACCAGTCCAGGCAAAGCCTCCTTTATCCTGGAAAGAAATTCTGCTTACATTTCGTGTTATAAACTTTCAGTTTATATACATGTTATCTATGACATGTCAAAGGGTTATAGGAAATAAAATACAATGGCAACCATATATTTGCATATAATTTCTGTAGAGATAATATAAAATATTTCCAGAGGTGATCTAGGTCCTCTTTAAAAGATGTTGTTCAAGCACGTTGAATGAAATTGGTTTCTGCCTTAGACAGTTAAAAAATAAATGGAAGTACATAAATTTGTACCTTATAACAGTCAAGACTTTTAATGCTTTTCTAATACAAAATAAACATCATATGGGAGTAAATCCAGATAAAGCCATAGAACAACTGACAGCCAGCTAACTATTTCACAATTACAGCTGGGGTATTTTAAAGCTGTTGTGGTTTTCAAGACTGGTGCTCTGTCAGTTATCTTGAGAAAGACTCCTAATTCATGGTTGTGAGGCTTGATCTTCCCTTGAAAAATCACTCTTCTTGAATACTAATACCTGCAGTTGAAACCATGTAATTACAATGCCCTTTCCCTATTTTATGGTTCTTTAAGTGGTTAGTCTATATAAGTAATCAATTATAACTTCAAGCCACTGTTCGCATGGACAATTAAAACCTAAAGCAAATGAATGGAAGTGAAAGTATAATTTTAAATCATTTCTGATAAATATATTGTAAGTAGATTTAAATTCTAGTAGCAGTCTCTGAGGGTGAATTTTTATGCTTCAATTAATGCCCTCACTTCTATATAAGCCAGAACCAATTTTTGCATATAAAGTGGATAATAGTTAACAGAAATGGATCTGTAAGCATATGCTTCTTTCCTCATAGAGATCCAATTTTCTTTACCTGTGTATGCTATGTACAGAAAAAAAGGATGCATTCCATTGTATTACTGTAAGGTTTAATAACTTCTGCCATGGAACTTTACAAATGATGGTTCAAAACCATTATTTATTAGAAAAGAAACTTTTAAATACAAGAATAAGTATAATGTTGATGGCTATGATGCCATGATGGATCTCACTTCAGGATTCTATGGTAGAAATATAGGATGCTTAAGGCAAGTGGCAATGTACTAAAGAACAAACATTGACTAAAATTACATGTTTTGTTTTGCAAATCATTAAATCAAACAACATGCCATTGCTCTCCATTTGTCTGACGTCATACAGTGTATCATCACTTCTGCCATCCATTTATTTCTTTGTCATCACAAGAATTTGTCTCTTATACATATTTCTTTGCAGAAACCATCCTGTTTAACAACAACAAACATAAAACAAAAGAGAAAAACTATAATAGAGTTTGCTTAAAAGGCTAATCCTTTATATTCTTTCTTACTATGCGTTCTGTATCTTTAGGATTGACGTTTTAGGCTTTACTTGTACCTTTTCTTCTTTCCAGATGATAAAGAAATCAACTCCAATGAGCTAGTGTAATGGTAGCTTCACCTTTCTTGCTCCTTTCTTCTACAGGTAATATATCTCTTCTTGAGTCTCTTTCAATAAGGTGTCTCTGTTGCTGTCCCCGCTGAGAGGGGTCTATAGTCCTCATTCCATCCTTAAACTGGCTGATTGTCTACAGTATATATTCAGTCCATCTCCTAGTGATATCTTTCCTTCAAAGAACACAGAATAGCCAGTTCTTTGTGATGTGCAATGTAGGCTGATTTTTGTTCTGATTCCTCTTTTAACTCTGGATTAATAACTTGGCCCAATAACTGTCAGAATCATTTTGATCATTATTAGGATGTTCACAGGAGCATCTTGACACTGGAGCAATGTACTCTGAAACACTTACTTCTATTTTGTTCTGTACAATGAACACTTGCATGGAGTGCCTGGAAAACATTCCTGTGCTTCATTATAGAATCCAACATGCTCCATTACATGAGATACTACATGCTGTATTCTATGTATTAGCTTCTTACCTTTGTGCTTTTGTTGACTAGGAAGAAATGAATAGAATTTTCTAACTGATCTTTTTACTTTGAAATACATCTGACATTTAAGGCTCACTTTACAGCTTCTACTTGTGTCAGTTCTCAGCCCTGGCTCACCTTCTTCCTGCTACTGAGTGATCATTCCCCTACTCAACCTCTTGCCTGGTGGATTTTCATGCTAACGCTGAGTGATCTTCACTCTTGCGACACACTTGCTTCACATGCTTCAGCTGAACTGAACTGACATTTTTAAATCTTGAGTCAGGCTTCCTTCCTTCTCCTCTAAGCTGTGTATAACTGCTCTACATTTGTTACAGGTTCAGACAGGAGGCTGACCACTGCTGAAAACCTTCTGGATTTCAGTGTGAAATCCAGTGAAAATAACAAGCTCACTCAGGGCCAGTTCTTCTAATAGGATCAGAGTGTAGCTCCAGGCAAGAAGAAGGGTATAGCTTTTCCTACAGAGTAAGAGAAAGAAATGTATAGAGAAAGATCTTTTTGAAATAATATGGGAGATTGAGTTTAGTGAATAGAGCTTGATGAATAAATAACAGTATGTTTAAAAGCAAGTAGCATAATCTCTATATGTGCAGAATAAGAGAGGGTTTTCAAAGAGCAGTTTGGGGCAAAGTGTGCTGACGGTTTTTTAAATCATGAGCCAGGCAACAAAAATATAATGGAATTATATGATAATCTGAATGACATATCTTTAGTCATTGGACTTGTGAAAAAGCATTATCAGAAATCTCCTTTGTAACATTAATTACATAGTTACCACAAGTAACAGTAACTTACAGATGCACAATTATATGTATTTTAATTCATCAGGATTTAGAATTCCTATTAACTAACATGAAAGCTTTTAAAGGAGAATAGTGACCAATTTTATTTAATTTCAATGGAATTTGTTCACTTGACTTCCTTTGGATATCAGTTATTGCTTAAAATCACAAGCTATTTTAAAAGGTGTTAGACCTTGGGAACTTAATGAACATTTATTTTGTTTATGAGTATTTCAACACCATTTAAATACTGTGAGAGAGAAAGGAAGGGAGAAGAGAATAAAGACGGAGAAACTGATGTGGGTACGAATGGCAAAGGGAATAAGTAGATAGAAACAAACTTTTAAATAAATTGCCCAGGATAAATATTATTCAACTAAAAATGGAACGACCAACACTGCTGAGGTCAATGATCTAGCACTAAAAGTAACCTTGGTAACATCAAATTATATGTGTGGGAATCGTAATGAACAGTTTCTCTAATGTAAAATATGAACAGAACATCAATGACTTGAACCAACTTGAACTTAAACTATTAAGAAGGAGATTGAATCATGCTGAAATTAATATCTTTAAAAATTCTCTTTTAAAATGTGAAAGAATTAATAAATTCTATTAAGATCATTACCTGTTTTATAAATAAAAACTTTAATTTAAATGTGAATGTCTGTTAAAATCTAAAGATTAGGAACTGCTGAAATTGTTGAAGTGAATTGTATGTGACACTAACCCTTTTGATGTGGGGTGCAGAAGGGTTTATGAACATAGTTTTCTATGTGAACTTATTTTCAGTGCTTCTGGTGGTTCAGCCTCTTCGAGTGCCTTCTAGTAAAACTTCAGCTTCTTCAATTTGAAAGACTCTTTCCATCTTTTTGTCTCTTTTTCTTGTTCTTACTATGACCCTGAAGAGACTGATGGCAGGAGGAAAGAAACTTCTATCCCTTAAGGTTTGCAGATACTGTTATAAAGGTCTTTGCTTTGTTCCCAAAAGGCCTCTCACACACAGCCTCTCACACATGTTCTCTCACACATGCTTGTATTTAGTACTGCTTGCTTTAACATCTCAAGCTTCATCTTAAAATAAAAACAAATGAAAATGGAAAAATACTTTCCATAAAGTTGCTAATGTTTATAAATGTTTATAGTTTCAAGAAGTTTATTCCTGGATGAAGAACATGTCTTCCATTTTTGTGTCAAAATGGAGTACAAAGAAAATAAACTTGTTTCCAGTCAAGCTAAAGTGTACATTAGTTTGAGGTCATATTGACATGTTTTATAGTAATAAAATGTTAATTTCATGGGTTTTAGCCGTTTCAAAAATCTTATTTCTTTTAAATTGTACTAATTTACAAGTAAAAAGCACAATTCCAAAATTTAAATTCCAGAAGACAAAAATTTCACTTTAAAATAAAATATTCCAATACATGGAACATCAGTTTGAAAAATACTGGACCTTTTTTTTTTTCTAAATCTTTCCATAAATTTTTCTTAGCCAAAACAATGTTTAGCAAATGTAATTTGATTAAGTGATATAGTCCACTATGAAACACCATTTGGAAGAGTTTGCTGTTTGTTGAAGACATTCACTCAGCTTTCTTCATAATGTCAGCTAAATGAAAATCAACGTTTACCCAAGCATTCTGTACAATGAAGGCTACTTTAATCCCTACACTTTATCTTTCTCTCTCCCACTGTTTTGCCTCTGGAGATGAAGAGAAACCAAAAAAGACCAAAACGGTTTAACTTTCTACATTAAACTTAGTTTGGAAAAGTTAAATGTAAGAGTGAAATTATTGTGAAGGATGGAGGAAGGTGGTGAGGATGAAGAGAGTTACAAAGGTTCTCACTATAACATTCCTGTGTGTTTAAAAAATTTCTCCTGGAAGTTTATCTCTACTGTCTTCAGTTTACAGAGAGAAGAAGGAGGGGATGGTAGAACATCATTACTAATACAAGAACTGCCTTTGTTTCTTGTGAGGTATGTTTGTCTTGTATATGCCACTTCATTACAGTAGAAGTGTTGTACATTTCTCCATGCTGAACACACACACATACGCGCACAAAACAACAGCCAAACACCGCTCCCCCCCCAAAAAAAAACCCTCCCAACAAACAAATTAGAATTGATGTAATAACAAAAAACCCCAAAAAAGCTGACATTGCCCCCTACACCCCCAAGATAAAGTGGATCCTGAAAGTCAGCAGGCCTAAACTAGGATTAAAAGAGAAACAGTGTAAAGGAATTAGTTTGAGAAGAATACGCAGTGGAAGACACTAAAATGCAGAGAATGAAAACAAAGGTTAACAATAGATCCTTGAAAATTTCTGACTTTACTGGCAAAGATTCTGTATATCAAGGCAGCTTTAAACAGTCAATAGATACATAGTGTCCTACTTTCTATGACATTTTCTGCGATTTGTAATAAGATTTGTAGTAAGAGGTTAAAATGTATGTTTGCTATTTGAGATATAATGTATTAGATTTCTGTTGTGCAATTTGTAATACCTTATTAAAATCTGTCTAGCAGCAATAAAGAGTCAATTTAAAAAGCGATGATATTTTTAATGTTCTCCTTAACAAAATAACATTTGATATTAAGTAATAAGAAGGAATCAAATGTAGTAAACCAGAAAAGTCTCTAAAGATGGATCTTTCTGATGGATCTTAGGTAAGGCATGCAGGAGAGAGGGAGCAATGGTGTATAGAGAAAAAGTATTACATGTAATTATCAAGGCTGCATTTTGATAGATAAGTAGGAACTGTATGAACAACTTTATTCCTCACAAGAGTCACAGAAATTTGTTTCAGTAATTGCCTGTTGTCTTCAAAAGCCTCACAAGAAATATCCAAAGATCATTTTAAAACACATTTGGGATTGTTTTGAAAGGCTGCCACTACTTTGGCATGCTGAAACCCAGGCTTTTATTGCCCGAGCAGCCAGACAGTGCTGCAACGCAGATGTCATGGCGAAGAGAGAAGCATTTGAATGTGAAGAAACTGGGTCAGATTCTGCACAGGCAAAGAAGAAAGGAACAGTGGATGGAAAATGGTCAGGTTAACAATGCCTTGATGAGGTGTTAGTAAAGTGGAGGGGAGACCGACCCATGCCACAGGCTGAGATATTTCTGTCATTAGGAGAATTTCCTTGAACCTGGGACAGAAAGCAGAAGGACTAAGTCTATGAACTTATTACAGTGAAGAAAGGAATGGATATATGGCAATGTAATAAAGAGAGATAAGGGAAAGAATGGTACCAAATGAAAGGATGCAATTGCAGTATCCAATTACATGATCCTTTGTCAGCTTTCATTGGTCCCAACTGTACACACTTCAGCTCCTATCTGCTGTTAAGTTGTAAGTGAAAGGGGAAGGCATCTTAGATCTTAATCAGTATTAGCAGCAGTATGACAGGCTATTTTTTGTCTTGACACTTCCGCTAATTCCAGGCCTTGATAATAGCTTTCCTCCCCTATGACACAGAATACTTTTATGATGATTGACACTAAATGATATTATACTGTTAGTGGACTCAGAATTAATTTTAATCAAATGCTTTGGTTTTGTTTCCAATATGTTGTTGCAGATTTCAGTGATATACCAAACTGGTAATTTACCATTTAATGCATATGCCAATTGACACATTAATATTCAATGTCTTTATACCAAATGTAAAAAAAAAAAAATCAGATCTGAAACAATACTTCTCACAAATGTTAAATAAAGTATTTAAGGACTAAAAAAAGAGCCCAGCTTTGATAGGAAATGTTCTACAAGACAAAAAGTGATCTCCCTGAGAAAGCATAGTAATGACTATTTAAATCTGCTTTGGATTCACTGGACGGATATTTCACTCTAGTTAAATGACGTTTAGTAGAGTGTCAGTCAGCAGCAGAAGCCAGTTGCTTTATTTTTTCTTTTGTTCGGAATCAGCTGGGATATGGACCAATCTTTCATGAAGCTGTTGAAGCAGTGGGGGATCAGCAGAATGATTCACATGTGGCTTGTTCTGGCTACATCTACTGTACAGATTCAGCAGAGAACGCCACAAAGTATTTCCCTATGCTATCTTCATACATCAGTTATCCTTACAAGAACCCTGTAGGGAAGATAATTACGAATCTCTTCATGAATAGCTTCTTTCTTTTGCTTTTCTTCTCTATATTTGATACAGAACTGTGATCTGGGGATTCAGAAATCTCCACCGATTCCTTCCATTTAATTTGTCTGCTTCTGCTCTACAAGAGGTGGGTTAATAAGACAGGGAGCCGAAGAAACAGTAAGACTTAATTTCCTACATGTGCTTATTGAAACTATTGTTACATCTGGAAGAAGAAGAGCTGTACCTGGTGTAGATTCTCTGTTGTCTAAACAGATGGGAACTTGCCCTAAAGCCTTTGCTTATGCTACAGAGGGCTCTGTTTTACCAAAAGAAGTAAAACATTTAGGAACATAACATTTTTTGAAACCTTTGTTCCTCTGTTGAGCTAGATGGAGACTGGCAAAGTTTCTAAAGAGATAAGAGGAAAGTGCAGGTAGAAAGACGCCTAAATTGCTTGTCACTGAGAAAATGAGCTGAAAAATAACAACCCACCACTTATTTTCATGATGGTTTAGGGCTTACAAATATTAATTAAATTCCTCTGATACTCTCAATTACTTGCTACATTTCAAGGCTTTCTTTAGATTTTCCAAATTCTCACCTGAAAGAGTGTAATTCTGTAATATGAAAAATCAGTCAGGATTTTGGATGTCTGACTAACTTTTCATGGACAGCTTTAACTTGCTTTACTATGACTTTGACACAGTGCCAGCTGGAAACATTGAGGATACTTCAGTGAAAGTGATACTAAAATCAATGGGATACAGAAATTTTAATTTAGATGACATTATTTTGCATTGGTTTGAAATTTGAGTTCCACGATTATGTGTCTACATATTAAAGCTTTCGCTGTAGCCGTCTAGAGGGGCAAAAGTTGACTTAAATCTTACTATAAAGGTATAAAAAAACCTTATATATACTCCTTCCAAAAGGAGTATATATAAGTTCTGTATTTTTGTATCTGTGAAAATTTTTATCTTAACATGCAAATTCTCAGCAAAGACCTCACAGGCCTTTGGAAGTTACTGTGGAATTTGTGAAAGCAGTATTTCAAAAGAAAATGTTCTGACAAAGGCAAGAAAAAGTAGCATTTAGCTACTAGTTTGGGATGGTATACACTGTATATAAAAACGCTCAGCATTTGAGAATAGGGCCAGAGAGAAGCATCTTTCATTCACTATACACAACTTAAAGATGTTGTTCCTTTGAAGACAGCCATGCTGTCCCATCTCACTCTGCCTTTATGTGTTAGGATTTTTATTAAGAATTTACTGGAAATCATAGTTTCCTGGCATGCAAAGAGTAAATTTTGCCAGAAAAGAGGATAATGAGTCTCAAAATATTCACCTCTGGGCATTGAATTTGGAATTGTTTGATTGATTGATGGGTGCCTGATGAGCATCTGACTTTATAGCAGTAATGCTTTTTCACAAATGTAATTTAATGTACCCAATTTCTAAGGTTGGTTTTTTTTTTAATAAAAATTTAAAAAATATATACTTGGCATCATAACAGATCCTTACATATTGCGGTGATAGGGATAAACTATGTAGAGCTAATCTCTTTAGTGGTTTGCTGCCTTCCATGGAGACTAGCCAGCAGAAGGGATCAGTGGAATGAAGAGTTTCAGAAGTGTTTACTGACAGCAGGACACTGCTGAGTTGTGGCAATCCTAGGTTCTTGAACATATTTGAAGAAAAATACAAGTCCCAAAGGTAACTCTCACAGGCTGTCCAGCTTGTGCTCACGTCTCCCAACTCATCATCTTGCCTTTCCTCAGTTTTTCCACTCCAGCCTCCTTTGCTTATTGACAGAAGGGAGTCTGTCCAGCATGTTGTCTTGCAGTCATTTATGTGTCTGATACTGCAAGGAACTGTTGGAAAGATCTTGGTCCCTAATCTTCCCTCTTATGCTTTGTAGGGCAAGGAGAGTTAAGGTTGCCTTCAATATGTACAGGCAAGGATTCATTTATAAGATTCTCCACTCTTATCTGATATCCTTTCTATAACTGACAAATTTTGGAGCTCATTTCCCTAAAATTATTCACCTAGGCTTTCATTCAATTGTCTGATGTGACACTTCTAAACTGTACAATTTAGAAAAATCTCGAGTCTTCAAAAGGTCAACATTGGAAAAGTAGCCCTAAAGTCACAGAAGCTGCAGTAAAAATCTCCTGTTCAGTGTTTCCACATATGAAATTTTGCCCATATGTGGAAAAGTTTTTCTAAATGGCTAGAAGCAAGCTCAACTGTTCCTGAAGTTGCAGAGATTCAAATACAGTTTTGAGTTACGTTTGTTTGGATGTGAGTTTGTTAAGGAGGCTTAATACCTTATGGTTAGACTAAAATATGGTTTCTAATTTTACCTGTTAAGAATTATTATCTGACTTTTGTTTTCTAGAAGTGTTCTGTCCTGCTAAATATAATAATATTTTCTTCATAGCTACTGACAGTCACTTACTTTGCCCTATACAGTGTATTTGAAATTTAGTCATATTAGCTATAACTAAAACAAAGGTAGAAATATAATGTTGTTTGGTTTGGGGTTTTTTTGTTTGTTTGTTTCTGAAGTGATTCATTAGAGAATCCTTCTCCAATAATATTTCTCTTTAAAGAGAAATCTCAGTAAATATTTTGAAATAGAACTGAAAGACAAACATAATATGTTTGTTCATTTAATTTAAATAAAATATTTTCTGGTGGAAAAGTATTTGAGCAACAAGTCTGAAAGTTAATTAGGCAATTCTGTGGCAAAGCATTCGGAGAATCTTAAAAAAAAACTTCTCTGGCATTTAGAAGTTTGAGTGAGAGCAGTGGGAAATTGTGGATTGTTGTCAAATTTTCAAAGTAGCGTATTAGAACATATAGAAGTCTTCTGACATTTGAAACTTCTAAGACCTATCCACCAGGGTTGCTTGCTGTGGTAAGGAATACATTAACCAGAATAATCCTTAAAATAAATTATGATAGTCAGTTGGATTTGATTACAGTGACAGAATTAAAATAATTAATTCAAAGAAAATTTGCACTCCAGAGTGCCAAGAGGATACTCAGAATCACTATGTTTCATGCAACAAAACTGAGTTTGCATAAATATAGCCCAACTTTACATAAGTAGAATATGAGGAAGAATGCAGGGAGAAAAACTGTGGTTTAAAATACATCTTAAAATGTCTACTCAGTTGATGGATCAAAGAACTGACCATGTTTAGGTCATCTGAGATGCTGTGGGCTTATTAGTGGTTACCCAGATACTGAAATTCTGAATGTGAGGACATTTATATGATTCACACACCAAATGAGATAAATATATGTCTAGATTCCAACATAAATATTAGCAACAAAGTATGCTATCCTGATCACTTTCAGCCACTTTGCCCTGCATTTCATGTGTCTGCATTTTAGATTGTAATCAGCTTGGGAAAGAAACTGTCTAAACTGAATTGAATTTATATAGACCGTTTCTGACAATGAAACAGAGTAAATCTTCTGAAACTCAGAGAGTGAGTGATTCACTAAACAGTAGAGTATTATTCAGGAAATATCAGAAATAAGGTGTTAAGGCTGAACCATATTTTCACACACAGAATCCGTCTATCATGTAGCCTCACCCCGTTTACAGGTAGTGGTCCTTGAAAAGAGCACTGATGAACCATATTCTCATATATCCACACTGAGTGAAAAAGTGTCCATTGCCATTAGCTTCACTTGTGCTGCTGAGAGACAAGGGACTGTGCTCTGTGCCAGGGAAGGAGAGAGGAATGAACTCTGCTTTATGTCAGGGAAAATGCTCTGTTCAATAAAATCTGCCTTGTATTACCCATCCATATGTATAACCTTCAATACTGCCAAATTAAATTTTTTTTGACAGATAACCTGTATGTTAGTCACATGAAAATATGGCACTTACAGGAATTACTCTTTTTGCAAATATGAAATTTCTTAATAAAATCCAGTTACAGCTGTGATTTTTTTAGTACTCTGCAACTTCATAACACTTCTGTTCTCAGGAGCCTAGGAAAAAAAACTAAGAAACTTTAATATTGCAATGTCATCTTATGAGATTAATATCCCACAAATTTTGGAGCACTTTCTGGTTCAGATTGGCTGGAAACTCACAGAGGCTTCAAACCTGACTCTATGCTATTGCTAAACTTGCCTTGAGGCGTGGGGGTCCACATTAAATTAGAAAGTTGGGACAAAAAGACACTGTGTGAGTTTCTGAACCTGAATAAAAGTTTTAGTTAAGTAACTTGCTATTACATCTAAAGGAAACTCCAGAAAGTTGATATTTCAGGGATCTTATGATATTTGTGGAGGCAAAATTTCTAGACCTATATGGTTTCAAATTTGGCTGATCTTTAAGAATGAATTTACTGGCTAATTTACTTAGATTTCATCTGTAGTCAGAGGAAGGAGTATTCTTTAGGAAGTAATTCAAAGGGTAATTCCTGTTTTGTCATCATAAATCAATGAATGGCACATCCTATGAATGGGAGAATAGCCATCTAAGATTTTGTAAAGGTGGGTAAAAAAAAATTTAAAAAATCTCCCTGTAACATGTAATGATAGGGAGAAAAGTTAGGGTAACAGGCTGAGGGATGTAAAAATCCTGTTCTGAGGATTGCAGCTTGGGTACTTGACTCTGCAGAGCTGGTCAGAATTCCTGCAGTCTTCAGACAGCAAGAGAGGTTGTTTGTATTCAAATTCCTCTTACATGAAAATTCTCATGGGAAAACTAGCCCCTCTTGATTGTTCTTCCCACAGGACCAGTTGTACAGTTGGGTCGAGACTTAGCTTCTTGTTTGGTCATACCAGAGGAACATTCATCATATTCGGGTCATGTGCGGATTCATGAGCAATATCATAGTTTGAATGGTAATGCAGTCTGACAACACATTATAAGTCAAATTTTATTGAGGCAGTAGGAAAGATGAGCAACAACGCACCCATACAGTGACTCACCTGATCACTGATAGCAAATATAGGATGGTAAGTGATGACATGGCTCCAGTGGATTGTCAGGGACACTTAACATCCAGGTCATCTGACAGCCACGGCCAATTGCGTAAATGACTTTTAAATGCAAGTGAGAGTTGCACCACCCCTTGTCTCCAGAAAGGTAGTGTGATGTGAAACAATCGTACCTTACATGGCAGTAGTGTGCCCTACACATCATTTTGGATGACATAGGAGGTATCCTTCCTACATGTCAATGTTGGTCTAGGGGCAGGGTGTCAAGGTTTTAAACATACGTGTATAATACAATTCAGGTGTTGTTGGCTTACAGCTAGCACACCAGAGGTGCAGGACTCCCCAAGTCCAGCTTCTAGCTATCAGCCCCTTGTAGATGTTCTGCACGTAAATGGCTCTAGTCATCTGTGTTAAAGATGAATGGATCCTATCCCTTAACTCCATCTCCTAAAAAAGTAGATAGCAAGCCTTTAGAGAACTGAACTCTCATGGACATAAAGGAAGCGAAAAGCTATGAAAGCCTTAGCATGCATTCTATTCAGCTTTCTGAATATAAATTAGTGCTTGTTTGTACACAGTCATGGATATGAGCATTACACAGGCTATGTTTCTCATAGAACATCAACTATGAGATGAGAAAATGGAACCTAGGATTCAGAGTCGCTGAAATGTCTTTCCAGCTATCTTTGCCTTATGTGCTGGTAACAAATTTTCACTCCTTTAATTTATACCTGAAATACATAAATCTGTTCACAAATAAAGCAGTATGTTTTTATTTCTGGATCCTTTTCCAGATCTCATAAAAAAAAAAAAAAAACAACCCAAACTTTAACTGCTCAGCCTACATTTTATTCAGCAGCAGAGAGGCAGACTTGGCACTCTTTAAGAAAAAGGAAGATTTACAATTTTTTTGAAGGCTTTCAAGTTGTTATATAAAGTGCTTGGTAGATTAAATGGCTTTCTTGATTCATATGCTGAGAGTAAGAGACTTCTTGCACAGCTGCTGTGCTATCAATTGGTCTGACCCAGTTTACTGCCAATTTCTCCTACAGTTCAGAACTTGCATTTTGTCTCTTCCTTATGGACTGAATCTCAGCAAAACTCACCCAAAACTCTAGGCATTTTTCAGATAGTGACCCTTTACTGATGTCTGTCCATTCACAACACTGAGCCTCAAAAAGAAAACAAGCACTTGTGTTGACTCCCAAAATACACTGTCTACATTAGCCACGTCTTGCAGAATTGAAGGTAACTCTTTTGAATATCATGGTTATGAATGCACAGTTTGAATGACTTTAACGATCTCTGCTACTGAGATGAGAGCAAAACCAATGGACTTACACGGTAACTGTGTATATTGCAACTTCATCTATAAGAAACAAAGCAAAAGGCAACCATCTGATCATTTAAATCCTTGAGTGCTATGGAATAGGTGGTGCTGACGGACAGCAGAGAGGCAGTAGGGATTAGAGGGGTTAGGGACAACTGACTCATCAGCTTCTCTTTTACAAACATATTTTTTCTGTGAATGTCTCCAGAGTTTCTTTCAGAAAGGATTCAGGAGAGGGGAGTGATGGTTCAGTCTTTGACCACAAACATGGCACTGTATGATTTGGTTTCCTCTGAGGCTCACACTCTCAGACTGGACATATGGTAGCCACACCCCCCTCTCACCCTTTGCTGAGTGGTGGGGAACAGTATACATGTCTTCACTTTCCTATTTTAAGTACCAGAAAGGGTTCCTCAGAGAGACAGGAATGTCAGCAAGGCCTCTCTGTACTTAGAACTATTACTTAAGTAAAGTCAAGTGGATCTGCAGTGCTGTTCTCTTTCAGACACTCTGCCATAGTCAGGCATGTGTTGTTACTGTGACACTGAGGGGCCTCTCAAAGCTTTGAATCTTTGTAGTGACACCTTATGAGAAACAGCCAGTGCTGCTGATATCTCAGCAATAATTATACTGTCTGCAAATTCAGCCAGATAGTGCTGCACAAGATACAGTTGGTTGAAATTTCATACTTTATTTCAAAACTAGTAAAGCCATAATTTTTCTTTTAAACTAAAGGTTTGAGCTCTTAATATAGTATAATATACCTAAGTATGGATGTGTTTTGCCTATCCCTTTTGGTCACGTTTGGGTGGGCTTTTCCTTCAACTGGAAAGGAGATGTGACACCAAAATTGTCAAAGACCAGAGTACTCTGGGGCTGGGTGATACTACAAGACTACCGATGGCTTAAAATGTTCACAAAATGCCAAATACTTCATATCCTGCTCCTCATCTCTTGTTGCTGCTAGCTGAAAACAGCATGAAAATTTCTGCCAAGAGTTTGTATATGTCTTATCCTTTTTTAAGACTGTCGAGCACATTCAATCCACAAGTAGTATAATCTGCTCCGACATCTTCATACTACTAGATATTCTTGAATTTTTGCAATTAATAAATTTCCAAATCCATCTGGGATAATTGTTTATATCACAGAAAACATCTTAAAATATATACGTAAAGTTGAGTTGTCAGCATATATTGTGTTACAGAATGAAACATACTATTTACCATTGCCCTATTCTTCTTTTCATAATTCTGCTTCCTGCTGGTTTTCACACAGCTTTTACATCCTTGCAATTGCCAATTGCAAATTGAAAATACATGCATATTGATATCACAGAAGTAAGAACACAATTACGTTAATATCCACACTATTTTTATTGCCTACTGCTTTCCTTTCCTGGTCTATTGCTTAAAAAGAAGTATTTATGCTTTAGACATATTCAGGGATAAACAAACGTGTTTATACATATGTAAACATATGTGTCCTCTTGCAATAATTGTAAGTGGCATTACAGGACAACAATCTTTGGGAGAAGAAGGATTCTCAGCAAGGAAATATGCACAAATACCGCTTCTTTTTGTTTCTGAGAAATTTAATCTTGCAAAGGAGCTAACGTGCTTTGTTTGCCATTTTTTGATGGTGTTAGTTTTTCCTTGAATAAAAATAACGGCTCACATTTGTTATCTGATGATTGCATAAAAATTCTTAGTATTTTTTTTTCTTCTCCATGGAAATACTAACAGAGATATATTATGGAACTGACAGGAACATCACTTGCAACGTAATGGTAACGAAAGTGAAATAAAGCTATTATTACTGCCTTCTCTTTTGTTCTTTTTCTCTCATCAGAAACAAGCAATATTTTTTAAAGGACTGGTGAGCTGTTGCCACAGCTCTAGAAAAACCTTTTGGCTTGCGTGACACACCACTTTCACTTACTAGAATCACCTCTTCCATAGCTCATTTTATTTGCTTGTTACTTAGCTACAAATCTAGTCCCAACCTAATGTTAAGCCTAGGTTTCCAGTCCCAAAGCATACAAAAAGTGCTCACTCTTTCTGAAGGAGGGTTCTGAAGCTAAAGAAAAATTATTGGAGTGCAGGTTTAGCCCCATTCCCGTGCTTGATCTCACATTGAACATTGCCAGTCCTCATTTAGAGCAACTTCTAACACAGAGCAAAAGTCTGCTTGCTGAGTATCTGTACTCACTACATCTGTACAAGGGAGTATTTTTGTCCCCAAATCAGGAAGTTATCTGTCCTAAAACTGCATAGAAGTGTAAGACTAAATATGGGTAAATGAGGCATTGGTTAATTTATCCTGCATAGTAACCCCTAGTAGGGATTTATCAAGTGTTCAAGATGGAATCAAAGTTGCTGTTTCCTAGAATAATACTTTAAAGAGACTGGAGATAGAACGCTGCCTACTGTCAGTCAAGGATTCATTCCAGATGAACTTTATTGGCAGAGAAAGATAAAATTTTATCTTCATGCATGGTAAACTTAAATTGAGGTGCCTAAAACCACAAAATGAATTACACATCTAGGCATCACCTCAGTGCCAATTTAAGCAGCTAGGCTCAGTAATGACACTGTAAATGCATCATCTTCAGAGCAATCTAATTCATATATTCCCTTTTATTACGTTATTCATACATTTTACATTTCTGTATATTCTGTTCAAACCATAATATTTTCCTTCTAGTCTTTCAAAGGACATTTTAAACTTGTGTTGCAGTTGTGGTTTATATTCTTGCTTCGGTCCCTTAAGTTTAAATGCTTCTCTTGTGTGTTGAATAGGGTATTACAAACCTAGACAGTAAAATGCAAGCCACAAACACTGTAAAATTCGACTAGTTTTAATACTTAACTCTTTTCCTCCATAAAACCCTGTTTTGTTGACTGTAACAAACTCCTTCATTCTTACTAGCTCTGTTTAAATTCTTAAGCCAAATTATTTGGAAGGCCGGTGTTCTGATGCCTAAAAGAAATGACACTTTTCTAACTGATGCAAGGGAAGAAGTCACAGCATTCAAATGCATCTAAGGTAGAAATTTCATGTCTACATTTCAATAGTAGCACTGGATCTGCTGGGCTGAAACACTGCGCTATTTTGCATTGGAAACGGTGTCTTTAATGACTAGACTGAAGGCTTAATGTTGGTCATAAATGCTCAGTAGACGTTAATTGTTTTACATGATTTGGAACATGCTTAGTACATCATGCTTGCCATTTTAGACATTTCTTTTCATTCTCCTGCTCTCTTTCCTAATGTAATTAACATTAAGAAGATGTTTGTCGAGGATACAATTTTAAGGACACCTTCTGCCTAAGAGGCCTCATTAAGAGCTTTTGAAATATAGAATACTAATGAAAGCCTCTTGTGGCAAGACATTTAGTTAAGGACCCATGCAGCTTAGGGTGTCTCAGTTTAAGATATTATTGCTAATGATGCAGACAGCCTCGCTGAAGGAGTATCAGTTCAGTGTGTTCTGGTGAACTCTGTTATGGCAATAAAGATGAGACACAACAAAATCATTAATTCAGAGGAAAAAAAAATCTCAAAATAACCTAATAGGAACATTTCTTATTTATTTTTTTTCAAGAAATGAATGACAGAGAATATAAAGTAATAACATCCATACACTGGGAAAGTATGCAAGTTTACCATATCTGGTTTGAATTCCTGTTTACTCTGCTTTCAAGCAAATGCAGATAGGTTTGATGGAGTAAAATTTCACAGTCATAAGATTAGTCTGTTAGCACTGCCTGTAGCATTTCAAGCCTAAATGGCCCATGCGTCCTCATGACAGAGCAGAGCCTCAATGGGACACATGTGGTACGTGTTTCTGGTAACTGTGTTCCTAATACAGTCTTATTGATTTTACATGTATAACCTGCCACTAAACCCACTGAAAAGTAGAGCTGTATGCCTGTGGGGTTAAGCTAAATGTAAATGAGGGGTTTTAGGATACTAGTGCTACATGAATACAAGACAGTCGTGCCTAAGTGCCATCTAATGTATTTCAGCCTTCCTTATCATCCTCTGGCCAGCTCTCCAGCACCTCCGTGACCACTATCTCTGTATCAAATCCCGTGTGACTGCATGCTTATCCTTTCTTTAACCTCTTTTCCAGGTGTTCACTGTCAGAGGTAAGGCACTGTCAGAGGCAGGAAAATAGAACCGATAGTGCCTTCATCTGAGGGCATGGTTATCTCCTGTTATTTTCTTATGCTGGTACCCTTTTCTCGCTGTGCAACTCATGTTGTTATAGACATAGCTTCTTTTCATATAATGATTTCTGTCAAAAAGGCAGTGACTACAGGTAGTTACCTCAGATGTGGTCATACTTTACATACAGATAATAAATGGACAGTGTTAAATACCATTTTGTTGTACCTGTTGGTTAATGCTGATGAGTGGTGAGCTTAAACAAACATTCTTCTTTTTTTTTGGAACATTTATTTCCTTTATCTAACACCTTGAGAACATTCATCTTTTTATCTCTGTGTTCATTCAAGGTTTTTTTTGTTTATCAACAAGTCTAGTATCTAGGTGCTGGACAAATGATTCAGTCTTCAAAAAATATACTCATCCTGCTTAAAATGGGAACACTTCCTGTGGATTGAAACAGAAGAGAGCATGAGGAGAATATTTCACTCTGGTATCATTAAGAGATGGGAAATACTTTGCAAAAAATGATGGTTTCTGAGAAGATTGTCTAAACATATATCTCATCATTGTATCTAATGATGCTGCTTAGTTTCACGGGCATTTTTTAACTGCTTTTTGTACTGTCAGATAACAAGCATCAATTATTCCACAGTCTTATTTAAGATATTTTTCTCTTTTTTAATGAGGCCAAAGCCAGATCTGTTCTGTACTATCAGAAAATCAATCCAGTATTTACATGTACTTTCTTCAATAAAATGTTCTCACCAGTGATTAAATACCCTGTAATATTTTGACTCTGTTTCTGGGCATCCTGCCTCATCTGGCCTGCTATCTGTCCTTCACCTTTTTGAAGTTCTTCTCATACCAACTAAAAATGAATTCTAGTCAAGGGGTATTTGAGACATTGAGGGAAAGGGAATAGAGGAGGTCTGAGAGATGGGTGTACACTGAAACCACATGCACACCTGTTAATGCTTGCATGACTCTCTAAGCTATACAGTCCCTAACTACAAACGTATTTCTGACTCTGTAATGAATAGTTTATTCTTGGAGGCAGGAGTTCTTCATCATTCTTGATCAGCCAGCAGAGGTCAAATTGAAGCTAACATATGCTGGGATTGAATGGTGATGCCCCAGTAATGTCCCACTTTTTTTTTCCAGAAGGGCAGAAAGTTCAGGAGAAGTCAGAAATGTTAGTGCTCCTTGCTGCCCCAAACCAGCCAAAATGCAGTCATCTTGCTCATGAGCAGAAATTTCAGATGGGTTTCCAGATTAACTCAGGGTAATAAACATGCAAATTCAAGACTTAGAACTACCAGAGCTTTTAAAAACGTGTTTGGCTTCTAGCCTTGCAAACACACATGAAACATTTGGGGTTCTGTCATTCTCAACATTCGTAAAGAATTTCTGAGTTATGCATGTTTATCATTGTTGAGTTGTCATATTATGTACTGGACAGTTGTATTCAATTTCATGAAATTAGGTGGCCATTTAGAGCTGAATATGTTAGTTTATCTTATCGTGTTAGTAAATACAGAAACCCATTATCTAGTGATTTATCATGGTGCTCAGGGTTGTTTTATAGTTTATGACAATTTACTTACCAAATAAAGCATACATCTTGTTTTCAATTTATTTGTGCTCCCAGGAGAGTGGTAAAATTATTTTGAGTAATAGGCTAGTAACAATAAGAGAGTTGAAGTTGGAAGGTTTCTGGAATTTCCAGAGAGATGTATTTCAGCTTGAACCGCAACAATCACCTGTGGCATAAATGTACTAATGTGACATTTACAGACTGTGTGGGTCATCTAAAAATTCTCCAAACGACCAAAGCATTGATATTTGAATAATCTGAAAAAAAGCACACAAAATCTACAAAACTTTACATTTAAATGTCAACTTTTCTGAATGATTGATTTGTTAGTTTAATTACTACCTGTCTGCAGGGATCTTTTAATCAGTGCTCCCCCCCCATTTTAAGAAGTGTGTGTCTATAGCACCTTCCCTTCCATGCTTTCTGAACAGCCTGACCATTGGTTGTAGCCATGCTTTCCTAGGAGCAGCACAGTCTCACTGTGACTTGAGCCAAGCTGTACACTTTGGGGAAGGGATATGTAGTGATTTATTGGTCTAAATTTACCTTTCCGTCCTCAACTCTCTTGCTGTGTGGTTTTTTGTTTTTTGTTTTTTTTTTTGTTTTTTTTTTTTTTTTTGTGGTTGGAAAGGGGATCTCTTACTGCTTCATGCACCAGCTCCTTTCCTATAGCTGCCAGCTTTCATCTGATCTGCTCGCCTTCCTCTGGGACTCGTGCTCACAGGGAACAGCAGTGGCTGAAACTCTTTCCTTAACTGTGTTACAGTATTAACTACCCTCTCCTGGACAAACGACTCTCCCTCTCTCACCTGCTGCTATCCACCAGGCATAGCAAGAGATCTTCCTGACATGAACAAACTACTGCGGGGAGTTTCATCTCCCATCCTAGCTATATTGCAGGTGGGCACAATCTGAAAGACACAAAACTAAACGGCACTATTTTGCAGCAGCTCTTTGATGTTTCCATGTGAGTGCTTCTGGCTGTATTAGAGTTCACTGGATTTTGCAAGCACAATCAAATCTTGTTTCCCTAGACGTTGCTGCTGTGCAGCAATTGTATGTTATATCACATTATTCATTTGTCATTTACCACCTATACTTGCATAGGGAGCTGTAGATCTACTTGGTCTTTTGCAGAAAGGTGTATCTAGATGGCCAGGCGTGAGTCAGCTATGCAGTTGTGCAGGACCTCAGTTGACAGATCTTGAATCAGAAGCCATGCAGCTGCACTACTGTGTTATTTTGTCTGACTTCGTTTGGCCACAAACACACCTGCTTCTAGCTGATGGCTTATAGCTGGTTTGCATCCCCTCACCCAGACATACTGGAAAAACAAGTAAAGACTCAATCTGAAAGGCACCAGATAAAGGTAACCCATAGTCATCTAGGCATGTTTTGAAGACTTGTATTATGTGTGTACCTACTAGGAACAAGTGGAAAATGCACATTCCAAAGATCTTGAGGTTCCAGAGATAAAATCTCTTGATAACTGAAGCCAGAAATGGCTGGACAAGAAGTAAACTGTGGCAACAGGCTCCTTACAGAGAAGAAATACACTAGATTTCTTTTCCAGATCATTATTTCTCTCCTTTTTTTACTCTGCTACTAGTCATTTCTAGCTATCTCAATGGGCAAGGCAGTTTGTGTTTAGTGTAATTTTTTCTATTCAAAAAAATCAATTTTGCAATTCACAAAAATCAATTTGAAAAATCAATGGCAATGTCATGTTTGTTATGTAAGAATGGAGTTTCACTGGTTGCTATTTGTCTGCCAGTTCCAGTATCACATACTGATGGCATGAATATAATTTTTTCAATAACAACAAATATTTGCTTTCATTTCCATTCTATTACAAATATGATTCTAACTAATTTAAATAAGAATTAGCAGAGATAAATTTAGAAATAGAAACAAATTAGATTTGTTATTCATGTTTTTAATTTTCAGATGTTTTCCTTATTTTTGTCAATATATTCCTGTTGCTTATGAACAGCAACAGAACATACCTGCACTACTGGGCAGTGAGGTTACACTTTGCTATTTGTATGGAACATAACAACATTAGTCAGACTTCCCTTGAAAAATAATGAGGATGACTTTATCATACAAAAGTTGAATTTGAAAAGCAGAATCTTTTCAAGGCTATAACAACGGCTGGTTAAAAGCAACTGAATCACAGAGTCATAGAATTGCTGAGGCTGGAAGGCACCTCTGGAGATTATCTTTTCCAACTACCCTGCTCACAGCAGAGTCTACTAGAGCAGATTGCTAAGGGACGTGTCCAGTCAGATCTTGACTGTCTCCATGTCTGGAGACTCCACAACCTTTCTGGGCAACCTGTGCCAGTGCTTGACCACCATCACCATTAACAAAATTAAAAAAAAAAAAAAAAAAAGTTTTTTCTGATGTTTAAGTGAGATTTCCTCTGTTTCAGTTTGCGCCTGTGGTCTCACCGGCCACCACTGAGAAGAGACTGTCCCCCGCCAGGTGTTTACATACATGGATAAGATCTCCCTGAACATTCACTTCTGTAGGCTGAACAATGCAAGCTCTCTCAGCTGCTCCTTGTGTGTCAGATGCTCCAAGCCCCTAATTGTCACTGAACTTGTTCCAGCATGTCCGTGACTCTGGTACTGGGTTCCCCAGAGTTGGACCCAGTAGTGCAGGTATGTCTTACTGGTGCTGAGTAGAGGTGAAGGGTTACCTCCCTCATCCTGCTGGTGACACTCTTCCTAATGCAGCCCAGAGGGATTCTTTTCAGTGAGGGCACGTTGCTGGCTTCTGGCCATCTCATTGTCCACAATGACTCACAGGTTCTTTTCTGTAAAGCTGCTTTCCAGCTGGTTGGCCTCTACTGTGTGTACTGATGCACAAGGCTGTTCATACTCTGGTACAGGAGTTGGCTTTTTGCTTTGTTGACCTTCATCAGATTCCTCTCAGCCCATCTCTGCAGCCTGTTGAATTGCCTCTGAATGGAAGCACAACCATCTAGGCTATCAGCCACTCCTCCCAAGTTTGTATCATATCATTACATTTGCTGAGAGTGCAGCCTGTCCCACTGTCCAGGTCATTGGTGAAGAGGTTAAACAGTACTCACCCTGATATGAGCCCCTGGGGCACACCAGCAGTGACTAGATAATCTACATTGGCCTAGCAATGACAACAGCCAGGTCTCTCAGCACTTATCATGGATGTATTCTATCAAGATAAAAGACACATTCAGACTAAAGAAGGAACAAATTTCTGAAAATATATAAAGCAGTTTCTGTTAGAAAGAAATATGAAAATTGAAACAAAATGTGTTTTGAAAGGAGGGATTTAATTCAATCAGTCACAGCTATTAATGCTAAGATAGGAGTTACTATGGCATAATGCTTTATAAAAATAATGTTTTCCCTTAAAATTTAAAATTTATTCATACTTTATATAGAAGTAAATTATGTTTATATCACTAAGACAGAAATTGTTTGGAATTTCAGGTTAGTGCAGAGTGAATCTGGCTTCTTGGTGAGAGGTCTCTGACACTGATAGCCCTGATATTGCAAGCAGTGTATGAACTTCTAATAAGGTTTCCAATAGTATGTAACACTTGGCTTTTGACCCAGAAGTGCCAAAGTGATTTTGATTTCCTAAAAGAAATTCTTTCTTCACAGACTGTACTGCCATAATTCAGATCACTGGCAGTTTTTCAAGTAGGAGGATTTGAAAAGAAGTGACTGGGGAAGAAAAGAGACCAAAATGGTAGTTGATACTGGTTTGTTCCTTTCAAGTGGAGTAAGGACATGTCTGTGAACTACATATCTGTACCTTTGCCTGCTGCAGGTGTCCTGAACTTCCTGGAACTATACAGGAGATACAAATTCTTTTATTCCCTGCATGAACTGTTATCCAGAATCTGTACCTGAAATAGAATGAACTACCTTGACATTGGTAGATCAATTCTAATATTGTTCTAGTCAATCTACTGTCACAGCCATTGTCAACTTTTCCCAGTAAAATAAGAGTCTTAATATATTGGGTCACAATGCACTGAAATATAATATTACCATAATTCATATGTGCTTGGCATCTTACAAGCACAGTGCATGCAGAGCTTTCAGCTACCTGGGATGATGTGAGTCAGTAGTCTAGCACACAGGACAGGTCCAGTTCAGTGATACATAAAGGACTTCATGGGCTCTTTAGCACCTGTACACGGTCCATAGGATCTAAGGCAGAAAATCGGAAAAGAAGTATTGTCCCTGAATTACTCTAGTAGTTTAAAACATTTAAAATAATTACTGTCTCAAATACTGTTCTAAAACTTCTTTCATCCAGCTGAGAGTAATTCCCATCTTCCTTGCAGTACCATACTCTAAGTCAGAATTAGTGCAACTGAACCTGGCAATTTTATGCTAGAGTAAAAGCGGCATAATAAATACAAAAATCTTACCAGAATTATATTGGTCTCAAGGCAGTCCCATAAAAGTACTGTTGGGTTCCTAAAAGAAGTAAGTGGATTATCTATGTACCCAGGAGCTTGGATATTTTCTAATGAACTATTTTCTGTGGAATCAAATGGCTTCAGTTATCCTAGGATTGAAATGACCACCTAGAAATGGCCTTGAGAAGACCTTAATAAATGAAGAGTTGTACACTAGCATTATGGCAGCCACCAAAAAAAAAAAATGTTCTCAGTATATGGCAGCTACACTCCTTACTGCTGGGCAAAATGAACTTTCACCAAATTACACTACTCATCCTTCCTTTCACTTTGATGCAAAGTGTGGCTGTTGGTTGCTTTTGTTTCTTTCTGCCATGTGGAAAGATAATAAACTGCACTTTCTTGAACTTCTTTCTGCTTAATATCTCAAACCCTCAGCCTGTCTACGAATCATTCTCCTTCAGTATCCCAAGGAAAGAATTAAATCTGCTTGCTGCCAAGATCTGATTAAGTGATATACACCTTCTGAAAACAATGGCAATGCTTCCTAAAATGATTGCTTCTAAGAATATGACAGTAGCAAGCCTGGTAATACTTGCCTATGGGTAAGAATGCAACCATAACACCCACAACATCGGAAATTCAATGACTGACATGACCTTTCAGCAGTTCATAGATAGTGGAAAAACATTGAGAAAACAATGCTGTACAGTTCTGTCTATCAGTCTGAAATATGGTATTGCTTCTACACACAATGTGTTGTGTTTTGTTTACAGAATAATTATTCTGATCTCATAAACTACATGCAACTGTCATTTATTAATATCAGATCACCTTATATTCCATGACGATTGCTTTTGAGTTACTGTATTGTTCTCTGCTGAATGCCATCTCATTTAATAAGACTGTATCACCTTATTAGAATGCACCTAGGAAAGTGTCACTGTGGCCAGGGCACATCTAAAACAGTTGAGACAAATTAATATTGTCAAACCCAAGAGAGATATTATAAATTCCCCTTTAAGCTGCCTTTGTGTCTTTCAAGGACAATTTACCCCCTGCAGATTCAGCTGATGGTTTAAGTACCTCACACTGTCATTCTGTAAAGTGTTTTAAAATGCTTTTTAAGCTCAGATTTTTTTTCCTGCTTACTATTTCTTTATCTAGAACAGAAAAAATAATGTAACTTCAAGTTTGAACTTGTTATAGATAATAAACACAGATGTAAACAACATTGTCAAGGAAAGAAAAGAATTTTAGGTAATTTTGAAGTATAGTAGTTATATTTAGCTGACACATCTAGAAAACAGATCAGTTGAATTAGTCACCCTTCAGGTTCAGTTTCATTGCCAATAATTTGTTTTGAAAGTAGCAATCCTACAATACTGAATATTTCATTTCAGACTGAATTATTTTCAAATTAAATGTGTACAACTCTAAAAGAGTCCTCATTTCAAGTTCAAGGCAGCTTTAAGGATTCTTGTATAAGAAATACATCACAGATATAAACTACAGTGTCCAAACACACCTCCTGCAGCGGCACAACTTACAAAATTTCATCTTTTCCTCAGGCAGGTCCAAACTCAAATGACCTTACGCATTTTCACAACTCACTTTTCCTCTTGCAGCTTCCCAAAACGAGGACTCTGCAGATTAGATTAACAACGACACCCTTCACACACCACACCTCGCTCAATAAACTCAACCGGAAATGTTTTTTATCCTTTCTCCCAGTTAAAGCTCCACTTGTGTCTTCCCACCAAGCTTGCTGTAAGAGAGTTTCCCTGCTTGTAAGTCGAGCATCTGCTCAGTACATGTTGCTTGGGAACAGTTTTCTTGTGCATTAGTTCTGATCCCATAAAAAGCTGGCCCACAAAAATGTGATTATTTAAAAAACAGATGCAGGCCGAAAAGATCCACAACATTAATAAGACTGTTGTATTTGTCTTCTGGATTTTTTGCTTTCAGTTTTAAATTTGATCACGCTACTAAAATTCAATTTCAAAAGAGTAAGAATTTGAAGTTTCTCTCTTCCATAGCTCAATTTTTCATCTGATTACAATATTTGAAGAACTGGGGCTTGAAAACGACAGTAAATATTGAAAGACCTACTATAAATGTTTCAGGCCAAATATCTGGAATAAGTTCTTAAAAATCAAAACATTACATAGGAATATGACAATTTGTTAGAAATTCTATGGAGGAAAAAATTGTGTTCTTCAATATTTTTTTCCCCAAAACAGCTATTCCTCTATATATTTATTGTATCATGCATGAAAATTTTTAAATTTGAAACCAAATACTTCTCTTGATCGGAATTAATTTTTTAAAAAATTATTTAGAAAGAAATTGCAAATATTCAGGAGGGTATACAATGCTAATTTTGGCTATCACATTTCAAAATATCAATAGAACAAAAATTTTGAAATTTGAGAGAACTTTACAGTGAAAATATTTATCAGCTTTTTTTTCTTACACCTTTTCTGAAACAAATTTAACAATAGCTAAAGGGAATAAAACAAGCAAACAAGTAGGCAAAAATTCTTACCTGAAGTAAGCTAGTCAAACTTAATCAGATTACAATTGGTACAGGTATCATATTTGCTTTCATCCAATATCTCATCTCTCTTACATTAGCACATAATTTCAGTGCAGACTCAGAGGTCCAGAAGCTGACCAAAAGAAGAGTACTCTGAATTATAATACATGCAGAAAATTGTATAGGGAGAGATCACAAGATCTAGGTATAGTGCAGCTTCTTCTTTGAGCTATATTATTTGTATTTCAAATAATACCGATTTCTTGAGAACATGGATTCAGTAATGTTTATGGATCCTGGTCTTCATCATGCTCCCATTTTACTGATGGACATCTTCCCATTTACACTTTTCTTTGATTTTTTTACCTTTGTCAGGCACTTATTCCTTTGTTAATTGAGCTGTGAAATAGTCAAAGTTAAAAGTACTCACTATTACCATTAAGATTATTTAAAAATATTTTTCATTAGTGTTTACCTTTGTCTCAAAGGAGACTTTCACATAATTTTAGTGTCAGCTTAATCTTGAAGTATAGCAGCTCAAATGTACTTTGTATTAATGTGTTTAAATCCAAAATTAAAGTACACTGACAAGCTCAGTCAAAAATAAAACTAACTTTAGCCTCCAGAATATTTCTTCTGTAAGGAAGGATTCTAAATTATTTAGATACAAATCCTATCAAAGTCATTGTTTGTTTAAAAAAATGACATTTTGATAACTGGTTTTAACAATAATACAGTATAGGGGAACACAGACAAAGTACTTTACAAGTCCTGTTTGGACTATCCAAGAGTTTTGTACTTCCCAAAAGTTCATTGCTGATATAAACTTTATGTTGTGCAATGTGCTTGTAGATGGGGAAAAAAATGGGCTTGTAGATGGGATGGGTAGTGGGGAGTAAAAGCAAGGGACAAGAATACTCTGAAAATAGCTGTTCCTTGCTTTTTTTCTCCATCCACAGGTTATGATTTGCAATAAAATTGCCTATTAATTTCTATAACTTCATGATCATTAAGTTTTCTGATAAAAGTAACTATTGTACTTAGTGATTCAATACGGTATCCAATGTCAGCCTAGGCAACCCAGGACTGGTTGTTTTACGATAATAGGTGTATTTAGCCCATTCTTGTGAGGATATTTTTGAAGTCCAGAATGTATTAAAGAAAACAAGGAAACATAACTTAAAAACTTTTGTCTTAAATCCATGACTCTTCAAACCAATGAAGCAGACTTCTTCAGTGGCTGTAGATTTGTGTCCTTGGCAATCTAAAGAGGTAGTTTTTAGACAAAAGGAAACTAGTTTGAATTTAAAACACAAATAAAAAGATTCCTTGCTTTATGCCTGGCTACGCAAAAGAAACAGCCTATGACCTTGTCAAGCCAGTGAGAGATATGTAGGAAATAAAAGAGTGGTCTCCTAACACTTTATTTACAAGAGACAGTAGTTGCCTTTCTAAATGAAAGAACTCAGTCATACTATAAATTGAGTATTACTCTGTTTTAGGAAACATTGGCACTATATTCTCTCTTTTCCTCACCCACTTATTCTGCACTAGTAAAGATAATTTTTAGTAGATTTCACTTTCATATTAATAATAATATATTAAGACATGCTGTGTTAGAGTAAAATTGCTTCGTATTATTCAAAATCAAATAATAATGGATCATGAACTCAATCTTTTTTCCTTAAATTTTCTACCTAGACGGTCATATCTGTGTTACTTCCATTTTCTTTGTCAGAGGGTAAAAAGAAAGATAGCCTTGACATAAGGTCAGTAACCTAAGAGTCATCAGAGTGGACAATGAGTACCTGATCTTCTCCTGGCTCTGTGAACTTGGGTAAACCTTTTATCACCAAGTCTAGAAATCAAATTTTGTTTTGAACTGATTAGCTACAAAGAGAAGAAAGAAAGGATTCATAGCCCTGTGTTAAGTTCACAAAATCGGGCATACTGGCTAAAGGTTCATTCATGATGCTGAAGACAAGGGGAATCAATCTTTCCCTTCCCTTCCTGGGAGGAGTGGCTGACACACCAGAAGGCTGTGCTGCCACTCAGAGAGACCTGGACAGGCTGGAGAGTTGGGCAGGGAGAAATTTAATGAAATAGAACAAGGGCAAGTGCAGAGTCTTGCACCTGGGAAAGAACAACCCCATGTACCAGTATAGGTTGAGGACTGAGCTGTTAGAGAGCAGCATAGGGGAAAGGGACCTGGGGGTCCTGATGGACAACAGGATGACCATGAGCCAGCAATGTGCCCTTGTGGCCAAGAAGGCCAATGGCACCCTGAGGTGTATTAGAGGGGGTGTGGTCAGGAGGTCGAGAGAGGTTCTCCTCCCCCCCTACTCTGCCCTGCTGAGACTGTATCTGGAATATTGTGTCCCGTTCTGGGCCCCTCAGTTCAAGAAGGACAGGGAACTGCTTGGAAGAGTCTGGCACAGAGTCACAAAGATGACTAAGGGGGTGGAACATCTCCCTTCTAATGAAAGGCTGAGGGAGCTGAGTCTCTTTGGCTTGGAGAAGAGGAGACTGAGAGGTGACCTCATTAATGTTTATAAATCCGTAAAGGGCGAGTATCAGGAGGATGGAGCTGGGCTCTTCTCGGTGATGTCCGATGACAGGACAAGTGGCAACGGGTGCAAGCTGGAGCACAGGAGGTTCCATATTAACATAAGGAAAAAATTTTTCACTGTGAGGGTGACAGAGCACTGGAACAGGCTGCCCAGAGAGGTTGTGGAGTCTCCTTCTCTGGAGACATTCAAAACCTGCCTGGACATGTTCCTGTGTGATCTACTCTAGATGGTCCTGCTCTGGCAGGGGGGTTGGACTGGATGATCTTTTGAGGTCCCAGCCAACCCCTAACGTTCTGTGATTCTATGATTCTGTGATTCCCTACAGCTTAAGTACCAGACTACCTTCAGGACTCTAGATTTAAACACAAATTTGTAATAAAATACCTAATGTCATTCCTTTCACTCCAGGGAGACCTGTGTTAATGCTTCATTCCTCCTAACAGATTGGAAGCCGTATCTCCCAAAAGATTGTTTTAATCATTAGGCTCCATCAGGAAGATGAGCTGAGGGCCTCACAATCTGTCTTCTTGATATTGTTCCACTTTGCATAAGAAAATAAGTATCTTCCAGAGATTGATTTTATTGCTCATATTAGAGCACTCATGCTCGAGAAAATAAACAGGGTTCCAGTTCATTCTTCCACTATTATTTTGCTAATTTATGACGGAAAGGGAAAGCTATGTCTCCCTCCACCTCTGCTTGTGAACTGACCAGTTATATAAACAGTATCTCATGGTCTTTGGCTGAGTATTTAATTACTCTGCATAAGTGGAGTAACTTCAACAGAAGAAGAAAAATGGGGGCACCCCTAGCAGCTACAAGTACTTAGTATATGGTGGTTTTCAATTAAAAATCAAGTCTAAGGCTCCACAGATGGAGAATGGAAAAGAACAAGAATTTCAGTGTCCTGAAAACACTGTCTGTTTACTTGTTAGCTGAAAGACTTTCCAGGCACTCTCATCAGTCGTTTAATTTTGTTCTCTATGTGACCTAATCTGCAAAGTGTTCTTGGTGAATGTTTTGCTTAAGCTCTGTAGATAAGTGCTTAGCATACTTGTCTTGACGAAGTACTCAAGGCAGGCAGGTCTGAAACTGCTTTAGATGTGATCAGGTCTCTAGGCACCTAAGGAGATTTAATGTTGGAAATTTACATCCCAATGGATTTTAGTTACCTTAAGCCTTAGTATGAGGTTTTGGGATACAATTAGGAATTTAAATACCTAAAGTCAGAGTACTTAATTTTATGATCTATTACTTGTATTTTCTAGAAAATACTTCCATCATGTGTTCTATAAAAAAGACAAAGCAGAATTTCTCCATTGTATAAGTATTGTGCAACCAAATGTGTTAAATCTCACAATATTTAATGATCAGCTATCAGAAATGGAGCAAAATGCCAACTCGTATAGATAATTAACAAAAGACACCTGCTACTATGATACAACAGAATTTATTCAGTAACACTACAGAATGTTTTACTTTTGCTAGTAAAAAAGCCCTGCAATGATAACAGTAACAGCTAGAGGTTTTTTTCCTCATCTTCATGGGCTCTGCAGACATTAACTAATCTATGATCCACTATGGCATAAAATAACATGGCCATGTGGGAAATGGGATAAACTTTGGAAACAGAGGTTACAGATAGATTTCCCTTTTTGAAGTGACTCTGTAGTTAATGCTTTATTTCAGTGTAATGTGAAAATATTTCCAAAATAGTGGGATGCATAAATTTAGAGTAGTCACTTGGCCTCACAAAAACCAAGTTATATTCAGTTTGTTCTAGAGAAAATACAGCAAAATGCAGCGTGTCTGCATTAGTCAAGGGCATACTGGCAATGAGAAGAAAATACTATAAATAGAAACCAGAATCTTTGCTTCAAATTTAAGGTTAGGAATAGGGTAGACCTATGTCCCAAGAGGAGGTGGCTGTCAGAGGGTGGAGATGGCTGTGGGAGTTCTGCTCCACATTTCAGCTGTGCCAGAAAACTGCACTTTTTTGTTTGCTCAGTTTTGCAAGTGAGCCTTAATGTGAGCTGACAGAAAATGTCTCGACCAGGTGAAGGACATTCATCTTAACTGCCCTCAGTGTTGATGTCTTGCACCACCATGAACACTGGCAATAGCTAACAGAGAAAAGGACTAGTAGGTTGAAGCAAAATGAGATGGTTATCTGACACTTCGCCATCTTCATTAGAGAAGATTTATGCTAACTATAGAGACAACATCACTAGATTTATAGACCTAAAGTAATAAAAGCCAAAGTTACTCTTTACTCAACAAAAGCACCATTGTGGAGATTTATATCAGAAAGCCACTTCATCAGCTTCTGATTAATAATTTATTAACAACGTGGACTCATTCAATTATTTATTTCTAATATTTTTACCCTTTTTCTTTCTCCACCAAAACCACAATTAATTATAAAATGCTGTCAAAGGTGACTAGCATGAATCTCTTAAAAAGAAAAATAAAATTCTTGTTTAGAAAAAAGATGTCAACTTTCATACCCACAAACTAATGTCTAATAATGACCCACAGAATAACTAATAATTACCATCTTAAAACAATATTTGACCATACACTATTGCTTCCTGAAGACAAATATTGGGAATATATTTTTAGAGGGATGAATAATTTTTTTACTAGCAATATATTCTGTAGTTATAGATCTCTTAACAGGAGTAACAGGATGAAACTGAGGATAAAAAAAAAAGTTATCTGAGTATTGAGACAAACTTCTTAACAGTGTAATATATTATACTGTGCACTCATTTCTAGGAGCACATTATTTTAATTTTTATTTTACCCTCACTGCTCCGTAAGTCATTTTGATTTCAAGACCGAAGCACTTCATAGAGTTTGACTTTAAACACAGATGACTGAAAAAGAAAACCGCATACATTTCAAGCTAACCTTTCTGTGATTGCTTCTATTTTCTTCTTTTTGTACAACAGCCAGTTACCAGGAATTCTAAAGCTCTGAATAAGAAGTATGTCTGCTTGCTGTGGAAAGAAATTACTCTTTTATTTTTTAAATCCGTTTGCAAAATGTTTTCCCAGACGTTACAATATTGTCAGATATAAGACAACATGCCATTTTTACTGTCTCTTTTCAAAACAGATATTGGTATAAGAAAGGGATTTCTCTACATATTCTATAT
Organism: Leptosomus discolor; assembly: GCF_034619465.1. NCBI lineage: Eukaryota > Metazoa > Chordata > Aves > Leptosomiformes > Leptosomidae > Leptosomus > Leptosomus discolor. Next base: position 187,777,013 of record NC_141391.1, read on the forward strand.
TCTGCCACCTAATTAATTAATTTTTTAAAAAATCTGAAACACACTTGAGAAGGAAGGAGGTCAGATAATAATACTGTAGTACTAGTTCACGTATATTTTCTCTGATAGTTTGGAACTGGTTACACAGTGTGTTAGAGTGTCTTTCATGATCGCAAGAATCATCTTTCTTGAACCAATTAAGAAGAAAATATGCCAGGAAAAAAAAAAAAAAGCTAAAAAAAAAAAAGATTTATTGTTTGATTTGGGGAGGGAAGCTTCACCAATGATGATCAATGATGACTTCTTGGATTTGCTGCCCACATGAGGCAATATATATGTATATGATAGTACCTATAACTGAACTTATAATAAAAGCTGCACTAAATTTCTCAACTTTTTGCTGTTACTTGTGCAACCCCCAGCCTGGCAGATGGTGATGAGCAAGCAATCCAGGAGCATCTCTAGTCATTATGAGCAATACAAATCTTGTTAGTTAATTTTGCACAAAGCTGTGTAAGACCTGTGATAACTCTTTACACCCATCTGTTTTTGCTGCGTATGAGTAGATTGTTTTGGGATGGACTGTCTTTATGATATACCGAATACTTTATTTCATCCAGTCACCATAGGACATAATTAATGATGTATTTTTAGTAAATTGTGTTACATATTTATTCTTCAGGGATTCATCTGAGGAAAACTAGACACTTTCTAACTCATAGAACTATTGGTTATAAAGGGGTTTGTACATAAAATGTTAAGAGGGGCCTGAGGATGGGAGTGAAAAAATTTTATTGGGGAAATCAGTACAGATGCAGGATTAGATTTATATGATACATTGCCTCTCTTCCCATGTTATTCCTCCACAGATGAGATTCATAACTTAGAGTTTATATTCATGTTGTGATTTTTAATACAAAATATACTGGTGTTGGTATGTCTTTAAATAAGCATCTGTAGAGGAGTACACATATGGGTCAGATGGTCAGCCCCAGCCTCCAATTGCTAACAGTGGCCATCAGGAAATGCTCAGAGATCAGATGGCAAAGAGTGATTTCCCCCCCCAAATTTTTCACTAAGTGTTCTGTGATGTTTGGCGCTGAAAGCCCCTGGGCCAGAAATGAAAGGGACAGTGATTTTATTGATCTCTATCATACCTTCTTTCCATCGCATTCATCTTAGGCTGAGCAATCCTAGTCATTCCTTCTACAGAGGTGACAACCTATCGGTAAAATGTGAAATTCTTATAAGTATATTTTGGCTTGTGATGATTGTTTCAACCTTTTATGTCTTCACTGTATTGCTTTCAAGTCTCTTATTAAAATTTCTCTTTTTATAATCCGACATGAGAGAAACACACAAGATCTGCCTTTGATTAAATGAGAAAGAGGACTCTCAAACCATGATCTTCAGTATTATCTATTATATTTAGTTCATATTCTCTTATTTTTTAGACATAAGTTCTGCAAAATCCTTGGATTATATATTACTTATTCAGTCAGTAGTTGTCAGCACTCAACAATTACCTCTAGAATACTTTTTGATCTATACATCCTTAGACAATCATGGTATATTACATACTACTTTATCATGCTAATTACAAACACAAAACAAAAAGCTAGCACATATTAGTGTGTTATTTTTCCCTGTTAGAAACATAGAAGTGACATATATTGGAAAATCATTAGGAATGATTTATCTTCAAAGCTAACTTGTTATTTTATGATAATGGTTTTGCTCTTTTCAACTCTAATAAGGTATGTGATATAATTTATCAAGCTGAGCATTCCCAAAGCACTGCTGAAGAAAGCAGCTGTGGGTGGTATATTTTCTGATTTTTGAAAGATGAAATTATCCTAGTGAATAATATATTAAAAGTGTTTTATTATGAGTTGTTCCTGTGACTTTTAAGTGACCTATTATTTAATTTTGATTGCTTGTGAACTAGAGATTGAGAGGCTTAAAATACTAAATCTCCAGTATGTGTACTTTCTAAGAAGCTAGTTGCACTTTGATTATGCCAATAAGAAGTTTCCATTTAAAGTAATGCCCATATTCACTCTGGTGTGAAAAACTAGACCTATATTTCATCCAGTGAAAACATAAAAGGTGAACATTTTATTCCCCAAATATGAAACTATAGAGTGAAGTCTTGTGTAAGGTAGTAAGGGGATCCCCTTGTGCCTTCCCCTCCATGAGAAAGAAAAACATTCAGCATTGCACTCTTCTCCTTATTCAAAAATATATATGTTCTAAAATAAGGTTTGTTAAAATATGACACAACTTTTTCACACAGAAATTTTTGTTAGCTCAGGATTTCTGCTCACCATATCACAAGATTCTCAGGATTTTCATGCCTCTGCTGAGACTAAAAAAGTACCTTCTGGTGACCATTTAGAAAATATATATGTATGAAAGGGAAGTCTAGACAAATTACTGAAGTTTAATACAGAATATAGCCTGTTGGCCAGAAGGGGCTCTGGGAAAAGAGAGTGCTCAGAAGTGAAGTGTCATACTCAGCAAAGTTTTGCTCATCTCTACATGGGAAGGAAGAGGGTGCATATTTCTAAGGAAAATAGATTTTTTTTTTTCCTGTAGATGTTATATAGAATTAGAAGACTATGAGTTACGGAAAAAACTTTTTTTTTCTTTTGATAGTTGGAATGTAACTGCACCTAACTGTGAATTCTGTCTTTGTATTGTATCTTCTGTCTTGGATCATATCCTCCACTAATATCATCTGGTAGTATGATATCCAGTTTGGATTATGCTAGAGAGATAAGTGTTATCCTGGATAAGAAGAAATTGATTGCATTATAAATTTCACTGGACAAGAATTATGGACGTTCTACTTCAGAATCACTGAAATCTGTAACAAACTTATATGCAATGCATTTAGCATAGTTAAAAATCGTTTTGATATATCAAAACCAAATATTCCTGGGAATAGCAGGAAATCTTAACTTTCCAAATATCTGTGAAGCTGAAGATATACCTACACCCAGACCTTGGTTGGGAGGTGGCAGAAACCACACAGAAGCATTCTGGTGATTATACATGTTGAAATGGTGTTAGGATTAAGCAACACACCAAAAAAAGAACAGGAAGAATACTCTGTTCAACAAAGAAAGTAATATTTTAAAGATCAGAAGGAATTCAAATAATATAAGAGTTGCCAGAAGTCAAGCAGAGCTAGATCCAGCAAAGGAAATTATCCAAGAACAGATCAGTGTGTGTGCAGTGGTTGAGCTTTCCACTTTCCATACTTTAAAAAAGTAGATTTCTGCAGCAAATAACTGGCATTTACAATTTGACAGACTCCAAAGCATACAGGGAAATTTTTGTTTGTTGTGGGGGTTTGGGTCTTTTTTTCATTTCTTGATGATATATTCCTCCTTCTCTGCTCTCTATGTTATAAGTGCTTGGATGGAGATGGCATGTAAGAAGAAAAAATAAATGGCTCAGCTTCCAGGAGTGTGGCTTTGAGGCTAGGATTTTGGTAGCTGTGAAGTAATTTGTGTATAGACAATGCCCTAAAAGGGGGCTATGGTACTCAGGACTTTGGGCACATTGGCCTATCCTAAGGGATACATTCTGTCTGCTAATCCCCTTTCTCCTCAATTCCTATCTCCCACACACAGAACTGATGTGGTGGTGGATGTTGATACAGTTTTCCTCTCAAACCAGGCCTTTCTTTCCAATGCTTTGGAGATTCAAGCACGGCATGCCAGTGTAGGGGCTGCCAGGAGCTTGGCGGCAAGTGCCTGCATCAAGCTAGAGAGCCCAGTGCTTTACAAACTTAAAGATTTTTGTTTGAAGTTCTCTCTGTTATGTCCTGTTCAACCATTTTTATTATGAAATTTGTAAGACAACATAACATGACATAAAATATGAAACTTGGAGTGCTAGATCACCATAAAATGTTATCTGAAAACCAAGAAATTAAGTAGTTTTTGCAAAATCAACATTATAGAAACAGTGTCTTTCAGTACATAAAATCTTTTTTAAGAGCTATAAAATATCAAACTTTCACATCTTATCAAACTTCACAAAATCTGGGCTTGGTTCAAAGTTCCATTTAGCAGCCATGTACTTTTCCCTTTTATTTCCTTTTCCATCATTTTTGATTACCAAGATTTGATGAATTGTTATCACAAAAACATAAGAACTGGCCACTTGAATCAACTTGCTTTTCTATCAAGAATGTCTCAGCAGTAGCTTTCATTCCTTCTTTGAAAGATTTCTCTTCAAGTCAGATGGAAAACATTATTTTATAAAGAAGTACCTTACTGCTTTATAGCTCAATTTTCCAATGCTTCTGGAGAGAGACAGAAAGACTTAGGAGTTGAAGGCACTTGGCACCCTCCAGGAGCCACTCTGCACAGCAGCAGATTGCATCATTAGATATGGTACTTTTTATAGTGCACATACAAAAAATACTGGGTTTGAGCTTTGTTTTGTGTATCTGTACAATGTTCCCCTTTCTGGTAATATTTTTACAAGCGCTGTACTTGCTATACTGTAATTGAAGGTTGTTGGTTTAATTTTTAACCTGCTTCTGTAAATATTATAGAAGACCTATCATTGCAAAATATAATATTAAATGTGTCTTCTTTATGTGTTTTCACAAGGTTACAGTTCATTTCTTTTATCTATTGAGGAGCCTCTATTTGAGGTACAGTGAATATTGCTTATTTGTTTATGTGTTTTTTTCAATACATCTGTAAACTTTGTTACATTATAATAATTATTATTACTACATGGATCAGAAGAACAGTAGCAAAGGAGAGCAGAAATGCTACGCACTCAGGTTAGCTGCAATCCTGGCATATAGGTAAAGTAACACGGCAAAGTGAGGTGAAACTAAAGAGGATGGTGAATGATGTGTGAAAGTTACATCAAGACCAGCTGAGGTCCTGGGAATGGAAATTAGTGAAATGAGAGTTTCAAAGGTTAAGAACAAAGATGAAACAGGTGCTTTCTAAGGAGATCCATTACAAAAAACCTGCTGGGTGCATTACACAGTCTTAGGTAGACAGCAATAGATAATGGCTGAATATAAAGGGAGAGAAGTGAGAGCCCGGGGAGCAGTGGACCAGAAAGCCTCAACGATAGGATCAAGGAGAATCTGGAGAGGGAAGGGAAAGATGATGCAGGCAAGGAATCCACAAAAAGGCTCAGGCACATTTCCAACAATGCTTACCCGCTACCAAGCAACCCACACATGCTCCATCTAACACTTCAGGAAGTCAGTGCCCATAAGCATCACAGTTTTGCTTGCTCCTTTATATTTCCTTGAAATGTTTGGAAGAGAAGACACAGAAAATAATGTACTGAAAGAAACTCATGTGAAGAAACTGAAATTTAAAAACCCAACTGGAAATAAAAACAAGAGAATACAGAAGTGAACTAATAAACCAGTGAATTGAATTAGGCAGCCAAAATACGATCAAAAAGATCACATGAATTTATAACACAGACAAGCTAGTTCAAATTCAGAATTTTTCTTCAGTTAAAAATGTAAGAGTATTTTTTCTTTCAGTTTTGTAATAAAAGAATTTTTGGACTATCATATAGGAGAGATTTAAAAATGTATTTAGGGGGATAAAATATGAACATTTTTAGTAGAAAATTGGAATATTTAGTGTTGATTTAAGAAACCCTTTGAAAACAGTTTGTGAAATGATTGCATTTAAAACCACTGCATCTTCATTTTAATTTCTACAAAATAATGCTTTTAAAATAACATTATCTTAATAGAGTTTTGTTTGCGTTTCATATTTATCTCATTTCAAAAAAGTTGTATTTGCATTGTTTCTATTTTATTTTTCATTTAGCAGTGGTTGAAATTGTTTTTTATTCTAGACATTAGCTTTTTAAGTATTCTGTTTATCTTAGTTCCTTTTTGAAAGTGTCTCTTGTTTGAACTATAATGAAATATAACAAAGAAGAAAATTAGACAAATGCCCAGGATCTTCATAAAAATAACAAAGCTTACATTCATTTTGAATTATTAAAATAAAGTGAGATAGGCAGAGAATTTAGGCTTCTTTTTTGTTACTTCTTTTCTTCAGTTTCCCATTTCCTGGGGGAACATATGAAGATGCCACACAATGGTTGAGACAAATTGGATGTGGCTGAGAATTGGAAATATTGAAGAGTAAACAAGGCAAGACCTGCTATTTTAATATATCTGGTACAATAATAGCTTAAGTTCAGAAGGTAAAGGAAATTGCTTCACCTTGCTTAGAGCGAGAGCTTGCAGATGCATCTCTGGGTGTGTCTGGAAGCTGTTTAATACGTCGTACTTGGTAATATATCTTGTGGAAACTGAAAGACATCCAGTCAAGGAGACTGTCGTGCAGAATCTCTATTACTGCGTTTCATAGTTGCTGACTGCCAAATAGAGTTTTTTAAAACTTTTTTTTTCTCTTGCATTATATCATGCATTGCTCTTATGATGGTTTCATGTGCTGAAAGCTGTAGAAATCCATTTCTTCTTCAATAAATCCCATAAATAACATTGGGTCAGAATATCACACTATAAATCAAGAGAGATTTCCTAAGTTGAAAACAGTATAGAGGGCTTTAAATTTTTACCATCCCAGATATTTCATCATTTATTCATATTACATATAGTTACATTACATTTGGGAGAACAAAAGTAAACAAAAATTACAATTGGAATAGACCTACTGAAGAGCTTCAATTCAGTTGAGCAAAAATCAGAAAGGAAAGTTTACATGTTGTGGCAATAATTCTCAGCTCTTACCTGGGACTCTGTAAACACTGAAGAAAAAACTTGTGTAGGTAATTCAGTCTTCTTTCACCCTTTCACTTTTTTTTCTTTCTTTTACTGTGTTCTAATTCATGACTGAAGAATTCAGTGTAACAAATTAAACAGAAGACCATATTCAAACATATAACCCCTTCTTAAAACAAATTAGGTAATTCAGTTGGGTTAATTTGTGTCATAAATTTGATTTTTTTTGGCAATATAACAAAGTATATGAAACACTGTGTTCAATTGGATTATGCTCCATTAAATCAATTAAGTGAATATAACTCAATAATAATGTGACAGAATAAAGACAAATATTGAAAAGTGATGAGCTTTTACTTTGCCAAATTCATGAAGAGGTGAAAATTCATATGACAAAGAACATAGTTTGTATTAAGCAAAATTGCCTTTTTTGAATTGTCAGGTTAATATAGGGAGGCAAAGACATTTAAAGATAGAGAGCAATAAAAAGGAATGTCTCAACACATGATGTCCCACGGGCACATATATAGTGCTGTAATCTCACTCTATCTGTTAATGGTCAAAATCCTAATGGTACTGATGTGAATATTGTCTGTTTCTTAAAGAATTACTTTTAGCAGAATAATTACTCTTCTCTTTTATCTTGTATTTACAAGTTCAGGAGCTCCATTTTGACAAATATATGAACTTACTCTTCTAGCTTTATACTGGAACACCATGGAGATGACAAGACTCTTGAAACTTTAGCAATGATCAGCAGGAAACACCAATATGCTCACATCATTCCTTTGGTTTTTCAGACCTTCCTGATTTTCCAGAGTCACTTCACCTCTCGGAATCTTTAGTCTGTAATCCTTGGGCAAAAATCTCTAAGAAATATCTTTGCTGTTTTTTTCCGTTTCAGTTCCTAGCACTATCACTTCTTTTCACAGATAACATTGAAACATGTTTTTCAACACTATTCTTAGTCTTAGGAAATTAAGGTGGAAAAGACGGAGTCAAACACTTCTGAACTTTTTTAAAAAAGTTTTAGAAATAGTATTAGAAATAGTTAAATGTTTGATTTTTTTCCCTGTATACTCAAGAATTTACTACTTCTTAAGGGCTCTTATGAACACTTGAAATGTTCATATGAAATAAATGTTGATAAAGACTACCAGTATCTGCTCTACAGACAAAACAGACTTGGTGGATATCAGTTTACACAAATTATTTTGTCCAAGATATTAAACCCTCTAATCAATGACAAATTAGTGATGGAACTTTAGTTACACCTCACCAAATGGGAAAAATATTTTTTCAGAAAGTAAATCTTGTTTTTTTTTTTCCTGCTGGTAAGCTGGTGATTCAGAAAGCTGAAAAGGAAATACGAATTCCAAATTAACCATACAACAAAACACCAGAGTTCACACATCACCATAACATGTGAATGTAAGTGCCTACATCTTTTTGTTTCAGTTCTATCATCTTAAATGCTTATTTTCTTATTCTTTTCAACTCAACAGATCAGAATATCAAAGAGTGAAATTTTCAGGCTTGCATTTGACATTTCCCACCAGGCCGAGTTTATTCCTCCTATTTACTGGTGTCGATCAGGTTTCAGTCTCATGCTGAACAGATGCTTTACTAATGCTTTTCTCAGTGGTTAATCAAATATTTATGCAGCACACGAAGGAAATATACTTACATTTCACTGCAGATGATAGAATAAGTTCTATACCATTTCCCCAGTGAACAGAGTCACTTCCAAATACTTTTAATTATTCATGTCCTAATTTGCAAATATTGCAAGGAGTTCTTATCTGGCAATGCATGCTAGTCCTGTAGCTGAGGAGGGAGAATGAAATAATTTCTTGCATATATAGAAGATATGTGATAAAGAATGATTATTTTCTCTCAACATTGCATGTTCAGTGCCAGCTCCTGACTAATTTAGAAATCAATGCTAATCCATAAACATACATAATTTTTCTTTCCTTCATTATATCTGAAACATTCTGATACTTATTACACTCTTGTGTTTTGAAATGCATGAGTGGTTTAATCCTAAACAATATGGAAAAATCTTGGGAAAGTAATATAACAAAAAAAGCAATGTGTGAAATATCTTGCCTCTGCCTTCTAAAATGTAGATAAAAGCATTTTGAGGAATTTGAAATTGACAGATAGGAAAACCAAGGTCCTGATTTGGCAGACTCCTTGTTTAGGTAACCCTTATACAGTTTCATTTAAATTTTACTGGATTAGGCACTAATGCATAGTGTACACTTTATTACTTTTTAGTTACATTCTTTTTGTTGTGACAGGCAGAATGCTTGATTTGATTCCTACGTTATACATTCAATATTGATTAGAATTCTATGCATAATTAAGATAAATGTGCAGTTGACTGATACAGAATATTATGTGTAGAAGCAAAACATATATCTGAAAAAAATGGAAGAATGTATTACTTCTTAAATCTGAGCTGGCATTATGGTGGGAGGGACTACAAACATGCTTGAAGAGAGAATTAAAAGACAAAATGATCTTGAGAAACTGGAGAAGTTGGTTCCTAGGAAAAAAAATGCAATTCACAAAGGAGAAACACCAGGCTTTATTACTGGAAGGGACAAAGATATAGAATGGGAATTATACATCTGGGCAACCAAACTGCAAAAGCAGGTCTGGAGATGAAGACAGATCCAAACTGATGATGACTGAGTAGTGTAAAAATGTGGTAAAGAGACATAGGAGTATTATCAATGTGTCAAGCAGTCTTTCTGCTGAAGGCGTTATTGCTAAGGCTTCAGTTAGAACATTTTGTTCAGATTTTGGTGCTGTCCTCTAAGTAAGAAATGGGCCACTGAGAGAGCCTTGAGAAGACAAGAGGAACCAACACTGGTCTGACCTGTAAGACAAACTGAAGATGATGTAACTTAGGCAGAAGAGCCTGGTGACTACAGTTTGCACTGTGTAAAAGAACTGTATGGGGAAAGGGAAAATCCAGCTATGAAAGTAAATGGTTTCATCTATAGCAAGAGCAGTTTATAGCAGACATCAGGAAAACTTTCTGGAATGGAATATTATGAATGTTATGAAATGTGGAAATAGACATTTTTAGGAACAACTTCGACTAAGTCCAGTCAGAAATGGCTTCTGGAGCACTGATCCCACCTTTGGCTAGAAGATGAACCAGATCTGCCCAGAGGTCCTCCCAGCCTCTCACTCTGTGATTGTATACAATAATCTTTCCTTACTGAGCATCATTTTTTCCTGCTCTCTCTTCCCTCCAAATTGTATTTCTACAGCTGTCAGTTTCCTAGGCACAAAGATCAACACCGGAGACTCCCAGGGCTTTGACTTTCAGAAAACAACATAATGAATTGTCATCCCTGTGAAATGGTTTATAATTCAACATAATATTTTTTTCCAGTTAAAACATAGGGGTTTACAGAGCTTAAAGATGAAAATAATGAACACCTTAAAAGTGAAGGAAATGGAGGAAAGAGTGCTTAACTGGATCTTTGCTTTAGCAACCTGAATGGTCAATGCTTCAGAATAGAAAATATTCAGAAAAATCTTGGTAAGAGTTTTGATAAAACTACGTATCATTCACTATCTGTAACAATGATGATGCTACAGTACACAGAAAGAATTTTATAATACGATAACTAATGAGTCTGCAGACTTAAATCGCTCATCCATGTGTTCCTTCATGGAATATACAATTAGATTTATTGTACGAAAATTTTAAAAAAAGTCTGTTGCTATGCCTGAGAGCTTCATCCTGCATTTTAAAATTTTCCTTTATACACATTTTTTATCACTTTACATGGAAGAGGTGAATCAAACTGGAAGTAGCTGCTGATCAGTTTCATACTAACTATAATAGTCATGATATTTTCTCACTGTTCTGAAAAGATGTGAAAATTTTAAAGTAGTTTTGCTACAACCGGAATATTTGCTGAAGAATATGACATGCATTTCCAATGGCAGTCATCACCAAGACCAACTTGCTTTTATTTATATGTCAAACTTTGTATACAAATAATTTAAAATAGAAAATTGTGGAACAGTATGAAAAGGTCTGTGTGAAAACGTTTTCATTTAAGACAGTTTGGCCAAGCATGGGTATTTACAGTTCATTGATTGTAACGTATCCCTTCCTGGTTAATGAATGGTCTTGCTTGCTAATAGCTTTCTTAATATGTCATTGCTATCATTTATGAACAACTCACGCAATTTTTTCTCTGCAGTTGCATTACTGTGTTTCCATTTACTTCATTGTTTGACATGGAGGAGAATGGATTAATCATATACTGTCCCAAACATACATTCTGAAACAAAATCTCAAGCTGTTTCATTGCTTCTGAGCAGAAACACTTTGGAATTTTTTCTCCATAGGAGATTTTGGAAGTTCACTCAGAAAAGATTGTGGATATCAGGGCTTCCCACTTAATAGAAATTCCATTTTCTCATCTTCTATCAAAAACATTAATTTCTTTAAGGTATAGGTTCTTTATCTTATATTTACAACAGTTAAAATATGGCCTAAGAAAAAAAAAAAAGAAAGAAAACTAGCAACATCGCATTTGAGTTATTTTTCAGTCAAAAGATATTTCCTATTGTAAAAAGTCTGTACCTTAGGATTCTTGTCTTTCATAGTGAGGTCTTTTCCCTTTTTACAATTTATTTTCTTAGCTATTCTATATAAATAAAACTATTGCTGTGATAAAGAAAGTATAAAAAGGGCTGAGAAAATGGAAACAAAAATAGACAAAGTGTTTGCAAGGGAAAAAGACGATAATGTAAAAAATTAGAATTTCTCTGAAATTATTTTTTTCCTCTTGAGAGCCTACATTGAAATTTACAACAGTCGTGATTTGTATTAAAGGAGTGAATGTGACTTCAGGACATACAGGGGACAATAACTACAGGAATGGAGGTTTAGCTCCAGCAAAGAGAATTCTTCTATCCAATGAAACAGTAATCAAGACGGTTTTACAAGAAAGCAGAGGAAGCTGAAGCTGGATGGGAAATCCAGTTTCCATGCCACAATGTTTTAAAATGGAATTTACGTGGGAAAGAAAGACAAAACCTCAAAGATTAAACATGCTGCATAAAAATAAGAACTAAGATGCATATAAAATATAGCATCAGCAATTATTTGTGAAAGCAGGTATAAAACACATCTGTGGCAGTAAATTACCTCCAATGCCAAAAGAGCCTTCAGATCATAATTAAGAATTAGAACATTATTTTAATTAATCCATATTAAACTGCCATATTAGTAATACTTCAGTCAAAAAGTCACATTTCATAGGATTTGTGACTTTGATCAGCCACCTAGAGGACAGTAAGTGATGGGCTAAAGCTATAATCAAACTTGCAATAAACAGGTATACTTAGCTCCCTGCCTCAAAGATTTCTATTCATTAAGCAGACTTTACTTTATAGAAAGGCTCAAATTAAGCATTTTTTTTAAAAAAAAAGGTTAATTCTCTTAAAACATAGCTACTGTTATAACTTAAGAAAAAGAATATTTTTGATTCGTTAATGTTTATATGAAAATTAAAATTTTGCCTATTCTGATTGGGATGGCTTTGTATTCAGAAATAATATTTTTCGGAAAGCTTTTGAGACAATAATTTTTTACTTCTTTTACTGGGGTAATTATTTCATGCAAAACCACCATCAATTATTACAATTTTCTTTGACAATATTATGAGGGGGGTTTCGGGAAAATATTAAGACCTGCAAAAAACAGTCCACATCTTCAGTTTAATCAAATAACTACATTTCTCAGTGCAGAATGAATGTTAGAGGTCCTTCCACGCAGTGCAACCGTGTTACAGGACCAGAGTAGCCAAGGGACTCATATATGCGCTGTTTCTTCCATTTTGACTTGTTCTTTTTGTTACTGTTCTTTCCCTAATTTGATGTGAAATTTTGGTTCAAATGAAGTTCACTGCATAACTCCTGTTATTCTTAATAGAGAAGAATTTTTTCTGACTCAAAATGTGTCCTATCCTCTTGCTTTCACTTTTCTGTTTGCTCATTGACGTTTTCTTATCGGCCAGTTTAGCTTACTTGTTTAGTAAATGGCATAAATCCAGAAAAAAAAGTCAGGTATGAAAATTAAGCCTACAATGATATTGGCAATTTCCAAGATATTTTGTTCCCTCTCCCCCCCTGCCCCAGCATTTAAGGATTCAATATCTAAGGACATCCTGCTGCAGGTCAAATATTTCAGTTTCTAGGAATTTGCAGTTGTAAGAATGGCTTTAGAAAAGCCAGAGCTATGTTTTTAGAAGTGTCTCTAAATCAGCCATTCTTGCGAAGTCTCTATTTGTTTAGAAAGACTAAAAAGTGGATGCACTAGTTAGAACTCACATTACAGTCAACAGGGCCAGACTCTTGTGAAGCTCTGAAGTGCCGTAGAGTAGAGAGCTGCAAGGTGATAAGCTTATAGAATAAGCATGATGTTAAACCTCTTAAAGAACTGTGTAGTTAGCCACCATGTTGCTTAAAAAATGGTACAGATGTTTCCTGTTCCTACTTCAAGTTCTGTGGAGCAGTCTTTAACTTTCTTTTGATCAAGTGTTATAACATGGATTTGTGGCTGATGGGAAGCAAAAATTGACCCCAGGACTTTTTATACTCAATATTCGAAGAGAAGGATGCTTTCTTGCACTTGGATCATCATTTTCAGACTGGAAACAAATATTCCTTTGCTGCCCGAGTTCTTAAGCCTAGTGTTCTACATGACACAGGAGGCCATAGATTCTAAATATGATTGCCTCCCAGTGCTCAGATAAATGACTGGGCTTTGTTTGTTCGGTTTGTGATGATGTTAAAGCGGTTTAGTGGTTAGACAGTTTAAATCTTTGTTCTGACCTTTGGGCTTAATCATTTAAACCTGGCAAATATATCCAAGCATCTTTTTTTTAAAGTTGAGTATAAGTTTAAGAAAATAATTTCAGGAACCAAACCATCCACAACATCACAAGACTAACAGATTTTATTTCTAGGTACTGATTGAAGTGTGGCTTTATCCCAAGATGGAAGACACACTCTCTTAAATGCAACTGCATTATCTGATGAGTTTCCTGGATGCAGCTGCTCATTGCTTACCGGTCCCAGAGCGCCGTTTGCATTCAAGACATCCTGAGATTAGGTGAGATACTATATTTCAATCTTTTAGTGTCACCTGATTCATTTTTATGGGAGTGGATTAGGGAGAGGTTTCACAAACATTCTGACATTAGTAGAGAGGAGTAAGTGGTGTTGAGAGACAGGGTGCAGGTGGATCAGGAACCTCTTCAACCAGGTAGTTGGAACTGGTAAACAAAATGGTGTCACAGCCTCAGCTCTTTCAGGTGCGCAGCAAGACAAGCCGTGCACTGTGAGTAACGACTCTGATAGTCTTTCAAAATGGAGGAGCAAGACTTGTGAAAACTACAGGCCTCTTTAAATAATTAAATATACTGCAGTGAAATATGCCAAGATTCTAGCAACAGAGTCCAAATGATTTGTAGGTAAATTAACGCATAAGGACCAACTTGAGGCATAAATTATTTCAGACTCTATAATGAAAGGTTTTGTTTGAGTTAAAATTGATGGTGATACAGAGGCATGAGTGTTTGCAATATTGTCAAGACAAAAAGTTTTTAACATAACTGGAAAGAAAAATGAAATAAATGTTGAACCTTTGGTGAGGTTTAGGTAAGTTTGTGGAAAATTTTCTTTCTTCTGCCTCCAAAAGGAACAACTAGTATCTGCGAGGAGGTGTTATGCAGTTTCTCCTTGTCAGTATTTATCAATGTGTATGTGCAAAACGGGGATGTTTCCTTCTTTTCTTTTACAATTGTAGATTTAGAAGTCCTTGCAGATTGTGTAGCATTCCTTGCAGTGAATTGACAAGCCTACTAACACCAACAGGCTCACTGCACATCTTGCTGATATACCACAAAAAAAAAGTTACATTGATTCTGAGCGATGTTGCTACTTTGGAAACTGACTACAGGTATCTCTTTCGATATGTCTTTAAGGAAAACTAAGTTTAGGCTTACACAACTGTAGATATTAATCACAAATTTTCAGTTTGGTTGGTCTCATATCAATGGTAGATAATGGCAGTGCCTACTAGCCCTAATTGTCTGTACCACAAGCATGGACAACATAAATAAATAAATAAATAACTTAAGTCTTTCTATGACTTTCCTACAGTAGTGGACATATATTAAAACCACCCTTTGAAACTTTTTGTTTTCACTTTGTACAGTGACGTATGCACAAACACTTCTGTCAGCAGAGCTAGTAATAATGCATAATTAAAATCTAATTCTCTGGGCTTTGTATATAACTGTCTTATTCATGCCTTTTTCTCTCTTGAGTTCCAGTGTCATATAATATACACACTCCCCTGACACTACCCTTGACCTATGAACCCTGTTCAGGTAGCACAAGTGTTGATACAATGAGCCCTTCATGTTGCTATTCTCTTTCCATAGTGCTTCCGATTGACAAATGGAAAGACTTTTTTGGTCACAATTTTGAAAATCAATGTTTTAGTGGAATATAGTTAATTTATATTGCTTGTTTTTTTTGGAGTTTTTCTGATTAGCTGTTAGTATTGTGTTTGGCGGATGGTTGTGCTTCTGTGAGACAGAGGTTCTTTAAGGCTGTCAGCCCACAACATTGTAGACCGTTACTTATATTGGGACCAAATGCTATTTGAATAGACCTTCCCATTAAGCCTCAGAGGTGTAAAGAAATCTTTTTAAAGGATTAAGGGCTTTATGTGATTTGATCAGTTTATGGAAGCCCAGTGTGGTATGTTAGCACATCCATGATCTCTCTAACCGTCGATTCAGTATTTCTTCAATCAAATGTGACTCCTTCCTTGATTTATCCTGACCTTATGCCTTATTTTTTTCTACTCCTTTCAATTGTACCTATGCAGGTCCTGGCATGCAAAGCCCTCCCCACCCCAGATTCATTTTTCTTGCTAGATGTTAATTGCCTGCTCCGATTTCTGCCACAGCCAGGTAAGTTGTCCAAAGAGATGTGTTCTCCCAATTATACCTTTCAGGATGGGGACAGTTTTGTTTTACTCATTAGTAGCTCTTCTGTCCCTGACCGCTATCATTGTGGTCTTGGGAATCTGCAAGCCCTTTGCAGTTCCACTTCTGTACGTCCCAGCTATGATCTGCCTTCAGTCTTGGGGCAAGACTGAGCAGTGCACCAGTCCCACTCCTCCCCTTCCCCGCAAACTTCTTCCTCAGTGAACATGTTTCCATGGATATTAAATCTTATCCTGAAGGACAGTTGGTATTTTCTGAAAAAGGACCATATTTACATAAGAAAAGGACTGGGATCCTGGTGTGAGCAGCCCAGCAGGTAAAGAGAAGTTGTGTAGCACTTATCATATCCATGAATAGCATTTCATCACAACTGTGAATTATACATTTGGAATTAATGCAGCCTTTACCTGGAGTTTCTTTGCATCCACCTCTGCAAAGGTCTGATTTCTTCCTGAATAGTGCCAGTGACATACTTACACTGAAACACGTAATGAAACTAAACTTCTCCCTGATGTGAATTTTTTTATAATTATATTGTTCTGATCTTGCTTGGCTCCAGAGATCTTTCTGCTGCAGCTTCTCACAACTTTGCAATTTTCTCAGAGGTCAAAGCCAAATTTACACAACTGAGCCATACTAGCTTGGCCTTTGAATCCTTGGTCCCAGGCAACTATACCTCTGTGGAGGGGAAAAGGTTACAGGAAGAGAGATTACAGTAAGCTTCTTTCCTTTTACATAACAAAATAAGATCTTCTATGAATTTGGAATCAAAATGCACTAAAGGTGGCTCCATGTTAGTCTGTGAAATAATAAACTGGAAGCATGGTGAATAAGATATTCCTGTCTTTTAAAAATTCTCTTCTTCCTAGGGAAAGTCTTGGCCTATTAGCATTAATAAACTCATTTTGGTCTTATGAATAGTCTTTTAGTTATTTGATGTATTTTACCACGAAAGAGTGAAATTGTCTGGAATGTCACTTATCTGAAATGTGTTTGACTGATATCCAGGAAAATAAAATTTCTTGTTTAGTACTGTGGAAATCAAAGTGGCTTATTACAGCAGTGGAGCTCTCCTATGTAAATACCCACATAAAAGCAAATATTGGTCATGATTCTTCTTTGGCTCTGCAGTCAAATGATCTGACAGTTTTATGGAGGAAGATTGAAATCCAAGTTACTGACCCCTATCGTCTCCCTGCCCCTCTGACAGAGGTTGTAGAGATTTCTCATCCTCCTGTATGCCAGTTCTTTCATCCTGGTTCACAACTGGATTAAATACCTTTCCCAGGAGTGGGGGAAGCTGGCCTTTATCAGAGGGGCTGGGAGTGGTAAGAGTCCCACCATTCAATTTTAAATTACCTCCGAAAATCTGTCAGAGGCCTGATTTAAATTCTGTATCCCATACCCCTTCAACCTCCTTTGCCTCACAGAATTAATGTGATAGGCTTCTGAAAGGCATTCATTAATGATTGAAAAGTCTCTAGAGGCCACAAGTTGAAAGGCTGAATTTTTTATGTGTGTAGTGAAGAAGCCAAGGTAAATAATATGCATTTTTAGAGACTACTGTACATTTACCATTAGGTATTTTTTCACTTTGGAAAGGAGATGTCTTTCTTCTAAGTATATTAAAAATTATATGAGGGAAATATTAGTTGATATTCTTTCTGAACTTTGAGGTATAGTTTCTCTTTTTGTCTGAAAAATATTTTTCAATTCCCTGCAAAATATTTTTCAAACATCAAAAGCTTTTTATTAAATAAAAACAGTGAGTGTTTGAATGAGGAAGAGCAGCAGAGAGATGTAATCTGTAGCACAGCACAGATCTCATTCTCTAAATGTTGGCAAGGCATTGCTACTCTCTGTGTGTATGTACGTGTGCGCGCACGTGCAGGCATATGCATAAAGCATTTACGCAGGTGAAAAGCTTACATTAGCAGTAGTTGTACCAGCTCACATAGCCAGGAAAATCACAGGCTGACACAAAATGGCAAATATATTGCAGCATAAAAGGTCACTTCGAAAATTTCTGACAGTCTGCAACATTAGAAGGTCAAAAATCCACAGCACATTGTCCTGTTTGGTTAGTCTGTGCTACTACACTCTCTCTATGGACTCTTATTATCTAAAATAATTGCATGCTCTTTTGAAATCTGACAGCCATTCAAAGACTGTATTTCCCATTTTAGTAAGAAATGAATCAAATGTAGTGAACAGCTTATTTTATTCCAGCAGTCCTTTTAACATGCAAATAGCTGAGTCTTTCAATGAGCACACTTCTGTTTATGCCATTAAAGATAGTGTAGGAACAATTGATAGTTGTCCAGTTAGGCACTGTGTACCTAAATCTTGCAAGTATTTTCACCTATGTAATAATAAAAGATCTAACAGAAGACTTTCTAACTTTCCTTGTATTTCTTCCCTGTGTCTAAGCCAGTAACAGAATCTGTGCTGATTATTGATTTATCAGTCTCCCTATCCTATCATTTATGAATTTCAGCCAAAAAAACCCTGTGTTTTTTCCCTAATTGTCTTGTTTTGGAGAGCCTCAAAATATTTTATGAGAAAAGGCACTGAAGAACAGATAGACTGGGAAAAGTCTTGTGAATCATTGCCGAAAGAGAAGATACAGAATATCTTTCCCCAGTTCATGTCAATACTTTTAACCAAAACAAAAACTCTTCCACAAAACATATGAGATTCCTAGCAAGCACTTTCTTTTTCACTCCCAATTTCAAAAGCTGCTCTTGACAACTCTTTACAGTAAGGATTTCCTGGAATCTATTTTCTCATCCTTATATTACCAGCCCATCGCTATTTCACAACACGCAAACTCTGCACCTCACAGAGACCTCTATAAATACTGTTGCCACAAAGACACTGTGAGATCTATGTTAAAAGGATGTCAGCGTCAAAGACATGCAAGACATGATCTTGGCTAAACCTTAAAACAGGCTTTATCAGCATTGTGACGTCTCCCAGTACATGGAATTATATTAGTGAGGATTATTAAATGCTTCGACATTGAAAGCTTTAACTTTATTTCTTAACATTTGAGAAATATGTGCATCTGGGACAGATTTGCAAAAGATATCGAGAAAAAATGGAGAAACAGTATTTTCTGCAAAAGGGACATGGATGCTACTTTAAACATTTAAAAGCAAAATTTATTGAAGTTGTGTGAATTTGTAAACAATTTTCTTTCATAGGGCATATCATAATAGAACATTAGTCAGCTCTGGATAGATATATGCAAGTATCTTAAAGTAACCTATATGTATAGTAACTGCAGCAATTTACTGTTAGTGAGAGTTACATTTTGGATTCAGAGACTGGACATATTTCAGTATATTTCATCAGTTAACATCATTTTTATTAGAGCTAAATACAGACTATTTGACTTCTTTTTTACGAGCAGGATTGTTTAGAAAACAGAAACCTATTCTTAAGCTATAAAACAAATAACACTTTTTAAGACACTAGTTGCAGCAACTGTTACATCACTGGGAGTCAGAGAATTTCAACTCAATTCTCTGCTACTAAGTCATCTTTGAGCTAACAAGAAAAAGATTTTTAAAAAAGTTGGTGGAATTATAAAAAAACCCAAACTTTTAATGTGAGTTTGTTTATTGACATTCCCTTCTTAAAAATGGAATCTAGATTTACAGAATATGAAAGGTAGAGGAGAAACATTTGCCACCCTAGTAGGCCAGGTATGGTAACTGACTATTGTATGTTCTACCCCTAATCTGTAACTATTCCACCTAAAAAGACATCTGCTGGGATGGAGAACCCTTAGTGGTCTGGGTCTTTTTCCAAACCTCCCTGTGTTTGTTTTTGTCTTAAAAGACAGGGATGCAGTTACTGGGTCCAACATTGCACTTGATGTAGTAGTAGACAGTTGTCTCAGATTCAGGTCATTGTTCTAGATAGGTTCTGAACGCAATAAACAGATTCCTGGTTTTATAAAAGGAGATTTTATTCTTGCAGAATAAGCCAGAGTTCTCATCTGTTTTGCTTTGTAATTTGCTCTTTCTGAGGAGAATTAATTAAAATCTTGAAATAAATAAATCCTGGGTCTTCTCTTGAGGCTTTCTGTTTTTGGCATTTGAATCACTAACTTCTCTATGCTACAGACTTAAAATAAACTCCAAAACTTTTATTTCTGAAGAGAAAGTTTATGGAAGAAACTAATTCTAACCTATTCTGATTCCTGTGACAATAGTCCCATCTCTATGCAAGCAGAACTGTCTGCCAGGAAATTTTTTCAGATGTCAAGAGTCAAAGTATAAATATTAGTGAATGTAAGTTTTCTGTAGACAAGAGAGCTCAGAATAATGTTGTGACCTTTCAATTAAATCATGCATAATATGTTTGTTTGCTCTTATCCTCAGTTTCTTTTTTGGCTTTTGTGTGTAAGCCAAAAGCTTGGAATGCATGTATCTGAGGAAAAGATAATATGAAGGATAATGTGAATATTGGTTTTATGCTACTTTATAGAACTAAAACATACTGTAACCTGTGGCTGTGGCTTATATCCACAAGCAGGCTTTTACCTGTTTGAATATACTAGCTAGCATCTACTAGGCATTTCTAAAGGTTTTTGCTCTTTTCTGGTGATTGGAAAAGGCCTGTCATGTTCTTTTGCTAAAAGTAATAATAGACTTGTTCTCTACTGAGAGATATACATAAAATATGTACAGTAATAATAAAAAAATCCCTTAGGTAGTATTCCATAATATTCTGTAATATTACCAATTCCCATAAATAAAGAGTATAATAAATTGGACACCAGGGGTAGGATACATTGTACTT
Source organism: Leptosomus discolor (assembly GCF_034619465.1). NCBI lineage: Eukaryota > Metazoa > Chordata > Aves > Leptosomiformes > Leptosomidae > Leptosomus > Leptosomus discolor. The sequence continues at coordinate 187,797,635 of NC_141391.1, forward strand.
AACTTCAGAGGTCTACAATGCAGAGTTTTAGAACTAAGCTGAGCTGCTTTCACAGTTGGTGGAGAAGATTGAGCATTTTTGAAGAGTGATTCATCAGACCTTTTTTAGACACCCACCTTAGGGTGAGGGTCATTCTGCCCTGAAAATGGCTATTTCTCTCTAGCTATGAATGGAGTGTAGGATGACTCTTTCAGTGTAGATGATTACCAGCAATAGGTGCCTGCATTTCTCAGATGAATCGCATATATGACCGTACAGGATCCCATACTTTCATTTGCTGAAAGACTTTGGCTAAGGCCAGAGTACACAGTGCTTTCCCATGTATAAGACCACCTACAGGTGCCTATAGCTTACTACCAAGAACCTTTGCACCTCAGAACGTTTTAATCGCTGAGTACACAGGTGTCAAGGAGTAAGGCGCTGGAGCTGGATCGCGTCCAGACTATTTCTTAACCCTGGTCCTCACACCTACATTTCCAGCTGGAGGACGGATGTAGCAGCCCACATCATTAGGCAGCCAGGTGAAATTTGGTTTCCTACAGTTCAAATTACCTGAGCAATACAATTATCGGGACAGATGGGTTACCACGTGGCGTTGCCACAAGGGCAGCTGATCCCACAAGATGGCTGTGACAGGAATGATATGCCTCTTACCTAAAAAGGGCAGGTTGTGTCCTGGCTGAGATTCCCCCACACGGAGTTCTTCTCTGAACATCATCTCAGGCTGAAGCCTTGAAGTTGACTTGTGCATGCGAGCAAAGTATTTACAATGAAGCACATACTCAAATCTGTCATCAGAATGATGACGTTTTCAATCTACTAGGCTTAGAGTCAAAAGAAGTGGCAAGACCCTTCCAATTTTCATCCCTTTAACAGCTGTTATTCTGGCGTAGCCTACAGCCCTTAGAAACTATCTATTTCAAAGCACCTTAACAGTCATTTTAATGGCTTGAAGATAGATTCAATTTTTCTTCAAATCCTCACGTATTGCCTATATGAGAACAAACCTATAACTTAGCTCAGGTCACTTCAGTAAGAGTAATAACATTTTGTATGCAAAATGTGTAATCCCTTTTTCACCTTGGTTGGTTTTCAGTTATTACTGCTCATTAGTATTTTAAAATGCTAATCATTATGCACTTTCATTCTTCTATTACTAAGAAAAATCTGAATTACTTTTTTGAAACTTTTTTCAAAAAATGCACCCCTAGACTAAAGCAAAGTTTAGGAAGTTTCAGACCCAAAGTTAATTTCATAAGCTTAATAGAATAAAAACCCCAGAAATTATAGTGAAAATTCTAACTATTGTTAATACTAGGAAAAAAAATAATAAAAATGAAGAATACATGCGCATTAATTTTCACCTTACTTGTCGGTGAAATACATCAGTACTTAGATGTCAGAGAAAAGGTATTAGGAAGCACCATATCATGGGAGCTCAATGAATGACACTTGTTGCCCATTCATCTACTAGTGTTTACCTGTTGCTCTAAGTGTTATAATTCAAAAAAAAATCACTGTATGTTACTAAACATGTGTTCATTTTCTCTAGCAGAAAGAATTTAACCCTGTTGGCTTCAGTGCGAGTTGGACAAACTTGCAGGATTTAGTCTTTTTGCTCATATTAGAAAAGAAGAATAGAGCAAATCACAGAAATGTTTTCCTAATGCTAGCAATTTAAAGGTACTTTCTATTTAATCATGGGCTTCTCCTAAGGCTATATTGCTGTCTTTACCTTCAAATTAATCTCTTCCAAACAGTATGCACTCTGAATACCCGTCTTCCCACTATGCTTGATATATCACAGTGCGTCTGTTATCTCAACAAGATTAGAGGGACATCTTGCACATTCCCTATAGGTTTTTCTACTTTTGTCAGCAAGGCTTTTTTCTGGAAGCAGTTATTCATTTACTTGGAACCAGAAAAATTTGTAACACGTTTTTCCCCTGTGAGTTTGGAATAACAGTTCCTGGCAGACTCAGCACTTTTCACATAAAGAGTTGCCAAGTCTCCCTTGTGCAAGTTGAGGAAGTGTTTAAATACTCAATTAATTGAATATCTTTATTGCCATATAAAGACACACAACAGGGTACTTCAACGTAACCAAGTTAAATAAAACTGGGAGGTTGTTCACCACAAGAACAGCAAATGAGATACATTGAGCTGTAACTTTTCTTTTTAGAGGGAGGATGCCTGAAGCTGTCTGATCTTGCCTCAGCTTCTAAGTATTTCCTTTTAGTGCCATGTTTCATTCCATGATGTTAGGAAAAGGAGTCTAAGTTTTTAAATGTTTTTATTTCACTAGGCCCTGAGCACATTAAGCCCAAACATTCACCCAAGGTTTTTGGGTTTACAAAGTAGGCCAGAAAAATTAATGTAAGATAGAAGAGGACCAAGCAGGTATCTATGCCACAGAGACCTCCTATTTGTTCTAGAAGGTTTTTCACTGAGACAGATGTGCAGAGCAATGAGACAGTGTAATTTCAGATATCTTTTATACACTAGGATCAGTAGATCTTCAGGCACATTATCCCAGACTTCCAAATGAACTAGCACATATCCAGCAAAAAGTAGTTTTCATAAATCTGCCACTCAGACATGATAATAACTAGCTGAAGAAGAATAATTTTTTTTCAGTATCTACATGTAAGAAAGAAGACTGACGTGTTTTGCATCAGGAGGTGCAGGTTTGTTATGATCCCAGCAAAAAAGGCGATCAGACTCTGCAAAGCGTAGTTTAAAATTCTTCCATGTTGTGTAGAAATTAAAATCCCTCCAGGCAGTTTGCTAGTATTGCTACAGAATAAGAACTCCTTTCAGATACCAAACTGGGGACTAGTCAGCATTTCTGGAGAGCAAGGGAAATACTTGAATTATATACTGAAACGAGAAACCTGTAAGAGTTGCTCAAGTGAACGAGCTTTATCAATCCTTGTTTCTTCCACCTGTAGGATCCAGTCACATGGCTCCACAGTATCACCAAATTCAGAAGGTAAAAGAATAGTGCAGAGTCAGGACCATAAAGCAGTATATCTTTCCTGACTGTTACAGAGCAGCGGAAGAGAAATAAAGAGACCTGTAAGTCACAATTGCCTTCATTTCTAGAACAAATAGAGAAAAGAAAGCACATTAACTTCCAGGTTGCTTCTTGTTAAGGTCTTCCATTTCAAACTATAGGTGTACTCCCACTCTTATGCAGATTTATTAGAATTTTGATGTATTAAATTATCTGAGACAGTTTCTTCTCTGTAATTTGACGGCATTCCCATCTGTTTCCTAGCTTCCAGGCTAACTCCATTCAACATATAAGGTGTTCACATTTGACATGCAAGGCCCAGAATAGTACTTGTGTACAGTATTGTTTCTGACTAACAAGTGCCTTTGATTTCCCATTCCCATTACCTTCAGCAGCTGAGGAGACAATACTTTGAATATTCAACCTGATGTTCACATCCTAAGTGTTTGCAAATTTAATTTCCAGGTGAGAAAAATGTTTCTCAACAGAATTTCTGAGACTCCTTTGACATAATGAAATTGTTGATTTGAGATTTCAAACATTTGAAAACACTAAGTAAACATACATTCTTGGGAGGGTGAATAAAGAAAATTACTTTTTTCTTTTTCTTTTTCTTTTTTTTTGTAATGGGCAAAAGCATGATGTCTTTAGTCTCTGAATTACCTGTTTCGTTTGTCAGACAATTTCCTTCTATTTTCAGCAGCACTTGTATATCCAGTTATAGGGTGGCTCCAAAAGAAAATTAGACTCTTAATTTCTTATACACATAGACATGTATTCTTATATGTATAGATCTTTCTAGACATTTTGTGAGGAGCAACTCTCTGATATACCATGAACCAGAGCATTCTAAGAGGAAAACCTAGAACTCCGAAGAAACACAACAGGTTGTCATTGCAGTAGTGAAGAACCTTCACCTGGCCACTCTCTGTGAGTAATTCAAGGTGGTGTTCCTTGTATTCCTGACAGATCAATGCCCAACCAGCCTGTCAGTGAGGCTGGCTGTTACCACGTCAACATTTTGAATTTTCTGTGTGAAATAACATAGGCAGATGAAGCTTCCAAAGGAATTCCCCAAAGAAAAACAGAAGATCTCTTCATGTCAGTTTTAGTCATTTAGATAGTGAGTTAACTGCAATTAGAGTTTCCCCTTTTATCTGAAAGGTGTGGGGGATTTCATGCTGGGTTTTTCCCTTATCCATTACTGTGCAATTACACAATACCTGACAGAATCAGATTAAAATTAGCTATTACCTTGTTCCACATTCAGTCCTTCAACATCTTGTCTATTTCGCCAGAAATTCTCAAGTGACATGAATTCACTGTGAACACAGTTCCCCAAGATGCTGTGCGAAAATTAAATCCTGACGGGATTTTCTGCTGAGTCAGTGTAACATCTTGAAAATCTCTGAAGAAAACGCAAAATGGAGTTAAAGACAGAAGATGAAAACAGAGAAAGGCAAGGACAAAAAAGAAGGCTAAGGAAATGTAGGACATGAACAAAAGTGGATTGAGATATAGCACAGCAGAACCGCAGACAAGCAAAGATTAAGAAAACTACGGAAAGAAAGCAGAGGAAGTCCAGTCATTATGGGATTATAGAAGAGCAACAATTGCACAAAAGGAGCACCAGAAGCTGAAAATAAGGATGATGCTCTGATTCATTTGAGATCACTGTCAAAACTTCAGTTGATGGAAGAATTAGCTTATAAATACACAGAAAAAAAGTATGTATATATAAAAAAGCAAATACGTACATTAAACATACACATGTGTAGACATATATATGTATCCACATTTGTATATTCATATGTGGCAGGGAAAGCTGGAAAATAAATTACGTATTTTCTTGCAGCACAGTTGTAAAACGATGCAATTATAATGGAGACACACCTGAACATACTGAAAAATAACTTAATTCGGTACTGATAGCAGTCTAGCAAGAACAGCATGTGTGGATTTACCTTTGTCATTCAGAAGCAGTGTGGAAAAATGTCTGTGAAAAGACCTTGAGTAGAGACAATATTCTATATATTTAGAATCAGTATTCTGGTTTTAAAACATGACTCAGAGCATTCAAAGTAAATAAAACACACTTCATGATTAACAGTCCTATGTTTACAGATTTCTTTTGGTCTGGACTTTGATGTGCTAAATTTTGACTAAAGCTTCACTTGCTTTTGTGTGGAGGTTTTATTAAATGAAGGTAAGAAACAGAGTTAATTTTCTGTCAAGAGCTGCTGTACCTGGTCAGATGACCTACCCCAAAAAGGAGACACAAAATGAATATTGTTTGTAGAAAATCTGTTTGAAAGGGTATGTTGAGAAACTTCCAAGGTCTTCTTTACAAGATGAGAGGGATTTGTGTGTCAGTGTGAGTGTCTGGTAAACAGATTATCATATACTCTACTCTGCTGTAGTCCTGGAGTTCCACCTTCTAGAGCTTGTCCATGGGAGGCTGTCAGGCATCTTTGCAGGTCTTTCAGCTTTTGCTCACCTCATGGGTGCTGTCAAGGCAGCCTTGTTCTGTGACTTTCCCTTTGGCTTTGCACACCCGTGCTTTGTCTGCAGGGCAACAAATTTGGCTGTGGAGGAATATGCAGACTTTCCAAGAACATCTCTTAAAAAGAAATGATGTCGCATTACACTTAACAGTGAAATAAAAAATCCTCTCAAGCAGGATCCAATTTAGTTAGAACAGCCTCTACAGGCAGTCTCTCCCCTGGGACATAGTTCTGCTAGAAAATTATGCACTGTACCTGTACATGATGAAGCATTTGTTCAGAGATGTTTCATATTCAAAAGATACCAGGAGAGAGCTCTGGTCAACACTGTCGTATTGTTGCACTGAAAAAGAATTGTACAAGGAACGAAAAAGAAGTGTCATTCTGGAAGTACAAACAATTACTTTGGTGTGTTTTGCAGCAAGTCATTCAGGTATAAGAGTGTTTGAAATCTACAAAAAAATAACCTTATACAAACATTGATACACAGTTTGTTGAAAAGTAATGATTGCAAACAAAAACAAAAAAAGAAGCCAAAAGCAAAGCAATTTGATCTAGTCACATAAGAAGCTATTGCAGACTGCTGATTTTGTTTTCCTTTATTGTAGTTCCCAGTATTTTTCCATCCTACTGAGATGGCTGTTATGTGTGTACACTTCAGAGAGAAATGATAAAAGAGATTTTTTTTTTCTGTTTGAGAAATAAACTTTGTTGTTTTCATGTGCTGCATTACTGGGTAGGAGTAGAAACAGACAGCAAAACAAATGTATTCTATGTACAGCCAGACTGAAATGTTCTGCAGCAGGATTGAGTCTAGACCAATATGCTATACTATCTGCAAGGGAAAACAAAAATACCGAAGATATCAGGCTAGATTTCTAAAAAAGGACTTTTAAAAACTAAAATGTCCTGAACTTTCCATGTACTGTTTCTCCTTTATATTCTTGCTATTTGAAGTTCACCTGAAATAACTTTAATGATTGTGTTACATCCTTGCTTTTTGTACATACCATATTCAGGTTTTTTGCATGCGATGCACACAACGTATCCTTTCCTAAAAGCTCCATTTTGTATCAAGGGAGTAAAAATAACAGTTAAAGACCAAAACACATTCACTCATAATCACCCTTGGAAATCTTGCTCCAGCCAAAATTGTGTTTTGATATTTGAAATATTGGTATTCTGTTGACAAGTTTATTTCAATGTATGTTTACGATGTGTATTCATCTTTACATTCCACTTGTTTGCATGGAACTTTCCACTTGCAAAATCATTCCATAATCAACACACTTCCTTTTAATATTCCAGGGTGAAGTCTAATATCTATGTAATATTTCTTTTAAATGCAAGTAAAGAAGTAAAAAATAAAAATAAATAAAACGAAAAGAAAAAGAAATTGAAACAGCTTGAAAAGATTGGTGATGCTAACGACTCAGGTGCTTGAGCTCTTTATTTGAAGCAATTTAACCAATGATTTTTTTTCTTCTGATAGCAAACTGTTCACAAACTAAACATGATGTTTGGAAATGTGCATTTATTTGTGAATTCCAAAGATAGGTGTTACCAGAATACTTGTGCTATAGATGAAGTGCCTGCTTATTAACTGTAATTATAGACAAAGAATAAGGGATGCATTGTCCATGGTTCTGAATATTCATGCACATGTGGCACCAGATACATTTTCTAAAACCTTCTTCTCTCTTCTCTCTCCCCCCCCGCCCCCCCCCCCCCCCCCCCCCCCCCGAAAAAAAAAAGGCAGCCACAGATAGTTCGGAGTACAGTTTTGTTTCTGCACCTGTTTGAGGGAAATTGCCTGGTTATTTGAGTAGTTAAGTGTCTGGTTGGTGTCTAAAACTGAAATCAAAATGAGCGTGATTGCATATGCAATTTACCAAGCAGAAGAAGACAGGTAACTGAAGCTGTTCTCACAGTTGTGATAATTGATATTTTTATCTGTTTGAATCATAGACTACCATAATAAACTCTACCTTCTGGCTACTAAAGGGCAACAAAACACAAAAATAATGGAGCTGGCAATGGACTCAGGAGCATCAAATGGAAGATGTCACATGGAAAAGATCAGCTAAACATTGTATTATTTTGAATTTTCAGATGCCAGTAAAGTGTAACCACATGGAAAAATAGTCTACTTTGTTATATTACATTTTTTCTATATCTTGCAGGTGAGATAAAAGAAAAACAAAACAAGCCCAGGATGGGGCAAAAAAATGGGTTTGGTTATTCATATGCTATAACAACCAGAATAAGAAGTATCTGTGGCTTCAAATTTATGAGAACAAGTTTTGCTTGTAATTAAACTGGTAGCTTCTTAAAGACAGTCCTTATTTAGCACTGAACACTGATGGGACTGAGGCAGCTGGAGTGCACAAGGCTGACATTCATGTGTTGATTCAGCTGATCAGAATAAGCAGAAAGCAATCTGAAGAAAGAAACAAGTATACAACAAAATGCAAAAAAGTGTAAACAGCTGGGACTCAGCAGCCAGCCTCATTTAGACTACAGCCCATAGCAACTTTCACCCAGGATGTAAGCCCTTTTCAAACACACAAGGTAAAAATACACTTCCTAAAAAGCTTTGTTGAACAAAGCAAGGTCTTCAAAGGCTTCACAAGCACATTGGTGAAAGGATGTCTGATTCCGGTTGAAGTGTCCACAAGTCTCTGGCAGCCACCAAAACATTTCCATTTGAAATTAAAGCTACCTGAGTAATAGTTAAAGAATAATGTCAATAAAGTTCATAACACATTTTTTCCATTATAAATTAGTCAGAGTTGTAGGTTTCGGTGGTTTTGATTTTTTTTTTTTTTTTTTTTTTTTTAAATAATACGATACTGCATTATTTTACATGTTGGAACATCTGAAAATAAAGTCAAACAAAACTACTGCTTATAAATATTTCTTTCCTGGACTCACCCAGCTGCTATATCAATAAAAATGTGGCTTAGTGAGGACAGAAGGACAGGAGCCCTGATTAGATCCTCTTGCTCATTTGGGCTTGTCGAGCAGTTGTAGCACCTTACGTCGTAGAGCTAAATGAAAGAGAAATGTGTTTTCTGTCATAAATAGCAGTACTTTTTGTCAACTGAATGCTTGTAAGGTCTTCTTACCAGGCTAAGACTAACAGCAGGGCATGTTATGAAATCTGAGTTTTCCCCCTATCTTTTAAAAGACAAGGATACAAATCAGAATTTCGGAAAAGTAATACTGCAGACAGCAGCAGTTAAAAAACCAGTATTCTCAGCTAATAATGAGCTTGAACTTCAGTGTTTTGTTGGATCAAAGAGCTCATGAACAATGAGATTCAGGATAGTGACTGGTAAGTCTAGTCAGTTGAGCTTGAAAACCACATATTTTGACCACATAAAAGTAAAATAGGGACAAATGAATAAAAAGTAGACTATGATTATACTGAAGGCCTTGAAAAATTTGTAATTGGTGCTCAACGAAATGTGGAAAAGGCTATTATTAAGTCAGTGTAAAAAGCTGAAGAAACTAGCTGTGCCAGAATGGCTGTGTTTGCTTTTACTTAACTTTCTTGGGAAAGATCTTGGTCTTCAATAAACTGAGGAGAAAGTGGAATTTATAATAAACTAGTTAAGTATATCTTAAATGTCTTCATATCATAAAAAAATTCATTCAGGAAGCACAGAACAGAGGTACTTTGCAATAGAATGTGAGTTTATGACTATGTGTGCCTGTGTAAGCTTTAACTAGGTCAGAAAAAGATTAATTAAATATTCATTCAACTGAGTGATACTTCTGACATTTTTCTGCACTACTATTAATTATTACTGTGACTTTGGAACTGTGTATACAGTATGATAGTACTCAAAATTTAAGTTATTAAGTAGGTTTTGGTTCACCTTCAATCCCTATTAAAACCAAAAGTTTTAGTACTCTGCCAGGATAATTCATAAAACTAAAAAGATAAATGGCGGCAAGGAACTAGATCAAAATATTAGTGTAAAATGTTAACTGATGTTTCTGGATAACTTATTCTTTCATACAAAAAGCCAAAATAATGTGGGAATTATAAAAACTGAGTGTTGCTTTGATTCCCTGATGATCATTGTAGTATTGCAAGAGAAAGCCTGAAATCTTTGTTCTCAAAAAAAAAAAAATGCTTAAAACTTGTTTAATGATATAGAAAACTGTAAGATTTCAAAGAAGTAGTAAAAATCTTACACAGATGACTAGTGTTCTTTATTTATGAACTCTTGACCTAGTCTATGTTAACCTTACCCCTTATAGCCTTCTTGCACAATGACTGACAGTTGTTCTGAAATATTTCAGGTTTTGTGATTACTGTTACATTTTACAGTGTGATTTTTTCTCCTCACACAACACGATGAGTTATACTGCATGTGATTTGCTGTCTGTGTTTATTCCCTACATACTAATATTACTATCTTTGTTATTTTCACACAGCTGTGGAGCAGACAGAAAATGCCTCAGAACTACTGTTAATGTCTTTGGGGTTAGTGGCTTCAAATCATCTCCACCTTTGACTAAGCTATTGTTTTATACCCACTCCCTGAACTGTGCTTGAACATTACAAAATGTTAGCTATGAATCTCAAACTCTAAAGCCTTTAAGTGCTTGTTCACCTTTACTACTAATAAAATATTACCATAAGGATTCTTGAGTATTGTAGACAGAAATCACTAATTTATAATTTAAAAATATGTTAAATTAAACCAAAAATTTACTAGGGAAAGCTCAGTAAATTCTACATCTTTGTGAGGGGCAACTGTGTAGAACAGTCACAGAATCACAGAATCAAAGAACCACAGAATGTTAGGTGTTGGAAGGGACCTCAAAAGATCGTCTAGTCCAACCCCCTTGCCAGAGCAGGACCACATAGAGTAGATCACACAGGAACACATCCAGGCAGGATTTGAATGGCTCCAGAGAAGGAGACTCCACAACCTCTCTAGGCAGCCTGTTCCAGTGCTCTGTCACCCTCATAGTGAATAAGTTTTTCCTTATGTTAATGTGGAACCTCCTATGCTCCAGCTTGCACCCGTTGCCACTTGTCCTATCATCGGACATCACCAAAAAGAGCCCGGCTCCATCCTCCTGACACTCACCCTTTATGTATTTCTAAACATTAATGAGGTCACCCCTCAGTCTCCTCTTCTCCAAGCTAGAGACTCAGCTCCCTCAGCCTTTCATCAGAAGGGAGATGTTCCACCACCTTAATCATCTTTGTGGCTCTGTGCCAGACTCTTTCAAGCAGTTCCCTGTCCTTCTTGAACGGAGGGGCCCAGAACTGGACACACTATTCCAGATGCGGTCTCAGCAGGGCAGAGCAGAGGGGGAGGAGAACCTCTCTCGACCTCCTGACCACACCCCTTCTAATACACCTCAGGATGCCATTGGCCTTCTTGGCCACAAGGGCACATTGCTGGCTCATGGTCATCCTGCTGTCCACAGGACCTCCAGGTCCATCTTTCCACTGCACACTCTCTAACAGCTCAGTCCCCAACCCCAACTGGTACATGGGGTTGTTCTTTCCCAGGTGCAATTTTTAAATATATCTGGACAGGAGGTCAACTGGTATGTGGATGACTTCTGTGGAATGTCAACAGTACATTTACTACTTTGGAAAAAAAAGACTGTTCTTGTCCCAAGGAACTGACAACCAAATTAAAATTGGACAGACGATGCACACTGTCATGTTTTAACCCCAGCCGGCAATGAAGAACCACACAGTCGCTCACTTACTCCCCCCTGCTCAGTTGTATGGGGCAGAGAATCAGAAAAAAAAAGTAAAACTCGTGGGTTAAGACAAAGACAGTTTAATAGGACAAAAAAGGAGGGGAAAACAATAACAATAACAGTAACAATAACAATAACAATAATAATAATAAACAACAAACTAGGCAATGCACAATGCAATTGCTCACCACCCTCTGACCGATGCCCAGCCAATCCTCAAGCCGTGGTACCCCCCTGCCAACTCCCCTCAGTTTATATACTGGGCATGATGTCATATGGTATGGAATACCCCTTTGGCTCGTTTGGGTCAGCTGTCCTGGCTGTGTCCCCTCCCAGGTTCCTGTGCCTGCACTGGCAGGGCAGTATGAGAAGCTGAAAAGTCCTTGACAGTATAAACACTGCTCAGCAACAACTAAAACACCAGTGGGTTATCAACATCATTCTCATCCTAAATACAAAACACAGCACTATACCAGCTACTAGGAAGAAAATTAACTTTATTCCAGCTGAGACCAGGACACATACCCAGCTATGTGTGCCAAAACAAGATGGATATAAAAACTAAACATTTCCCAGAATACAGTTTGAGATTAATGAATGGCTCTAGTCACTTATCTCATTGAGTCAAGTGCTGCAAGATTAGATTTCTGTTTAGATAATAGAAAATGGTTTTTGAGCAATGTGAAAACTTGTCTTCAAATCACAACATAAGTTAAATATTCAAAATACATTTACATATGCTGTAAAAGAATGTAAACATTCATGCAACTGGTATAGTAAGCTAATAATAAAATAGTATAAATTGAGGTCTGAATCACAGTGAAAGTAAAGAGGCCTTTGGAGGCATTAGGCACATTTTATTAAAGTATCAGAATCAGCAGAGGAGAATCAGTATCATATATTGTATGATATTTAGGTTGTCAGTCACAGATCAAAGGATCAAAGTTATTACGGATATATGCGGATAATAATTCAAGCAACTCTTCCCAGCTCTTCTCGAACCACAGCTGTTTTATCACTAAAATTTATATCAACCATGTTCACTTTGTCACTTTCATCATATGACAGTTTTCCCTCTTAGATTATCATTGATATAACATGAAAAAAGTAGAAAATTGGACCAAATGAGTGTATTTCTAGGCAGACTTTCAAATCTTAAGAAATAAGGTGGAGGACCTAGGGATTTTGGGTTTTATGTAAGACTGTTGAATAGGACTGTCAGAAAGTCAATGCAAGGAAAACTATCTGTCTATCTATCTATCTGTCTATCTATCTATCTATCTATCTATCTATATCTCCTACCTATATATTTATGTATGTGTATTTATATGGTATATGCACAAAAATAAATTTTAAAAAAGGCAAACATATCCCCAAACCTAAATAATTGACAGAGATAACAAAAACCCTTCAATATAAACTGGTAATAAATGGTTGTCAAATACTGACTAATTTGATCATAAAAAATGATTCACATATTTTGGGTGGCAAACATGTAAATAATTGGTCAATTCTTATGAACCGATGACTACCAACATACGTAAACTATTAATATAATATAGTTTAACCTGATCTTTTGCACTTCAATATTCTACTGAGCACCATCTTTTAACCTGTATTCATCAAACAACAAACTTTTTACATAATCTAGATGAAGCTGTATTCTTTCCCAGTAACAGATTTTCCCAGTAACTAGCTAAATTTTATTATCTTTTTAAACTTATGATCTGACTCATAGGTACTCATCTTCTTAACACATTTGTGCAGTCTTACCCAAAGCACATTAGACTGTTTTAAAAAAAGGGGAAGTTTAATCACATTTGACATTCTGTGGTCAATGTAGTGTCTAAATATTAATTTAAAAAAAAAAAATCACACAAAAAGCAAAATGCACCCTGAATAAAACTGAATCTAAGGTCACATTTAAGATCTCTACACATAATAGAGATTCTAAGTTACTGCAAATGAGCTCATAATTAATACTCATTATAATAATTAATACTCATAAGTATACAAAACACTGATATGAGCCTGGAAACCGTCTTGACTATCAAGGGATATGTATTTCATTTTCAGTGTGTGGTTTTTAATATAAATATTTAATGAAAATATTATTAAAATATTCAGTTAATGAAATAAACTGATGAAAGAACCACCAAAAAGAGCTTACTTAATATTCACTACGTGAAATGGAAACATTCATCTTAGATATTACATCAGACTTTAAAGACATTTCATACTTTACACTTTTTAGAACTATTTAAAGCATCATTATTATGAGTATTCATTTCTTTTTTGCCAAATAGGATGATAGAACTGGGCGGAGGGGAGAAAAAAAACGTTGTGTACCTGGGAATAGAAAATATGCTTTACACAAAAGCCTCATTTATCTATACTTTACACAAAAGCCTGATTTATCTCTATTCAGACTCACCAGAGCCTACTATAAATGTTAACTTTTCTAGTTTTCTACCACAACATTTATTGAACCTTTGTTTAGAAGATTTCTTTTAACATCTGGTTTAAAATTTAACAGCAAATTAACTTTATTTTCTCCATATTCTTCCTCATGTTGGCAAAGTAGACAACGTTTGAGATACTGTTCTTGTTACTGATTTCAAGATTCCTTCCATTTGTTCTACATCTTCTTTAAAAGACAGCTGCCAGTGAATCCAGGGTGCCAGCTCAGGTTGTTTCACTACCAACAAGAAATATCTGTATTTCACATTCAACATCCTGGCATTATAGTGTAGAAGGACATTTGCCTTTTTTTTCATTGTGTCCTGTTGATTTTATGATCTGCTCTAGTGTCAGACTCTTTCCTGCCATACCAGCTGTGGGAGGGGATTTGCAACTAGATGATCTTTGAGGTCCCTTCCAACCCAAAATTACTCCTTCCTTTCTTCCACTATAGGGATGGATAGTATGTTTGTCCTTCTCCAGTCCTCTGGGATCTTCCCTGTCATCTTTGAAATCTCAAACATAATTGTTAATGGTTCTTTTCTCAGCTAGCTCTTTAAGTACCCCAAATTAATTTCATCAGACTCTACTGACTTCAATATTGTTTAATCTACTGTTTCATTTTGGTGTATATGCCTATCCTCCTTGCTGAAGTTGACATTTATGTATCTGTTTGTTACTAACCATTTGTGAAAACAGAAGATACTTCACCTTGAGTTTACCACTGATTATTTTTCTCTCTTTCTTAAAGCACTGGATCTATTCTTTTCTTTGTTTTCCTTCTGCTTGTAACACATCTCTAGAAACTTTTCTTGCTGTCTTTTATGTATGTTGTGGTTTCAAAATATTTGAAAAAGTCTAGAGGGTTTTTTTTAAAGAAAAATCCACTCCCTTCTGAGTAGGTAAGTATATTTTGAAGATTTCAGATGAATGCTATTATATGCAGCAAAATTTAAGTTTCAGAGATTATATTGACAAAGTATTTCATACTTTGTACAACCAGACACAAAGTGTTTTCGTACCTTGTACAATCAGACAGAATGAACGGCCCTGTGGAAATCTTCTCTTTCTCATTGACTGCAGGGAAGATTGATGATGATTATCTTAGATTACTTGCTTAGATTATATCTAAGATACATGCTTAGATTACAGTTAGGCAGCTAAAATCAGTTAGGTTAGTCCTTTACCTAAGTGTAAGAATATAGTTGGTCACACAGTGATTTTTCCACCTTCCACAGTTATGCAGGTGAGCCATTCTGTTATAGCAAATATAGTATATGATAAATCCAAAATTGTTATTCCTTTCAGTCAATGTGCCACACAATAGGCAAGAGGGAATTTACGTCAAGAGAGTAATATGTAATCAAAATGCTTCCTTCTATCTCACTGCTGAAAATTTGAATGACAGAAGCATGGGGTAAAACAGAAGGCATTTCTCATTGAGCCAGTACAATGTATTTATACAACTGTGGTGTCAGCTGCAGAGAGCACACTGCAGAGAGTTCCAGGGCTTAGAGGTGCTCTGGGAGGACAGACCTGTCTGATGCTGCTGACTTCTGTTAGACATTTTTTCAAAAAGTTATAAATAGTGTTTGGGCTTTATTCATCTTTTTCTCTCATCCTCACTATGACACAATCCGTGACAATGTCTGAATCAAAATTAAACGGATGAATTGCCATCTCATGTTTAATTTGGGTTCTGTGATGAGCCACACTTTAATTCCGCCTGTGCTGCTGTTGAGCTAGTTGTTGTCTCTTATCTGTGCAGCTGATTAGTCCTTCTTGCTTTCCACTTGTCCTCTTTAAATTGCATTATCTCTTTTTTTATTATCTTATCCAGACTTAAAGGATATAAACTATTCTGTCTTCTCACAGTCTATTTAGGGAAAATACTGAAAGTGTAGAAGACAACTAACATGTCAGATCACATACAAACACTTCTTCTGAATAAGCCATTGATAGGTTCGCTATGGCTATTTTCCCTCTGTTTATAGTTTTAAAGGCTGATGATGCCTTTCCAACAAAAACTGCGTGACTAATTCATAAATGAGAAACCAGTAATCTGTTTTAGGGATTTGTTTAAATCATAGTGGTAGAAGCTTATCCAAATTCATGTGTCCTCCCCAACCCAAACTGGAGACAAATGTTTGTCGCAAATACATCTGAACTGTAGCAAGATACCAGGCAAAGTCCGAGCATGTTTTGCTAAACACATTACCCAACAATATCATCTATTATTGACACATTTTGACTTTGAAATGAGCAATCATGTATTTTGAACACAAAAGAAGAAGCCATTTGTATGAGTAAGGCCTTTCTGAAAAAAATCCATAATTAAATTGAGATGATGAATGCATACTGATTGCTAGAGATGAATCCTGCCCATTTTGTTGAGAAATCACTTATTTTTCTTTTCCAGTCTGTGCTGTTACTATGGTTCCAATTCCTCACTTAATCCACTTAAGCTTTCTAGAATTATGTAACACCACTGTTAAAGTTAGACTGCTCAATAAAGAAGCATTACTTTTAAAATAGGAGATCAGAATGAAATGCAATGGTAACTACCAGCCCACAATGAATATTTTACTACTATGACTAGGTATATAGAAATATGACATTTATTGAGCCTTTTGTCCCAGACTCTCACAGTGCTTTACAAATACAGCACAACTTCGCCAGTGTGACACCACTGAAGCACAGCCACCCTGGAGTAGAGTGTAGCAGCTATTTTGCTCCCATTTGACAGCTATAGGTTATTATGAGATGCTTCTTTTCTACAGTTATTTTTCTGGAAAGTGTATGAGGGAGAAATCCACCCACCAGGAGATAAGCAGAGACCATCTGCCATGACTAATTCCACATTTATTCTAGGCAGCAGTTGTACCAAAATCTCAGAAATCAAAACCCAGTTGCTATTATAACTTAAGCCAGTTCACGCAAAATGAAGCAATATGTTCAGTCTCTTTCCATGATATTATCCATGAATACAGATCTCTATTAAGATCATAAAGGTTTTTGAATGCCTTTTCAAATTCAAACTGAGGTCCTTTGAAACACTTAGATTTGTTTAGTCACATAACACAGGGTCTTACTTCCTGGACAAGTTAAGTGTACTTAAGCTTAGAAATCTGGTTAGAGAGAGCCATGTCGTATCCTAACATAGATGAAGTGAAATAGGAACACGTGACCTGTGATCAGAAAGTGTAGATTATTCCATCTTTAGGTACTTAACTGGAGTACCTATCTTATATTAATAAAATACTTACTTTTAACTTCTGCTGTGGTTAATGGAAAGAGATAGATACTACACAGGAAAAAAAAAAGTGAATTATTCTCTGAAGACATGTCTCTCTCCCTTTCTTTACTGATTACAGAAACAACATAGTGTGACTATGTTCTTAATCTACATTTTAGATGATGTATGTGCCTATGATGGAGAGCCAGACTGCTTAGCTCAGTGCTCTGCATTGACTTAAACACTTTTACATGGGTCTGCCTATCTGGATGAAGGTTTTGTGACCCTCTGGATGAAATCTTGTTCTTTGGAAGAGACTGGGACTTCCATTAAATTCTATAGACTTAGAGTTTTATGTTTTTTCTATAAAAACAGATGTGGAATAGTTCTTTGGTATACTTAAAATAACTGTTCCCCTCAGAAATGCACTTTTGCTGCTGTATGTCGCATAAAGTCTTAGGTTCCTTCTTACTCATTCTAGTTTACCCATCCCTACTTACCATCAAGCTGTATGAGAAATTCAAAACATTTCCTTGCTGATGTCATTACTTTCCTTGTTTATTGCCTTAATTTTTTAGTTTCTCTGCTTTGAGGCATTACATGTCTTTCTATATGTATGTAAGAGAAGGTATTTTGAAGACGTGATCTGAGTCTTACACAGCAAATTGAAAATTGATCTGTTATCCAACACTGTTTACATGAAGTAAATCAGTTAGAGCCAAATCATAAACCTTTCTAAATGCAGTAACTCAGCAGCTCAGATAATATGTAACCAAATCAATAAAAACAAGACAAAAATGTAAGTCAGGTTGAAATGTTCAGGAAAAAAACAGATTAGAGAATGATCATGTTAAGAAAAAAATAAAAGAAAGGAACAACCCTTACCATACTTTTCCAACTACAGACTTGCTGTTTCAGTAAAACTCAAGATAGTAATAAAACAACCCAGTTAATAGAATTAGCACTTTTTTTTTTTTTTTTTTAAGCTAATTGGGCCAACCTTTTCTAAGGTACATCTAAACTTCAGACTTAGAATTCCATTGCCTTAATGCCACCTCCCAAACCACAAAATTCACTCAGCAACTGGAAGGCAACAGGAAACAGGGAGAAACTATATAGAGATTGGATTAGGATCAAGTAGGTTTACATTCACATCTCTCAAGCTAGGCTTTAAATCATTCACCCATGCATGATACAGGTCTGAAAGTCAGCAGCACATGTCACATGGTAGTTTGGCTTTCTGCCCTTCTACAGCCAATTTTTATGTAGTCCTATAGTTAGAGTCAAGCCTGGAAGGCACAACCAGATTGATTCCTGCTTGATAAAGCAGCAGACGGTTTTAGGTACAAATTCTGTTAAGATACGTCTGGGAAAGGACTTTTCAACTGATTTGAGAAGAGTAAGGCTTAGGTTCATCTGTGTTACCAGCACAGAAAACAGTAAATGATCACGAAACCTGCAGCTAGGACGTGGCATGCTGGAGGAAAGGACTCTTGAAGCTTGTATGGATTTTGTGCCTTCAGTTTCCTTTGCTGACCAGTGGAAACATATCTGACTCGTAACCTAACTCTAATTTGCCTGCCCTTACAGTGGCCATTGAATTTGCTCAAGAGTATATCTTCTTAAGGGAATTCTATGAGAAAGATAAACTTTTTCCGAGAGAAAACTAGCAACATCTCATCAAAAACCTACTCAATTTAAATGTTTAGAATGTGCCAGTGAAAATAATGGAAGTGAAGTTAAAGAATATTGTCTTTTATGAATGAAAATTAGCTTAAATATTTATTTCCAGTATCCCAAATGTCTAAAATAATTATTGTTATTAATAACCTCTTGCACTGAAGAATAACAACAACAACCAAACGAAACCAGCTCCTTGTAAATTAATTGCAGTGAAGCAAATCAAGAGATTACTGGGCTGATGTCCTGACCATGACATTTTAACAGCTCTGAGAACAAGGTCTGTTTTTCTGCATAGGCCTTGACTGATCATACTTTCAAACTGCTGGTAGCTTGCCTCAATTTTAATGGGTGCATTAACAGGTCTTAGTATTCATAGCAGCGTCTTCCATTTCTGACAGAGGACTGGGACATCATTCCTAGATAGGGTAAGATAGGTCTCATTGATAACAGCAGTTCTCCTGAAACCAAGACAAAGCATTTAAAATGAGTAAACTTACTTATGAGGTGATACATATGTTGACTTCAGAGCTTGAGAGGTGCAGAAAGAGGAAGTTTATATCAAGCTTTATATGATATCTGATGGTGAACCTCTTTTATACATGTGAAAAATGCATGGGTCCTAAAAGGATTTTATTAACATTAACACTCAAAGTCTGTTGACAGAATAATAGAAGGAAGCAGTCTTATGGACACCATAGGCATGAGGAAGAAGATATGGTTGACAGAGGAGGTACAACTTGCAAGCTAAAGCAAGTTGCGACTCCCAAGGACACATTAAATCAAAGTCATTAGATCTAAGAATAATCTTTAATCATCCATTAATTTTTACATTATTCTTCTTCACTATAATAAGAAAGTACTGAGCTGACTAATTGCGCATGCAAGGTGAGCAATAGTACTAAGAGATATTCCAAACACTTTCTGGAGACATAATTTAAAGAAGGAAAAATTCACACATAAAATACTTAGAAGGAATTGATCCTAGTCTGAGTACGACTGTGATGCAAAAATTACAGATTTGAACCCACAATGAATGTGGAAAACTTGGGGATAAACCACAAATCATTCTTGATGCCAATATGTGTCTAACACTACTAATGAACCATACATTTGGAGGTGTGTGGGTGGTAAAATTCTTCTTTCAGATGAAGTTTGCTTTTAATGCTACAAAGAATACATGGTTGCAGGAAGCAACATCAGGAAATCACTTTAATAAAATACTACATCCTACCTTAAACTAGCTAGATCTTCAAGAAAATTACTCCTCACAGAAATCTAGTCGAGGATCTCACTTCCCTGATGCTTAAAAAACTTTCCAACATGGAAAGATTTTCTATTCCTGACCAGCATAAAACAAAAGAGCAGCCACAGACACCTGTCAACCAGAAAAGCAGCTGCCAAAGCCAAACCAAGTAAATTTGCAAGCAGGTCAAGAGCAGTTCAGAGGGAGCAAATCCAACAAGCCTTGGTCCTGAGTCCCTGCAAATCCAGTATTTAGACCGTGACCTGCTACTAGTCATGGCAATACTGCACACAGGGCTACAAGACTAGATTACGTTTATGATAAGTCATGTGACTAGAGTGGAAAAAAACTTACTAAGACTCCTCATTTCCTTGTCTCATTTTAGGTGCTTAAAGCATATGGAATGAGTCCAGGTCTTTGTGCCAATCTGCATTTCTCAGAGCTGGCCATTCATCTTCTGATTGATTTTTTTTTTCAACAAAACCAGCTCCTTAGGTATATTGTGACAACAAATAAATTTAAAAGATCCAAGATTTTCGTGACTATGTTATAGTGACATCCTAAATCCCCAAAATAAAATCTGCTTAAGATATAAATCTGTGTCTTAAATTGAAGGCTGTGATTTGATTTTCATTTTCTTCTATGGGATTTGAAAGAAAAGGCAATTTGGAACTCTTCTTTCAATCTGAGATCTTAAGTTACTGTATTTTATTAAAGGTTACTTTCCTGCATGTAAGTTAATTTAGTCAATTAATCATGTCTAAGCATACCCAACCTAGTAAAAGACTTTTAATAGAGTTATGATCTATTTAAATAGCATCATCTAAATTACATTAAATTTTTAACCTTCATTAATTTCTAATTTTCAGCTTTTGGATGCTTTTTTACAGTGCCAACATTTTAGAATTGTATTTATCATCACGTGCTTCCTATACAGGCACACAGTACAAAACTGATTATGTTCTTGTTCTCGTGTTGTGCAATATGGAACTAGTTGAAAAAGACTGAGAAAGTGTCTGTCTTCCATTTAGTCTGATTTTCTGTTTGGTTGAGATAATTTTTAGGGGGGCATATCTGAATTTTTTGCATATTTATTTTCAATGTTTATTTTGCACAAAAACATCCTCATATTCAATTATTTGAACATAATAAACATACAGGAAAACACAGACAGTTTTGCAGAAAGAGCCAAAGTATTAAGTATCAAAATGAATTTTCCTGAAAACTGGAATGTATGTGTAAACAAATATTTTTGCATTGCCACATCTGCCAGCCTCTTAAATGGTCTGGTCCTTTAGGAGCCAAACAAATCTTTAACAGATCCGGTATACTGGGGGAAAAAAAAATTGTGAGCAGACAAACTTGGAATGAATAAGAGGCAGTTTCTATGTGATTCATTCAAGTAAATCTTTTATACTTACTGTAGAATGGTTGATAAATGTGGAACAATTGCATATTTCCTGTGGTTCTTCTCACAGACTTGTTTACTTTTTTAGCTGTTTCAGATTTAGCGGTTATGTATTTTACTACCTATGTAATGCTTGGATTTTTTTTTTTTTTTAGGATTTGTAATATAAAGTGCTATATTAACACTGTTACATTCAAAACCTTATTTATGGGCAAAGATAAAGCACGCCTTATATGTAAGTAAACCCAAGAATTTATTGTTAGTATAACTGAAATCTTAATATCTAATCATTATTAGTTCAAACCTAAATTGTTACAGAAAATGAAGAATGCAGTTAAAATCATTTTACATATAGTTGCTAGCCCTTTTCCTGGTATTATGTTCAACCTTTCCAGGCTGGCCTGGCTCCTAAGGTCTCTGACTTTATGGCCAGTGGCTGTGGTGACAAGGGTGTCAGCACCTGGCATACCTCACTGGGAAGAATGTGATGTTGATGATAATTCTTCCTCTCTCTACTATCCAATTGGTGTCATTTTTTCCATGCTTGCTAGCACCCTTTTACACCTCTGCTCTTTCTTCACTGGTCTACAGCTCCAGCTAACATCCTAATTTGCTGTATATGTTACCTTTTACTGTGTGAGATAGTATTTCTTTCCTTTCTTTGCTACCCCTAAAATCACTTTGGTCCAGCTGCAGGTCAACATTTCTCTGACTGCAGGTGAGTTGTTTATAGCTGTGGGGTGTGCAGTGCAAAGCTGGGACCCCATCACTTGTCACCCCATGCCTGTACTCCTCTGCACCACATCCTACTTCTCTGCTTCTCAATGCTTCTGCTGTCCTATCAGGCCTATATTTCTCTACATTGTCATGTGTTAAGAGTCATAAATATCTCGTTCTGCTTAAAATAGTTGCTATTTCCTCTTAGGCATCTGAAACTTGCATTGTTCCACACAGAGGTAAATAAAAGTAAAAAAAAATATCCATAGACACCTGGCCAATTAGAGAAATTACTGTCACAGCTAAACCAAGTTACAGATGAAGAAAATGTCAGACAGAGCAAGCCTGACCAACCTCAGTCCTGAGTCCTTCCTACCTTAATACAGCACTTACGGCCTACTACTAGGAATGGCAATACTATATTTGGGCTACACGGAGACATCACATTTCAGTAAGGTATTCGTTAATGGTACTGAGTATCTTGTTTTGACATCCTCAGAAAGCCGAGCCTAATTATGGGCACTTTCCCCTTCAGCTTCGTTATGAGTCCACTTAGATCAAGGTAAAATCATACTAGATGCAAATCATAGGATGTTGGCACAAGCCAGTCGAAGTATTAAAAATACTTCTAATCACATTGACAGATGGCAGGAATTGCCATGCACCTTAGTGGATGGAAATGAAACAGAAAAAATGAATTTGGCACCCAGACCTGTGTATTACATATTTAGCGTATTACCTTTAACATTATCTACTGTGTTTACTCAATCTGATCAATAGGTGGTCATCAAAATGTATCTGGTACAACACACATCTGCAAAGTTCCCATCTGACTCATGAGTGGACCTAGTTCACCAGAGATATGACTCTCCCTGACCTGTATGTGTGCTTCTTGGCTTTTCAGCTGCACTCCCTCTCCAAATTGTTCCACTTCATGGATAAAGATGATACTCTGCACTTGCTGCAGATGGGCTGGGACGTATATGGGTCCACAGGCGGGTAGATAGCTCTCCTATATTAAGAGCAATTCCTATCTCACCTTCCTAAGGAAAAATTTTTGTTTCAGACTCCAGTTGAAGATTTTTTTTTCCCAAAAGCATTTGAATACCATTAACTGTAGGCTAAAAAATTCTGCCTTAACCTTACAAGTTCACAGAATTAAATATTGCACAAATGCTCTCGTGTAAGTAAACCAACATTTGGATGCCAGCAGTAGGAAAGAAAAAAATGTGAGCAATAAGCACACAGATTTTCATCTCTCAAGTGCCAAATATTCCCTCCTTTTCTCTGCCCGTCTTTTGTTTATGATCTGTTCGGTGTTTCAGGTTCAGTTTGGTTGTATTGGAATAAAGCCCATTGTTCAAGGCTCCACAAGAGGACTTTGCAAAATGTTATGGGAGTTAGGAGCATCTGGCTGGTTTGGCTGAAGCTCCCTAACAAGCTTAGTTACTGTGGGAGCTAAAATAAAATGAGAAGCTGAAGCAAAAGATAATGTTAATGAGAAAACTTCTTGGCTTTTGCATAAGCAAAACAAAAATACAGCCAATTTCATACCTTTGCAAGCTTACCAAACAAAATGTTAAAATGCCTCCTCAAATAAGAAACAGTTACTGTATTTATCACCTAAGTCACTGAGAACTATCAACTGAAATATACATTTTTTAAACCTAAGAATTTGCTTGCAAAATTATCCTTTGCCCTTTCATTACATAAAATATAAAATTTTCTATTTCATAAGTATTTTTACCTTAATTTTAGGTTTTCAGTTTCTAAAATTTTTATGTGAGAAGCCTATAAATAAATAGCCACAGTATTGGTAGGGGGCTCCATTTTAACCCCAAAGTGGACTTTTTGCTGCACTGTGGTGATCTCTGTGTATATTTACACATCAATATTTTAAGTCTGATGGGGGATGGGGAGAGGCGCAGACAAGGGTGCCAGAAACTTTCTGCTGTTGTGACACTCTGAGCAAAATGTGTCTCTGCTGAGAGGTTTCCTTCCTTCTTTCTGTCCTTTCTTGACCTGAAGTGCAGTCCTGTGTGTCTGCAGTAAGCCAGGTTACCTTGGACAGTTACAAAAGTGGAATTAGTTTGTGATGTAGACCTGAGAGACACAATCCGTCCTGTTTCTTAGTGAAGACAAATAAAATTCGTATTGGTCATTGGTGTGGAGATGCAGTCCAGTTTACAAATTGAAATGAGTTACAGTCCCAAGGAAACAAGTTAATTAAGATTTTTATTCTAACTTTTTTTTTAGCATAATTGAATTGTGATGAGAAATTCTGGTAATTTTAATGAAAGGCTTGTTGGGAATTTTAGAAGATGAAATTTTCACACAATATCTACAATATTTTTCACCCATGAGTACGGCTAGGCGTCTTGAATTTGCTCAGTTGTAAAAAATCACTTTGATTCCAGGAAACGGAATGTTTTTTACTTATTATTTCAGAGATTTTCATCTCCCTGAAATATCTCATTGTCAGAGAAGAATGAAGATACGTCAAACAGAAGACAAAAGTTTTTTACTCATTATTTCAGAGATTTCCATCTCCCTGAAATATCTCATTGGTAGAGAAGAATGAAGATACGCAAAACAGAAGACAGAAGTATAGCAGTGTCACTTGAAATCAGATTTGAATTTGCATTAGTCCTGTAACCTGTCAGCACTAGGAACAGCAGCATAAACCTATATCCGGTGGGATCAATGATAAGTGTTCAAATAAGAAAAAAGTCTGCTGCATCAAGTAGGCATCTACACAGAGGTTTCATGCAGGTACTCTACAGATACTGATTTACACCTTAAACCATTAATTTTAATATATCCTTTCCATAAGTTTTATTATTATTAATGACAACTTTAAATACTGATTTTGTCTCATCTCCTTTGAATATAACCTCTTGATCTCAGCCACTGTATATAACAATACATTTCACTGTTCAGTTATGGTGTGAGTTGTTTGACTTGCTTGATAAGGTTGTGAAGAGAAAAATTGAAATTACTTTGCTCTTAAGGAATGTGAAACATGGAGCCTTACCTGGAATAGGACATGGAAGGACAAGACATATGGGCATGGGTATCAGAGAGAAGAGAGATAGAGCTTTCTTCAGGAAATGCAAGAGCTAATACTCGTGAGCTAACTAGTCCATATTTATTATAGCATTTATTACAGTGTTTAAAACACTTTTCATGTGTTTTACTTGTCCCTTTTTCTAAAAGGAAAAAAAAAAAGCCACACGTGCTATAACCACTTATAAGAAAGTTTTTTCATGGACTTTTCACCTTTTTCAGAACCATTTATTTCATACAGACACATTTCTGATGAGTACTCAGTGCAAATTGCAATGCGAATGAGGCAGTGATGTTGATTTCTAATAGCATGATAATACCTTGTTCTTAGCACAACTTTGTTCACATTTTTCCTACCGGTTACAAATTGAGCAGAAATGAGATTTCTGCATTTTCTCAGATCTCTTTTAAAAGTATCACTTTCTAAAGCACACAAGGCCTTTATTTTTCCTCCCTGTGGTGAGAGATACTTAGAATTCATTGATGCTAAATCTCATTGTTATCCTGTTATCTTCACACATGTCTTATGTAGATCTCTAAAATTCCCCCATTGTCTCTGGTTCCAGAATAACCCAAGTCACATTCATTGCTCTGCAAATGTCTCTGCTTCTCTAATAACTTCCCTTTTAAGATATTTAACAAATATACAAAACAAGTCCCTTATTGAATAACTTACTAACATACTTTTGCTAACTTTTTGCCTTGATGAAAATCAAACATTAACCCAACTTTTTATTTTCTGCCTCCTAGGCAAGTTTGCTTCCCGCTTTATTACATCTTACAGGGTTCAGGGAGGGTGCAATAGGTTAGAAGCCTACAAAACTACCAGCTAGTTCTCCACTATTCTGGACTTTTTTAGTGCAAGAGATTTATCAGATTTTTTTTTTTTCCCTACAGAGCTGCCAATAGCCTACATTTTGCTACAGAGTTATGAAGTGTCATGAGTGGGTGAGCCTCTGTGGGATCTGGTTTGACTGGCCTCTCAGGGAGCAGAGGGACCAACTCCATAATCAGTCACCTTCCACAGGAATGTGGATAAAGACCACGGATGTAGGTCACACTCAAAATGCAGAATTTAATCACTGCTTTGCCTTGGAAACACACTGTCCTAGGTTACAGTGTAAAATGTGCCAAAAGGAAAAAAAAGTATTCTATTACCATCTTCAGGAGCTGTTGAGACCAGGTGGGGCGGTGCTCCCTGCCTCCCCAATCTGGCCTATCTCCTGTTAATGGGCACAACAATGCCTTATCGCCTGACCCATAGATAACTGGCTTCTGGACTGTCTCCTGTTAATGGCCCATCAAGGAACTGCCTCACGACTCCCCATCCCATTGTGAGATGCTCCGCCCGGGGGGAAGGAGGCAAGCAGTCCATGCCAAATAAAAACTGAGATTTCGAACACCCTAGCAGCCTTCTTCCACTGGATTCCCAGAGGAGTGTTTCCCTCCCCACTGGAGTTCCAGAGGACAAGAGCTACCTACCTACCACTGGACCTTCGGAGGAAGACCAGACTCTTTTACCTGATAGCTGCTTCAACAGAACTACATCCATCGCTTCAGGAGGACTGCAGCCAGCATCTTATCGGACTGCTACTGCCACCCTAACAGGGTGTCGGGTTGTATTTCTGACTCTGTCAGTGTAAACCAGGGGGTTGTTTGTTTTTTCCCTGCCTTGTGTTATATATATATATATATATATAAATATATATTAGTAAAGAACTGTTATTCCTATTCCCCATATCTTTGCCTGAAGGCCTGTTAATTTCAAAATTATAATAATTTGGAGGGAAGGGGGTTGCACTTTCCATTTCAAGGAAGGCTCCTGCCTTCCTCCGCAGACACCTGTCTTTCAAACTAAGGCACACACTTTAACTCTCAGCAATGACTTTACGGGCACTTAAAACAGTCTCTAGGAAGAAATGCCAAACACTTTAATTAGTGTTTTCTTCAGCTAGGCTATCACCTCCTTAAATCTCTGCTCTTTTTCAGGTTTTCTCAGACATTGCATGCTTTTCTGAAGGAAGTGAAGCTGCAACTTGACTAGAACACAATTTAACCCTGGGCTGTTGCTTACAGCAAAAGACCTTTGCCACGATTTCTGTAACTAAATACTGTGGGAGGTGGGTGTGAATCCAGCCTCTGTTTAATCAGTGGCTCCTGTGGCAACAAAGGAATGTGAAAGGCCCCTAAAAATGTCAAGCAATAAACACCAAAAGTGGCTTTAAACATGGAGACGTCTTACCAAATAATTTCACCTTTAGATTAATTTAATGGAACAGTTGCTGTAAGAAGGAATAATATGAGCTTAGTGTAGTCAAAACTTAAACTGCCACAATTCATAGTTGTAGCCCTTCTGACAGTGAGTGAAGAGAAAGGAAAACTCATAAGTGTGGAGTGCTTTATGCAGTCTTTTCTGAGTGCTCTGTACCTCCAAGAATCAGTCCGCTGATCTCACCAACAACCAGATGCTGAAATTGGACAGCCTGAATAGGATCACAAGCCACTGAAAAATTCCTCTTGTCACATATCACAGTGAAATGGAATGACAGTTTTTCTGGTGATTTTTGAAGTAAAGGAATGTTCCTTTACTGTCAGTTGGAAGGAGACTGTGTTCATACAGAGTGTATTTACGCTGTCATATATTCTACTCTCAACTCTGCATTTGCATCTTGTCCCTTCACCTCCAACCCACCACCAAACACCCTCTGCATGTTTGGGCACATTTGGATTTTGCATTGATGCTTTCCAGCTGTCTTCTTGAACGAGGAAACTCACATGTAGAGAAGAGACTGATAACACTCCAGTTCTACACCTGCATGGATAATATGTAGGTGTAGTATAACCTACATAAAGGTTGTTAGTATGGATATAACTCTGCCAGACCTTGCTGGAGGTCTTTCAAAGCTATCTAGCAAACCATGCACTTTTTCCAGCAGTCAGCACTGCTCAATACCAACAGGTTACTGTGAAAAACCATAGCTGGTGATCTGTGAAACAGCCTTCTTAATCCCTGGTTAAATCTACATCTGTGGTATCAGGTTTTTTAAGATGCTTATACATGTATAGTTGCCTATGTAGCCAATGTCCTTCTGAACATTTGAAAAGAATATATAAATTGTTGTTTAGTATTCAGGAAACATACGTAAGAGGTGTCATTCTAACTGTGAGTTAGTACTGATTCAAATGAAAAAAGCTGAAGGTCGTTCATTGCAGCCCTTGGATCAGGAATGATTGTTTCCACACTTCCCTGTATTAACTGGGATCTTAATGGCCAGGCAGCCTCTAACAGTCCTTGGCTGAAGGGAAGCAGGGCTCACCAAAGCCGAGCTCACATGGTCACTGGTTTGCCATGTACACCAGGCAGCCACAATGTCTCTGTCTCCCTACCAGCTCTAGAGGCACCACTGAGAATTTCTGCCCAGATGCTGTCTACAGCACCAGTGGGGGCTGCGTGAATGGTTATCTAACAGACTATCAAAGAGATACTTGTATTGCTGGAAGCAGTAAAGGGAAAGACAGAGGTGTCAAATGTTGTATATCTTCTAAACACATGAGCCTGTTTAAAATCTAACTAGAAGAGTGGACGGTCTCTGCCAACATACACAGGTCAAGTGTGGAAAGAATACTCCAGAAAAACCTCTTATCCTGTCCGTCCTTTTGACATAGTCATCCACTCTATGATTAGCAGGATGAAGGGGCTGCCAAGCTTCTAAACATGACAAACCTGTGTTTTGTTTGATAAACCACCTTTGTCCAGACAGGCATTTCTTGCAGAACAATGAGGGATTGGAAAAACTGGGTCACTACTGGAATCACCATAAGGCTGTCGCCTCCACCAAAATCTCTCTTCACAATACTTTTCGTGTGACTTAGACACCCATAATCTTCCATAGCTGTCTCATGATCCCCACTCTAAGTGCCACAGCACTTAGAGCAGGTGGTGCAATAGTAGCAGCTAGATATGGTCTGAATTCAGATGTGCTGTGGACTTGTGAACAATAATTTTGGGCAGAACTGCATTCATTGTTCTTATGTGGTCTGACCCTGGTGAGACAAGTCTGGCCTCATTCTCCACAAGAAAAATCCCCTCTGCTGATTCTTCTTTTCCTCAGCCTTCTCAAGCCATAGGCTCACAAGAGCTCATGGCAGTGCTGCAGTCACTCACTTCGAGGAAATTCACTCAATAATTCTCACTAATTTCTGACAAGTTCATCAATTCACAAATCATGTCCCCCGTTTGAGAGTGGTTGGTCTAACTGCAGACAGAACAGGAAAAGAGGACTTCCAACCAGGGACAGAATAATGAAACAAAACTTGTTTCTCCATACAAGGCAGGCTTCAGATACTGACCGAGGCAGAGAATAGTAACACAATGAAGTCTTACATTTACCCTCTGGCACTATGAACCTTCCTGTTTCACATGAACCAGTTTTTTCCGTCTCCTAGATGCCTTGGTACAGCTTTTACCTCTTGTTTTTCCTTGCAACACCCGCAGCAACATGCCCTTCCTTTCAACATGCTACAATTCATACCTTGCCTTTCCCTACAGTAGGAAATACGACCTTGGGAGAACAACTTTAGGACTGCAAGAAGCAGTGAAAGAGTGAGATTTGCATGTATCTTTTTATCATTACAGGGAATGAGTCGTAATAATTGGATAATTTGGATTATGAGTGTTACTATCAGTGAAACCACACTAATAACAATTCATTGATTACACCATCAAGACCTTACCTGGACCAACAATAAAGTCTTGGCTTTCTGTGGTCCAGCTAAATTGCAGGCTGTGTTTGCTCTGGAGCCCATTCCTGTAGACTGACTGTTAAAAGACTGATTCAACAACTCGTTGAGAATACAGGTATCCTAGGCTGTAATTTGCAGTGCAACATCTAGCTCCTTGCCATCTGCAGATTGCCCCAAGTGTATCTACAGCGTGTGAAACATAGGGTATTGTGAAATATCCTCACAATACCCTTGCAAGGTCCTTCTAGTACATCCCTATGCTTTATTTATACCCATTGAACCACACCATTACCTAACACAGAAACTCTCATTAAACTGTTGCATTCAGGACTCAGACTGAACTTGTTGCACCAGCAATTGAGACAGGGTGAATGCTGTGAGGCTGAAAGAAAAGAAGGCAGAGTAGACACAAACACTCTGTATCATCAGAAGGGTATGCATTGTTTTCACATTCGGCTTTGAAAACAGTGATTTGCAGTAATCCAGCTAAACACACTCCCTGAGTCCCAACATAAAGCACAATAAACAATTGCTTTCAAAGGAATTCAAGTTTCAAAAGTGAGAGGAGAAAGAGACTCTACATCATCTACTAATGACTATTGTTACGGATTTTACTTTACTCAGACAATTGGTTGATGGATGGCATTATACAGCTCTTAAAATTCTAAAGGGAATTGCAGCAGAGGGCTATTTCTTAGAATAGCAGTTTATTGTGGAGAAAAGGTCCTGAAAATGGAGACAAAAGGGAGACTTTTAATCAGAGCACTAATGTGGTCTGTCTGTGATGAAGCTCTTATCATTCCACCACAAGCAGTGTATGGCACTCAGACAGATTTTGTACAACAGTAATAGAGGCTTTTAAATCATTATTTGCACTTTAAACATAGGGAGATATTTGATTGCTTCACAAAACATTACTCAGAAAGGAAAATAACTGAGAAGATGAGTTACGACCTTTTTTTTTTTCTTCCTGGACACTGGAGCCTGTGGTTATTTCCTACTAAAAGCAAATCCAGTAGTTCAGGACGAGTTAATTTAAGTTCTGTCTGCAAGAAGCCTTCTAATTACTGAGAGTTTCATTGTTTCAATGACATGGATATATCTCTGTAATGGAGAATAATACATGAAAGGAAAGTGACTGATCTGGTAGGTGGGCTAGTCCCATAATGGACTTTGAATATGAAGACAAAAAATGCAGATAAGCAGGGATCAGCTCAAGGGAAGCATAACTGCCTATGCTGGTACTGAAAGGTGAAGAAATACCTAACAATTCTGCCTGGAGCATAGGACTAGAAGGTTTTCACTGACACCTTCTGAATTAGATTCGTCACATTAAGAAAGAGACCACTGTAGCTTTAATGCAGAATTAAATATTTTCTAGCTCTTAATACAAACTGCTAGAAAATTGTGCTTTGCCATAGCAGATACTTCACCTACAGTCTTGTGGTTGCTTTCAGATGGAGGGAAATCTTTCATTGTCATGGCCTTTTTAATACTCCAAAACGCTACGGAAGTCCAAGGGATTCCAACCTAGAGTTCACATAATTTGGTAGTCGTTGACCTTCACTGAAAGTCACGTTACAGGGTAAATATTTAAGCTGTTGCTTAATTTTTTTACTATAATTTTTACTATCTTTTTACTATCCACACAGGTGCCAATTTTGGCTAGGCAGCAGAAAAGCTGGATAATGTTTGGGACTAATTTCATTTGTTCATTCATTTTCTTTCAGTTGAATAGAAAAGAAATGCAATATTTGGGATTAACTAAGTAATTCTTCTTGTATTGTTCTGTCAACTTGCAAAACAATTTCACACAGCTCTTGAATAATATGGAAGAATACTGAATCCAGTTGAACTCCAAGGGTGACATTGGCAATTCTGTGAAAAACTGAAAAGGGGTGCAAGTATTTTGCATGTAGTAACATGTCAGTGAGGACTGTTATTTCACACCAATAGAAGTGCACAGGGTCAACGAGAGTAACATTTAACGCACTGATGTTTAAGCAAAATTAATTACCCACAAAATATCCCAAATAATATAGACTTACACACAGTAAAGCAAAATATCATTTAATAGGCTTATTTATCTTGCACTAAGAAAGCTGTTACTTTTAGTAGCAGTGTTTAATTTCTTCTAAAAAAGAAGTAACATGAAAATTAGTATTTAGGTGCACAACTGCAAGCTTCCGAATTACTGACAGGCAGAATGTACCACTGTAAAATTATGATTTTTGTCCATGCCAAAAATTGAAAAAAATGCTTAACATAATATTAGGGAAATCTAAGCTTTCATTATTTTTAAAATTATTAATTTTCTTTAAATAAAAATAAGCAACATTGTTTTGTATGAAATTGCAAAATAATTAGTTTCTAGTGCTGGCATCTTGAGAACTTTTGCAAATAGTAAATACCCTGAAATGCATTAAAGATATTGGAAATGTTCAGAAAGGCAGAGCCTTTTCATAACACTCATTTTCTCTGTATTCACTGTCATAACAATGAAAATGAAAGTACTTGAAAACATTGCCACAATATAAGAAATATTCAAATGTTTACGTAGAATGTTTCCATTCAGTCTAAACTTGTTTTTAATATTATTCTATTTCAAGAACCAGAGAAAGTAATCTGAATTTTAATGCAAACAGACCCAATCTTTCAGTGTATCTAGACTCTCTTTGGATTTGATTTTTATTTCAGATTTTACACTTTGAATGATTACTTTGTCTTACATGTGAATTTAGATATATTTTTCCTGTTTAAATGTTACTTTAGGTGCAATTCCCTCCTGCTAAGATAATAAATCATTCGAGAAGGTGAAAAGCATAATTACAATGGTTCTATGTCATCATATAAATATTACAAGATGCAGTGCTGCATATTTATATCAGTATTTAATAGTAAGATTACACGACAAGGATGTGCTCACTAGGAAACAAAGTAGAACAGAAAGGTATAGAGCAGTTCATATACAAATCACATACAGCTGAAATGTGGTAATGCTAAGCTTCAGTATAGTAGAAGATCTGGTTAATCATCTTTCCTAATCTCATAAAATCACAGGATTTCTGCCTCTGAGGCTCACTATCTTCTTCAGGATTTCAAAGAGGTAGAAGACCCTGGGACAAATTGCCTTTTGAGTATGAAGGACAAGAAGTTCATTTTGTTGGGTGAAAGATAAAGACTGAACACAGGCAAATACTGAGCACTGATACCAAAGCGTACTGTAATTCTCCCTCCTCATCCTTCAAGTGCCGTACTCACTGCACTACCACCTTCCCTTCCCATCCCTGATGATTTATGCTCTTTGCTGATGACCATCCAAAACATACCTCTTCCCTTTTACTTCTATCATTCTCTTTGGACCAATTGTTTACTTTCCACGTTCACCTACAGTGTCATGCTCTTGGTTGTTGCTGCTGAGATTGCAGTTGTATTTCTCTCCACCAGGCAGCAGCCAGCACTCCTCGTGTGCCTCCTTTCCCTGCCTCCCTGTTGCCAGGAGCCCTGTCTTGCCTTGCTTCCCTGCCCATCTCACTTTCTCAACACCTTATTCCCTCCACTGCTGGAAATCTTTCCCCCCACCCTAAGCATTTTTTTTTTTTTTCTGTATTCTTAACACCTCAGTCTCTAATCTCATTAGTCCTTCCTTTAGTGGTTTGTTGTTGTTTTTTTTTTTTTTTTAATTGGTCTAATTCTGCTTTTTTATTCCATAAGAGTATACATTTTTTTCTAGTAAGTAGGCTGATTTCCTTTTAATTCAATTGTGAATTTTTCTTGGCAGCTTTGCCCCTTCTCCCCACAGATATTTTGTTCCAAATCACACTGTATTTTTCCTAGTTGGGTTTTCATTTCTCTGGTCTGTATTAACAGCCTCAAAAAAAAATGCGTCAAATTCGCTTCAGGCATTCTTATCTATCTTACACTCAGACTTTAACCTGAATCCAAAAACGCTTTGAGACTGCAGAGGGTTCGGTTATGTTATTGGTAATGCTGGACTACTAGGTTGGAAGAGTATGTCTTTTCTTTCCCAGTGTATAATTCAATACTTCTCTACACAGGTGTGTTATTTATTCAATGAAGTTAATATGTCATAATAATAAAATCAACTCTGTGCTGAGATAATATATAAAAATTTTCTGATAGTGATTTTTTTTTTCTTGTCATGAAGAATTAACAGTATGTGAATGCAAGGAGAGATAATGTACCATTTTATCACTTTAAGACTTTGATTAAATAAAGAGAAAGAAAAAATAATTATGTGAAAGAATGTATTTCCAATGGTGGTGAGGATAAAAGTAGAAAGTTATGGGATAAAATTAAGTCAAAAAGTGGCCTATTAAGGACATGTTTTATTGTGCTCTTCATAAGCAAGCATTGCAAACTTACATTCAACAAATAAGTCTTGCTTTGCACTGGGACAAGACATTACTTAATTAACACAGCAATGAGTGATTGATATGAACTGCAGAAATCTCCACCACCTTCTACCATAAAAGATAATCATTCAACTCTGTGAATGTACCCTACATAATAACAACTACTTCACAAATATAGACTAAGGGTAGCATTTCCAAATGCAACAGCCTTCTTATACGTGGAATTACTAACCCAAAACTATGAACAACTTTTAAAAAAATTTTCACTTATTTATGTGGACACTGGACTTCCTGGGTAAACAGCAGGAGGCACCTGACTTGAATTGTATAAACTTAGATTTGACAAAGTCATGGTAAACATTGTTGAGAAAAGCTAGCAAGAGAAATTCCGATTGGACTCCAGAAGAAACTTTTTCACCATGAGGACAATTAGATATAGGAATAATTTCCCAAGGGAAGTGGTGGATTCCCCTACATTGGACAGTTTTAAGACTCAGCTTGACAGGGTGCTGGGCCATATCATTTAAACTATATTTTTACCTTGAAAGGTTGGACTAGATGATCCTTGAGTTCCCTTCCAACCTGGTATTCTATGATTCTATGAAAGGACTAAATGTGTGTGCTTGTGTGTACTTATATGCATGTATGTATGCATGCATGCATGAATGCAAATATATATGTCCTATCTATGTATATATTCATATGTATATATATTTCCCATTTATAATTTGTATTATTTTTTTGTTTTGTTTTGTTTTGTGAGATAGTGTAATGGGTTTGTGTGGCAAGGTTTTGGTAGTAGGCGGGGTTACAGCTGTCGCTCCTGTGAGAAGCTGCTAGAAGTTTCCCCCATGTCCGACAGTCAATGCCAGCTGGCTTTAAGACAGATCCACCACTGGCCAAGGCCAAGCCCATCAGCAACAGTGGTAGCACCTCTGTGATAACGTATTTAAGAAAGGAAAAAGGTTATTGCGCAGCAGAAATTGCAGTGAGAGAGAGGAGTGAGAATATGTGAGAGAAACATTCTGCAGACACCAAGGTCAGTGAAGAAGAAGGGGGAGGAGGTGCTCCAGGTGCCGGAGCAGCGATTCCCCTGCAGCCTGTGGTGAAGACCATGGTGAGGCAGGCTGTCCCTCTGCAGCCCATGGGTGGTGGAGCAGATGACTGCCCACACCCTGTGGAGGACCGCACGGCAGAGTAGGTGGATACCTGAAGGAAGCTGTGAATCCATGGGAAGCTTGCACCGGAGCAGGCTCCTGGCAGGACCTGTGGACCCGTCGAGAAAGAGAAGCCCACGCTGGAGCAGGTTTGCTATTAGTGACCCCATGGGGAGCACCCACGCTGGAGCAGTTGTTTCCTGAAGGACTGCACCCCATGAGGGAGACCCACACTGGAGCAGTTCATGAATAACTGTAGCCCATGGGAGGACTCACGCTGGAGGAGTCATGGAGGACTGAGAAGGGACCCCACACTGGAGCAGGGGAAGTGTGTGAGGAGTCCTCTGTCTGAGGAGGAAGGAGAGGCAGAAAACAACAGTGTGATGAACTGACCCCAACCCCCATTCTCTGTTTTCCCCCTGTGCCACTCGGGGGCAGGAGGGAGAAAAATTGAGAACAAAGTTAAGCCTGAGAAAGAAGGGAGGGGTAGGGGGAAGGTCTTTTAAGATTTGGGTTTATTTCTCATTACTTCTCTCTGAGTTAATTGGCAATAAATTACATTTTTTGCAAGTTGAGTCTCTTTTGCCCCTGATGGTATCTCCCTGTCCTTATCTCAAACCCCCAAGCCTGTTATATTTTTCTCTCCCCTGTTCAGTTGAGGAGGGGGAGAGTGATAGAGTGGCTTTGGTGGGCACCTGGCATCCAGTCAGGGTCAAACCACCACAAAAGGTAAAATGTAATACAGCTTAACATAACTTTGCTGGCAGAAAGAAAATTATCAAAACTTTGTAACTTCTGTCATTTAGTCGCAGTAGGGATTTCTACTATAAAATTTTTCAAAATAACAAGAGAGATAAAGATATGACAACAGTCTGAGAGGCACTAAAGAAAATGAACTAATTAAAAGTTCTGCAAAGAAATGAAAACAATCATTATCCCAAATTCGTTACATTTGTAATTTGTTAAATTTTTTTAATCATCTAGATCTTAAAATGTATTTTCTTCCTTTGTTGTTTTTGTTTTGGGGGGGGGGGGGTTGTTTGTTTGTTTTGGTATTGTTTGGGTGTTTTTAATTATCATTTATTACTGTCTGGAACAGTGGCTTGTGCATTAGGCACTTACTACATTTTAAATTCCACCCACAAGCTCTTGCATTTCTAAGTACATGAGTCTGATGATTCTGTCACTAGGAAATGTTTAGTTTCATTAAAAAAAAAAAAAATCAATTAGTTGAGCCTTGTACTTAAAGAGTTCCTTCTGTCAGATCTTTTGACTTGGAGGAACTGGATTGCAAAATGCCTTCCAGCTTTTTGTATGACACCTTGACTGGACTTTTATTCTATAATCTCTCACTAATAATCAACTCAATTTATACTTAACAAATAGTGGAAATTATACTTTTATCAGTATGCTGGCAGCATGTAGGACAACTACTGCTTAAATTTTATTAAGAGGTAGATAAATTTTAAGTCTTCAGTTATGGAGACCTCTCCAAGATCTCATGAAGTTCTTCTAGGTCTTTATTATAGACTTATCATTAGTGGCTCTTCAATTCCTTGAAAGACACTTAGAATACATACAAGCTATCATAAACCATTTCTTCTTCCATATTACCACTTTGTAGCATTCTGATGTCTTACCATTCGGCTGTGTTGTGGTCATACAAGTTATGTGGTCTAATCTTTTATTTACTGGCATTACTTTCCATGATACTTTTCTGGATCTTCTAACATGCAGTTTAAAATATTATCTTAAACCATCTGCCCACATTACTTTTGTGATCAAATCCCACTAGACAGTCTTGTTTCCTTACAAACTCCATTTTAGTCAAAGCAGCCAGTAGAGCCCTGTCTTCAAACAAGAGTAGTTTCACAGACTTTATAGTGTAATAACCAGGTTTCCTTTTCATTCACTGTCATTTGCAGTAATTATTACAAACAGCAACCCATGTGACATATCTTCTCCCTAACACAGAATTTAGAGAAAAAAATGAGACCAACAAAAGCAAAGGAAACACAAACTTTGTATGTTCCCACTCTTCTCCAGCTCTCACAGGACTTTTTGCATTTTCTGAGTTTGTTTCTTGATTGTCTTTCTATTCATGTCCTGTACAGTAAGAACACAGTACCAGCACTTAACCATGAATTCTAGGCACGCTTAACTGTCCTATGGGCTTTGGAAAAATTATGTTCTTCTAGCTAGACTTCCATGAGCTTTTTTGGAAGGGAAGGGACAGGTTAAGTAGCATTAAATTTTTTCTTAAATGTTTATTATTCTATATTTATATAGTATGTTATCAACTGTTTGAATTTCTTTATATTCTTTTCTAAGAGAAAGCAAAACAATAATAACTGACAATAGTCTTCGAATTGGCCACAGGGATGGTTTCCATCTCCCAGATAGAATGATAGTGAGTAGCAATCATTCTGTGATAGAAATCACAGCAATGAGTTTATTTTTTTATGATACTCTTCTTTCCATTATTTCTACCATAGCAGGTAGAAATATGACCCTACACATCTAGAATTATGGAGTTAAAAATACACATGTATCAAGTATAAATAATGTCTGTTCTCACTAGTTAGGCAAAAGACTGCACAGTCAGTGCAGAAAGTCTATTAGAAACTTGAAGAGATGTATGATCATCCATATATTCCTGCAGGCATGATGACATCATAAAATTGTTAACTGTTTATAGTGGCTCAAGTTAGGTGACCCAGCACCTAACGTTCAGCAAAGTTAAGGGTAGTTGTACTTTACATAGTGATATTCCTTGCTGAAATGCTGCTCTTATAGTAGACATGCTAGCTAACAGATTATAACTTCCTGGTGTAGCTAATAAAAAGGTGGGAGATAAGGACGGCAACAAAAGGGTTTGCTATTAACTGTTTTGTCTTTCTTGTACATCTCTCTTCTAATCTTGTGGAAGTAGACTCTAAAATGAAAAAAAAAGAACTGATTGTTTTGAAGCTGGTCTTCAGCATACTGTGTCTAGAGTTTAATGAGTTCATTTTCCCTCGTCCCCCTTTACAAAGTGATATGAAAAATCCTTCTACATAGCTTACCCATTGAGGCTGCAGCTTTACTGAACTGTAACAGAGCTCAACAAAGGAATGGGACTTTACCATGTCTGGTAAACCAGTTCGCTATCTCCAAAGAGCAAGAAAGAGTTGGGTTTTGAGAGAGTTGCTGATGTTCAGCCTGGAGAAGAGAAGACTTCAGGGAGACCTTGTTGCAGCCTTTCATTACTTAAAGGGGGCTTATGAGAAAGATAGACTTTTTAATAGGAACTGTAATGATAGGACAAGGGATAATAGTTTTAAGCTAAAAGAGGGTAGATTTAAACTAGGTATAAGGAAGAAATTTTTTACTATGAGGGTGATGAAACACTAGAACAGGTTGCACAGAGAAGTGATAGAAGCCCCATTCCTGGAAACATTCAAGGCCAGGTTGGACGGGGTTCTGAGCAACCTTTTCTAGCTGAAGATGCCCTTGCTCACTGCAGGGGGGCTGGACTAGGTGACTTTAATGGTCTCTTTCAACCCAAACTGTTCTATGATTCTAAGAGTAAAACCTAGTCACTTCAAATTTATGAGTTCCTCGGGTAGCTTCGTACTAAAGTGAGTCATATAGAAGCTACCTGAGATATCTCCAGTGAGGGGAATCTCTCAGCTGTCCCACATGTGAGATTATTGCCAAGCCTGAGGACATTATGGGGTTTTACACTACATCTCTGACTAAGGAGGGGGAAAGTCTATTCACCCTGGGCAGAAGAAAGGTGATAGATTGGGGTTGGACTAGATGATCTGGGGTTGGACTAGATGGTCTTTCAAGGTCCCTTCCAACCCCTAAAATTCTGTGATTCTGTGATTACCTGTTTTAGCTGTGGCTGTCTTGAAGAGAAGGCAGGTATTCTGCCCATATTAGAAGGCTGGGGAAAAACAGGGATTAAATCTGAAACCTACTACATATAACCAATGTAGAGCATGATTCAGGTAGATAAGCACAAGCATCTGGCATCACTTGAAATACCCTGTGGTTTCCTGCCTGGCATCTACCTGGTGTCTGTGATCAAGCGGCACAGACAGATATGGAGAATTGCACGGGAAATACAGTCCGGCACTAATGCTATCTTTAATTTACATGGAAAAAGGTAATGAAAAGTCTGGGAAAAAAAAAAAAAAGTGTAGAGAATAAGAGACTGTGTTCCTTCTATTGTTTGGATCTTCCAGGATCTCTCTCCCTCCTCTGCCACTTTGTTCAGATTAGACCCACTTCTAATTCCCAAAAAAAGCAATTCTGGACAGAATGACTAAAATATAGTATAAAAATATATGTCAGCTTTTATACTATGTAAAATATAAAAATGAGATTATATTCTATGCAATAAAATGCAATGGGAAGGTCGAAAAAACGCAAGCATGACCATTAGAATCGGTTGCAGACAGAGCATATTACAAGTTGCTGAGTTGCACTGCGAATAATAGAATGTTAGGAGTTGGAAGGGACTTCTGGAAATCATCTAGTTCAACCCCCCTGCTAAAGCAGGATCACCCAGAGTAGGTCACACAGGACTGTGTCCAAGTGGGTTTTGAATATCTCCAGGGATGGAGACTCCACAAACACCCTGGGCAGCCTATTCCGGTGTAAAGAAGGTTTTCCCTGTGTTCAGATGGAACTTCCTGTGTTCCAGTTTGTGCCCATTGCCCCTTGTCCTGTCACTGAAAAGATTCTGGCCCCATCCTCTTGACACCCACCCTTTAGATATTTATAAGCATTGATAAGGTCCCCTCTCAGTCTTCTCCAAGTTAAAGAGCCCCAGGTCTCTCAGCCTTTCCTCGTAGGGAAGGTGTTCTTCTGGTCCCCTCATCATCTTAGTAGACCTTCGCTGAACTCTCTCCAGTAGTTCCTTTTCTCAAACTGGGGAGCCCAGAACCGAACACAGTACTCCAGATGTGGCCTCACTAGGGCAGAGTAGAGGGGGAGGAGAACCTCCCCTGACTTGCTGGCCACACTCTTCTTAATGCACCCCAGGATACCATTAGCCTTCTTGGCCACCAGGGTACATTGCTAGCTCATGGTTTACTTGTTGCCTACCAGGATTCCCAGGTCTTTCTCCACAGAGCTACTCTCCAGCTTGTCGAGCTCTAACCTGTGCATGGAGTTACTCCTCCCCAGGTGCAGGACCCTACACTTGCCCTTGAACCTCATTAAGTTCCTCATCACCCAGCTTTCTGGCCTGTCCGGGTCTCACTGAATGGCAGCACAGCCTTCTGATGTGTCAACCACTCCTTCCAGTTTTGTATCATCAGCAAACTTGCTGAGGGTGCACTCTGTCCCTTCATCCAGGTCACTGATGAATATATCGAATAAGACTGGAAATAGTACCTATCCCTGGGGAACACTGCTAGTTACAGGCCTCTGTGTGGATTCAGTGCCACTCGTCACACCCTCCGAGCTCTTTCCTTCAACCAGTTCTCAATCCACCCCACTGTCCACTCATCTAACCCACACTTCCTAAGCTTACCTGTGAAGATGTGATGGGAGACGGTGTCAAAAGCCTTGCTGAAGTAAAGGTAGACAACATCCACTGCTCTCCCCTCATCCACCCAGACAGTTATGCCATCACAGAAGACTATCAGATTGGTCAAGCATGGTTTCCCCTTGGTGAATCCATGCTGACTACTTCTGATAATCTTATTCTCCTCCACATGCTTAGAGTTAACATCCAGAACGAGATGTTCCATCATGTTTCCAGGGGTGGAGGTGAGGCTGACTGGCCTGTAGTTTCCTGGTTCCTCCTTCTTGCCCTTTTTAAAGATTGGAGTGACATTAGCTTTCCTCCAGTCCTCAGGCACCTCTCCTGTCCTCCATGACCTTTCAAAGATGATGGAGAGCAGCTTTACAATGGCATCTGCCAGCTCCCTCAGCACTTGTGGGTGCATCCCATCAGGGCCCATGGATTTGTGAGTGTCTAGTTTGCCTAAAAGATCCCTGACCCAATCCTCCTCAACAAAGGGGTAGTCTTCCTTTCTCTGGACTTCTACCCCTACCTACAGGGTCTGGGATTCCTGAGGGCTGGCCTTAACATCAAGACTGAGGCAAAAAAGGCATTCAGTAACTCCACTTTCTCTGAATCCTCTTATCGCCAGGGTACCTGCCTCATTCAGCAGCAGGCCCACATCTTCCCTAGTCTTTCTTTTGCTACTGATGTATTTGAAGAAGCCCTTCTTGTTCTCTTTGACATCCCTAGCCAGATTTAGTTCCAAATGTGATTTAGCCTTCCTCATTTCATCCCTGCATATTCTGACAATATTCCTATATTCTTACCAAGTGGCCAGTCCCTTTTTCCACTTGCTGTAAATTTCCTTCTTCCCTTTGAGTTTTTCCAGAAGTTCCTTGCTTATCCAAGCAGGCCTTCTGCCTCCTTTGCTCAATTTCTTCGTCATAGGGATGCATCGATCTTGAGCTCGGAGAAAGTGGTGTTTGAATAGCAACCAGCTCTCTTGGACCTCCCTACCTTCTAGAATCCTAGCCCATGGGGTTCCTCCAAGTAGGTCTCTGAAGTTGCTAAAGTTGGCTCTCTTGAAGTCCAGGGTTGTAATCTTACTTATTGCCCTGCTTCATCCTTTGAGGATCCTGTAATCCTTCTTATTGCCCTGCTTCGTCCTTTGAAGATCCTGAACTCCACCATTTCACGGTCACTACAGCCAAGGCTGCCCCCAGCCTTCACATCCCCAACCAGTCCTTCTTTGTTTGTTAGTATGAGATCCAGCAGAGCACCTCTCCTTGTTGGTTCTTCCACCACCTGTGTCAAAAAGTTATCATCAATGCTCTGCAGGAACCTCTTGGACTGTGGGTGCTTGGCTGTGTTGCTTTTCCAGCAAATATTAGGGTACTTGAAGTCCCCCATGAGAACCAGAGCCTGTGATTGTGAGGCTGCTTTCAGCTGTGAAGACACTATCACAGAGACTAGTGTGAACTCCCTTCCAGATATTTTGAGTTCAGGGACCATTCATTGTATGGGATGTAGGCTTCGTGAACATTCCTCTGTCTTTCGTTTTCCTCATGCGGGATGTATATCTTTCAGTCATAAAATGTTATTTCATTATCACTTGTTCCTATAAATGTGCTTAGTATTTCTCACGACATACATTAACAAACCCAGAAGCTCAGCTTTGTTATTTTCATTCTACATTTGTATTGACTTACTCAGAAAACATGCAGCAGGTATATAAGAAATAATTAAATGGCAGAACCCTAACTAGACTTCAGTCCCAAGGGCTCAGTCCAGTGTCTGAAAATATTTTACTCTACTCCAGACAAGAACTACTGTGCTAATCCCCTTGGAATGCAGCATTTATTACTTACCTGACAGGTGTGGAGTGTTGCATGCTAAACGGATTATCTCCCCCTCCTTCTCTCCACCTCCTGCTTTGTTCAGGCAAAGCAGAAGAGGAGAGGGAGGAGATAATCCTCTTCAAATGAAGCATTTATTACCTTAGATGCAAGCATGAAGTGCTGCTCGGGAAGCGGAGTTAGCACAGGAGAGTCTGCTTATACAAGTGTTAAACCCCATTGTAAACAAACTAAAGCTTCACACTAATCTGACCGCTGCTTTCTTGAGAAAGTTCAGGACTTTTTACTGTTCTTTACAGTAGTTAGAATTCCAATATTTGAGCCACATCCTTATTATTGGGACTTTTGGATAACAGGTACAATCGGTTACAGTGGTTGTAAAGCAAAGTTGTGTTTTCTGTTGGTTTTTGCTTGGGATTTTTTTTCTTTTTTTTTTTTTTTCTTTTTTTTTTTCTTCTTTTTAAATTTCAGATTTAGATCTGCCAAGAAGATCTGTATAACTATTGGTAGAGATTTGGGTTGGATCTATTTGCTCAGTTTAAGAGCATCAATACTTCTTTTTGTTTCACAGATATCTGCTTTTATAAGCAATTCTCCATGTTATTTTTGTTACATTTCTGAGCACGTTCTCAAACCTTATTAAGTATTTAGGAATGAAAAACTGATTTGGCCCTAAAGATATGAAGCAAAACCTTAACCAAAAGTGTTTTTTTTCTCTAAAAGAGACTTTTCTGCAAGAGTATTATGATTTAGCTCTCTTGTAGTATACTACACAGCTACACAACAACTGCACTCTAGGTACACAGAATGAACCTCACACTTTTGGTTCTCAGAGTGTACCCAAGCTATCAAATCGTACATTTAGACAGGCTTTATGAAATTCATGACATGTACTAACCAATAAGAGTTTGTGGCATTCACTGCTGTTTAGAAAATGACAGAATTTACCAACTTGTTCTGTTTTCTACAACATATCAGAAGTTTTGGCTTATTTCATCCAAAGCAGAGAAGAAATGAAAGACAGAATGAGCCAGGAAAGAAATACTGAAGCCTAAGTCCATTAACAGGTGTGCTCTTCTAGAAGAATTTAAGTCTTACAGCTGTTTTTCACTCTCCTGCTTTAGGTGAGTTTAAATAATATATGGCTAGCCTTTTCTGGGTACAGCTTCTTCAGCAGTTTATTACCCCAAATCCAAGTGCAGCTGATTGCTACAGATCTGCTGGAGGAGTTTCTCCTGTGGTGAGTCCCTCCTTCATTTCCATCAAAATCAGCTGAGTCAGTGCTGGGCCATGGCATTCTGAGCCATCCTAAATCAGCCTCGCTCGTGCCCCTGCTCTGCATCCAACCATGCAGTTCTCTCCGCTCCGTTGTCAGCACTGGTTCTATTCTGCATTTATTCTGAACCAGTTTGGTTTGACAAAACTTAAAAATACTGAAAAATAGTATCACACAAGGGTGAGTACCAACACAAAGGACAGAGAACACCCATGTGGTCATAGGGCAAGAGACAGAAAAGGACCCCAGTGGCTCCAGTTTAGGTTGGTCTTCTTTTGTATCTGACTTAATCCCATTTTGCTGAACTGGAGCAATTAGTAGGTCCTTAGTCAACAGACTACCAGGTCAGCAATTTCCTGCAGGAACAGAGCACTAAAGCAGTGATGGAAGCAGTGGCTCTAGACACTCTGGAACTGG
The DNA here is from genome assembly GCF_034619465.1 of Leptosomus discolor. NCBI lineage: Eukaryota > Metazoa > Chordata > Aves > Leptosomiformes > Leptosomidae > Leptosomus > Leptosomus discolor. The sequence continues at coordinate 187,842,037 of NC_141391.1, forward strand.
GAGAGAAGTGCAGCAAGTCTGCCCTCTTTCTTGGAGTAGGCAGAATAAGAATTATAATAACAGCAAAGGCTGTAGTTCGCAATTATAATATTTGTATGTAGACATGGATAATATAGATAAAAGTGATTGGTACAAGTAGGTAAGAAAGTTCTCTAGTCAAAACTGTTCCTTGAAGCAAAGAGGTTGATAATTCTGTGGAAGCAACTTTGGGGAACATAACTCTGGCTGTTTCTTTGTAGCCTCATGCAATTTCATTGAGTCCTAAAATTTCCTACAGGGTATTCGGTGTATCTGTATTGCCAGAAAAATTCTTCAGGGAAAAAGATAACGTCCTGCGTGTTCTCATGTAAATTAAGCTGCAGGAGCAGGTTTGCCAATTAGGAAATCAATACAGAGTCTGATATATATTTAACCTAGACTTCATTTCAGAAAGCTTTAAGGACAAAGTCCCAAAATGTCTAGTCCTATTTTTAACAGTCATTCAGATGTATAAAGTGCAAACAGCACAGCAAGGGTTTCTTCCAAAGTAAGAAGAAACAAAGAAAAAGAAAATTGCCATACAGAAAATGTTTCCTTATACTTATGCCAGTTGGCAATGTAGGTGCTTAGTTAGACTGACATTAATTAAATTACTCTCTTGTGCAGAACCTCTGATATTTTGTATTTTCCATATCTCTCTTAGCTGTGTAGAAACTTGTGTGTGTGACTTGTTTCCATTATTCTTTCTTTTGAGAGAATTTCTAATTCACTTGCAACACTACCAGCTTTTCAGGATTCATGTAGAGGCTCAGTAACCATGCTTGCCTTCATTTTCAGCCATTGACGATGTGATATTGAAGAGAATTGAGGATAAATAGCATGTCTAGTATTGAAGTGCCTGGAACACCCACTTTATTCCAGGAATGCTGTTACTCTCCCTCAGTGCAGCGTTTTTATTCCATTCTGAGAAAACAACCCTCCAAGCTAGTTTAGTATTTGTACCTGTTTGTTCTATACAATACAGAATGTTGTTGAGGAAAATATTTGTCCAAAGTGTGTCTCTTTGAAGAACCAGAACATTCAAGAAGCTAGCATGGTTAATGCAAAAATGGGGTAAGATATAGGCAATCACATTCATAATGTGAATACACATCTAGAGTACCTGTATAGGGCATTAAACTATGTGTTTTGCTGAGTCACAAGATCTGCTTAAATGGCAAGGTGACTCAGTGATGAGAGGATACTATTTGAATTCTGGTTTAGTTTTGTTTGTTTGTTTGGTTGGTTGGTTTTTTTATTCAAAGGGCTACGTATTATACTTGTAAATACTGGGTAACTATGCTAAGGCTCATTGTACTTTCAGTAGATACTTTGTGAATCCAGATATTTCGTAAGTGTATTATTTGCTATTTTTTCACTCACTATTCTCCTGCTAATAATTTTTTCAGGCAGTAAAGGAACAGAAATACCATAAGATCAGTTGAACAGAACAGCCAATGTAAACAATCTGTCATCTCTGTATAACACATCCACAGCATCCAGAAAACACTTACAAATTCTAAGTATGTTCACAACCAATCTGCATGCCTCATAAATGTTTCTCAAATTAATGAAAAACCAACATTTGTCGAATTGCTCTTTGATGGCTATTATTCAGTTTGTATTTGTTTCTTCCCCAGCCTGTAATTTTTTTCTTGCCTGTCAAGAGAAAATGAAATTGCAATAGGATCTGAAACAAATAATTAAAGATGCAGGAGGGTCTTGTTATATAACTGTATTTAACAACGGTGCTGGTAGGTTGTTTTGTATACTTTTGCAGGCAACACATGATGTCTCTACGGACCAAAACAGTTTTTATTTGGTGTTTTAACAATTTGCTATACCAAGTACCTTCTGAAAAGCAGAGTGACTTTCTTACACTGATGTACGTGAACTTCAGTGATTCCTAAGCATACAAGATTTTTTTTAAGAAACCCAGTGTAGTTATCAGATTGCTGGTATGTAGTTTGCACTGAGCTGTGCAAATAATCTGCCTTTTGTGTTTTTCTGACATAAAAAAAAATACCTTAGATAGCAAGATAAGCCATCTCTGAGCCTTCTTAATGAGATCACCGACCCAACTTTAGCACTCTGGACACTATTACTCCTCTCTTACAATCAGTTTCCAGTAGAGTGGGATCCACCACAGTTTGCAGAAGATTCTGGTAAGGGAATTGTGTAATAGGTGTGATTGACTGTACTATGTGGTTGGTGTTTGCTATGGGAAATGGATGCTAAATGGGGTGATGAGAATTAAAAGATCTGAAGAGCTCTTTTTTTTCCCTCCTCCTTTCTGCCTATTTTCCTGGCTTATTGGTACCTATTATCTGTTGAAAAAGAAAAATGTGGAGGAGAGAGATGGGCAAATAATCTATTACCAGAGTGGAGATGGTTTCCTCCTATTCAGTTTAAAAGACTAGCTAGTAATTTGTTTCTGTAGGTCTATTACAGACTGGCCAATAGAATTTTTTCACCAAAAAGACATTAAAAAGCAAATATTCTACAATATTTTCAGAAAATTTCCACAGAAAAAGTGTTCTAGGAGATCAGTGTGTTTGGCTTCATTTCTCAACACCTGACACATTTCTCAAACAAAATATCCAATCAATAAGAATCCAGCATGAATTTGATGTTTATTTTATATAGTTGTTCTTTACTATCAGTACAGGAAAAACGTCCCTCTGTGTTTCATGGCAGGGCAGAGGGTTTTATTTTGTCTCTGAGTACATCCATGCATGCTGAAAGCTAGCTAAAGGAAAAGCAGATCCTTAGTCATCCTGGTGCCACAGCAGCACCAGCAATGAAAACCACTGGGCTGCAGCTGAATTGCTACAGTGGAAAGAAGCTGAATACAACTAGACTGAACAATTCATGGAGACTGGAGCTTTCATATATTCATCCATAATGTATCACAGAACAAAATGCACCCAGAAAGATGTAAAATAAAAAAAGTGTCTGTTCATGTCCTCAATGACCCATTGGGCAACATGGTTTCTTTACTTCTTTCAGTATATGAAATCACAGTAATTTTTAGTACAGCCATACTCAGCTATCCATCACATTCATGACAAACATGACAGCAATTCAACAGCAGCAAACCAATTCTTCCTGTAAGAATCAACATAAGGGGGGGGTGGGGGAGGGCAGAGGTAGTGAGATTTTTGCAAAGATCTGAGAAATACACCCAATCTAAATACAGAAGCACAGTTTACATGGTTTAAAGAACAGAGGCAGGAATAGGGCTATGAGGATCATCAGGCAGAGGAGATACTGGCCTTTTGACATCTGGCTTTTTTGACGTGAACCACTGTTAGAAGAATCCCAGCTGCTTTGTCTATAAAAACTGAACACTGCATGTAAATTTTTTAGCTTATGTATTCTTAACGGCCTCTCTCTGCACTGTCATCATCTTCCTCAGATAGATCAAGGTCAATCAAATCAACTAAGGGTGAAAGACAGAAAAATGGGTTAAGGATGGTTATCAGAGCTGAGTATTTAACTATCGGTAATTGAACTCAAATGTGATATCTAGAAAAGCAACAAATTACTAAACTGAATTATGTTATGATCTGAAACTGATAAAGGCAAGTGACTGAAGTTAACTTAGAATATTTCTTGGCAGGAATTGTTGTTTTTTCATAGTACACGTTAAAAAAGTAACAGCAAGTTTTTCTCAGACCCAGAATTAGCTGTGTGTTTTTAGCTCTGGAATGATAGACTTATGTACCAGGAGAACTATATGCAAATGTTAAATATATCAAATGTTTCTAACAGGAAAATAGTTATGTAAGGTGGATGTCCTTCAAACATCTTCAGAACCAGGATTCATGAAATATCCCTTTATATCAAAACCTGCCTCCAAAATGAGAAGAAACCTATGTGTAATATAAAGAATGATCTAGAATGGTCCAAATAAAGAGCTGGAAAATGGAAATAAAAGCAGGAAATTTAACTGGTTATACCTGTTGACATTTTGCAGGAGAACACTTATCTACAGAATAATCTGTTTTGGCCTGCTGCGCTTGCTCCAGAAGATCCACTTCTAGATCCATGTAAGAGGCGTAGTGGGAACAGAAAACATTTTCCTGCAGCACCTAGAATGGATGGTTATTTATACTTATTAGCCAATGGTACCATCCTTGAGAAGGGTTCAGACCTTGACAGTTGGTTTTTACTACTACTAAGGTTCTCCTATTTGCATCAAACTGTTAAAGCTTAGATAGGGAAAAAAGTGGGTTTAGGAAGACTAATTTCAAAGGATTAACAATTAAGAAAACATCATAATGTCCTGGTTTAGCTGGGACAGAATCACAGCCCAGCCATGCTAGGCAACCCATTGGCAGTTTCAAGTCAGCCAGGGCAGCTGGCCTGAGTTAACTACAGGTGTAGCCCATCCCATAATGCCATGCTCATTATAGGGGAGGGGGAGGGGTTAGGGGTTAGGGGTTAGGGGTTAGGGGTTAGGGGTTAGGGGTTAGGGGTTAGGGGTTAGGGTTAGGGTTAGGGTTAGGGTTAGGGTTAGGGTTAGGGTTAGGGTGCAGGGTGCGGGGTGCGGGGTGCGGGGTGCTGAGGAGAGGGAGCTCCTGTAGGGTTCCTCCTGCTTCTCCTCTTTCTGTGATTCCTCTGGCTTCTCCCTGATCCTGAGGGCTGCTCTCCTGTCCATTGTGACTGCTGCATGTTCATCTAGCTGGGTATAAGTTTGTGTACCTTTGTGGGTATTAGTTCTCTTTCATTAAATCTATTTTCACTTCAACCTATGGGTCTCCTCTCCTTTTCCTGATTCCGCTTCCTGGCTGGTGGGAGGTCACTGGGTGGTAGAGCAACTGTGATAGTTTAGCCTTGGAGATAGGCTAAACATAGACATAGAATTACTGTACTTTCAGTGTATACAGAAAATGGAGTCTTTATAATCCTTCCCGTACCCTCCTTTTCTTCTTGCTCAGGTATAGCAAAGTAAGAAGTACTAGGATCAATACTGATATTCCCAAACCAAGATTTATCTGAAGAGTTTCCTAGAGGAGTGGGAATATAGCTACCTGTTATCTGGGTTATGTTTTCCTTCTGCCTAGCATGTTTAGCTACTCTTAAGTGTAAATAGTTTTGAGTGAAGTACTACATACATTGGCTAATATAAAGTTATTTACTGGGAGATGAATCTCTGGACATAGTGTTTTAATTTTGTGACTTAAAACTGAACACCATCTAGCCCATACACAGGAACAAACACTTGGAATTGCTGTGCAGTGTTACAATATGCTATTAGACCCCACATGTGTAAATAATCCCCCTAGTGACTTTGCCATTTCCCAATTGCAGAGAGCTAAATCAACTCCTTTTTCAGGAAAACTTCACTGAATGAATGTTTACAAATAAGCAGCTTATTTGGACCCAGCCATTTTCTGTCCTTTCTCTAACTTCTGGTGTTAGCTTTTGATCTGCTGCTGGCTGGCAAGGAAGCTTATGCAAAATTATTCTTACAAGGTGGTGGGATAATGAATGGGACAAAAAGCACAGTGGAAACCTGAGCACCTTGCAAATGCTGAGTCACAGTCATACGGGTACATGTATATGCATATCCACAAGTTCACACTGATCAGTGCAGGGATGCACTGCACGTGTCATTCTTCTGTGCAAGGAACAGCTCTAAGACAGAGTAAGGACTGTTTAACCCGGTGAGTCACAAGCCTCTCCCAGAGTCATGGTCCACAGACAGCACTGATTAACCACTATTCTGTATAGTGTTCTTTACCATTGCATCTGCCATATGCAAGGACAAGGGAGTAGCGTCAACTTCATCAAGAAATTAATTCATTCTGCCAGGGGAGGTTGTGTGTAGAGCTCCATTTGCCCAGACAGTGACTGTCTGTTCAGAGCTCCCTGTAACGCAGTATTTACACGTAAGATTTCTTTAGACTTCCAGAGAAGTGATGGAAATAACACTTGCTTGACTCTTCTGTGCGTCTCCCATGAACACTGGTTTAACTGTGGTTAACTGGTTGTTATGTGGCATCACTGAACATGATAAAGAAACAAAGACTATCTCTACCATATAAAGCTGCATTTGAGAAGTTGGCCAGGGCTCTGAAATTCAGCATTCCTGATCTTAAAGTTTCTCTAAAACAATACCCTTACTAAAAAAAAAAAAAAAAAAAAAAAAGGGAGATTGATTAAACTGGTGCTAATGTATCTAAAATCCACTAGATGAACCCCATAGTGAAAGGATTTATTTTTCCCTGTTGTCTATTAAGTGAGCCTCTGGTGGTTTACTGAGCTTGGTATGTCTGTACCATAGACGTTAAAGCAAGTGAGATGAATGTCACCCTTACTGTTTAATTGCATCCCAGGTGTGGTGTAGAACCCCAGAGAACAAGTGGTTTGATTTAATCCTGTGTCAGAAAAACAAAGTCACCTACTGAATTATAAGCAGCACTTTCCTGAAACATCTACATATTCTTTCAAGGAGTCTCATTCAAATACTGGCCAGGTCTGACACTTGCCAGTTCATAAAATCTGACAGATTTATTGCAGCTTTGAAGAGAATTCTCTTTCCCCTATATTCACATTTAGACTTGCTGGACAAAAGTTTCTACAGTTTAAAAGATTTTACAAGATTACAAGATAGATTATGCAACTGTTTAATGATATTCCACAGAGCCACAGTGTAAGTTTCCAAAAATTCCCCCAAAATACCCCTTATGCCTTTAAAGAGTTGTGATTTTCTGTTGACTTGAGACTTCTCAGATTTTCTTTAAATGTTGTAGGGGATTCAGTCAATGTGAAATCTTCAGCTGTATTATTGGTCAAAATTCAGACCAAAGTATTTTCTAAGCCAGGAAGAAAAGGCAAAGCTTGTTTCAAAACAGGCCTTTGAAGATCGAGATGAAACTCTGTGCAGAAGTGAGGCAACCTCAGACAGCAAGGCAATTAGCTACAAACAATATTTTTACAGTATTACTATGCTGCTTACAGAGGCTATGAAAACTAATGTTCAGTGGCTATCATTTTTCTCCTTTATTTGCAGTTTCTGTCTCTTTCCTAACATAAAGAACATAGGTGAGGACCATTAATGGGGCAACACAGAAATAGCTTTGAGTCTCCATCTCCTTGTGGCCTCTGTTATTTTTGGCAAAATAAGCCAAAGTAATACCAAGTGATTCCATTAGCCACCACCCTTAAACTGAATATAATTATCACAAGAGGTGGAAATAGCACCCTGTTCAAAAATCTGTGTAGTGTTATCAGAGGTATATCAGATGTATCATCAAAGCCCAAAATAAAATGATACATCCATATAAAGGAAAGCCCCTAGATTATTTTGCAGCAGCTTTTTTCTGGTCATATAGCTTTTTGTATAGACTAGTAAATAGTTCTGTCTGTTCTGTGGAGCACTTTGTTATCCCTACTGTGTCCCTGAAATGCTATCCAGCCCTTTGTTATGAAATGTTATCCAGCCCATCTTAAACATAAAGGTGATTAGCAAAGTGTGATGTGTGCACTAAGGGGTGCCTAAATTAATTCAGAATTAGAAAAAATAATGCAGTTTTCTGGAACCCACCACTGTACCATGCACACATTTGAAATTTTACTGAGTGGTAGATCTTATACTGAGTCTACATTATTCTTGTGATTATCACTATATCTGCCTGCACACAGAGCTGATACACACACTTTAATTGTTCATTGTTCCACAGCTTGTTACCTAGTTGTTATCTAATGGCATAATGATTGCTGTGAATGTCTTGGATCACCTCTGTATTCTTGTTGTATATTGGCAAAAGGAACTAAATATGCATCTTTTGTTCATTCTTCACATTTGATATTGTGGCAGCTGCAGCCTCTGTTAAGTGGCTCTGTCATTTTTCAGACAGATATAATAAGGACCTGACTGGACAAATAAAGACATACATTTCAACTGGAGCTAGTGTCTGATCAGGGAATATGCTGTGAAAGTACTTGAAAATCTCCATCTTCTGAAAAAGAAATGAAATGCAGCCTTCAAAGCTAGTGGGATAAAAAAGCCAGGATCAGGAAAACAACAGGCAGAAGATGGAATTTATGAAAACTTAATGAGTATATTTATTTCAAATGATAATGAGTATGGGGAATAAAGTTTGGGTTGATAATATATCTAGCAGCCTTGGAGCAGTGCTTCATAAGTACAGACATTTTTATCTGAAAATTTTCAGATGAAAATTGCAGAAGAAATATTTTTAAAGCAGTTATACAGCTCACAACCAGGACACATACATACATGCATGTGTATTTGCTTTTGACTTTAGCGGGTCTACACAGTGGGGAACACTGATTAATTCTATACAACTCAGTTTGCATCTTTCTTAGAGTACAAACTCCGGATTATAGACAGCTGTTGTCATTCTCACTTGGTTGTATTCACTATACAGAGAAAGCTACAGGTAGCATGTTTATAGTGGGGCTAAACTGTGTTGTAAGTTGCATATCCTTAAATTGGTAAAAAAGTGTGTATCTAACACACTGGACAGAATGATTGCATGGCAATATAAAGAAGTGTAAGCATCTGTACTGCCTGATGCTTACCTTAATGTTGCCCTAAATCCAAACTCAAGGTTTAACTGAACTGATAGAAAGTGCCTTAACTGTTAACTAATATTTTTACACACATAAGATTGAGTGATACTGGTGAACTTTGAACTTTGAAGAACATAGCTCTTGGAGCTTAAATAACTTGTTTAGGCTGTCTTTTGAAAAGTTAGTCAACAGATTAACTTTTATTAGTTGTGCCTTGCTAGTAAAGTTTAATATATTTGTGACTTTTCTGAATGTTGCTATATTTAGTGTACAGCAATAATCAATACATGCAGTAACAAGTTAGTCCTTGAATTATCTGTGATTTTGGTAGTTTGCTGCCTTTTGTTTTCTAGGCTTTTGGTTATATCCAACTATTTGTACTTTTTCCACAGCCAGGGCTCACTCATCTGTTCAGCCTATTACAAATATAGGTCCAGATTCTGAAATGGCCCCAGAAATGTGATACAGACCACTCGTGTGACTGGGACACCTTTAATCTTCTCAAGGTAGGAGTTAGACTAATAAATCAGCCATTAGCTCTCTTTTATAGGCCCTGCAATAAGAAGAACAGTTGGTTACAGTGCTATGCACGATTTCTGGAGGTGTTATAGGTGAACATTTTGCTCACCCTTTTTCTGACCTATTGGAAAATTAGGTTTTGAATCCTGCTAGTAGATGACCTGCAAGAGGTCTCCTTGTCTACCAAGAGAAGTGATATGTTCCTCTAATTCTACAGGTATATGGTTATGTTGCAGTTCCTCTGTTTAAATCCTAGTTTTGAGCTTTGGAAAGATAGTTGCATTTTCCTAGTATACTTCTTAAATTTCCAAATTTTCTGTTTGGTTACTAATAATAATAAAGATAAAGGGTTAGGAAATCAATTTCTGTCATTTTACTACAAAATTGAATTACATTGTGTTTTGTTACTCAATTATCTAAGGGAAAATTACATTTATGACTTCACAGGGACTACTGCTGAGTACTGAGAAGTAGAATAGGAATATATTTACGCTAATAATTGTGCAAGTGAAAACATTGCCTAAGCTGTTTCACTTTAATATCTTGACGTTATAAAGCTACTCTACATTGCTGTTCCCTTATGGTACTGTTGTGGTAAACATAGAGAAGAGGACAAAATCGATTAGACTGAGCATACAGAGAAGACTAAAAAGACGAAATGTATCCATCAAATTTTCTATAACTCCTTGGGAAAGTAGATGGCCTTCATAACCTTGAACCTACCTGTTTTCTTTCCAGCCACTTTCCTGTGCCTTTGCTGAACTAGACTGCAATTGATAGAACCATCTCTTTAAAGATGCAACTTTCATGTTTAGACAAACTGCTGGCATATTGCAATTCAATAAAGCCTATGACCTTGATTGTCTTTCTGGTATAACCATGGAAGCAGGGAAGAAAAATCACCAGGACGAAATATTTCATGGAAAAGGTACAAGTTCTGTGTTTTCAATTCATCTGTAAAAGCCATTTTAAGGAACTGAGAAACCAAACAGAAAAAACCCAACACTACTGAGAAAACTGTTCACAGAGTGCTTTTAATCTATATTTAATGTAAACATACCATAATCATCTGACATTCTTGCCCCTAACGGGGGTAGGAATATTCTTCCCCCTAGTGTTTCTATTGAAGTCTTCCATGAAGTGGTTGTATTGAAGTCAACTGCAGGTTGACTCAACCAGAAGCAATGAGAGTCATGAAACATCTAATCAGAAAGGCAGGACCCAGGGAACAGAAGTCTTTACTTTGATATCTCTGACTTGGCTGAGGTGTAATAACTAATTAATAACCTTCTGCAAGGATGAAAAAAAAAAAAAAAGCTTTTGCAGTAAAAGGTCTTCCTTTTTATTTAATCTCATTTTAAATATTTTTCAGTTGAGATTTTTCAATGAGTACTGAGGGGAGTGCCTATGCACTGTCACACACTTGGGTTGGACTAAATTGAGTATTTTGGTTAAATACCAAATAGATGTATGTAATGCTCTGCTCAGAATTAGCATGCCACTGAATGAGTCATTAAGCAAACACACAAGTATACAGTGCGCTCTGAGTTTAGGTAAATAAGAAACTGAAGGAAATTAAGATCGTGAGGAGTGTTATATACAATGAAATGTAAACCAATTTTATTTCCTTGTGATTGTCTGTAGATGTATACACATAGCTGGGGAAGGTACATAAGCAGGTATGTAACCTTAAGCTTATGAGCAATGTCTTTTATTTCAATTGGGATTTCTCTTCTGCAATCCTTTAAATACCATTTTCTCAACTTATTTTCAACTTAACCATTAAAAAATATACAGGTGTGATAGATGACTGAGGTATTCCAAGGCATTGAAAAGACAAAGTGTTTACTTCCTGTGTTAATTTGGGCAATGCATGTTCGTTGAAAAAGGCAAAAAAACCCCATTCAACTCTTGTAGGAGAAATAGACAAAGAGGTTTGTTAAGGTTGGAAAACTGCTGAGAAGGAAAGAAAGTCTGGTGAAGATGTAACACTGCAAACTCCTGTGGGAGGCTAGTATTTGGGTAGGCAATTTCAAAACCTTTAAGTGGAATGATTGAAAGATAGTATAATGAACAACCTATTTATGGGGATTAAAACATTGGATTACCAAATATGGTTTGACTTGTTTCCAAAACCACATACAGAACACACCTTTCTGTCTGTGTACTCCATGAAGTCTTGTTCATGCACACAATGAGAGTATAGTTTAGCAAATATGCCAACACTGAAAAACAGACATTTTGAGAAATAAGTATCAAACTATGTAGATTTGAGAACGTAAAGAAATCCTTTTATATGCATGGGATGCCATTGTAAATCTAGCAAACATATACCACCAGCTAGTCCTGTAATTTCCACATTTTCAACATTAATCTATAATTAGCAAATTTTCCAAGTATGTGCAGATCTGTCTAAAATAAATATGGGATATTTTAAAAAAAAAAAAAAAAAAAGGAAATGCTGGTTCGTTTTCATATACCAAGCAACTTTTATGCATATTGATCACAGTTCTGTGCTGCTTTGCTCCTGGAAATATGCAAATTTCCTCTGCACATGGATATTTTCACAGCAGCAGCTTTCTGTAATTGCTGACTTTGGCTCCAGCATGGAAAGCACTAAAATACAGGCCTAGCTAGCACTATGAAGATAGCAAGCATCTGTATTAAAAAATGGAATCAAACAGGAAAGCAAGTCATCTTTTCATTAATCTCATAGATATTCAATGTCTGTAATATACATTTCATGATTGTAAGCATTTAATTTACATGACCTTCAAAATAAAGCAAACTTCTTGCTTCACAAACACTACATTTTCATTTTTGAGGTTGACAGGTCCTAGGACAGGTAGCATTTATGTTTGGAATTGCTATCTTCTAAGTCTACAATCAACTTCACAAAATAGCTATGCAGGAACTAGAAATCTAAGCTCTGGATTTCAGTGATTACAAATGTATTCTTAATTACATGTAGTTTGCTATAGGATCCAAAGAAAGTTCTATGATTTGCTTTTCTAAAGAATTTCTTCAACAGACTAGCAGAAAGAAATATTAATCTGTAGAACCTGTGAAATTCAAAGATTAAGACTGTGACTTCATCTTAAAATAAATTCTGTATTCACCCGTGCCTTATCTCTCTAGCCAGAAGATCTCCACACCACAATTCACCAATGAACATTTTCAACCAAGGAATGACATACTTTAAGTAGTTCTGAAGCTCAAATAGTAACTCATATTCCTCATTAGCTAGCAAACACCCTTTAAATTGGATTTTTCATGGCCCACACACCAAATTTATAGCTGGACACTGTGTAAAACGCTACGTCATTTATAACTTGGTTATTAGTTTATACAAAAATATGTATATCATTATCTTAAAATGGTGAAAACATGATCTTCAAAAAACTGAAAAAGACAGATGTGACATGAACTTATATTTATGTGTGTTTTGAAAAAGAATGCATTTATATTTTGACAAATAATGATATATACTTACAGGAAGGATGTGTGAGGTGTACAAATAGAAGATTTCTAAAACAATGTCTCAGTTCTCGATTTTTCTGGATTTTGAAATTTGATGAAATTATGAATATGTATAAACTCATTTTTTTACCTTTAGCAGTTTATAAGAAACTAACAAGTTAATTGCCAGCTTTTGATTAAAGAAAACTGTCCTAAATAGATAAATATTCTAGTCAGTAATTATTGTGTAAGCAAAGAACTGTCATCTCTTGACTTGTGATGGTAGTTATTACGCTGCGATTCTCTTAATTAAAAAAGCTGTATTTGCAGGTAACCACAGGCATTTGCACAAACCACGTTACTTCTGTTTCTATCAGAGATCTGTGTGAATGAAAGAAATCTCAAAGTCTTTTTAGGAAAAAACCCCTATATTTAGATCTAGTTAAAAGGTTCCTCTGTGGTATCTCCAGAGTATCAGGGGAAAAAAAGTAAAATTGTTTTCCAGTCTGCTTTCTTCTTTACCAGGACTATTTTTCCTGGGGCCAAATTGCTCCATCACCTATAACAGCCTGACCCTTACACAAGAGAGACCAGCTTTCCCTGTTGTGACTATTGGGGATTGAAGATGTTGGTGTCTTTAGAGTACAGGTAGCGCAGTGGAGCCCAGCCCTGCTGCTGGGTTAAGGCACAAAATGTGCCTCCTCATCTATATGCCACCAACACTGCTCCCTGGCAGATAAAAAGCCTAGGAGCCTGAAAATCTCATAATGCCTTTTTTGCATAATATATTGAGTCACTCTGAGAAGAAACACAGGTGGACTCATCTACAACAGAAGAGTTAACTGATGTGTTTTGGCAGCCAGCACAGAATCACAGAATCATTTGAAGTAGAAAAGACCTTTAAGATCAAGTCTGACTGTTAACCTAGCACTGCCAAATCCACCACTAAACCTTGTTGCTAAGCTCCACGTCTACATGTCTTTTAAATACCTCCAGGGCTGGTGATTCAACCACTTCCCCGGGGCAGCCTGTTCCAGTGCTTGACAACCCTTCTGGTGGCAAAATTTTTCCTAATGTGCAATCTAAACCTCTCCTGGAGCAACCTGAGGCTGTTTGCTATTGTCCTATCACTTGTTACTTGGGAGAAGAGACCAACACCCACCTCACTACAACCTCCTTTCACGTAGTTGTAGAGAGCAATAAGGTCTCCCCTCATTTTAAACAGCAGGGATAAAAGCTGAGGGTAGGGAATCGCCTGTATCATGTGTCCTGTCTGCCTGTTGGGCCTTTCCCAGGGAAGGTGGGGTGTGATTCCAGTAGTCCGTCTCTCTATCGCACTCTCCGATACTGCTCAACCTACTGACCTCCTCCCGGAGCTCTGTCACTAAGCAGAGAAGTTCCTCTTCCTTGGCACACCTCCCACAGGTGTGATCACTGCTGCTGGCCGGTACTGGCATAAGAGTAGAGCAGACCCTGCAGCCAGACACTGGGGTGGCAGCATTTTCCCACCAGAGCTCTTTCTGGGCAGCTGCATCAGCCGTGTTGGGTGCAGAGGCCATGGCTTTCTGCCAGCGGATAGCACAGCTCCCTGCTCAAGCTGGCAGAGCTTCAACACCCTTCCTGCAGGCCCTGCCATGTGCACTGCCATGTGAACTGCCATGCCATGCCCTTGCTGACCCACCATACCCTGTTTGCACACCCTGTCGCTGGTGCTCCCTAAGGGCTTCTTTTATACGTGGGGGGAGCTGGGCTGCCCTTGCTCCTGGCCCTGTCCAGGTCCCGTCAGCTGCTGCTGCATGAGCTATGGGCTCCTGGCACCTCTCTTGGCTCCCCCTGAGGAGCTGCCAGTTTGGGAACAGCCCTGTGCACTGCACTGGAGCACTCTGCTGCGGGTCGTGCCAACACCTTAGCTGCTTATCTAGATGAGCTGGGCTTTGGGTTGTGCATGTTCAAGGGCTCCTTTGCTGAGGCTTGCTTAGAGCTTTGCACAAAGCATGGGGTTAGATACAAAGAAAGCAGATAATTTTCAGCTCAGCTGTGTTTTAGATCATATTTCTAGTATATAGACTAGCCTTAGACATCTCATCGTCATCCATTTTCTGCTAGTGCAGAAATGATTCAAAAGCCACAGTAATGGCAATGGCAACGCAATATCTCTGAGTAGCAAGCACATTCAGGCTGCTGGTTAAACTGGTATAAATGGCCATCCATTTTATGAAGTCATGCAAAACAGCCAGTATATTCATGGTTTTGATCTTACTAAAATTAAGACTAGTATAGGATTTAAGAACTTTTCCCTCAGGCAGGTTCAACTGCGTGCTTAGATGTACTTCATCTGGAACAACATATCCCTCGTCTATTTAGAGACTTTATAGCTTCTATTCAAGAACTGTAATTTATTGAAAAAGTGTGGTGATCCATAAATTGAAATTTGCAATGATAAAATGTTTGTCTTGAGCTACAGCAATGAAAGTACACACAGATTTCTAGTCTGTAACCAGTTATCTGGGTTTTCCTATGAATGTTTTCGACAAGTACGATATTGAGCCTGTAGTGATACAATTTTGTCAATAGATGCATAATGTGTTAGTGCAAACTTCTTTTTCCTTCTCTACTCATCGTATAAACTGAATACTTGTTTAGAAACCCATAACTCCGTTTCTTCAAGTAAAATAACACAGAAAAACTATTTTATTGGGTTGATACATTGACATTTTGTACTCCTTAGATATCTAAACTTGGTAACAAGTTAGAAGATTCAATAACACCAAGACAAGTATTGACAAGTAAAACAAATGCTTTCCACACTGACACCATTTCAGAACTCTGACATGCTCACAGGAGCTCTTTCGTGCCCCATTTATCCAAGGACACACATATTTCTATATCATGTTGTAAATACTATGGTAAATAAGACACACTGAAGGTCAGAAAGAACCTAGTTCCAGGTCTAAGTCTTCCTAATGCAACCATGTAGGTCTGACTGATATTTTTTTCAGGAAACACTGTTGTCAAATCTGTCAGCATTTCACAGGAATAAAAATGACAAAATACTTTTTCTCTGGTATGTTCCATGTATTAGCTGGAGGTTGGCACAACATCTTCCTTTTTCTTTCTCTCTTTTTTATTTTTTTTTTTTTTTTTGACATTATCTTCTTGTATTCAGAATTTTCTGTTTCTAGACAGATCTCCCATAATGCCACAAATACCTTTCAGGAAGCGTGACATCAGGTTTTGCTTGATCTCCATTTTCTGGTCTGGTATTTTGTGTCATTGGCAAAGCTATTACTATCCCAGTTTATTTCCACTGTTAAGGTGCTCAGACCCAAACACTGCCAGATGAGTTCTTATCCGATTATCGAGGCTTGAGGGGTTTTTTTGAATGTTAGTAATTTATCTCACTGGAGACAGAGCTTCCAAACTGTGAATCTTTGTATAAATTTGAGTCTTACTGAGTTATCTCCAGCTTTGTTGTTGGTCAAACTGAGAAAATATTAAACAAGTTTTAGAGAAAACAGACCCTTTTCTTCAGGTTGTTAACCTATTTGCCCTGACTCTTACCACTAGTTGATCGTGTCATGTAAGTATTATGTTATTATAGTTTCTACAGTGTAATCGCATGAAAGAACTAGGAGATATTTTTCATCATTTTGGAGAAGCTGCTGATTTCCACCAATGCTTTTAGCCAGTTCAGAAACATATTTTTATTATTCATGTTATCCCTTTTTTCACTACCCGTAAGTTGAAGTTCTACCTGTTGTCTACTCCTCTATTGTAAGGAGCTGTTGTTTTGTTTAATACAAACATTTTTATTAATGCCTGTAAATTGCAAATATGAAATTAAAGTTGTAAAAGATGTAGTAAAAAAATCATTCAGGGAGGAGTACTAGAGTTATTGGTGTACATAAGGGAAAACTCACTGAAAAAATTTAAGTGGGAATATTTGACAGACAAATATTTTATCCTGTGTAGAAGTAGTTGAGTGAAAATAAAAAAACATGCCATGAAGTTCATGAATACTTGATTCAAATACATCTTTACTCCTCTCTTTCCTTGTTCTCAAAAAAGCAGTAACAGTAACATTTATACTATATTGGTTTTGGATCACTTCCAGTATGTCAGACTCTTTTTCACGTATGATTTTATCTATTCAAAAGTTGCTCTGCATCAGGGTCGGGGATGAGAGAGACATGGTGTGGGGTTCTTTCTGGATCTGAATAAGAAAAGCCCGACAAATGACTTAATGAAATAGTTGTTGTAATAAAGTAGGATAAAAGGAGTAATACAGATAATAAGTAAATCTTACATCGTCATCCAGCCACCCTGCTTTCATGTAGCATTGGACAGACCCCTGATGGATCTTCCCATGGCAAACCTATCCAAAAATTCCTTCTTTTCAGTTATTTGAACTATTACATGATTTTCTTACAAGAAAATATCTCTATTAACACGGTCAAACAAAAACAATGTTCACATGAGGACTTCTTGCTGCACTGCTACTAGGGCAAGGCCACACAGGTGGCTTAAATGCCAGTGCCAAATGGGAGCTGCTTTTGGGCTTCTTCATTACAGCAAGAGGCCAAGGCAGCCCTGGACACAGCGCAACAAAGCACAATGTGCAGTTGTCTCCCAGCCAGAATCACTACATCCTGCCCCTTCATCCACATACAGCTTACCTTTCCAAAGATATTATAATTGCAGACTATGTAAATAACAGAGGTTTCTCAAACTCTGTGTACAAGTTTCAATAGAGCACATGTAGCCTGTTCAAGGTCACTAACTCCTTGAATACAAGGTTTTCTGCAAGGCTTCCAGCATCCTGGCGCAGTCTGATCTTTGTCTACTGTATTGCATCTCAGACAACATCAGAAAAAAAAAAAAAAAAAAAAGAAAAAAAAATCACACTGTTTTTACTAATTCTTGATATGTTACAGGACAAGAGCCAAATTCCGACTATAGATTTACAGTAAACAGAATGAATGTTATGACTAATAGGAGCTGATTTAATTATAATTCTACTAAGGTCAGAGGCTCAATGCTGCAGTTCTTTGTCAGACAACTTCTTACTGAAATTAGTGGCACAAATGAACCTGGAGAACATTAATTAGAAATGATTCAGCTTGTTAAAAGGGATATATCAAGTTTATATTTAAAAATAAATCTGAAATGAAAATATTTACAGCATTGAATTTTATCTGACTGCAAACCACTGAATTTTGTTCATATTCTGTAATTTAATTTTATTTTGTCCTTCTTCTTGTAAGTCACTTCCAGTCTCTTGACTTAATTCTCTCTACAGCCGTTTTTCATGATCCCTTCCATACCTTGTAAACAGGATGCTCTGCTGAAGCTGCAAATCTGCAATGTTCGTTGTCCTTTACAAGTTTTAGTAGCTTTGAAACAGCCCACCAAATACACACATTTGAGTGACACCAGCACAAAAATGTCATATAAGTTTGCTTATAGTGGGTGAAGTCAGTTGCAGTGTACAATGCTGTGGTGCTGTAAAATCACCAAGCTGTGTAGTGTTAGTAATACTGTCCAATCTATGTGAAAACAAGTCCATGTGGAAGTGAATAGGCAAGACAGGGGAAGAGTAAATAAAACCAAAACACTAAGCTTCCAGATAGCTTATTTTCTAAAGAAGTCAAGCAAGAAATCTAGAGAAATGATGGTTTTAACATTAATGGTTAAGAGTAGCAATAGCTGCCGTAGATATCACCTCCCTCTGCTGCTTCTTCAGTAGTGGAAGCATATGGAGCAGATCGCTGTATACGCAGACAATGGAAATTGACTGTCTAGACTGTGCCTAGTATTGAAGTGGCCAATGCTAAAGTGAGCCCCGATGAAGAGTATTTACCACCTTGGCTTTTAGTAACGTGGGAGAAAAAATTTCATCCTAATGGAAGAAAGAGATTAATTTCAAAATACTGAAATAAATCAAGGAAACTGTGATATTACAATTAATTGAAAGTCTAGCCTATCTTCCTAGCAATTTTGGAGTATCTCTTCCAAGGATAGTGTAATAACATTCACTGTGACTGGGAAAGAAATTTGGATCTCTGTTCTAGGTCCCAGACTTCGTAAAATCAGAATTCTCAAAAAACTACAATGTAGGGTGGAAAAGTCACACAGAGTATTAGGTGTTACATGCCTTCTGAAATATTCCTTCAAAGATATCCAGCAATGTGTTAACTGCTTTGCTAGGCAAACCTGTAATTCTATCTTTTCTACGTATTAAATACCAAAGTACAAACGCAGTACTTAAACGCATTCTACTCTGACTTTTCAATTGTTTCTTGAACTAAATACATCCAATTGACAAATCTATTTTTTCACTCTACAAACCGTAGATTACATATATACTAAACCCTTGGTATAGAAAGTGGACTGCTGGGCTCAGTATAAATTGTGTATATTTTAATCCAAATTCCAGTGATATAAAACTATTAATGATATGATTACAGGAATTCTGAATGATGGGTACTTGATAAAGATGATGTATGCACATACTTAAAGCAAGAAAAGTAGGTGTGAGCGAGGTTTGGAAAATGTTCTTGAGGACTTGATAAAAAAACTAATCAACTGACCATTCAATCTCCAAAACTAACTAATTTCACGGAATACGTGAGGAACACCAGGTGTGTAAAACACCTTACGGTTTCGACACTGTAAAATTTTCAATTTGCCGGTGTCTTAGCTTGTCTTTTTAGAGCTAATGTTTTGATATGTTTCAGTGATCCATTATGTATCCTCTGATAATATTATAAAGTACACTGAGAAATTAATAAAGCAAAAGGAGAAAGGAAAAAAAATAGGAAAATAGATAAGAAAGTTAAAATAGCAGATGATGAAGAAGTGACAAGAGATTATTTTGGATAAATAAATATAAAGAAGTTACATTAGCAGGAGACAGATAGGAAGTAGTAGATCAAGATATATGCACAGGTTTCAAATACATTTAACTATTTTTAAATCAACTGACTTTCTCTTCCAATGTCTAGGAGAAGTTTGTCACACCAGAAGAGAAGCAAATGAAGTCCAGAGTCAGCTGTTACACTGTGACTACACTTATGCCTGTAAACTAAGGAATATCAGGGTCTATCCTTTTATCCTGAAGCCAACTGGCATAGTCTTGTCAAGTCTATCGTATCAAACTTCCTTATTCCCTGGAAGAGGCTAGTCTATTGGGAAATAGTCACTGGTTCATGTTAAGCCCCAGATGATACCTAAACTTTTTTTGGGAGAATACTCCTTTGCCCAGGTCAAAACCAGGACATAGTATTTAATCCACAACATAACAAGATGGCCAGTAGAGCTGTAGGGGCCCTAGCCTTTTTAACTTATTCTACAGATGTAGCTCCTGTCTTTAATCGTTAAATTCTCTGCAAAATACATTTTATCATACTTGAACCTTATTTAGCCTGTGGCTGATTTTCATTTTAGAATAATTTCTTTAATTTCTGCCTTGTCATAATGTTTCTGAAAAGTTGCTCAATAGCTGGAATTAACAACAAACATGTTTGGCGTTTGATGCCTTAAAATCCAGACTCATGCCTCAGTTTTCTATTTTTATTGGCATATGTTGACAGAAAATTATTTATAAATATAAAGAATATTTATGAAGAATAACATTAGCTGTGAAAATAGTCAGAACAAACCTGTAGCAAAAAAGGAGTGAGAAAAGGCTGACTTAAAAATCTAAACATTTTTAAACATGGATAATATTTTAGCAAAGGTACAAGTTAAAATCCTGATAATGCAGATAATTGGTTGCCTGCTCCTTTCCTGTCTGTAATCTCCAGATACTTTCTCTGGAAAACTTGTGTTGTCTTGGAAGTTTGTTTTTTTTGTTTTTTTTGTGGTTTTTTTTTGTTTTTTGTTTTGAAGTCACCAAACAAAATATATTCAGACTTCATACGTAAAGAGTTATCAATATCAGAAACAGACCCGGAACAAAAGGTCATTAAGGTCCAGCACACAGCTTTCAGCAAGATTGTTTTTGCTCTTGGTGTGTTTTGATATTTATCTTCAGATACCAACCAGACTTTAAGTGAAAACACACCACTAGAATTGAAACCACCAATATGCTTATTTTCTCATATTGCACAAACTGCTAATGATGTAGAAAGCCACAGTAAACCATTATTAGAATTATTTTTATTTTTGCTACTGATGTGTGGATTGGTATATTAGTTAGTATGAGGGAATCTCCAACGATCAATGAATTACTTAATTCCTTGAATACTGAAAAGTTGATTTGGAATAAATTCCTGAAGAAGAATTTTGTATGAGCTCTGAATCCTCCATACATAGGCTGTGATCCCAGGACCACAATAAAATGCATCTCTATGAGTCACCCACAGAAGTGAATGAGACTCTGAGTGCTGCATAATTCCAGCCAGGGTGATTTTTGCTAGCAGGATTTGACCTGCTGTTGGGCAGGTAGGAAAACAGACTGATGCTGGTTTAGCAGTAGATCTTTCTGAGTCTCATAATCTTGAACGAGGTAAGGGAAAGTAGAGCCAGCGTCTTTGCTGACAGGCCCTCACTATTAAACACACAAACACACACCACACACATCACACTAAATGTTTTTTTAAAATCAAGGGACTTCTAATTTCTTAAAGAAATGATTGACAATGAGACATCATAAAAGAAGGAGTGGGAAGTTTTAAAAGGAGTATAACAAAAATGAAGAGTTATGCAGATACTTTTAATTTTAATTCAGATATACGGTAGGCTCAAAGAAAAAAACACTTTTTTATTAAATGGAAGTCATTTTGCTGTTATGCAGGCTTCACAATTGTCTTTTCATTATATCAAAGTGAGACTGCACTGAGATTTTGGGACACAATGGGGAAGATGTGCATCACTTGTGCAATATCTGCTTCTGAAGGTTATATGTGAACTTCATCAGCCTGTCTGCCTAACCTCTTCCCTGCATGTTCTCTGGTGTTTTCTCCAATAGTGCCTCCTTGCTTCTCCTCCCTCTTTCTCCTCTGGATAATATAGAATACTGAATATTTGCAACTACTCTACGAACAAGGTTAAAATATCACAGGCTTGGTTTAATCACTTAGTAAGGATCTTTCTAAAACTTAAAAGGTAACTGAATGCTGACATACAAATCACAAGGCAGTCCATGCAGCTGGATAACTCTGCACACTGCCAGCACAAAGTCCATGAGCAAGTATTTTTCACAATTTAAGATTTTCATCACAGTTGATCATTGCCCATGCACTGTTTCCTCTACAATACCCAACTCCTCTGCAGAGTAAGTCTACCACAGTAATTAACCTACTGTATATAAGGTCACACAGAGGACAAATTGAGCTACAGCAGTTCATAGGTTGTGGCAGCATCTGTAATGGTTGTTAGATGTTCACAAAACAGGTGAGAATCGCCTTATCCAACCTGTATAAGATTTCTTATAGAAGTACTTTTAAGTAAAGCCTTGCTTTTGTAGAAGATAACTACTTCTTTAGTCATTCAGAGTGTAATTTCTTGTAAGACATTTTCACCTAAAGAAAATTTTGGAAGGGCAACTATAAATATTTCAAGTAGGTTTTTGTTATTTAAAATAGGAATTTCCATTAGTAAGTCTGTGTTCCTATTAGACATTTCCATTATGAGCAAGAGTTTACACATAGTAGAAATAAGGTTGGCATATTTTAATGATTGTATTTCTTTCAATATGACACTATTATGCAATGTACCAACCCAAATCTCTCTCCTATATGTATGTTAGAATTCACACAATTTCACACCTGTGCTTTAATGAAAAATAATATCTGAGTTTTGCATTCTAAGCATTGCAAAAAGGCAATGTGACCTTTCCTGCAATGCAATCTCAGTAAAATAATCACTTTGTAAAGCACCTTGCTACTGAATCCTTAGAGAAAACAAATCCATCTAAATGATAGGAAAGGGATACTGTATTTCTTTGCCAAGACATTTGGTATCCAGAAATAATGTTAATTTCACTGTAGACCAAGAAAACATTCAATTAAAACACTACTAAATAAATGAGATGAAAAGCAAGTAATAGCTATCAGATGTTTTTCAAGGTTATAAATTACAGAGTGTTTCTATTAAAATTGATATTAGACCAAAGATATACTTCACACCATGCTAAGGTTTTTAACATGTTCTTAACCACGACATTAATAATTTCCTCAAGAGATTGAAGGAAATAGAGAAACATTTTTTAATAATGAAAATGAAAAATACCATTTATCGACATCTTAGTGTTAAATTCAAATTACTTGAAATACTTATTCGGAGCATGGAAAGACTTATTCAATGAATATGTAAATTTAAGAAAAAATATTAATCTCTTTCAGACTTGAGCTTTTGTGGAATCACAAAATACTGTATTGTCCTTATCTATAAACCCTTTTCCTCAGTGCCTGACCTGAATCTTTGTCAATTATTTCACCCTCTGAATGTTAATCTTAGATGGACAACACATCTTTAAAACTTCACATTTTCCCCCATCTTATATTTCCCTCCAGCTTTAGATGAACACATAAAATAATGACTTAAATAGATTGGTTTTGATGTACATTTTTAAAATGAATATATATTATTCAATTTCTATTGTAATTAGTCTATTAAAACAACAGAACACATTAGGAGTTATGTTGTCTTGATGCTGTAATCAAATCCCAAAGATTTTGTGAGGCAAAAAGTGCAGCTGTTATGCAAGAAGGAGAAAAAGGGAAAACCCAACATTTTCTCAGCATCCAATTATTACCCAAGGACTCTAAAATGGAGGAAATGACAAAATGACTTTTATTCCTGTGTTCTGGAAACAGTAAATGTGAATATTTAGAATATGTATTCATTAATGTTCTTGGATGAGCTGTGAAATTTGCATGCATCTGTCTGAGAAACCAATGAGAAGACATTTTTATCTCAACCAGTTGTAGAAGTTGACTGAATGGCACTGTTAAAGTGTTAAAAAATAAGACCAACATCACACATAGGATTTCTTGCAGTTTTAGCTTTGTAGCTCTAAAAATTATTCACATAATATAGTTGTCATCATTTTTTATGCTAATATTCACTGTGTTATCAGTCTTGTTTCTGAAGAGTCTATGCGCTCAGTTACTAATAAAAATTCCCTCACTCCTTGGAGAGGAAATATCTATTCAAATTTGGCTAAACTCACATTAACATTACTATTCTTCCATGGCAGACATGATTTTCAGTATGTTTCTCTGCAAGAAAAAGCTGTCTTTCAATTCCCTATTTAGGGATTTGGATTTGCTATTAATATAGCTAAAAACAGAGTTCGACACCATGCATCTGTGACTGTGACTGAATACAAGAAATTCACACAATGGGATCACTCCTTACCCTTTGCTCTCCACCTCCTGACAAGCAGTCTCGTAATGGTTATTCTTTGGGACACCATTTATCTCCACAAAGTTTCTTAATAATATTCTTCCTGAACATTCACCCTTCCATTCTTACCACTGTTACCTGGACTGATTCATTAAGATCTGAAGGAAACCAGCAATACGCTGGGTCAAATAAAGGAGTAAAGTGGGATTATCCATTGTGGTCCAACAATAGCCACTGCTGGGCCTGGGACCAGAGCACAATGTCATCTACTGATTTCCTTCTAAAGTCTGTGTAAGCTTAAAGGATGTCACATATTTCTTGCAGTTTAGACATTGGGAATTATCTCACTTTGGCACTGCATGCCAAAAGTTATCATAGAAAGCCTTTAAGTTACACTGATCAGAATCTTTAATTGTTTCTGGCCTGATGGAAGATAGATCAGCATTTGTTATAACCCTCCCCTACAGAAATTAAGAGATTAGGCAGAACTGGCTTTAACCCTAGAAATCTCATTTGCTTTCTTGTTGTTACTGTCAAAATTTCCCTCTTCTGTGGGTGGGAAGGGGATGTAAGAAATACACTGTATTTTACAGAAAATTTTCACTGTGAATCTAATTCAGCAACAATCCTCTTGTCATGATCCTTACTTCAGAGAGCTGGATTGGACTTTCAGACTGCTGACAGATAAAGATCTTGCAAACTTATTTTGGACTCTGTTCTTTTTGATAAGGTGCTGTAGGATTAACTTTCCTGAAAATTCACTACCTTGCTGTGGCAGCCTCACATGGAGCATACAAAACTGCAGAAGTACAATGCTCCTTTTGGAGTTTTTATCTTTTTTTTTTTTTTTTAATTATTAATTTTTTAAATATATATTCCTCTTTGGAGACCAGTATAAACAAGGTCTTTGAAGATGTAGCATATGCAGCCTGTGGCATCTCCTTAGCCACACAATAAGTAAGAGGCCTCATATATGGAGCAGGGTAGAAATGTGAACTCTGCTGCTGCAACAGTCAATTGGTTGATAACTATGTCATCAGCTCTGACAAAAATAAGCACAAACTGTCTCTCCTGGGCCCTTTTGCTGTTGACACAAAGACAAAACCCCACAGCTTCTAGGTACTACTGGGACAAAATATGATACATTCTGGAAAGTATTCCTTTTGGAATAAGAAGTGAAGGACTCAGGACTTCTTAACTTGTATTTCTTGTTCTGCACTGTCATCTATATACATTTTTTTTGTATAAATAATTATATATAAATATTATTAATGTGCAGTGTAACCCTTTGTATTCTGAGAAATAATAGCTACAGCCAAATAAGCTGACTGCTAGAGCTGTATTATACTGTTCTCCAAAAAAAGAAGGGACAATAATTACATTGAAGAAGCCCTGGATAGCCAATAAAGGAGTTGACCTGATAATTACTGTTACTGTGTCTATGTTAGAACAGCACTGTCTTCTCTCTACAGCTTTTAGGTATGATGATATCATGACATACTTATGATATGTCACTTCTATGATTAATATTTTCCCACTCTAAAAGCTACACTGGAGACAGTTTTATTGTTTGCACAACATGAGGGATGGACTGAAGGCTGTTTATTCATGTATTTGAACTGAATGGTGAACAGCTGCCTTGGTTGTACAATTTGTTCAGTGTGGGAGATGCCGTCTCTTTGGAAAATTCGTGAGACTTGCTGGTGTCCTCCTCCCGAAAACTTTTTACATGGTTATGGTATAATGAAATGGATGCAAGTTTCATACTTAAAGAACGTTTAACCACATAGAATTGCAATGGTATAATACAAAATGTTCATTTACCCCAAGGTTATTTCAGATTAATCTGACATCTATCTTTTAAGATAGTTGACCAAAATCAGTAAAATAAAAGCATTTAACTCAGAGTCTCTGAATGGAAGTAGGCATGTGAGGTCTCCATATAGTGAAGGAGATCACATGCATGCCTTAAGGAATGAGGGGAAGGAGGATGTCTGAGCCAAACTCCCAAATTGGGATTATCTGAAATCACTTTTCTCTTTGATGTAGTTACTTCACTTCTTAACTAAAACATATGTGAAACTGCTTCACAGCCTACAATTTCTCCTCAGACTTTGATACCAAACTAACTGCTGTGGATAAGGACATCAGCGAAGGGTAGTAACCACCTTTTGCGTAATAACCTAGTGCTTGTAGACCTGGCTGAGGAGGTAGGTCCTGGTTAAGAGATCATTTATGCCATCTGTGTTCATATCACGGTAAGGTAGTCAGTAATAGTAGCCTCTAGAGCCTTCCAGCCTCTTCCAGCTATCTCAGTATACTGGGTTTTGGGGTTTACTTTAGTTTTGTTTTGTTTTCTCTGGACATCTGAAGGCGGCACTCCTGGGAATTCAGAGCAGCAAGGCTGAAGGCACTAAGCATGGTGTAAAACTTAGGTGCTATCATTACAGATGCACAAAACCAGACAGGGAGAGGTTTTCTGAACTGCTTTGTTAAGAACTGCTTACCTGTGTCTCACCTGCTAAGAAGTTTATGATTCAGAGTCCTTGTCACGGTATTCCTCAAATTTCCACTAACTTGTATTTGTGTACTGTGAATAACTCTTACTCCAAACTATTGCACATCTAGTTTCTACCGAAGGCTAGTTCTACCCCATTTGCATTGCTGTCATGTTTGCATAAAGGAAAATATTGTTCTGTGATTATATAAGATATGAATTTCAGTATATAACATATCACTTACGTCACTGCAGAAAACAGATACTGTCTTCCTAGTAAGGAAAGAGAACTTTATTCATTGTAGGTAAATGTTTTGTTTCCAGCTGCAGTCAAATATCGAGTCTGTTAGCATGTTTCAGTCCTATTCAGTGAGTGATTTGTTTCTGGTCAAGTAGATATTAGTCCTAGCTGAGTCCACACACAACAGACATCAAAGCTGTGGCAAATAGTACAGAAGTTTCGAATTGAGTTGAATGCACAGAATCATTTCTCAGGTTGGAAAGTAGCAGAAAACTCCTGAGGGGGTATTTTTCCATGACAGAAATTGAAAGAAAGGCAGCTAAGTTATGATTCTGTTTATTGAAAGCCAAGTTAAAGAATGGCTCTTGTCTGAAGGCCTGGAATTGAGACTGGGGGTTATGTCAATCATCCTGGGAATTAGCTGATTTTGCTACCAGAATGAAACTGATTATCTTCAGTTCAAGTGAGAGTAGGCATAGTTATAAGGTGCGTGGTTGTTGGGTTTTTTTTTTTTAAATTTCTTTCCCTTTCCTAAACTTCTATTTTGAGCACAAAGTGGTCATTTTACTTTTATCCTGGAATTGTTCTAGGAACTAAAAAATTATTTCAGGTCGTTTGCCGTTCCTTAGGGATAAAATTTTTCAGGCAATGATGAATTCCTTAAGGGAGTACGTCTCTCTCTGAGCTAAATACACAACAGAAAGTGGTGGTCCTCAGTGTGAGCACCTGCCCACAGAGCTAGAGAGGCCTTTCTGGGGCTGGTAACATGACTACAAAGGGAACGTTTCCATTAGCAGATAGCTGTTTGATTCAGATGCAGTGAGCAAGTGTAAGATGTGAAAGGGTTCCTCAGAGCTGTGGTACTCCATGTATTAACTTGGACCTTACTTCACAAATACAGTGTAAAAAACATAAATCAGGATTCTCGGCATGTATTTTCTTGTATTAAAATGACTGTTTAGTTGAATTGTTCCCTTTGTATGTGTCTGATTTGCATATTTTTTTTTTTCACTAACAAAACCCCTTTTTTACTTGGAATGGAATGATTTACATTACTTGATTTCACCTGATTTTATTTCTTTTATTTTCTAGCATATTATAATGATCTAAAATGAAGTTTATTGTTTATTACACATTGTTTGTCTAGAATAAAGTGTGATAGTTAAAAGCTAGCCTGAGTCTGGCGATGCAGTCTTGCATCATACCAGCCCCCAAAGACTTGCAAATGCACTTGTCCATGGCATTTATTTGTGAATGGAGCAAGTAATGTAGCATGAGAGGAGTTAAAATACACATTCTCAAGCCTCAGCTGACTTTTGTCACTAGGAACATTACTGCTTAAAAATGTTAGACTGCTGTGATTTTTCTAAATGCTAGTACTGCTGTGAATTAGGAATAAAGTCTTGTAACAAGATGATGTGCTTTTGGTGACTCTTTTCCATAATCAGGCGATGAGGTACTAGTAGTGGCATTTAAGGCTGGGGAGAGGACACTTGCTGCTATACTTATAAATATATTTACAGTGATATCTTTTTAAAGTTTCTTAGTTATAATACCTGATGGAATGATGTTATACTGTGTAACAAAGTATATGCTATGTAAGTTCAATTTCTCCACCCTCTTTCTTATTCTCCTTTGAGGCTACCACGTAGCCCTTTACACGTGGTAACCTCAGTGTTACTGTAATTGCTTTCCCTGTTGTCAGTAAGATTAGCAGATCAGAGTCATTGCTGTCCCTTTCTGTCTGCCTCATATTGGACACTGGTGCTTCTTCTTGGACTCAAGTGGAAAACATACTCCACCGAGTGTAGAGCTGCCATGAGAAAATTGTTTTTCTTTTGACTTCATTGGTATTTTTCTACCCTCACAATTTGGGAATAAAAAAGAATTGTGATTCTGAGCTATGTTTTTCTCCTTCGATGATATCCTTCACTCAAGGCTTGGCTAAATGCCAATATATAGCCCACAGTACATTGACATATTAGCTAGGTTTTCCTTAGTTTTATTTTTAACATATATTTCCATCCTCTTCTGACCTACTTTCTATCACTTACTGCACTGTATCAAAGAAGTCACCTTTCCCTCTCTCTATATTGTCCTGATAAAAATAATGTTTCTTTTCTTTATTGTGAATGTGGATAGAATACAACTGATCCTGTTTCCTTGCTCTTGGAGAAATATTGACTTCGTTTTGGTCTACATGTCATTTACTGGCCAGTAATGAAATAAACCACCTAACTAAAGAATCCCCAACAGACTGACTTCAAAAGGATATCTAAAAGAATAAAGATGAAAGACTGATATTGAATATAAATATATTAAAAGCAAAACCATGACCTACCTCCAGAAAATGAACTAAAAGAAGAAAACAAAGCCCTAAACCAAACCCTATTTCTTGTGCGTGGACTAATGTTCTATTAGTAACACTATTTTGAAAGATCATCAGCAGAATTTCTTAAAAGCTTTTTTTACGATAAGCAGAGAGGACAACTGGAAAGGTGATGATCGGAGTCAGAAGGATCACACACCTGTAAATTAGATTATGTCAGGTCAAGACAGGGCACAACTAAACCCACAACCTTTCTTAACTCCAAACATTGCTGCACTAAGGCTCACAGAACATGAACAGCAACTGTGTAAATTGTAAATCAGATAGATAGACAAGATGGAAGGCATCTTTGCAATACAAAAGGTTAACATAATCTGCAGTTCCAATATTTATTTCCTAGCTCAATAAAATTCAACTTAGAATTCTGCTTCTGTTCTCAGCTTTAAGCATAAGAATTAGAAGTAACATTCACCTTGAACTTCTGCATTAAAATTTCATATCATAAAATAGATGCAAATAGTGTGTGTAGAGTTCCAGACATTTTGGTTACAAGTCTTTCCTTCACAGGTCCTTTTCCAGAACTTTGTAATAATTTGTTTACTTCTGCCCTGTCTAGCCTTGTGAATAGATAACTGAATAAGTAATTCGAAAGAACAGAAAAATAGGCATACTAACTGTGAAAATGTCTTAGATGTTTACAAAGAAAGTTAGAAAAAATAGAATATGTAGTGTTGAACGAGCTACTAGCAAATATGAGATACAGAGATTAGTACATATAACCTCAGATTTGGCAAAAATGTTCAGATAATATGCACTAATCTTGGCATGCTTTTCCTGCTATAGTAGTGACAGGCTATTCCATTTCTAATAATGCGGTAATATTGCAGTCTGTTATGAACTGCTCACTTGTCATTACATCTTCTAACTTGATAAATACTAGTAAACAGGAAAGGCTGAGTTTCGGCTTCTTATTCTTCATTTTAATAAGAGAAACTATTGGTAGAACAAGCTCCTAGTAAATTTGAACAAAAGACCTTACCTGCAACGTCAATATTGTATTGATCTTTGGCACACATACAAAACTCATGACTGTTACTATTATTGTGTTTCTCTATTTTTCTTTATTGTTTGATAGCAAGGTATTATGTTTTTGAAGATGGAACAGAGCTTTAAAGGTCATCTGTACACCTACATTTTATCAAAGTACAGAAATACTTGAAATCTATTTAAATTCTGTGCTCTTTCTTAAAATAATCAAATATAATTTGTGTTTAAAAATTATTTTTGTATCTTTGCACATGTTAAAATGACACTGACCATATAACATTTCAGTGGATATTGAAAGATGGTTAACCGGTACAAATGAAAAGGGGCAACAGAAAAAGGCAACAAAAAACCAACAGAAAACCATTACATTTCCCTGAGATTTTGTATATGTGATAGCAAATATTTCAATTGCTATTATTGGACATCTGTGACTGTCATTCCCATTTAAAGCCTAAACAAATCAGGGGGAATCTATAAAGCTGTAGTGTACAATTGTACTGTTCTAAGATGTATTCTGTGTGGTTCTCCCTACAAAGAAAATGCATGCCCCGGACTCTACCTTGTTGTAGGTCTCATCTTGACACAAAGAACAATCACAAAACGTATGCTTCTCTTCCTAGATTAAAATGGGGAATATAATTTACATTAGCTAATGAAAGCTTTCTTCTAGATTCAATTGAGTTTACATCAGCCACATAAAATTCTGACACTTAATTTTAAGCTATATGCAAAGATCCTTTCTATAGTCATCAAAAAGAGATGTGAATCTTCAGGCAATTATCCATACCATCATAAGGCAGACGTCACATGGACATGTCCTTCCTGTAACTTTGGAATAGTTCAGATTAGACACTTTCAGAAGAACAGTGAGATAAATACTATCAAAATCCTTGTTCATCACATCTCCTACTTTTATATTTAATTACACATTTAAGGCTTTCACTATATAAGAAACAAGGTTAAAAAAAAAGATAAAAAAGGAGCAGTGGAAGATAGGAGAATGACATCATCTTTGTACTTGCATTATTCACAATTTTTTTTTCGCACAATACTTACCTGCAGCTCCTATTAACATCTAAACCACTTTGGTATACTGATGAGGACAGGGAAATATGTGAGACTTGTAGAACAGACTGATGAGGAATATCAAAAGCATGAATGACTTGTATATATTTCTCCTAGCTGCCATCCAATTATCTCCATCTCCTTACCACCATTTCTATACCACTGTTGTTGACACTGGAAATAGTTTTAGACATTAAAGAAAACATGTAAAACTTTTACTTGATATTCAAAAGATTAAATAAATCAAAAATAACCACTTTTAAAAAGTTATTGGAAGAGTAAAACAGTCCTGTGAATAACAAAATAAATGAAGATGTATTTCCTGTGGTTTGCAACTTGAGAATAGATTCTTTCTAATAAAGTGAACACTCTGACTAATCCCCTTCTTGCATTTGAAGCATTGGTGACTTCTGTGTGTTATATCTGATGACAAACAGAAATACACTGAGCTTTTCTATCTGCGTGTCATGGGTAATTTCTCTTGATTTTCATCAGGGCCTTTGCTTTCACACAGCTTGTATTACCATGCAGTGTCTTTGGGATAAAAACCCTACAGCAAAGCATGAATAAAATTGCCCATGGACTAGATAACAATAGACTAAAATAGTTAAATGGACTCCATTGTTAAATGGAATCCTGTTAAAATTGCTTTGACTGTGTCAGAGTTTAGTGTTCGCAGCTACTGACCTTTGTGCAATCATTCATTATGGCTGAATATTGATTTTAGAAACAACTATCTTCAAAAATTCAAGGAAAATGAACACAATTTGATATAACGTCAGGGTGGGAAACTAAAGTAGGAAAAAAAAACCCCTTCATATATTAGTTGTAGGTACGGCTGCATCACAAATCAGGGTGCAGAAAAAGAGGGTCAATGCAGCTGCAACTATATAATATTTTATTTAAGGCACAGTATCTACTGCATTGTTTCAGCTCTTTTATTGTCTTCTGAGCCCTTTAAATTCATTTGTTCATACTGCCCATCCAGCTGTATGAATGTTTTTGTGGAGTAAACCTCAAAGCACATCCTAACAGAAGCTGGTTCGCTCAGAAATCATACTTCCTAAAGTCACACTAATGTCACATTGAAGCTAGGATGCAACGGTCCTTGACAATTTTCCAGAACATCTCACAGAATCACAGAATGGCAGAGGTTGGAAGGGACGTCTGGAGATCATCTAGTCCAACACCCCTGCTAAAGCAGGTCTACCTAGAGCAGGTTGCATGGGGTTGCATCCAGGCGGGTTTTGAATATCTCCAGAGAAGGAGACTCCACAACATCCCTGGGCAGCCTGTTCCAGTGCTCTGCCAACCTCAGAGTAAAGAAGTTTTTCCTTATGCTCAGATGGACCTTTCTGTGTTCCAGTTTGTGCCCGTTGTCCCTTATCCTGTCACTGGGCATCAGTGAAAAGAGACTGGCCTCATCCTCTTGACACCCAGCCTTTATAAGCATTCATAAGGTCCCCTCTCAGTCTTCTTTTCTCCAGGCTAAAGAACCCCAGGTCTCTCAGCCTTTCCTCATGAGAGAGATGCTCCAGTCCCCTCACCATCTTTGTAGCCCTCTGCTGGACTCTCTCCAGTAGTTCCTTGTCTCGAACTGGGGAGCCCAGAACTGGACACAGTA
This sequence comes from Leptosomus discolor, assembly GCF_034619465.1. Taxonomy (NCBI): domain Eukaryota; kingdom Metazoa; phylum Chordata; class Aves; order Leptosomiformes; family Leptosomidae; genus Leptosomus; species Leptosomus discolor. Next base: position 187,874,735 of record NC_141391.1, read on the forward strand.
CTCCAGAGGTGGCCTCACCAGGGCAGAGTAGAGGGGGAGGAGAACCTCCCTCAACCTGCTGGCCACACTTTTCTTGATGCACCCCAGGACACCATTGGCCTTCTTGGTCACAAGGTCACATTTCTGGCTCATGGTCAGCTTGCTATCCACCAGAACTCCCAGGTCCTTCTCCACAGAACTACTCTCCAGCTGGTCGAGCTCTAACTTGTACAGGTGCATGGAGTTATTTCTCCCCAAGTGCAGGACCCTACACTTGCCCTTGTTGAACCTCATTAGGTTCCTCTTCGCCCAGCTCTCTAGCCTGTCCGGGTCTCACTGCATGGCAGCACAGCCTTCTGATGTGTCAGCCACTACTCCCAGTTTTGCATCATCAGCAAACTTGCTGAGGGTCACTCTATCCCTTCATCCAGGTCGTTGGTAGCCCTATTGCAACTCCATCTTCGACAGGAAGGCTGCAACCAAAAAACCCCAAAATTTTAATAATAGAAAATGCACCAGAATCAAATGAGTGACATAAATTAATAAAATGTTAGTGAAGTTCTTACGCCATGACAAATTCTGAAACTTTGTGTTAATTAAAACATCATCACTTTTTCTGAACATTGAAAAATGTGCTTGTTAGAAAAGAAGCTAAATGTAGATGCATCACGAGAAGAACGAGATATTTTTTCATGTGGGCTGCAATTTTAGGCGTATGATTTGCATCTTCACAAACTAGTTACATCTTGTCATCTCATGGTCTAATTATGTTCTGTTTTCTCTTAAGTAGTTATCTTTGTACTACTCTTACTGTAGATGTCCTGCCAGTACATATTACTTCGTAAGCATTTCTTTTAAATTAGAACAAAGCTGAATCTGAAGAATTCCTCTCTAGAAAGATAATTGTACTGTATGGAAAGAAGTGGTGGTGGAAAAAGAGGACGTAAAATGGCATGGCCTGATCTTTGTTTATGAGAACGTTTTCCCACCAGCTGTCTGTGGAAATACAATTTCTATTTTGCCTTAAAAATCAGTCAGACAACATTGCTTAACACATATTCTTCCTTGTCAAACATTTCACTGATGCTACATTCTGGAGACAGCTTAATAAAAGGTATTTCACCCTTAGCATGTTGCTGAAGTTGTGTGTCATTTTCTTTCCATTTCAGATTACATTTGTGTAAGCAAGAGGCCCAGATACCGTAGAAGTAACATCACTATTAGGATTGTTAACATCTTTCTTGCTGCCTTCCTTACAGCACAGACAAAAAGCAAATTGTGTACAATGTTTTCTCTTGTGAAGATAATTTTTGATAGCTGAACAGGTCTTAGCTGTCAGTGATATTCAAAAGATATGGAAGTTGCAGATTTTCCTCCCCCTTCTGATGGTAGCTCAGAGGGCCCCAAGACACCAATACACAGGAAGAAATTATTAACAAGAGTTATCATGTTCCTTTACATATGATTTTTTTGAACTATCATATAAAGAGCAAACTATATATATATATATAATTTTTTTATATGCAATTTCGATAAACTATGTATTTCCAGTCACCTTTTAAAATTAATTGTAAGACTGTTTGGAAGCTCAAAAGAAGATACTTGATTAAGGTTATCCAAAGAAGCGCCTTTTCACTGTTAAGGGCGTAATAAGTAAAGGGGGAAGAAAAGAAACCCTCAAACACACAGAGAGACACAAACATGACCTATGGAGGATAGTGAAGACAATGCCAAAGACCAAATGTTCCCAGTCACTAGTCGAGGAGCCATTAAGAAACTCCAGGCACAGCTCTGGAGGAGGTTGACCTGGACTTCGTAACTGATAAGAAAGGGAAAACAGGAAGAAGATGAGGATTTGGGATGTTCTAGGTGTGGACTCTCTGGGCCTGTGATGTCAACAATTGGAGGGAGCAGGGTCTTAGTGCTAGACACTGGAACAGGTGGGGTCTTGGCCCAGCCATGAGGATGGGAATGAGATACATCCCAAGTATTAACTTCTGGGAGGAACTGGTGTGACTGAGGCAAGTGAGGGGCTCTGTGCTGGTGGCTGGAGAGAGACCATGGGTCACAGCCTGTGCGCCGGATGCTGGCAGGCAGGTGAGTATGTATCTTCCCCAAATCTGGTGTATGTTGGAGTGTGTGTAGTTCACTCAAAAACCTCAAGCTGGACCAGGGACAATTGGATGCCCTAAGTCTAGCAGGGGTATCAGGTAGGCAGAGGTCTGTGCTAATATTTGAGGGAGACCTGTAATTATGGGTGGCCTATGAGATGAGTGTGTGAGTGTGTGCGTGTTCACTAGCAAGCATCAAGCTGGACCAGATGGCAAATAAGGGGACCTATGGGGCAATAAAGAGACCCAGAATCTGGGCAGGTATGTTGGACAGTCAAAAGGGCCATGCTGGTACTTGGAGGATCCATGAACGTACTTGTGAATCTAGAGAGTGCCATGTGTGTGCCTTCACTAGTCACCCTCAGTCCAGACCAGAAGAAGAGGAGGAGGGCCTGTCTGCGCTTATGGTTTTTGTCAGTCCTGTATGTGGGTGCTGTTGAATACAGTACCCTGCCTGTGGCTGGCGCTGTGGCTGGCACTGTCAGTGTCCTCTGTGTGTCTGTGTGTATGTGTGAGATACAATCTCATCCTCACTACCAGTTGAACCTTTAAACAGGAAAGCAGCTGCTGCATCCCTTGGCCTGAGATGGAGACCCCAGGTGCCCCAGGCCGGGCTTCAGTGGCCAGGTAGAGGGAGGCCCCAGCCCCAGAGCTGCTGGAAGAAGCAGGCTTCACCACTAAACATTAATGTGCCATCGAAGTATGCTTAAAGTTATTCTGTTTTTTGCTTTCCAGCACTGAAAGTTATGAAGGTTTTCTACCTTTAAAAACTAATTGTGTGTTTAATACTTTGTATATGATTCCCAGACATTTTTATTCATTTGACTCCTTCATAGATTCTTGGATATTTAATCTTTCCACTTCTGAAGTTTCTTATCACTTTCTTCCTACAATACACAATAAGATGCTTTTTTGAATACGTTAGCAACATAACTCCTTTTCCTCTCAGTTTTCCTTACTTCCATTATGTCTTTCCATTTTGGGCTTCTGTTCAATCTTAAGCATAAATGGTTATTCTCTTCCTCCCAAGAACTTGCCTTAATTTCCATGAAATGATATTTTCCTGGTTCTCCTGCTAACTTTTTAACAGTTAATTATGAAGTTATGTAGTGGGCCTCTTCCTTGACAAATATTTGCAAATGCCTCAGCTATTTTAAAAAGCATGAACTACTCAAATCAACTGTATTATTTTTTCCTTTGCCCTTTCTCTTTGCCCTAGGATCCTTATAGAAATTATTTAAAATAGAGTTTTTTGCAGTGCAGCTCCCATTAAGCATGTGGAGGAAACCTCCATGTATGCTTGAAAGCCTGCAGCTCATGCCTCTGGAAGCAACCCCAGTTCTCTGCCAAAAAATAATGATGGAGAAATTCACTGAAGAAGAGTTTATAATGATTTCCTCCCTTCAAGGTCTGATCACAAGCAAGAACAAGTTGGACCAACTACAATAGCATGATAATAGCAATGTAATTCTCTGTGTTTCAAGAAACTGACAAACCCAAAAAAGCTTAGAAAGTTGAAAGAAGATAAAAATTGTTACTTGTCCTGTATAACTAACTAGACAGCAATTGGTTTTGAGAAAATATTTCCTATAACTATTACCTCAAATTTATACTTTTATCTATAAATTCAGGGGCATAGCATAACTGTTAGTGGAAAATACCATTAGGTGGATCTCATTTAAATGAAAAGCGAATAATTCTATATAATACATGTACTATAACTCTCTCTATATATAGGAAATTATTCAGATACATGAAACAGCAAGAACTAGTCAGTAATGGATACAACATAAAATGAAAATGCATGGAATGCAGAATGCACAAGGAGGGAAGAAATAGATTTAGATTTACAAGACTTTTTAAACAGCATATTAAAAACAATATGAATATACCATGAAAAAATATTCAGTAACACTGACAAAGTCCCTGGGTTTTGTAGAAATCAGCCTTTAAAGCCTTTGAAGATAAGAATTTTAAAAAAAAAAACTGAATCCATCCCACTCCTATGACAAAAATGTCATAGATGTTGACAAGTAGAATCAGAACACGGAAGTCTGATTCTTATTTCTGGTTTTGGGGGGGTTTTGGGTTTTTTTTTGGGGGGTGTGTTTATGCGTGTGTGTGTTTTTTCCCAGATTCCATACCAGTATCTCTATAACTTCATTGATTTAGAATAAAAAGACTGCATTCAAAGATATATATTTGAATCACAGTTTCTGTGTTTTTATACGTGGCCATGGAATTTGTATTGTTATCTGCTTGATTTAATTTCATGAGTGTCATTTTCTACTTGCAAAATTTGCTAAACTCTCAGCAACTTTGAAAAACAAAAGCAAGGAAGTGACAAAAAGGAGCTAATGATAGGAAGGATATAGCAGTTTAGAGGAAAGGCTCAGTTAAACTGTCATATTTTCATTGTTATTGTTTACATGTCAGTACTGTTCAGAGGCCTCGATCCACATCAAAATCCAGCAGAGCCAAGGATACTGCAGTACAGCCTATTCTTACAAGAGCTTAAAAGTGAAATAGTCAAAAGACAGGGTAGAGTGGATCCATTCATAAAGATCTGAATCTGAAAATAAAAAGGTAGGTTTCCTTACTGTGCAAACATGGGCATCTTGGATGACATGAACATCTCTAGATGTAGTACATTGCCCCTACACTTATGCAGGGAATGAGTCCTGGTCCTCAGGCCAAGTAATATGCTATGGCCTGGGCCCATATTGCTTGCTACCTCTGCCTCAAGTGGAGTGGTGCGTGAATAATACAAGTCACCTGTCTCAGGGTTTTTTTCTAGCTCCCATATGGTACTCTGTGGCTCACACACAAAATAACTATTATTTTGTGCACACACACAAAATAAGAATTATCGTGGGGTTTTTTCGAGTTCAAAGTCTTACAATAACACGTTACGAATTTGCTCAATCCAACTTACAGAATGTGTTGCCTTAATTCCAACCAGTCTGTTACAGTCAGACTCTTGTTATGGCCAAAAGGAGCATGTCATGCATGCAAAGGAGGAATTTATTGTTAGTCTAAGTAAAGTCTTAATAATCTAATAAATTGTTGTTAGACCAGTTATTATGCCAACACACATATTTTATACTTATATTTATACGGTTAAGGTGATATATCTGTTCAAGATTTCTAGAATTCGTCCTGCTATTATGGTCACCCTTCCTCTGGCACCTAAGATCAATGGTTTCAGTCTGCGAGTGAGGGCTATGGCAAACTTTTGATGTCCCAGGTCCTTCACAGAGATGAGGATGATGTTATGTTGATGGTTTCTTTCTCCCCACTCCGGGTTCCGCCTTGCATCATTTTTGCTGAATGCTATACATTTTATTTATTGGCCTGCAAATCCACAGTACATCCAAATTCACATCTGCATTCGTTATATATAACATTTTACACATGCTGTATACTTGCTTTTTATTCTCTGTTACCTCCAAAATTGGTTTTACTCAGCTTCCAATGTTGCACTCTTTTTGTGACTGGTTAATCGGACATTGGTGAGTAGTCCATAGCCCAGCAGCCACATGATTTCAGTGGAATTACATAGAGTTATTTTTATTCCTATTTTTATTTTACACATTAGGCTGTGTTCAATTTTTCTCCCTCAATAGACTACTTTAATAATGCTTATCAGAAAATGTAGAAGTATGCAGAGTAACATTTAAATGACTTAACTCATTTCCTCTTCAGTAGCCTTGATTTTTGAGTGAAGTCCATCTCAAAATTAGAAGTGTTCAATAGCAACCCTCAGTTGTCTGAAAGCTATATTAACTCATTGGAGCAACATATTTTGGCAGATGTGCTAAACCAGAAAACAGATAACATAAAATTCATTGACTTTTTCCCACAGCGTCAGACAAATTTAAGCCACTCATAACATCAATTTACAGAGAAGTGGCAGACTTATAAATTACTTTAGCTTTATAGCTAACATGAAGCAAACATATGGTGGAAGGTATTTGGAAAGTGTTTATGAGTCCTGTAAAAACGCTGTAATAAAGTTCTAAACAGTTTATTCCAGGGTACTTTGTCAATGATGATAGGTGTTCCTAACTCTTGGGTCAACTTTCAAACACCATTCAGTAGCATCCATAATTTTTTAACTTTCTAGACTGTTTTTGTGCAGTCTTAATTTTTTATTTAGCTGATATTCAAATGTTTTTTTAAACTTTTAGTTTTAAAAATTAAGTTAAAATGAATCTGTTATTAGCTATAGCAAAACTTTAGAAAACCTTAAACTTCCATGAATTGACTATGTAAAAAGCTTTACATTTTATAGGCTGCTTGCTACATAATTAGACAAAATAATAATTAATGTATATCCAGAACAGTAAACACTGAAAATAAATATGAGAAAAAAACACCTCAACCCCTTTTTTTTTGGTGACAGATCTTTCCCTCTAACCAGTGGTGTTGTAGCCTGTTGACCCGTTCTGTGAGCACTGCATGGGCCCTTGCTTTGCAGAGCTGCGGCTCACCCTTCACTGTGGCCATACCTTCACTGTTTAATCTTCAGTCTCATTCATGAATGAAATTTAGTTTTACAGAGTTTGTCACATAAGCTTCTTGCCTCAGGAAAATACAGTAAATGAAAACCATAATACTGTGTATGAGACAACAGACATAACTCAGGAGGTCTTAAGTGTCAGCTCCAATTATAATTAAAATATTGCAGGCTTCCTTAACATTGCATTAGCCTTCATCCTTTCTCATGAAGTGACAATTAGGTGAGGATTCTTGGTATTGGTGTGTGCTAAAGGATACGTATTTTGTTTTTCAATATCTTCTTACCTAAATATAACTACTAACAATAGTACATTCCTAAACACCAACTCCTAAAAGGATTGTTTACATAATCTATAAAAAGTAATCTACAAAAACCTAGACAGAAAGTTTTGATGATAATTTTTTTACTGAAGCTCGTAACTACTATAAAACTATAGAATCTTTGTGAATACTTTGATTTAACAATGACACCTGTTGAAAATATATTACATAGCTAGATACCTTAGTATAATGTTCATTGATAGAAATACACATTTCATTTAGAAAATCTCACCCATCTCTGAATGTTTGTTTCTATCCTTGTACTGCTTTTTCTGTTGATACAAGAGTCTGAGGTTGTCCTGTAATTTAATGAAGCAACCTGGATTCTTTGGAGTTAGTTCACTAGTAGTATGTAGCCATTATGATCCATTTATTTCAGAATTAGATAACTAAATTTCCCATGATATGGTTTATTTATGAAAACTGGTGCTCTGAATCTCTGCTTATGTCCCATTTTGAACTGTGAGTCTAAGTCATGTTGAAAGTTGGTGGGACAAAATAATTTTTCCATTCCACAAATTCAAAGGTAAAACCACATACCATAACAACCACCACTGTTTAAACAGAAGCTTATGAAGATTAGTGAAGTCTTTTTGTTATTCTTTCCGTTTTAACCTGATTTCAGTTGCAATCTCCACATCAGCATAAACTCTGGTGTATTGTATGTTAAACAACAGTTGTTTCCAAAGAACTTTGCAGAAATACAGTTTAACAATATAGCACTTCAGTACAGACCAAAAAGTAGACAGAAAAAGCTTATCTTATGGTAGGAACATAAGAACATCAATAACAATACGAGAGCAAAGGTCTGTCTGCTTGATATTCTGTCTGTGTTGAAAGCAAATGTCGAGGGAAGAATGTGAATGAGGTCAGGTATATGAGACTTCCCCTAATATTTTTTCAGGCTCCACTATATTTGCCATAGGATTCCTGAGGTAGGTATGTTTTGTGTAATGTATGTTTCACTTCCTAAAGAAGCAAAGGCTTCTTGTTGAACTTCACAGAACCAGCTGAAGAATTTGGCCAGATCACCACCATTGGAGAGATAATAGTTGATTTCACTCTTCAGCTTTTGAAAATGTCTACCTATGATTTTTGATTTCCTCTAGAACTTTAAATTAAAAATTGTCTCCAAACAAGTTGTTTTCTATAATTATTTTCTTCCTGAGGCTTAACTGATAAAAACCTGAATGATTAGTAATGCTTTCATAAACAAAGCCTACAATATTTTATCTGAATTTTTTTGAATGGGGATGGTGAAGAGAGGGTGATACAGTAAAAATTCACCTCTGTATTCAGTTGGTACTCTCTGCAAATTCTAGGTGGTAGCTTACAGTAAATGCAGAAAAGGAGAAATCAGTTTAGGTATGGTTGAAGTACTTAATTATCTCACCTGTATTCCATTGGCCTACCTTTGATAAATCCCCTCCTAACTGTTTTTGTCCCTTTCTCCTCAAAATCTTTGTCAAAGTCTTGGGCTCTAAAAGAACTTTGCTCTTATCAAATACTAAGTTGTCACCCTTTCTATTAATTTAGCTTGTTTTGGGGTTTTTGTTGGGTTTTTCTTTTTAAATTTCATTTATGCTTCCAGACTCCCTTACAAATGCCTTTTGCTTTACCAAATTCAGTGCATATATTAAAGAGGCTGGAAGTAGGTAGGGATTTAGAACATGAAAGAGCCTGTAATTGTACAGACTTAAAAAAAAGAAAACAAATGGAATATCTGAATTCTGCGATTCAAAAGTGCAGAACTTCCTGGAAAGAGTGATGGTAAGATGTGTCCATGACATACAAGCAGACTGAGGACCCAGTTGTGTCAAGGAGATCAATGCTGGACAGCTATCTGTCATTCACTCTAATGGCTCAAAATCACTATATTAGAGGTTTAGGTGTCTTCTCATTTTAGTTATGCAGTTCCATAAGTCTAACCACTTCTCAATGTTCCCTGACTTACCCAAATCTATCTTATTAGTTTACCAGAAACTGTGCAGAAAATGCCAGCTATCTGTGGTCTTTATGATAGCAATACTCCTGAGGGTATTAGCAGCTTGTCCATTCTCTGAAGTCCTGTTGTGAAAAAGACTCAAATCAAGAATCGAGGCTGCACTTTCTTTAGCAGGACATGTGAAGCAGGATAAGATTTGTAAGGCACCCCTAAATAAAACTTCTTCACCTTTTGGAATAGAACACAGAGATATGAAAGGAAAGATGAATAATTTAAGCCAGATACATCTTAAAAGATGGAATGCATTGCCTTAAAAGCCTCTATGGGTTGTTACAGCTGCAAGTCTCATCAATCATCAAAATGAAGACTGAGGCTGTAAAAATAAGTACCTAAATTCAAGGAAAGAGAAGGAACGCTCCTCAATGCACACATGCGTTTTTTTGATAGTGTACAAAAGATCATGACACAAACCATTCTGGTTTTAGCTCTGTTGAACATCTTTTGCCTGATCCCCTCTTTTTACTTCAATCAACAAGATTAATTCTTCAGTGATGCATCTGAAGAGTGCAACATAGTAAAAATTGCTGTAATAGTTTGATACCTGAAACTATGAAAAAAACCATGTGGCTCTAAATATATACTATAAAATGGATTTACTTATATAATCTCTATTTCTCAAACAATTTTAGAGAAATATAATTTTTTTTGTTGTTTAAACATGAATACTATTTAAGTGATACAGAACAAAACAGACTTATTTGAAAGACAGCAAAGGAAGCAATATTCACAGTACTGAATTAGAAGTATTTATAGTATAAATACTGTCTATCGTAGGTCTGTGCTGTAGACATAAAGCTGACTGTTGTAGATAGCCACGCACTGTTGACAAAAGATTAATATCTTCATTGTAGTTCCATAAAAAAGCTATCATCTGTACAATTTTACAGTTTATATACCATCTTTAAAATGTTCCCTCTCTGGAAAAGTCAATCCTCAATGGCACTAAAAATAGTAAAGTAGGAGTCTCTGTCTCTCTACCTAATAACATAAAAGCAAAAGGATATAAATTTTTTCAGTGAATATATTAAGACTGTGGAGTTCTTTGTCCAGGATGGTGTTGGGAGACATGAAATGAGAAAGATCAAAAAGGATATTAAAAGCTTATAATGATACTGAGACTTTCCAGAGTTATAAAACATAATATCATACCTGTTTCAGACTTTAGATTAAGCCTAAATTGGATTAAGGCAAAAAGTCATGGTGACATATTTTGCTATAGTGCCCTATTGGTTTCGGGTGGTGATGGGGGAGGATGTTTTTCTGAATATTTTCTATTGCCTTTTGAAGGAGACAAGATACCAAATTGAACAGAGAATAAGTAAACTGGCACAAAATCATTTACTGAAGGTGGTTTGAATTTGAAACTAATAAACTAAGTTAGATAGAGATTTTTGCACAATGACACACTCTTAAGTGATGCTAGTAACCTAGAGTGAAGTCCCACCAGATCTCAGCTCACCTAAGTGTTCCCACAGGCCTTCTCAGCTATAGGAACTTGTACTGGGGAAGAGATTCATATCACTAGCTCCTTATGAAAAAAAAAAAAAAAAAAGTAGTGTTTCTTCCTTCACGCCTCCAGAGAGATAAACAAAAACACAAAATTTCCTGGCTAGTTTTGTATTGGAGAGAGAAACCCTGAAATATTCTAAGAACTCTCTTGTATGTGAGAAGTATTTCTCGATCACTTCACCAATCAAATTCCATTAAAAATTACTCATATTTAACATAATTCTGTTCATAAATTCCATTAACATTATGAAACAAGAATAGACACACATCCAGCCAGGTCTCACAGCCACTAATGTTTAATTAGTTGTTTATTAGGTAATCCATCTTTTATGGGATGTTCCCAATATTTAGATTTGACAGGCTATTATTGTAATGGTTAGTAGATTACTTTGGCTATTAAGTTGTTTTAGAATTAAACATAGGATCTATCAGTAATGGGTTTATACGACAATGTGGGCAAGATACGTTTAAAGACTGTTAAGCTAGAATGAAAAATTTTTCATTGCTTGCAGTACACTTTGGATCAGAACTTTGGAAAACAAGTTTATACTGGTTTCTATAAGCATGTGATAAAATAGGAAATCAGGTACATCATGTTTGACATTTATGACATTTCTGAGAAATTTTATCAGAAAATTTATTATAATTTTACTATGTAGACATTGTTCTATTGACAGAATTTACATCATTTTTCAGAAAAGGAAAAAGAAAGAAGAGATTTAGGCATTATTTCAATATGCGTCAGTTCCAAGAAATTAGATGCCAGATCTCCTAACTGTTAACTCCCTGCTTTTCCCGCTACCCTACAGGACATCCTGTTGTGTGTTACTATGGTCGGTGTTAGTCACTACATACATTTTTCAGTAGAGATCAGAATAACCTGTCACTGTCATGGCTTTATTAGGAGCCAAATATGATTTTATTAACCAAAAAAATTAATACTTTTTAACAAAGGGAAGAAAATGTCTATGTAGCCCAATGGGTGAGCAGGTTGGAAGCATATCAGTTTCTGTTGTTAATAAAAAATAAAAGAGTGTTTTGGGCTAACAATTTTGGCTACTTCTGGCTACCTGTGATTCTCATGCTACAGCCATACAAAACTGTAAATCGATGATAGCCTTCAAGTGGTTACAATGTGATCTAAGTCAGATCATCTATGTAAGATCATGTGTTGGCAAAGTTTTTTTTTAATGGATGCATTACTGCTCATGTTGCAATGAAGAAACCAAAGAACAAGAACATTTTTAAAAGTATATTAAAAAAGTCTCTCCTTTTCCAGTCTACAAGCAAAGAAGCTACATCTTAATAAAAGATCGAATGAAACCTAAAATATCTTTTCTGAATGTTCTTGAAAAAATTTTCCTTTTTTCTTGAGACTGTTATCCATTTTTTTTCCTAGCTTTGTGTCTCCTAAGCTAAAGGAAAGTCAATAACCCGATTAGCTTTTAACAAGACCAGTATTGTAAGTGACTGCATTTTGTAGTCAACTAGTTATGATAATGTTAAGCTTCACAAACAGAAGAGCAGACTAACATTGTCCTTGGAAATGGGAAAAAAGGCAAAACATGGAATTCATTATCTTTCTCCTGGGGCAAACAATGTGAATGTATCTGTCGATCATTTTGAAACTTTGACCGCTGTACAGTCTCCCTAGGCAAATTTTTAATTTATATGTAATTATATTGCAGATGCACTTTCCATATCTTACATAAATAAGTTGCTAATATCTCCCAAGATTTTAACAAATTGCAGAAAGACTCTTTTATTAATAATTTTGTTATAATTTAATGTTTCTGCTTGTCATCAGGTCACAGATTTTGCTGTATTCCCTTAGGGAACAAATGCTATTCAAATTCTAGTAAATTAGTTTAAATGAAAACAAATTAACAGTGAATCATGCAAACTGACCTTTACCTGTTTGTTGTAATGCAAGATTGTTAGCTGTAAGTTAGTAAATACTGCAGAATAAATGATTAATTTAAGCTTTATCCAAGTTAATGTGAAGTAAATTTTAATGCAGAAAAAAATCCTGAGTGAATTTCATTGTATGAATATTATGAGTGGAAATGAGACACATGAAAGTCAAGGAGTGGAGGAGGACATGTACTAGAAAGGGTGGAAGAGATATAGGGCAGAACAAAACTACCATACACAAGTTCACACAGGCATATATGATCTTTCAGGGACACGAATACACATGTCTAAAGCTTCTATTCATAGACAATCAGTGATTCTGTTACAGTAACAACACATTGGATTAGCTAGCTACTACTACTCTCAGGCACTTTCTGACTACTCTGTCAAAGATGGCATACCCTAAAAACCACAGGCATTTCTGACTTTGAAATATGCCCCTAGGAGCCGTGGGCCTTAGAAGCGGCAGACAGACAATGTGGCCAAGTGCTTTGTTGGTTAAATGCTATCCAGTGAATTGTGCCTTTGGATGAAAATAACAGTCATCAGTGGTACACAAAAAATTCAGGACAATTTTAGATACTGGATATATGCCTTTTTGAAAAGAAAATAGCCATGTCATGTGAAGACGGTAAGCACGTTTATAATAGGTACAGAGAAGTGAAAGGCACAGAGATATTTAAATAATGAAAGAGTAAGCCATGTTCACTACAGCTTGTTAATGTTTTATATCAATGACATTACAAGATTCCTGGTGTAGAAGACATGAGTCTGGACTGAAGCAAGCGGGATGAACCGAAGTTTGGCTGCAAAGCAGGGCTGAAGATCAGTGGTTTTGGATGGAAGCTTTTGGCGCAGCTAAACAAGTAGGACCACCTTTTCATGTCCTGTCTTACTGTGCGGAGTGGAGGAGAGCTTCTCTCTTTCTGCTTAGATGGGTTAGAAAAACTACTAGTTCTATGGAACATTAGCTTTTGATGTTTTGTGATTGCATAGTGCTCTGCAAGTCAGAGACCTGATTATGAAGAAGGTCCATAGGAGTTATAATAAATAATAAACAAACAGTAATAGCAGAAAGAATTATGGTATTACAATATCAAAAAGCTGTTTTCTTCTAGGATTTAGGAGAGAGTGCAACTTCATATCTGTCAGTAAAGACAACTGTTTTTCATAACAAATAACTCTGTTGTAACAAAAATTTGCCTTGGTGCCAGGTAAAATTTCTTTTGTGCTACTCAGTATGCTGTTGTAATCTACTAGGCTGGCAGTTCTGAGTAAATTTATGAGAAAACTGGTTTGTTATTCGAACACAATTAAGACTTCCTTTTCTGTGATTTTGGGATTATAAGGTGTTCTCCAAAATATGGTAGGGCATAGTTCTTAAAACACAAGGCAAAGAAAGAAGATAATTATTTCATTTTTTCTAGCCTATGCATTTCTTCCACCAGTGTAGTCAGGATTAGTTTTTCTCTTAGTCTAAATGTCCATACTACTGACATTTTCACTGGTTTTTCTATGGAGATTTCCATAACATTTTTTGTCTTCACCTGATCATGACTTTTTTGTTTTTCACTTAGTACTGCCTTTTTTCATACTCATAGCCTCCAAAGATCTCTTAAGTAAGATAAATCTCTTGCTCTTTACAATGTACAGCTTTCAATATAACACACATCATTGTGCTATTTCCTAAAAATTAGTGCTGATTTACCTGGTTATGTTTCTAACATATTTCTAATTATTTCTCCATATATAATTCTAACTATAGTTTTTAAGAGTTGCTGAGAAAACCTGCCTTTCATTTTCCTCTATTGTACTTAGCACATCAGACTCAAGGCCTAAAGAAGCCATTTACCAGGTTAGCCCAAAAAAAAGAGTGGCTATTTAAATAATCTTCTGCTTAATAACTGGGAATTTCTGAGTTCATCCCGTCTGAAGACTTGAGCATACTTCCCTATATGCTCTTTTAGTCAGTGGAAATGGATAGACATTTCAACATCAGAAGCTTTAGAAATGTCTTGTGTATGTTCAGAACACAACTGTGGCTACATAGCCTTTTCAGCTGTGCTTCTTTGGACAAAGTACGCTATCTATTCTTTATGCACGTTCATCAACATAGTGATGTGCATATGCACATGACATCTACACAGTCTATGTAAAAAGGGTACCTTATAAAAACCTTGGCTTGGAAAAGTTTGTCTGAACAGTAGGCATTTAGTCATGATAAGACTGAGAGCTGACCTCTCAAACGCAGCAAGTACCTGGGCCTGTTTTGTCCGTTATGAAGTTTGTGCTAAGAATAAATTGGACAGTCTTAACAGTTGCCTGTTCTTGGTTCTTTTAGGATTCATTTAACAGACAGCATTTGTAGTGGAAGAAACAAGTCCAGGAATTTGCTGATTGACATGTCAGCTGTCACCTCTCACATATTGTTGGTCACTTACAGTCATTATTAGGTTTCAGCTTCTATGAAGAAAAAAACAGAGATATGAAGGTCTATCATAGTTCTGCCCTTTCCTTGTTTAACTTTACAAATTCACAGGACTAAGTAGTCGAAAGTTTACTGTGTAGTACTTTTTAAGTGCTTCAAGTAAGTGGAAAATATAATTTCATAGTTCCTGAGACTCCATAAAAGCCAAACAGAATAGATCCCTCTATTTTCATGTTAGGCAGATCAAGTCACCATCTGATTTATACCAGCCTAAGACACTGCAGTGAGGTATTTTCGAAGATGATTTAGCAAACTATGAGAGATAACACTTAATTTTTCCTCCTCTGATAGCTGTCCACAAGGAATTTTCATAAGATGGACCGTATTAACTTTTGTGCTAACTTTTTCTTTCTTCTAATAACTCTAACCTCAATGCTACTGCTCCTGGATTGCATAATAACAAACAAGTTTAATACAAATAAAAATCCATCATTGGCAATTAATCATTACCGACATACTTTGAACTGGTCTGAAGTAATACTAGATGACAGCAGGAAGATGTTGAGAGTAAAATTAAAAATAATTGGGATATACAGCTAGTGTTCAGGGTCTTGAAACTAGAGAATGTGATTTTATCCCACTGCTTATTCTCTTTCCTTGCTAAGAAAGAAATAATTCCCCCCCCAAAATTATGAACTATCTACAGCATTGCTCTTTCTTTAGTTACAGTGATATGTCCAAATGATGCAGTCTATACTTGTATGAGTTAAATTCATTATCGTTAAGCTAAATGCCCTTGCTTTCTAAGCTCCTTTTTTTCCAACTGGCATGCCCATAGATTCACTTAAAATCTATTTATTGTTATTTTAGAACCCTAAATACAGTCTGAACAAAGAATTGAATATCTGTCCTGGTTTTTCAAATAACCTGCCAGACCAAGGTTTAATTAATTTCATGTGATTCACAGCAGCCTTTTTCCGCTTGAATTCCTAAGCTGGCAAGACAGTGTTCTCAAATACTGTCAGTGTGTATCAGGGTGCAGGGAGGGTTGGTAGATACCCATGGGCTGAGTTCTGGGAGTTGCAGGAGCTGCCTGTGGGGCAGGCAGGGACTGATAGTCCCAGACTGAGTTGAAATGGGTTCCTGGTCTATGGGCAGGAGTGAGAGAATTCTCGAGGAAAGCTCTAGGGCAGGGTGGGCCTCAAAGGCCTAAATAAAAGGTCTGATTTACAAAACTGCTGTTGCCCCACAGTGGCTAGAACACTCATCCCCAAAACAGAAGAATTAGTGTCACTCTTATTTCTGGAAGAAGAGATTTTAGACTTATTTCCTGAAAGTACCAGACTGCATTGTGTTTTCAAGTGCAGACTCTCTTACTGATGTAATGCCATCCATAGTATCAGCTACCATGGATGACCTCTTCTGCCAATGGTTCTTTTCAGTATTATACTGACTTTTCCCCTTGTCAAAGGTACACAGTGCATCCACCCTAAATTTGTTAATAGTTTTGGGAACAAAACCAATAATTTTTGTGGATTAAATTTTTCCTTAGGAAGTCCACCAAGTCTTAATTCTACTCTTTTGTTTCTTAGCAATGAAGTATAATAGAGATGTATCTTGTATTCAGGTGTCATAATAAAGTTTCAGGACATTTGAATTGAGAAGGCTCAGAAACCTCTACTATTTTTACATTCTCACTTCAGGTGAATGGAAGGCAGTGGAAATAAACCTATTGTCAGCAATGATCCATGAATCCACTTCTAGAAGGAATGATAAGCTTTTATTTTTCTCCGCATTTTTTCTTAGACACATAAATAGGTTAAGTATATTGAATTATTTATAGATTAATGAGTAACCAATCAAATTACATAATGGGATAAATAATGGACTTTTGCTGAATGTTTATATTGCTGATATTTATATGATAAATATCTTGCTTAGAAAAAAATCAAGAGGAAATTTGAGCAATTTTCGAAGCTTATTAAAACACTCTATTAATAGCCTGACTCTTCACTATTTTCTGTCAAGTCTTTCTTTTTTTTTCTTTATTTCTTACAGATAACTTCACTTAGTGTTGGAAAATACTAAAAGAAACATGCCAGAAGAAAAATGTTATAGTTAATTTCTTTTAAGATAGTATAATTTTCATGTTAACACTACAAAGTTATACAGTAAAATAACTATTGTCTCAATCTAAATTCACATCTACTGGTATAAAACTGCATTAGTACTCTTTTCTGTGATGATTACATTGACTCTGGGTGGGGAGAAATTTATCTTTTTCTATTTTTGTCAAACTAGATCTTTAACAAGTTTATGTCAGAAGAATGTAAATGAATGTCAGACAATGAGGGGCTGTGGAAAATAAAAAGACAGTTTTATTGCAGCTTTCATCTTCTTTCAACCTTTCATTATATTTCCATGTCTCTGTTATTTCATAGAATCATAGAATGGTTTGGGTTGGAAGGGACCCTTAAAGATCACTGTCACGGTTTGAGACCACCCAGCCAGCAATAAAGCTCCACACAGCCATGCGCTCACCCCTGCCCTGTCGCCTGAGCGATGGGGAGGAGAAATTATAACCAAAAGGCCTGAGGGTTGAGACAAAGGACAGGGAGGGCTCACTCACCAGTTATGGTCATGGGCAAAAGACAGACACAACTTGGGGAAAAAACATCAATTTAATGAACATCCACCACCATCAAGGATAATGAGAAATACAACTTGGTCTTAAAACCCACACAGCTTCCTGTGACCTCTCCGGTCTTCCCGGGCTCAGCTCTGCTCCCTCTTCCCCCATGGGAGTGCAGGGGGCAGGGAATGGGGGTCACAGCCCATCCGGCACAAGGGGTCTCTGCTGCTCCTTTCTCCTCAGAGAGAGGGGCCCTCGCAGCCCTCCCCTGCCCCACCGCGGGGTCCCTCTCACGGCGGAGAGTCCTCCATGAACCTCTCCAACGTGAGTCCTTCCTGCAGGGCCGCAGCTCCCCATGAACCATCCCACTGTGGGTCCCTCCTGGGGCTGCCACCCTCCCAGCGATGGCCGGCTCCAGTGTGGGCTGCCTCGGAATCAAGGCCTGCTTCAGGCCCAGTCCCTGCTCCAGCCTGGGGTCCTCCGCAGGCTGCAGGCTGACCTCTGGGCCACTGCTGATCTCTGCAGGCTGCAGGGGCTCAGCCCGCCATCTTACCACAGGCCACAGGGGAATCTTTGCTCCGGCACATCTCCCCCTCTCCTTCCTCCCTGGTTGTCTGCAAGGCTGTTTCTCCCACATCCTCCTCCTCTCTTCACCAACAAAGAAACATGAACAAAGATCTCTCTCAACAGGTTCTTTCACTCTTAAATTGAGTTATTTGCAGAGACGTGGATTGGCCTAGCCTTGTGTTGTGTTAAGAGTAAGGATGTGACGTTTGCCTGTCAGAGTGCTCTCAGGGACTTCCACTGAAACAGTTTTGCAAAGTTGCAAATACAGGTAATTTATTAGAGCAACAGATATAACAGGTGCGGACTTGCCGTTAATAAATGCACTTACTGCAATAGCGCTAATGTACTATAATAATGCCAGCCAAGTTTCCCAGGTATTCCTCACCATGGGCGAAGACGCAATTCTTACCAAGAAGGAGTCCCTATCTTGGGAGGAGGAAGAGGAGCACAGGCTGTTGACTGTCTCTTTTAGGTCTTCAGTTCTTTTCTCCCAATTTTTACCCCTTATTCTCCTCTTTTTATTCTTTAATTCTCTGTTTCCCCTCTCACGGGTTACATATAGAATGATTTAGGTGGAGAGTTGAGTGACATAGTCATATATGTATAGAATAAGGGAGGGGTGTTAACTGTAATATTAATTTTCTAGATAACTAAGCAAAAGTTTCACTACAGGGCAGCATAGCCTTCAGAGTTTTGTGCTGAAACAGTTTTTCTGCACTCTTTAGCCAAAACAGAGCTGTCTTGCCGCTGCAAGGCTCCCTTTTTCATCTGTTATCTTCCCTCGCAAGGTTTCTAGAAGGGAGAAGCAGGTACCAGCACTCATCCTTTTGCTGTTTTTTGCCAGATGAACAAGTTGCTCAGCTCTCGTCCTTGCTCTGTCCAGGGCATAATGAGTTTATAAGCTTAGCATTCCCCCACACCTTGGCTGGAGGTGGGTCTGCAATTGGAGCTGGGTCCTTCCAGAAGCCTCTTACAGGACCCACCTCTGTAGCCCGCCCCCTGCTACTAAAAACCTGCTAGACACCAAACCACCACAATCATCTAGTTCCAACCCCACTGCTATAGGTAGGAACATCTTTCAGTAGATCTGGTTGCTCAAAGCCCCATCCAGCTGACCTTGAATGATGGGATGGGGCATGTACCACCTCTCTGGGCAACACGTTCCAGTGTTTTACCCCCCTCACTGTAAAAAATTTCTTCCTTATATCTAATCTAAATTTACCCTGTTTTAGTTTAGAACCATTACCCCTTGTCTTATTGTTACAGTTCCTATCAAAAAGTCTATCTCCATCTTTAAATACCCTTTAAGTATTGAAAGGCAACAATAAGGGCTCCCCAGAGCCTTCTCTTTTCCAGGCTGAAAAACCCCAACTCACTCAGTCTCTCTCTATAGGAGAGATGTTCCATCCCTCTGATTATTTTTGGGGGTCTTCTCTTGACCTGCTTTAACATATCCACATCTTTCTTATGCTGTAAGCTCCAGAGCTGGATGTAGCTTTGGCTTTCTGGGCTGCAAGAACACATTGCTGGCTCATATCTTATTTTTCGTCTACCAATACCACCAAGTCCTTCACCACAGCGTGGCTCTCAATCCACTCATCACCCAGTCTGTACTGATACTGGTGATTGACCTAACTCAAGTGAACCTTGCACTTGGCCTTGTTGAACTTCATGAGGTTCCCACTCCTCAAACTTGTCAAGGTCCCTCTGGATGGCATCCTTTCCCTCTTGTTAATCAGTTGCACTGTTTGGTGTCATCCACGAACTTCCTGAGAGTGCAGTGTCTATGTCATTAATAAAGATATTGAACAAGACCCCTGAGGGACACCACGTGTTACTGATCTCCATTTGGACATACAGCCACTGGCTGCAACTCTTTGGATGCAGCCATCCAGCCAATTCCTTCTACATCAAAAAGTCCATCCATCAGACCTATATCCAATTTAGAGACAACAATGTTGCGTGGGATTGTGTCAAAGGCCTTACAGAAGTCAAGGTAGATGACATCAGCTGCTAATCCCTTGTCCACTAATGCATTCACTCCATCATAGAAGGGAACCAGATTAGTCAAGCATGATTGGCCCTTAGTGAAGTCATGTTGGCTGTCTCTAATCACCTCCCTGTCACCCATATGCCTTGACATAGCTTCCAGGAGGATCCGTTCCATGATTTTATTGGTCAAAGAGGGGAGGCTAACTGGCTGGTAAGTCCCAGAGTCCTCCTTTTTACTCTATTTAAAAACAGGTGTGATGTTCCCTTTTTCCAGTCACTGAGGACTTCGCCTGACTGCCATGACATTTAAAATACAGAATCACAGAGTCATTAGGTTGGAATAGACCTCTGACATCATCAGGTCCAATTGTTGACCTAATACCACTGTGCCCACTAAACCATGTCCCGAAGTGCCACATCTACACGATTTTTGAACATCCCCAAGGATGGTGACTCCACCACTTCCCTGGGCAGCCTGTTCCAATGTTTGACCACTCTTTCAGTAAAGAAATTTTTCCTAATGTCCAATCTAAACCTCCCCTGACACAACTTGAGGCCATTTCCTCTTCTCCTATCGCTAGTTATTTGGGAGAAGAGACCAACAACCACCTTACTACAACCTCCTTTCACGTAGTTGTAGAGAGCGATAAGGTCTCCCCTCAGCCTCCTCTTCTCCAGACTAAGCAATCACAGTTCTCTCAGCTGCTCCTCATAAGACTTGTTCTTTAGATCCTTCACCAGTTTCATTGCCCTTCTCTGGACACACTTCAGCACTTCATTGTCTTTCTTGTAGTGAGGGGCCCAAAACTGCACACAGTGTTCAAGGTGCAGCCTCACCAGTGCCAAGTACAGGGGCACGATCACCTCCCTACTCCTGCTGGCCACACTATTTCTGATACAGGCCAGGATGCTGTTTGCCTTCTTGGCCACCTGGGCACACTGCTGGCTCATGTTCAGCCAGCTGTCAACTGGTAATCCCAGGTCCTTTTCCACCAGGCAGCTTTCCAGCCACTCATCCCCAAGCCTGTAGTGCTGCATGGAGTTGTGAGCCAAGTGCAGGACCCAGCACTTCACCTTGTTAAACCTCATAGCACTGACCTCAGACCATCAATCCAGTCTGTCCATGTCCCTCTGCAGAGCCTTCCTATCCTTGAGCAGATGAACACTCCCACCCAATTTAGTGTAATCTGCAAATTTACTCAACCCCCTCATCCAGATCATCGATAAAGATGTTAAACAAGACCGGTCCCAATACTAAGCCCTGGGGACATCTGGGTGACTGGCCATCAGCTGGGTTGAACTCCATTCACCACATGACGGAAGGCAGCTCAGCAACTACAACTACCAGTTCCCTCAGGACCCTGGGATGCATCTCATCAAGTCCCATGGACTTGTGCATGTTCAGATGGTCTTAAACTTGATCTTCTCCTATGATGGCTGGGACTTCATTCCCCCCAGTCCCTACACTGAGACTCAAGAGATGTGGGAAGAGAAATTGCCAGAGAAAACTAAGACAAAAAAATTGTTGAGCACCTCAGCCTTCTCCATGTCAGCTGTCAACAGATGCCTTGCCACTAAGTCAGCCAATATGTCAGAGAATATTCTCTTTCCTCTTCTAGACAGGTAGATCATATCTCTCCCCAATAGTCTGTATTCATTGAGGAATGTCCCATGACCATAGAAGCCAAAGCCCTAGTGACGACACCAACCACGAAGCCAAGTACTGATCTGCATGATGTGCTGACTTCTGTCACCATCCCTGACTATGATTGGAAAGAGAACAGAAAATTGCTTGGATTCCTGTCCCCTTCACTTGTGCCCGTAGGGCGCTCAGTCCTGCTTGATCTTGCCCAGGTTATGCTGTACTGTGTCATTGGTGCTCACATGGAGGAGCAGTAGGGTATAGTAGTCTGTGCTTCTTACTAGTTGTGGCAGTCTCTCTGTGACATCGTGGATCTTGTCTCCTGGCAAGCAGCAAACTTCTGTTGACTGTGTATCAGGCTGGCAGAAGGGTGCCTCAGTGCCTTTCAGCAGAGTCGCCTGCTACCTAGCACTTACTGCTTCCTTTTACACCTTTGGTTTCCCCCTGTGAGTCTTGCTCATTGGCTTAATCCACTGCCGAGACTTCGTATCTGTTGCTGGTTGATATATAATGGGGTGAAGTGATATCCTGTTGCCATGAGTTACCAGTAACCATGGCACCTCATTCTCCAAGGTGCTGTCTGTTCGCTGTTGACACTTTTTAGTTGTCTTTGGAGGTCAGTGCCATAGGGTCTTAATATTTCTTCTTGCAGTGCCTCAAATAATACTCCAGTTCCTGTACCCTCTCTCTAATACACATAACCTTCTGACTTCCTGCTGCAGCTTCTCTACCCACTGCCTGAGTGACTCCACCAGAGCACACCTTGCACAGGTGGAACTTCCACCTTCCTCCACCCAGGAGTGTGGGGCAGAGATTTTACAGCCCTCCACCAAGACAGCAGCTTCCCTGTTAGGAAGATTTGTTTGGGTGGCCACCTCCACTTGTCCCAGGCTAGCCTGGCTCAGTAGATGGTTCCTGGCTGCTGCATAGAGCAGCTGTCACCTGGTCTCTGCCACTGTGCTTCTGATGATCTCAAAGCACTGCCTAATAAGCCCTTCTAACTCCCTGGAGACCTCAAGCTGCTGGGTAGGCTCGCACAGCCAAGAGCTAGCTGAGGTGACCATCGGGGCAGCAGCTTAAGCCTGTGGGTAAGCAGAGCAGCCAGCAGCCCAACAACTGGCAGAGAGCGTGGCCCTTCTCATGCCCTCCTGTACAAACTGCCACACCGCTCTCCTTGGGATCTGCTCCCTGTTTGATCGCCCTGGTTGCAGTGCTCCCTAGGAACTGCTTATATGCGGCTTCCCATAGTAACCGGCCATGGGGTCCTCTGTCACCACCCAGCTGTTACCCATTCCTCTCATAAGGCTTGTTCGCCTGCTGCCTGGTTCCTCTATACACACAGCCCAAGGGTGCTGGGGGGCCAGAACCCCCTCAGACGTTCTCTGGGAACCTCAAAAGCCTTGGGCTCTTCTCAGCGTGTGGCAACAACTACTGCTGCTGCGACTGGTAGTGTTGGCTTCCCCACACGATAACCTGTGTATTTCACAGGTTGTTAACATTAATGGATATGATAGGCCCTCTATGCTGAAATTAACTTGTTCAGCATAAATTGTGGGGTTGCTTGAAAATGTCTATTATGACTTGCTTCTGACCCGACAATAGTCTCTGACTCACTGGAAGCTTGAAGCCATGTTGATTTTTGTGAGTCTCTGTATCAGGTACTTAGTCGCAAATGGAAATGGGACTCTTCAACAGTAAAAAAGTGGTTTTAAAATAATTGGTATATTTTATCAACATTTCTTCCCCAGTAACACGTATGGACCCTGAACCATGAACTGTATGGAACAAACATGAACTAGTCTGGCTAAGCACAGAAAAGGAAGACAATCTATACTGTCTGAAATTGGAGTATATTTTACACACCTGTCAGGGCTGAGAGTAATGCCTTTTAATGTGGTTTGTTTGTATGTGATGGAGACTTGACTCTGACCTTGCCCCCAGGGCAACCATTAGGCAGACAGTAAATCCCAGATGACATAAGTTTGGCTACTTGGGCTCTGCAGTTTGGTTTTCTATGTTTTAGCACTAATTTATTTCTTGTAATTAAGTTATTTTCAAATGAAGGTTGGAGAGGGAGTGCTAATGTGTATTTCTTATGTACTGAAGTATCTGAATCAACATTAAAATGAGGTCACATCTGGGTTCCGACACAAATAATGAGCTTTGTCTTATTTGACAGTCTTCCTGGCTGTTCTCCATGTTGTGGCCTTATTATGAAATGTGTAATATTTTGTGACTGCATTTTTTAACAAAAGCAGGTGCAAAGTGTATGAATCTGCTTGACAGATAAAATTTTACCATTTCTGACCAACAGATGGAAGCTGTTCATTAAAATGAGCACTTTTAAATGTTAATTGGACTGAGATCTCACTGTTTAATACATTTCGGCTTTAAAAAGGCTTCATACTGAAGTAGGTTTTGGACACCCCATTTTTCATTACTGTATAATTGAACCTATAAATTACTGCCTCAAAACGCACCACAGATCCAAAAAGAGCATGATAAATGTAGTATCTTATACTCAAAACTTATAAGGATGAAACAGGTTCTTGTCATAGTTTTCTAAAACGTTGGTTTATTCCTTTCTCATTTTCCTCATGGAGGAATAAGGAGATGGAGTCAGCAGAGAGTATTTAGTTTTTAGTATTAGTGTACTTTCATATCCCACAACTATGCACATCTATCTGAGTTTTCATTTGGTTGGGACAGAGTTATATTCACCTCTTTAGGAAAATGTTCTGAAGAACCATTTTTAATGAAAAATTGATTGTGGAAATACTAAGATTATGATAAAATATGTCCATGATACTATAATTTAAACATGTCAAAGGTCTCTCTATCTGAGAAGAAGAACTTTTGAGGGGGAGCTATAGAATCAACTAACTTATTGCTTCTTTTTATTTCTGGAAGGAAATCTTGTATCTTATCTTTGTAGTATAGAAAATGGTGCTGAGGTTTAAGGTCTAAGGATGTTTAAATACTGTAGATGTAAACTTGACATATAATTGATTTGCCAGTTCTGCATGGAAAAATTCTCTAACTGATCTCCACTTCCCTTCTAGATGGTACCACCGTTAGTGAATTCAAAGGACTGAACATCAGCTTGTGGTCTAGCATAATGTTGTTAAGGAATATTGTTATGAAATTCTGTCCTCCACTAACCTGGAACAGTGGTATTTCTGTTGTAATTACACTTTCTCTGTCTCTCCATTGACATCTATCAGATCGGAGGAATTATTTTCCTAAGGTAGCTATCTTGAACATCTGAACGACTTGGCCTACAAAACCATGAAAAGTGATCCAAAAGGCCCTCTCATAGATGATGAGCCATAATCCTCCTTCTAGATATTTAACTGTGAAACACAGAGGGAATCTTAGGGAAAATTTATAATGTGGATGCATGAAAACTTAAATGAAACTGCTTGCTTACAGCATATTAGTCAGAACTTCAACTAGTATAATTGGCTAATTCTATTGTACTTAATGGAACTATGTTGATTTACACCATCCTCAAAGAACAAAGTCTTGGGAAACTAAGAGATTTATTCTGAATGTGAGCACTGACAAAGTAGCTGAAATGTTCTATACCATGACAAATATTTCTGGTACCCAAAAGAAAGAATTATAAATTAAAAATGTTTCAGCTACAAGTCTAAAAAAACTTGTATCCAACCACGAATCCCACCGTAATGGTTCCTTATTTTTTCCTAAACCACACCATGAAAATAATAAAATTGAGTACAAGGAAAACACCAACAAAAAACCCAAGTTATTTTACTGTGCAGAATAGGTAATCATAACTATTATTAAAAGTTAATTGATTATTTCAATCAGAGAAATATGAATACTGTTTCTATTTTAACTTAACTGTAAATATTTACAAATTGCTATTTAGTGAAAAATTACCATGACATTTTTATCACCCACAGCATTGTGCTTCATGTCATATCAAAATGTTAAATTATATTTTACCGAGACCCTAGACAAATGAAAAAAAAAAAAATCTGACAGTGGAATTGCCATAGTAATATTTTCAACAATTTTTATGTAGAGCTTTTTATCCAAATAAGAATGTCATTGAGAGAGCAAGTTAGCTGAGAGAACTGCAAAGCTGAATGGTTTCAGGGTGAAACAAAAATGAGATGAGATACTTATTGGATAAAAGACATCTACATTTCTGCTTATAAATGTATTCCACATCATTTCAACTATAAATTTATAAAACAAGAATTTGAGGCCTGATTTTTAAGAGTGATCAAAGTTTTTGTAGACATGCTGTGCAAGGCTACTTTGGCATCATGCAAAACCTTTAAACACTGGAACAGTAGTACAAGGAAAATTCCCATGGGCATCACAATTTTGAGATGAGCAACAAGGATTCAGAAACCTTTTCTAATTAATTTTTATGTCTATGAAGGACAGCTTGATGTGGAGAAACATCACTGATGGAATAACTAACAGCATGATAAGCTCACTCAAATGGATTGTGGACTATGGAGACTCTAAATTTGAGAGTACAATATCTTAGTTTTTGTTCTTGTGCATTCTGAAGGAACATCAGAACCATTGCCTTGTCTACTTTTGACCAAATTCTAGCGTGAAAACTCATCCATAGGTTTATTTATGTGTATGTATACTTTTAGATGTATATGTAAACATACTTCCACACAACTATCCATTTTGCTCAATCAAACAAAAAAAAAGGTTCCATGAATCCTGCCCTATTTTCTGAATCAAAATCTCCTTTAAATCTAGAAAATTCTCTGAAGAAGAAATAAAAAAAAAGAATGGATGCTGGATTGTTTGATATATCCATCCTTCCATTCTGCTTGTTTCTAGCCCTGGGCTCTTTGTAGCTTGAACAACACCTGTAGGGTACATGCTTGCTTCCAGGCAGTTTACACTGGTTAAGGTTTGAATGTGTTAAGCAACCTCTTCCGCTCTCGAGTACTCTTGAGACCTAAATTGTTAATGTAGAAAAAAATCAATAATGAAAGTAGTCTGAAATAAGCAGCATAATTGTATTTCATAGGAAATTTGATTTACATCTTTGATGAAAGAAGAATTTGAGAGGTATAAATTAGTCATGGATTTTTGTTTGTGTTGAAAATTACATCAAATATGTAAATTGACTGGAACACCTGGGGCTAAACCTACAGAAGGACAGAAATGTCACAATATTTAACAATGCAGCAGCAAGTATTTAAGCTAGATACAGATCACTTCATAAAACATTTGGGGACAGTCACATAAAGCAACTACCAGCAAACATAATATTGAATGAATAGCTGCTAACATAGATTATAAAAAATTCCAAGTGGAGGACTTTGGCTCAGCCTCTGACACTCTTGTGGATGTAGATGACTCACTCTACAGAGCAGAGAGGGAAATACTATCTTGAAGATAGATGTGAAGTTCCCAGTTAAAAGGAGACTTATCACGAGCACAATAGGTCAACGCACTAGACTTACTGCAGATGTGCTGCTCAGTTACACTGCATGCTCTGAACAGTCTCAATTACATGCCCTGAGTGCACCAGGGAGTTACATCTTCAGATGTAAAGCAGAATTGCCCTGCAAATAACTTAAGATGGATTGAGGAGAAAGAATTGTCTCTAATCAAGATGCAAAAATTCAAACTCTCTCCTTTCTTTAATCATGTGTGTTTCAATAGCTTCATGTTAAGCAGCAAGGCAAAAGAGAGAGGACAAATGGGGATAACTGCCTCTTCTGGATGCAACGATTTGAAATCACGTCTCTTCTGTGAATACTTTTATTACTGCACTCTAAAGTATTCCAAATACCTTCCTGAAGATAGCTACACATTGCATGCAATAGTTCAGCAGTCATTGGACCAGAGAATACGAACATGACTTTAGACTACATTTAAGAAGATCACTTGGGAATACTCTGGTTCTGCATCTGGCACCTGCTCCATTAAATACTTCGGATAAAAATACAGGCCTTTGGAATCAGGAATGGGATTCAGGTTTATCTCTTTTAGGCATGTGCTCTGTTGACTAGGCTAAAACTATGCATGTTGAATAAACATATATCTACTACTCTGGTTTATCTAAAAAGAGTAAGCTTACATTGCTTCAGGTGGAGTAAGGAACTGAAAGGAGGCACCCTACATCCTAAATCACCATCCTAGTCTTCGAGGAGCCGGTTATTTAAATTTTCTTTTCCCTAAAAAAAATGACTACACCTTTTTTGAATCTGAATAAAAAAGAAATAGTTTAAACCTAACAGAAAGATCCTAAAAGAAATGCAAAACCACGTTATTTTTCCTAGTCTTTCTTAGTTCCTACCTTAAGGTACTGAGCTGTGCAATGGCTTTTGTGGTTCCCATTCCTAAAACTCTCTGTGTATTTCGTAAAGAACTACTGCTTAATCCGGCTGTTGTAAAAGCCAGGTGCTTTTTTTTTGCAGAAATTAGTGATGGGATTTCTCTGTTCCCTTTATAGACCTACAAGTAAGACGGAACTACGTGTAGGTGATGTGGGTATCTTAACCCAGCTGGATGTAAAGAGTGAATGAACCAGATGGGAGACATTCTCCAGCTCCTCTCAAAGAGGATATTAATTCAGGCTGCCATATCCTACATGAAGTTTTATCCACACAGGATTTTGGTTATATGGGACTTTACTGCCTTTTGCTGCTGTGCTCTAATGAAGATCTATTTAATTTCTTATTTTAACCTCTGCATACTTTAAAAATCAACCCACAGTTTTTTACAGTTATGAAGATTTAATTCTAAAGTTATTGAAAAGTGAAGTAGACAAACCATCACATATTTATGTCCAACATAAATCAGTTACTAAGCTAGCCACAAAATAGACAATTGTAACCTAATTGCCTACCAAATCAGTTAAAAAAAAAAGAATATAAAGTACCATCAGAATAATTTAAAAAATAATTAAGTCACATATATTTGCAATGATAGTCTTTTTAAATTGTAAAAAAAAATTCGGGGAGAAAAACTGAAGGTATGGGAAAGCTGAAAATAAAGGGAATATTTAGTGCCTGAAGGAACTCTTTAAATTGGGTTAAAAGTTAACAGAAGTGAAAAGAGCATGAAAACACTGGGGCTTCTTGTGTATTTCATTATGGAGCTGAGCAGGCAGAAGTGAGATGAATTATTTCAACCAACTCTGGATCAGGGCAAAGGTAATTGTAAAATAAATTATTTGAATGAATTACTCCTGAAATATTTATTTATCATTTATTCCTTTTCTGGAGTGGGTAAGAGAACTTTAGTATGTATAGTTTCTTTAAAGTTTTGGGATAATATATTCGTGAATAATTTTCCCATTATTCACATTCCTCTACCAGTACAGCTTGAAATTTATCATGCTGACTGCATAAAGTACTTCTGCACAATTTGTCTGAATTCAAGAGTTAGTAAATGAATGACTTACACTTCTTTGGAACAAAATAATCTTGAAGTATACTGGATTTCTGCTATACTTCTGAAAGGAAAATAATGGAATAACTTTTTTCCATGAGTGAAAATGATAGCATATGGGAGAGTAAGATTTTACAGAGCAACAATGAAGAGAATATCCTGCAGAATACTTTATAAAAGGAAGATAATATAAAATAAGGCTTTTTCAACTTATGGATCCCGTTATTCTACTATAATAAAGTATATTTATGGTAAGAAAAGGAAGAGCATGAGGGCTATGGGTCAAGACTGGCTCTGTGCAAGAGAAATTGGCTATATCCTCAAGCTAAGCTGACTGGAGGTTAGAACTACATCAATTGAAAAGATTTTGAAAAATTGTTAGTTTTAATAAGCCAGATCATGAACTGAATATGAGTTAAAATACCCAGAACGATGTTTTCTGTTTCTCTTCTTTTAGTTCTAAGCTTTTGAAACTGACCAAGAAACTGAAGTGTTTGATTATAGAAAAATTATTAGCAACCACACAAAGCTCATACACCCAGATCAATAAGTCTTCGTGAGGATCATTCAGTCACCATAAAACAAGATACTGAAAGCTTCCGGTACTGCAAGTGTGGAGAAAAAGTGTTATTGATGGGACTGAAACAGTTTCTGATAATGGTTTCAAACATGGATCCTTAATAAATAGTCCACAAAATAATAACAAAAGCAAAACGCAGAAATGATGTAATTAATTTTGCTTTTTGCTCGCTTATGCAGACAAACCTTATGGGTCTGTCACTTGACATGATACAACTATTGCACTATCTGTTTTTTCAGTTACTGCAAGGCATAATAATAAAATCATACTCTCGGTGCAATTAAGGCTTGCCTATTGCTCTTGCTAACAAAGTATTGACAGCTTTTGGAGAAGAGTGTACCTGTGAAGTCATGTGTCCTAAGTAGGAAAAGCACACATTTGCCTATTTGCTATGTACTTTTGATCTTGAGGCACTTCTGCAGTGTCTGTCATACTTCAGGCTACTTCTTCTTCACATAAACCCTTAGCTATGGAGGGCTTGTGGTCTTGACCATTGGTAGCATTAGGCATGTTACTGAGACTTCAACATGAAACTCTTCTCTTGAAGGAGAAGCTAGAAAGCATATTCCCTGCCGGCAGTCCAGTGTCCTAACACGTGGTCTGCTACAGCACCTAGCATAGTTAAGTGCATATTGATCCTGTGACCCCTGTATACCCACACTGTACTGAATTTCTCTCCCCTCCCTTCGGCTGTATTAGGTGAATGATATGTGGAATATCACACACTGATATTCTTGGGTTTTTTAGGGATCTACACATAACAACACTCTATCGCACTGTGTTTGTGCCCCTGCATGATGCTGGAAATTAACAATGAGGGTTTTTTCTACTAATTTCTTACAATCAAGATTGCATCTATAAATGCTTTGGCCATATTTCTGCCTGTTCTGATACTGTTTGAATCCTGTCCTTTTTCATCTTTACAGGTTCTGGTTTGGGCCATGATACATCACTTTCCTAGCCAGTCACTTTCCATCTATGCTTTATCTCCTCACACTAAGCCAATACGTTGCACTGAGGTGTCCTATTGGGGTGTGTTAACATATATGTGTAGCCAAAAGTGACATAACACAATGCTAAAGGGCAGCTGGAATTACTCCTGTTTCCAGACCAGGAAATTGTTGTCACTGTGAATATCCATTCATGGAGTATGCTTCTGACCTGCAATAAATGGCCACTCTCATATTTATTCCCACTTTACATAAGGATAAAGAAGACAGAGAAAAATGGATTCACGTAAGTATCATGCTCTGATTATTATTCTCCTCCTTATGATTCCATATGACACTACTTCTACACTTTATATTGATCAGAATCTTCCTGCTTAGAAGGAAGTGAACCAAAATCACAGGACTGCTGTTTTGCAAATTCTTAAGTGTAAATAGTTATAATTAAGCACAAAGAAGGAGGAACCAATCCAGAAGTCTGGACTCAAAAGACCTGAGTTGTGGTCCGCTGAAGATATTCAGTGGAATTTTAAGGAAGTTACATGGGATGGACTTCATTTTACCTAAACAATATATCTATCTCTATACATTCTACTTTCAGAGGAAATAGACAGATGCTTATGATGCTTATCACAC
Organism: Leptosomus discolor; assembly: GCF_034619465.1. Taxonomy (NCBI): domain Eukaryota; kingdom Metazoa; phylum Chordata; class Aves; order Leptosomiformes; family Leptosomidae; genus Leptosomus; species Leptosomus discolor. The sequence continues at coordinate 187,905,926 of NC_141391.1, forward strand.
TTAAAACCTCTGGAAGTATCTCCTTTCTGTCTGTTTAGTAGACAAAACCTAGATGACCTGCTGAGAATATATGCCTCAGATTCAGTTACAATGTGAAGAAACTACCTTGTGTCTTTATGACTCTTGTTACTCGTCTTTCAAACAATTATAAGTTATTCTTGACTCCAGAGGGGTGTTATCAGATCATAACTGCCTTCTAAATTTCAAAGATGATGAGATAATTATCTCTATCAGATAAACAATAAGCATATTAGCATGAAAAAATAACCAGGAGTGCTGAGGCATTTTCTAGATGAGTTAGTTGTAAGAAAACAGATATTCTTAGAAAGAGATATATGAATGCATGTAGGTGCTTTTTCATTCTGGTCATCAATAAGATTGTTAGGAGATTAATTACAATAACTAAATCAGAATTCTTTTTGTTTTATCAAATTTAATAGGGGCATTTTTAACTGTATGCACCCAGAGAGTACTCTGATAGATGCCCAGGAAAAAAAAAAAAAAAAAGAAGAGAAACATTCGTTACCATTCACTTGTCAGAGACATGAGAAAGGCCACTCTCTGGTCTTTCTGAGCATGCCCAAAGAACGATCTTTCTTCCTACCACCAAAATTCCCATGTGAATTCACATCTTTGAATGGGGTGCTAGTAACAGAGAGCATCCTCCCTGTGGGCTGTCAGCATGTGCATTTGAATCCCTCCTCCAAGTGGTTACATGATACGTGGGCAGAAACTGTCCATCTGGTGGACACTCATGATTCCACTATAGTTTGTAGGGATAAAACACTGTTGAGAGTTCATATAAGGCATTCCTACAATTCTTGTTGTATGCAGAACCATATGGACCAGACAGCATGAACGTCTCTTTCCAAAATAGACCTAGAAAGCATGTACTGTTGTTATCTGTGTGCTACCTACATTGTGGATAGATGATGGAAGAGATACTTTTATACTGCATTTTACAGTGCTTACACAAGCAGCAAGTTCACTAAAAAAGTGTGTTCTCTAAACCACAGACAAGGGAATAAGAGCATAAGTAGCAGATGCCATGAGTTCCAAAAAGCCAGAATTATTTCCTGTCTGATGAAAATTGTGACATAAAATAATATCTTTCCTAGTTTGTGAGCACATTTATTTGAATAATGGAGTCATTAGGGTGAAGTGTAATTTATTGTCTGAGATATGCTTAAATGCATAATGTAATGTCTGTTGTGTTTTAACAGGATTATGTGTATATATGCTAAAAGGAAGCCATATTGGGATAGTTTGATAACATTATCTTCTACCTTTCTAAGACAAAACTTTATTAAAAAACATCTTGAAAGGAGTTTCTCTTCTCCTGTAACACTGGAAGTGAAAGTCACACATACCCCTGTCTGGGACTATGTCAGATTGCTCCCAAAGTTCCACTTTGAAACCTCAAGGCAAATAAACTCCTAACTGAAAAGCTTGGCATTATTCAAAGAGACACTTAGGGCATTCTTACTCAGAATGTTAAAGCATCTGTCGGAAAAGGCGCTGTCATTTGCCACCTGATCTAATTTTATCTGACAACAGATGTGAGCTAACTACAAAAATTCAACATCTTTAATACGCTGATCAAATTTCATTAACAAAGCATGAATGCTAACAAGATTATAGAATACAGTGCAGTTTATGCTCAACTTATAAGTCAAAGTGTGATTACATTTAATAGGTGAAAGGGCAGGTTAATTGGAAGTAAAAGTTACATTGTTGCTCATCAGTGTATTTAAAGTTTAATTACCGTGAATGCATGACACCCACTGTTTATTAACAGCTCATAATTGTAAAGCAGCTATGGTAGTTAGTACTCCTAAAATAAAAAAAAGCCCCCACATTGTAAGGATTACCTTGTTCAATTTGCTTTTCTGTTTCTGCAGATTAATTTAAATTTGAATTTAGAATACAGGTCAAAAAGAGCTTTACTATAGGCTTTATAAAATGTTTCTTAATGACATAGAATCTCAGACATACAAACCTGAGATTTTCTTCTAAACTATTCCAGACTATAATACCAGGGTTAGTTGAGAAAAAAGAATAAATGTCCAGAAATACAATAATCTTGATTCTTTACCTATCCATAGTATGCTTAGCTCTATTTTATTATATCAGGCCTTCACTTCTCTGAGCACTAACGTGCACTACAATCCCTTTAGTTTAAAAAATAAATAAAAAATGCACCTCTCTTTCTAAACCCTTAAATTTACAACACTGACAAAATGTCTCTGCAGTAGACATGTTTGATATATAGGTAAAGAATTTACTGACATCACCACCGACTAGTAAAATCTGATATACACTCCTGCTTCTAGGCAAAATTCTGTGAAAAATCTCACGTTACATGCATCCTCTATGAAAATATTAAATAATATTTTTTTTTTGTTCCAAGTGACTGACTCTAGTTTAAATGCTAAAAAATTAAATCCTTTTTATGAAAAGAACCAGTATGTTTCACTCAGTCATTAAGATGTTACTACAGGGTATAAAGTGATTTGCTATACTTTTAAAACAGGTTTATGATATATGCTTCTATATTTTTATACCTTTGAACTGAATAATCATACAATATACACAATTACATTTTTCGCTATAAACTGCCTTAACTGTCAACACTGTAACAAACACTGTAGATTAACTGAGCATAGCTCTTGTGATATTCTCAAAGTTATATTGATCAGTTATGCCACAAAGCTGGGCTATAATTGATTAATTGCATTAAATTAATGTATCCACCAAAATTGTGTCTATAGAAATTGACTCTCTTTGAAAATATAATAATGGTTTTGTGAGAACTATTGTATATATAATACACACGTTGGGCCAAAACTTAAACAAAATACCTACTACATCATTTTTCAAATTGCTTTAAAGGAACTGCATCCAGAAAATGCTAAGTATCAAACTGTGGGAATCTGGCAGGTCCTCTAGAGTATCTTAATGTTTTCTAATGGTAAAAAAAATAACGTGCCTCCTTAACATTATACGTAAGTCTTGTTTGGTCCCCTTTGCTTTATGTTTCTGTTCCTTAAAACTTTTTAAAATAAAGCCTGAATATTTAAAAGTAAGAATGTACAAGCACAAAACCACGATGGAATCAAAGTTTTTGAGCGTATATGTGGTCATTAGGGCATCTTATTTGTGCTGCATAACTTGTACGCAGAAACAATAACCAAGCAAATGTATCTGCTCAGCTGAGAATGCATAACTTCAAAATCTGATCTCAAAAATTCTTTAGCAAAAGTGCTGATTTCTCACAACTTCCTAGTCAGTAAATTGAAAGAACATAAGTTGCAACAAATATAAAGAATGATGACAGCTGCAGAAGCCTGTTCTTTATCAGGATTGCCTCTGGCAGACTTCCAGTGGAATATAAAATATTTTATCGCTGTTTTGGTGGAATTAATTTAGAGAAGTATTTTTCTTAATTCTGTGTTAATCTCTGTGATGAATACAGCGATAATTTGTTACTGAGAAATATGAGTTAAAAGTGATAATTTAACACCCTTGGATTTTGTGACATTGTAGAACATGACTAATAAATTTTCTAAAGAAAGCCATTAAGGATGTGGTACAAAACAATACAGTATAAGTATAAACAAGTACTTTTGAGGATACCAGCTATGCAAGTCAACAATGGAGTCTAAGTGACCCGTTCTGTCCAACTGCCATGAATAAAGGTACCACATTTGAGATAATCCTACCCTAACCTTGGTAGTTCAAATACAACAGCTACCTGAAAATTTCATGTCTCTAAAGTTTACTTTGACTTGTTATTTTTTTATTATACTGTTTAGTCACAAGGTACAGTGGTACTAAAAACATTTACCTTACAAAGCTTGAATGAACATGTAAGCTACAGTGTAGCTGTTTTCAATCCATTTATCCTCAAATGTGGAATATCAGTATCAACAAGGGTAATCCCAAACTTACTCTGCAACATAGTGTTGAAGTGAAGCTGTCAATATAATTTGTTTCAGAAAGAAAAAGGTGCCAGATCTCAGTATCAAACAAAATATCTCTTTTTTTTAAAAAAAAAAGAAAAAAGAAAAAAGAAAACCTATTCCTTATTTATTTCCATCCAATTAAAATATTGAACTCTTAGCCTGATTTTTGATACTCATATTCTACTACATCTGTTTTTGCAGTTTGATTTCCTGGTTACCAACTCTCATTCGATTTCAGGCCACATAACCATTGGACGTTCCTTTCTAATAATACAGAAATCGTGTCCTGTATATGCACTGAATGGGACTCATCCTTTCTTAAGGATGGAACTCCCACTACTCTTCAATTTCTATTTGCAGCCTTCTCTACTTCAGCTCTGGTCTTACTTTTGCCTTCTTATCCTTAGTCTTGTCTTCACAAGAATATCATGCCACCTAACCATCTCCTTTTTGCTACATGCAGGAATTGGCATTTTGTGGTGAGGAAAGCAGCTGTAAGACAAGATGTAACTCTTAATTGTGAGAGAAGATGGAACCCTTAATCTCAGTGATAAATTCAGAGCAAGAAACAGGATAAATGAATCTGTTTCCTATATTCATCTCTCTGCTTACTACTTTTAAGAATCAAAGTTAAAGTACAAGAACACCTATACCTTCAGCAAAAGCACTGAAATTAATTTCCATCTCCTGAAATAGTAACAACATACACTATCCTTGAAAATTTATCTAGTTGCTAAGGACTGAAATAGCTGCTGCTCATTCCTGTAGCCTTTTTGGAAGTGTCTCTTCAAAAGCACCTAATTTTTCAATCATGCAGCCCACAGCAAAATAGTGAGGTAGTTTGCCAACACTGTAAATAAATGCCATTCTTTTATAAATAGATGTTTTGCCTTTGGTCTTCATATAAGATTTGGATTTCCTTCATGACTTTTTCTGCCATTCTTTTTTCTACTACACTTTTTAAATGTATTTTAATACTTCCCCTGACATAGGTAAAAAATTTACCTCGTTCCTAAAATTGCGTAGATCTCAAACAGGTCTTCATTGTTCTTCAATATCCTTCCTTCTTTTTACATAAATACACTCAATCTGCCAACCTCTGTTTCTGGATGTGAAATCCAATGTCAGGTGAATTGTTTTCTGGTCAACCTGGGAAAGTGTTTCAGCACTTTCAAAGTCCAGTCTAATACTAGCTACAGGTAACACATGACAGGAAGGACGTGTTTAGAGGAGTTTGCTTGCATTTACCTTAGAAATCAGAAGTTGAAGGAGTCTTTTAAATTTTCTAAATATACTTGGTTTTGTTTTCATTTCTTTGTTTCTTACTGAACTAAAGTACTATGGTTAAGAGTGTTTTCTTAAAAAGAAAGAGTTCAGTGACAACTTCTTCTGTTAAATACAGACCCTTCACTCTCACAGTCTGGTCCTCACTGACAGGTACAGAAGCTCGTATGTCTCATCCAAACTGCATGCAGATATAATTTGAAAATTTCTTAACTCTTTTGGTCAGAGAGTCTCTGTTGACTATCCATAGTTTAAAACTGTCCAGGTAGAGGTACCTCAAAAAACTAGACTTTTTTTCCTCAGAGGATGACTAATGCTGAGTCACAAATGATTAAAAGCAGACATGAAAAAGAGCTCTCTTGGAACATTCCTTGGTAGTTTAAAACAGCATCCTGGCTTGAAAAATAACTGAATAGAGAGGTCTCTCTTCCACATAGTCACAGAGATACTTATAAAATAATTTGCCTTGCAATTCCTTGTTGTTCCTTATTCCCTCAATATCAATACGAAAAAAGAATCAAATCAAAGGTCATCTTGTAGTTCATGCACATTGTTATAAACTGTCTTTTTTTTTTTTTTTTTTAATTGATACAATAAACTTGCCAATCCATCATAGGATTTTTCATTCTTTTTTTCAGCACATCAAATATCCATGCATTGTTTGCCATAGACCTCATATGACTGAAGCAAGCTGTTTCCATATCCTTGGGACACTTGTAGTACGTTGGTGAATTAATAACAAGTTGAGTGTGCATCCACTCTTCTGTTCTGCTGTGCATATGCAGCAGTAAGTTCTTCTTGTAAATCTATCTGAAAATGTTTTGCTAGGCACTAACAGGGAAAATGTTCAAACTACAAAGAGTGGAATACACTTACGCTTGATGCTAGCAACATTTTTGTTTTCTTGAAAGTGTTTTTAACCTCCTTTATTATAAAGTTTTCTGCTATAGAATATGATGTACAACATAAGCATCTTCAGTGACTCGTTGTTGTGGTCAACTGGTTTATCTATTTCCATTGACATTCCAGAGATGTCTTGAAATGACAATCTTTGACTAGAAATGAAGTGCAGTTTTCTGTTTGCCTTCCATTACCAGACCTCTTCATTTGAATTAGTTGTCTGTTTACTTGCCAGTGATGTCATACAATGGTAATTGGTGTGGAGCTTGATTGGCTTCCTTTATGTTTTACTTTCTTATTATTTATGATTATTAGTGTGTATTATTCTTGATATTAATCATAATGTTTTCAAAACATTGGCCAGTTGGATTAGGCTAGTGAATCTATGAATATCACACAACTAACAACAGTAAAGTCCTTCAGTTTAGGAGTAAATCAAATGTGAAACAAATTTTTTCTAATTGTCTCAGCAAATAGTTGAAACCAGTAAATACATCTTGTATAAATTAATCTTCATATGAAAAAGGAAAAACATAATGCAGAGAGGAACTGAGATTGTGATGAGAAGAAGCTGTGACAGCTAGGATAGCAAATCCCTCAGCTTAAAGCTCACTTTTCAGAAGTGGTTCTTGACACACATCCTAAATTTTGCCCCTTATCCAGTTTCATTTAGCTATATCACACTTTACTAAACTGAATAATTCTTCTTCTTGAAAGCATTTATTACCTCCAAGTATAGGACAGGCCTTGCAAAGAGCAGCTTGACTCCAGGATGAATTCCTCTGCCCAGTAACCAGTGAAAATTCAGGCAGTGAAGGGCTACTATCAACTCTTACATAAATCCTTTGGTTGACAAAGACATGAGTTGTAGATAGGGAACCTTACACTCTCTCAGTTCTCTTATGTTCGCATGGTCTCTGAAGTTTAAGGGTATTCTGTATTTTACAACTAAGTGGTATGGGGTTAGGTGGCTGATTTAAGATAATGGGAACATTCCATATAGGGAAAGACTGGTGTTCAGGCAGTAAGCCTACTCAGATTCTAGATTATCATGTGTTCCTCTACTTAATATCCCTTAATATTTCTTCCCCTAAATTTAGTGTTAAGGGTCATGTTTTATATTCTTCGTACATTCATAAAAAACTGTATCTGGATATATAAAGAGAACAAAAACTATTCTAACAAAAATTCTTTTTAAAAGAATTATTAAGCTATTGAAATTATAACACTAATTAAAGCTAAAATGTAGTAAGAATACCTTTACCTTGCCATGAACAGAAGACTTCAAAAAAAGTTACGAGAACCATCCTGGAAAAGCATAATATGTCTCATATTTCTTTCTTTATGTGTTTTTTTCATTTTGCTTTGTTTTGTTTTCATAAGACAGTTGTATTTTCACAATAAATCAAATTTTTATTGCCTTTTCGAAAAGGAAGAACGATGGTGTCATTATTTTCTCCTAAAATCATGGCTTTTCTTATTAAACTTCTAAACAGTTCACAAAGCATCTAGAAGTTTCCAAGACATTCTAATATAGCTGGTTTTCCTAAATCTTGTTGCTTACTTCTAATTTTTATCAGGTGTTTTACACTATTTCTATACAAACCAGCTTTTTGCTTCTGGCTGAGAATCCATAATTTAACAGGGCATCAGTAGGACAAATATGGGATGTATCAGGCTGTTCTACTAAACACTGTCGTTGAGGAATATGTCTTCTGTTAGACAGAAAAAAATGGAAAGAAGAAAATCTAACCATTGCATATGGTGGTCAATAAATATTTTATTCAAATGATGCAATATGAAAGGAAAATACTTTTTAGTTTTTTAAAATCACGATAATTCTAAGGATTTCATCACTAATAACCTTAAGAGAAATAGCACAACACATGCAACTATAAGATTATGTAAAAAAGAAAGAGCTAACGGAAAAGCACAGATTAGGGTCATTTATATAAACATACTGAGAAAATAAATGTTTTAGCTTTTACTTGTAAGAATTTTTCTTGAATTTAAAAATAAAACTATATTTACATTTCAGAAATAATATTAATAAAGTAGGACTGTAATAGAGTGGGAAGTGTCTGCAAATTAAATGTTTGTTTTTAACCTTCAAATATGTTTCTTCTTTGTTCATCATTACATACACAGAGCTACAAGGAAATCCTATCTTTATGCACTACATCTATATCAAAAAAAATGTGCCACCAGTTATGAGAACTAAATTATTGATGCTGTTTCAGTGGTTAAACATGAATCTCGCCATTTTCTAACAAAAAAAATTATATGCCTATATTTAATTTCTGTGTTTCCGTCTAATAAAAAAATGCGGAATTATTTCATAACAGCTGCAGCCTTCACTTAAAGTAAACACTAGCACATTTGCCATCTGGTTTAGTGACTTTTTATGATAGTTAAGAGCTGTCATTCTCTGGTAACTCCAGATTTACCATCCGAACTTGACGTTACAACTCTGATTAACTTAACACTTGCTATCTATGCCGTAGAATAAGCTGGTCAACATTTCAAAGAAGTCAGTATTCCAGCAGTTATCAAAAAAGAGCTAAAATTAGAGTATACTCCTGAGCTTGGCAATACATGTTGTGTCTCCTTTTTCTGTTCCTTTTTGGTGTAATCAAGCTATGTATCACCATAGATAAGAAAAGCACTACTACAGATAGTAGGCTTGGCAGGCCTTCAAGCTAGTCTCACCTCAATATGAGAAAGGTTTGCCATCACGTTTGTCCAACTACAAGACAATGAGGCTGGGGAAGAGGCTTGCATCACTGCATGAATGGCAGGCCTCAAACTGGCAACCTGATGTGGCACTGAAAAGACTGGCCTAATGGCTGTGCTTTACATTATTAAACTGAGGATTTCTGAAATTAATGCAAATGCATGCCTGGCTGAAATATTTTTTGCTGTTCATATTGAAGATATATATTCACTGAGTTCAAAGCTATTAATATCATAGATTCCTTGCCTTTCCATTCCCTAAGCATCTTTCTTATCTCTACTGTGCTCACGGTGTACTCTATGCTTTTATTTTATACAGTGACTCCATTTCCCAGAATATACCATAACTTCTGGGAAACCATTCATAATTAGAACAGTTTAATAACCATAATAAGTATTTATAGTATAAATTATTTGATGTATAATCCTGTTCATTATAAAATTATTTCCATATAATCTTAGAATGGTCTGAGTTGGAAGGGACCATAAAGATCATCCAGTTCCAACCCCCCTGTCATGGGCAGAGACACCTTCCACTAGACCAAAGGCCCATCCAACCCGGCCTTGAACACTGCCAGGGAGGGGGCAGCCACAGCTTCTCTAGGCAACCTGTGCCAGTGCCTCACCACCCTCACAAGAATTTCTCCCTAATAGCTAATCTAAATCTCCCCTCTTTCAGTCTGAAATCATTACCCCTTGTTCTATCACTACACTCCCTGATAAAGAGTCCCTCCCACCCTTCCCTGTAGGCCCCTGTGAAGTACTGGCAGGACACTAGAAGGTCTCCCTGGAGCCTTCATTTCTCCAGGCTGAACAACCCCAACTCTCTCAGCCTGTCCTCATAGAGGAGCTGCTCCAGCCCCCTGGTCACCTTCATGGCCCTCGTCTGGACTCGCTCCAACAGGTCCATATCTTTCTTGTGCTGCGGCACCCAGAGCTGGACACAGCACTGTAGGTGGGGTCTCACCAGAGCAGAGGAGGAGAACCACCTCCTTCAACCTGCTGCCACACTTCTTTTGATGCAGCCCAGGAGGCAGTTGACTTTCTGGACTGTAAGCACACATTGCTGGCTCATACTCAGTTTTTTATCTACCAGCACCCCAAAGTTCTTTTCCACAGGGCTGCTCTCGGTCCACTTGTCTCACAGCCTGTATTTGTGCTTGGGACTGCCCCATGCAAGAAAATACACAATTTTATTAATGCATTTTTGACTAGCTTTAGTGACATTTAGAAACATCAAAATACTATGAAATACAGTATCCTATAAAACAGCATGTTACACTGAACTGTACTTTTCTTAGAGATATGATTGGGGGCAAGCGGTTTTATGTTACTGAGCAGGGGATTTGGACCAAATGACCTCCAGAGGTCCCTTCCAACCCCAATCTGTGATTCTGTAAACTAAACATTATAACAAATACTCAAAATAACTTTCTGTTCATTTGTTGACTGAATTTCACAACCAATACATAAAAGAGAAAAAATAACTACATAGTGATATAATTACAAGAAACAGAGTTTGAAAGAAAAATATGTAATTATTATGTGTGGTAAATCAGATAGGTTTTTTTTTTCTACCAAAGATATTTTCACTCAAAGTTGCTTTGTTAAGGAAGATTTTTCTAGCCACAAAAAGGACCACAATATTGTCACGCTATTTTTGTGTTGGTATTATGTCCATATTAATTATTCGTATACTTAGAGTCTTTCATGCATTGGATATTTGTGAAATGATTTGCACCGAAGTACCTGACTAACCACCACCAATTTGTGCTATTAATTTTTCTTGCTTCTTTTGACTTCCTTCTAAAACATACTGATTTGGTTTGTTTCTTTTGGAAGTTTGGAGTGTTCCATTTTGGTATCTCATTCAAGATAGTCATGTTGTTATTTCTGTTCTTATTGCTTCTTCCTAATGGAGTACTTCATAAATATTATTTTACATTTCCAATATATAGTTATGATCATTAGTTGCCTTGGTGATGAATGCGTTTGTACCTGAGGGACAATTGTGCACATTTTGTTGATGTAGTGATGTAGATTATAATCTGTCAGGAACATTCTATATGTCAGATCTTTACTGGAAGAAAATGACAATAATAAACATTATTAATTAATTATTTTTTTAAAATTTGAAGTGTCTATTACACATGTATTTTTTCAGGACAAGTTCATTAAAAGATCCACCACAATTCTGCAATAGAAATCTACAGCTTTGGATCATCTTAAAGTTTCTTTAACACACCTTAGCAAAAGCAGCTTGCTGTGAAGATGAAGGCGCAAATACATTGATCACAGCAAACAAAGCTGAGATTTACTGCAGAGGTCACAAAGGATGAAAATCCAAATAGTTAGCTATGATGCTAAAACAGTGTTACAGCTCCTCAGTTAGGAACTGTGGGAAAGGCAGCTAGCACATCCATCATTTATATTTCAAAGGAAAAGCATTAAGCCATTCTCAGGTCCCTGACAGGTAGTCCAGACCTCTGAGCTCCCATTTGAAAGTAGAGTTGAAATAATCAGGTGGCTAAGATTGAGAGAATTTCAGGCACGCCCCGGCAGAAAACGGCCTGGGGGTGCTGGTCAACAGCCGGCTGAACATGAGCTAGCAGTGTGCCCAGGTGGCCAAGGAGGCCAACAGCATCCTGGCCTGTATCAGAAATAGTGTGGCCAGCAGGAGTAGGGAGGTGAACGTGTACTCGGCACTGGTGAGGCTGCACCTTGAACACTGTGTGCAGTTTTGGGCCCCTCACTACAACAAAGACATTGAGGTGCTGGAGCATGTCCAGAGAAAGGTCTGGAGAACAGGTCTTATGAGGAGCCACTGAGGGAACTGGGGTTGTTCAGCCTGGAGAAGAGGAGGCTGAGGGGAGACCTTATCGCTCTCTACAACTACATGAAAGGAGGTTGTAGCAAGGTGGGTGTTGGTCTCTTCTCCCAAGTAACTAGTGATAGGAGAAGAGGAAACGGCCTCAGGTTGTGTCAGGGGAGGTTTAGATTGGACATTAGGAAAAATTTCTGTACTGAAAGAGTGGTCAAACATTGGAACAGGCTGCCTAGGGAAGTGGTGGAGTCACTATCCCTGGAAATTTTAATTTTATTGTCTTAAGTATTTTCTCAGATCTCAGCTGCTTTTTAAAAAATTCAACAATAAACACCCCATAGAGACACCCCTCCATTTCTTTAAGGTTCCTATAGTAACCTCCATATTCATATGAGGAAGCAGTTGTTTTCATGAGGAGCCTCCATACAATTTAGTTACTTACAGCCTAGCCCTGAAAGAGGAGTACAGTAACTAAGTCCTAGATTTCAGTTTAGCTGCCTTTAAAGGTATTTTCTTGTGACATACTTGTATATTAAAACAACTTTGTTCTTGAGAAACTTTAGATTTTACAGTTCTGGCTCTGGTAAAAGAAATAAAATAGATGCAGATAGTCACTTGGTAAGAAATAAATATGAACACAAAAGCGTTGTAAAAAAACGTGCCCTCATGTAACTTGCATAAGATATCGGTTGCATGAGCCATGAAGCCACTAAGCAGAGCTCCCACCTGAGCTCATCTTTATCTGTACATTCAGATGGGTCAGGTCAAGTGTGCTCATCACAATATGACACTGCATGTTTTCTGTCCCTGTTCTAGAAATTGCTTTAATGCCACATCCAAAGAACATGTCTATGTTTAGCCCATCTCTGGGGCTAAACTGTAACAGTCACTCTATCACCCAGTGACCCCTCACCAGTCAGGACAGGGAATCAGGAAAAGGAAAGGAGACCCATGGGTTGAAGTGAAAACAGGTTTAATGAAGCAGCACTAATACCAACAAAGGTACACAAATTCATACTCAGCCAAATGAACATGCAGCAGTCACAACGGGCAAGAGAGCAACCCTCAGGAGCATGAAGAGACCAGAAGAAGCACAGGAAAAGGAAGAGCTCTACTTCATCAGCAAACCTTCCCCCTTTATAATGACCATGACACTGTGATATGGGCTACACCTGTAGCTAACTCATGTCAGCTGCCCTCACTGACTCAAATTTGCTAGTGGCCTGCCTAGCATGGCTGGGATGTGATTCTATCCTAGCCAATCAGGATAACAACGTTACCAATTTCTCAAATAAGTCACAATATTTCTGCTGCATTTTCTTTAAACTCTCATCTTTTTCCCACTGACAGCATGGTCAATCTTTTAATTCTTCTTGTGAATTAGGTCTTAGGTGAGCCGTTTGTATTCTAACCTATTAACAATGGGGTTAGTGGCACACCTTAGCAAATCTTACAATAAACTTAAGAGTAATCACCATCACAGAACTGGCAACATCAGCAATGTCATTCTCTCAGCCTTGTACTTACTCAGGCAGTAAGGGTTGCAGCAATTTCTGCCAATTTGGGGAGCGCTTCTGTACTGTGATGGCATTTTTTTCTTTGCTTACACAAGTGTTTCATTACCTTTTTATTTTCCTTGTCTTGTAACATTTGTTTCTTGCATCTTACTGAATATATAAATTAATGTTGAATATTAGTTTACCCTGAATAACTCAGCAGCTTATGTGCAAATTAAACTATAATGCTTTTCCTTCAGAAACCCATGGTATGAGGAACCACAGTCTGCTAATGAGCACTGAGGGACCATTTGTAGCCTCTCAAGAAATTCAGGGCACTCTACTGTTTAAACTTTTGAGTATAATCTTCATAAAGGGTTATGAGCTGTTGCATGTATTGGGGCAAATTAGACCTTAAAATAACCCTTTTGAAATCACTGGAATTACTCTAGGGATGGATGTAGTCTGTTGTGTATGATTTAGGTGGTTCCTCACTTCAAAGAAAACTTTTACTGTAATTCATTTAAATTTCATTGAACTAACAGCACAAATATGCAAAGGGGAAGGGATCTAGGGCCTTTCTTTCTCTTTTTCTATTTAGCACATGGTTTAGTGTACAGATCTGTGGTGGTTTGGTGTCTGACGGGGTTTTGGTAGCAGGGGAGGGGGCTACAGAGGTGGCTCCTGTAAGACGCTTCTGGAAGCCCCCCCAGCTCAAATTCAGACCTGCCTCTGGCCAAGGCCAGACCAATCAGCACCTCTGCGAATAATTCTGTTTAAGAGTGGAAAAAGCTGCTAGGCGAGTTCTTTTGTTTAGGAACCTTTGTTTTAGGAGCAGAGGAGAGGAGGGGGATGGGAGAGAGACAGCCCTGGGGACACCCCGGTCAGTGAGGCAGGAGAGGGGGAGCTGTGCCGGGGCGAAGGTTCCCCCGCGGCCCGCGGTGGGGTGGCGGCTGAGCCCCTGCAGCCCCTGGAGCCCAGCGGTGGCCCAGAGGTCGCCCTGCAGCCCGCGGAGGGCCCCGGGCCGGAGGAGCAGGGACCGGGCCCGGAGCAGAGCGCGACTGCGGCCGCGCTGGAGCCGCCCGTCGGCGGGAGGGCGGCAGCCCCGGGAGGGACCCGGCTGGGGGGTTCTGGGGAGCTGCGGCCCCGCGGGAAGGACTCGCGTTGGGGCGGCGGGAGGAGGAATGTCTGCCGGGAGAGGGACCCCGCGGTGGGGCAGGGGAGGGCTGCGAGGGCCCCTCTCCCTGAGGGGGAAGGAGCAGCGGAGACACCTTGTGCCGGACGGGCTGTGACTCGCATTCCCTGCCCCCTGCGCTGCTGCGGGGGAAGAGGGAGCAGAGCTGAGCCCGGGAAGACCGGAGGGGTGGGGGGAAGGTGGTTTTGAGACCTGGTTGTATTTCTCGTTATCCTTGGTGGTGGTAGTGGTGTTTTCCCCGACTCTGTCTTTCACCTGTGACCATAACTGGTGAGTGAGCCTTCCTTGTCTTTTGTCTTGACCCTCGAGCCTTTTGGTTATAATTTCTGCTCACCATCCCTAAGAGTATGGGGTAGGGGTGAGCAAGGGGCTGTGTGGTGCTTTGTTGCTCCTGGGTGGGCTTAAACCACAATCCCTGATAGAGTTGGTAACATATTTGTGTAGTTATTTATATTTCTGGTTTTATATAAAATCTTTACAATGGGAAAGTGCTATTCTTAAGAATCTTTTTGTATTTTGAATGGGAAAGAAGCTCATTTTGTCAAAACTTTGCTAAAGAAATCAACTTTTGGATCCAGGATCCCCTTTTGTTGAAAAATGGATAGTGGGGCATCCACTGGAAACACAAGAGAGGGAGAAGACTTTTCCCTGCTATATTATCAGATGTGTTCTTCTTCAGTATGTGGCTACTGTGTATATGTCTCTCTCAGTCTCACTAACAGGAACTTTCATTTACATCTTTAATTACTTTCAGGCCACAGAGACACCTTATAACCAAATGCTGAGGGCATCAAGAAAAATAGAAGTTAAAGTTCTTTCTTAATCTACTACAGCACTATGATTTTGCCTTCCTGGATCTCTTCAGTGAGCCTAGCCATATGTGAAAGACTTCTGAGCAAAGTAATGCTTTGAGCTGGAATTGCTTGACCCGATCCTTAAAATGAGCACCATAAACCTCACCAAAATACCCACTAAAGGCTCCATTCATAACCCTCCATAAATAGGGTTATTTAGTGCTATTTGAGTTCCCCCAGGGACTTGAACCATCTGTAAAGTGCCAGAGAAGACGTAAAAAACCTATTTACTGGCTTTCACAGACAACACAGATCTAGCTATTAGCTTAAGCATTAGTGCATTCATCACTTCCACTAAGGTGTCTGAAGGGTCTTTGTTGGCCGGACAGCCTTCAGTCAGAAGAGCCTCCACTGCTTCTTGGAACAGATCTGCAGTGCTGCTGAGTTGCCATTTTCCACCAGCTCTCTTGGCAGTGATGTCTTGACACAATGATTTCCAACTAGGCTGAATATCATCCCTGTTTCCTTTTTTCTTTAGGATTTTATACCTTCATATGTTACTTAAGTTTTACATAGTTTGCTTTTAAATGCATTATATTGAGGTATCAGGAGTGAATGACTTCATTGTACAAAAAGACTGGGAATTTCAGTAGAAGCCTGGTAGGCGAAACAAGGAGTTTCTTGATGAACTGAACCTCAAAAAAGGAGCGTACAAAAGGCAGTGTCAGGAACAGGTAAAGGACTGGGAGGAGCATAAGAGTATTGCTTTGGCATTTAGGGAGAAAATCAGTACAAAATTGAGCTGAAGCTGAGATGGTTGAAACACAAGAAGGGTAAAAAGAAGCGATTCTACAGGTGTACTGGTTGCAAAAAGTAGTCCAGGAAAAGAAGACAACTTAATGAAAGACAATAAGGGAAAAGCTCAAATATTTGACACCTTTTTTGCTTTGGTTTTCACAAGGAAGTTGTACTTTCTAGTTATAATCTTATTTCCCAGAAATTAAGCAAGTCTTTAAGGCAATCATCTAGCATGCAGAAGATTGTGGGCAGAGCCCAAATTTTCCCTGAATTATTCCCTTCACTGCCTGGACTATAGTTTCTGGGTTCCTGTCATGTCCTCAGCTGAGCAAACTGCCCCTCTACTAATTGCCTTTGTGGGCCATGCTCCCACTTATCAGATACAGAGGTGACCAGACCGACATTGCGGACAGGCAGGAGACTGATACTCCATAACCAGCAGTCAGTAAAAGACGAAGAATGCGGACCTTTTTTAAACAAGAACCTGCCCATGAGAAAAGAGCTAACAAAACCTGTTGTGGCAGCCCCTAGAAGCTGTAAAAGTAACTGAAAGCTTATTTTTCAACAAAAGCAAAAACCAGGGGGGGAAAAAATATCAGACAAGTGAACGAGTTCCACAGAAACTTCAAGGTATGGTATGGGGGAGGGGGGGAGAAAAGCTGTGGAAAAAAGAAACAAACACACACTCCACAAGAAAACTTCACCTAAATAAGTAAATACATTAATAAACAACAAAGAAACTACTGAACACCGTCAGGAAAAATATATCTGCACTCACCCCACACTGCATCGTCTACTGAAAAACAGGGGAATAAAAGTCAGAAAAAGCTGCCCAAAGCCCCTGTAACAACCTCTCCTGCTACCAAAAAACCTTTGGTTATTTTGCATACCTTAAGACAAAAATTGATTTCTTTTTATAGAATTTCAGGCCATCTCTTTTACCAGAATAACCCCTATAACATTTCACTGTAAAGAAGAACTGATATCATCTTTGTTCATTGCTTCAAAGGGTATCTCAGCTCTACATCATAAGCAGAGTATCTTTATATAGCTGACATTTCATTGTTATACCAAGCACTTATTCTTTTCAATTTTATCTGTGGTAAATAATTGTTCAAGACTGCTATTGACCTTCTGACATTGGTTATGCTTCTTCCAAAATACTAAATCAGCTTCTGAATTCAGTCTCAGTCATTCCAAACCAACTGCCCACAAGAGTGCTGCTGACACTGCAAGCTGTCATCTTACACCATTGGTCAACACTGAACGAAGAGTCACACTGGGGTTTGCACATATACAAACAATATAAGCCAAAGTGTCAATAGTCAATGGTGTGAGCGCAGGTCATGTAGGCAAACTGTCTCTGGGGCTTCCTCATATTTCACATTAAAGGGCTGTCGATGCTCTTCAAACAAAGCCTGTGATGTATCTTAGGCTGAACTTTGGGTCAGCTGTTTCGTTAAAGAGCTGCAGTTTTATCTACAGAAGTTTTGGAGATAGATTTGAAGTTGAAAGCCCAATGAGTCTGCAGTCATTCATAAGTAAAACTTACACTCAAAACTCACCTTTCATCTATACACATATACATATATAAGTATGTATATGTAGATGTGTATATACGTACATGTATTTGTGGCTGTATATAAATATATATATATGTGTATATTTATATATACAGATATACCTTTGTCTTTATCTTTTAAACATTGCAATCACAACAACAATAGAGACAGCCCTGGTGGTACCTGGGAAGATAATCATGGCTGTGGGTTTAGTGGTCAAATGTCTGCTTATCGTGTATACAGTTCTTACTCATGTCCTGAAATCAACACAATAATATCCAACAAACCTAACAGGCCTATTAGCATGCCGTTGTATTAGTCACTTATGCTTCAAAATTTTCTGCAAAAGGTGTTCTTTGAATAATTTACATTTGCTTTTCAGTCTTTACTAGAAAACTTTCTTTGTTTTGATTAGATTTATAGTTGCTTGTGGTAGATTTTTCTTTCATGTAGCATAGCATATTAACTAGATTGACCAAATTGTTTAAGAAAAATGCTAGTTTGGCACTGAGTATCTGAGGGAAGAAAGCTCAGTGGTAACTTAATATAAAGAGTAAACAACTGTAAGTAATTTAAAGAGAAAGGGCTAAACTACATATTGAAGTCTTCCCATTCTTTTTGGGTAGTTGAAGAAATCTTGTTAAGGATAAGAATCTTCTTCACTTTTATATTCTCTAAAATTGGTTATACTCAATGTGAAATACATGTGCATTGTGCACAGATGTATTATAAGTATGATGATCCTTTTTTTTTTTTTTTAACATCTCAAAATGCCACTACTACTATGTTGTAGTCATCTCAAATTTTCTCTGACTAAGGCTCTGTTTAGCAAGCTTTTAACCCAGAACAAATGCTGACTACTTCACTATAACATTTTTATGTTATAAAATACAATTACTGATGGTCACATCAGTCAACTTGGAACTTTATATACGTATATACATGAATGTACGCTATAGCTTCCTCCTCTGTCTTTACCAATATGCTCGTATATGCTGCTAGCTTTGCTGTTAGCCTTGTCTTTAATTCCATTTATTATTTAGATGAAGATAAAGTTCATTTCAGGAATACATAACCATATCAATTTTCCTTTTGATAAATTATTTAGCTTACATTGCACATATGAAAGGAACGGTAATCATTGCCCATCGGCACCTTTTGTGGTTTTGTGGCACTTAGAGCTGGGACACATGTTTGTTTGCACAAAACACTAGAATAAATCTTATGTTTTGTACCGTCAATGTCCTTGGTGAAGAAAATTCTGCTAAAATTGCACATTTGTAATGTCTGGAGTGTAGAGCAGGAGATAAAATATCATTTTACAGAAACTACTTTTTTATTTAATTCACCAGTGCAGTTCTTAATTGTCTCATCTTTTTAAGTATCCTGCTTACAAGTCAACTGTTTGTGCAGTGTTTGTAGAATCATTAACTCATAGAACAGTTTTGGTTGGAAGAGACCTTCAAGATCATCGAGTCCAACCTCCTAGCTCTATCAACACCACTAAACCGTGTCCCTAAGTACATCTACCCGTCTCTTAAACACCTCCAGGGATGGTGTCTCCACCACCTCCCTGGGCAGGCTGTTCCAATTCCTGACAACCCTTTCAGTAAAGAAATTCTTCCTGATATCCAGCCTGAACCTCCCCTGGTGCAGCTTAAGGCCATTTCCTTTGTTCTGTCGCTTGTTACTAGGGAGAACAGACTGACTTGCGCCTCACTACAAATTCCTCTCAGGTAGTTGTAGAGAGCTATAAGGTTTCCCCTCAGCCTTCTCTTCTCCAGGCTAAACAGCCCCAGATCCCTCAGCCGGTCCTCATATGAGACACGCTCCAAATCCTTCACTAGCTTGGTAGCCCACCTCTGTACCCTCTCCAGCACCTCAATGTCCTTCTTGTAGAGAGGGGGCCAAAACTGGTCACAGTACTCGAGATGCAGCCTCACCAAAGCTCAGTACAGGGCAATGATCACCTCCCTACTCCTGCTGACAACACTGTTCCTGATACAGACCAGGATGCCATTGGCCATCTTGGCCACCTGAGCACACTGCCGGCTCGTGTTCAACTGGCTGTCAATCAACACTCCCAGGCCCCTCTCTGCCTGGCAGCTCTCCAGCCACTCCTCCCCAGGCGTGTAGCGCTGCTGGGGGTTGTGGCCACAGGGCAAGACCCGGCACTTGGCCTTAATGAAACTCATAGAAGTGGCCTTGGCCCAGTGATCCAGCCTATCCAGATCCCTCTGTAGAGCTTCCCTACCCTCAAGCAGATTGACACTTCCTCCCGGCTTGGTGTCATGTGCAGACTTACTAAGGGTGCACTCCATCCCCTCGTCCAAATCATTGATAAAGATGTTAAACAGGAGTGGCTGCAGTACTGAGCCCTGGGGCACTCATGCCTGGCAACCAACTGGATTTAACTCCATTGACCACAACTCTCTGGACTTGGCCATCCAACCAGTTTTTCACCCAGCAAAGAGTATGCCCATCCAAGTGAAGAGCAGTCAATTTCTCTAGAAGAACGCTGTGGGAAACAGTGTCAAATGCCTTACTAAAGTTGAGGTAGATGACATCCACAGCCTTTCCCTCATCCAACAAGTGGGCCACCCTGTCGTAGAAGGAGGCCAGGTTTGTTAAACAGGACCTGCCCTTCATTAACCCGTGTTGGCTGCGCCTGATCACCTGGTTGTCCTGCGTGTGCTGCTTAACGGAACTCAGGATGATCTGCTCCATCAGCTTCCCTGGCACTGAAGTCAAACTGACAGGCCTGTAATTTCTGGCTCATCCTTCCATCCCTTCTTATATACAGGTGTTATAGTGGCTGACTTCCAATCTGCTGGGACCTCCCCAGTCAGCCAGGACTGCTGATAAATGATGGACAGTGGCTTGGTGAGCACCCCTGCCAGTTCTCTCAGCACTCTAGGATGTACCCCATCCAGCCCCATAGATTTATTCACATCGATGTGGATCAGCAGGTCACTGATTATCTGTCTGCTCCTGGATTGTGGGGGGAACATTTTGCTCCTGGCCCCTGTCTCTTAGCTTGGGGGGCTAACTTTCCCTGGTACAAGCATTTCTATTACAAAAGACTGAGGCAAAGAAGCCTCTGTGCTGTTTCTGTGAAAGCAACAGACCTATCTGGTAATAGAGTTCAGTAAATAACATTCCCGCGGTCTGTATTTCTTCTGCTGAAAAAAATCTAAAAATCAGCAAACTTACCCCCAGATTGGACTGCCTTTGGAGACATGCCTCATGGGGACATTGCACATTCTGCTCAGGGGAGAGCAGAGCAGGCATGGTACATGACATCCATAATCCAGGCAGCGCAGGACTAACATCTGGGGGAATATATATTGCCCTTACTGTGGAACCATGCCTCACCAGGACCTCTCTTGCTTCATGTTCATTCAGGTCTGCCTCTCTACCAGCGCAGCAGCTGTGCTACAACGTTGCTGTCACTGCTTGTCACGTTCAGACTCCCGCATGAGACACATACTCTTCATTTATATTGTGGCTTCCTTTGGATTGAAAACTGGAGTAGAAAGTAATAAGTGGGCTGGCTTTCTTCTTTTCTGAATAAGCTCCTGTTATTTATGTGTATTTGTAAAGAATAAAAGGAAGGTGAAGATTAGGACAGACTTTCCCTTCAATATAATGTCTGAATGTATTCCACTGATTTCCACCTTTTCCACTGTTTTTCTATCAGTTATTTAGGAAAATCGAATAAAGAATTATTATGGTCCTATGTGTGCTGAGGAGAAAAATGAGTTTTCTGTTACCACCTGTTAGTTGTACTGACCCTCATTTTAAGGAAGTACAAAGTGAAACTTTCATTTCACTTGAAAGGAGGTGCTGGTGGAAGCCAGCCATAGCAACATCACAGCTGTATACTTTCTTCCCTGGCTGCATACCCAAAGTCATCAAAGCGCTTTTTAATTGTGGCCAGCCAGGATAGCTCTAGAGGAACTGAAGGGCTGATGCAGATTAGGCTTAGTGCTGAGAAAGATTGTCCCCTTATACATTTTCCAAATCTGTTCTGAAAAAGGAGAGAATAGGCGGTGATGTGCATAATGATGCAACATGCTCTTAAAGCTCTTTAACGGAAATTGAATGTATTTCTGTTTATGTGTCATGGACAACTGGAATAATTCAATTTCCTTATCAGAACCTCAACTGTTCTGGTAATTAACATCATTCTTAACTAGGGTTAGCAAAATTATCCAGTGAAGTTTTAACACTCCCTTTGCTACTCCTATTTACACTAGTTAAGAATATCACTCAGCAGCTTATGTAATTATATCTTTCAGGGTGTCACTGATCATTTTGCATTCTGAATTTTTAGTAAAGAGAATGGAAATTGATTGCTCTAGGAATTTTGTAATTAAAATATTCTATTTAACTTGTGAAGTGCTAAATGATAAAGGAAAACTTATTAAAAATTATTTTAACAAGTAAGTATTATTTTAATATCTATTTTTGCTGTGAAATGGAATTGTTAGCCCAAGGTCCAAATGAATTCAATATGATTCTTTTGAAAAGCTTTAGCTTTATTTCATATTAGTACTTTCTGGGTACTTTACTTTCCTTTAGATTGTTTTTTTTTTAAAATATAGCTTAAGACGTTCAGTATTAGGGCTGATGACACTCCCACAAAATTCCTGTGATAGTTGTTTTGTACCATTAGAGTTTTCCTCATTACTGGCAGATACAGCTATAAAGAAAACAATCAACTCTTCAAGCTCTAGAGTGGCAAAGTCCTGCAAAAGGAGAGAGAACCTGCTCTGGTACAGACTTTTTGAAGAGTTTCAGAGAATCATGAGAAAACACATTGTATTTTAGCTCTGTTAAGTGAAAACATGCTGCATTTTCGTCTACCTAACAAAGCTAAAATGCCTTGATATATTAATTCTTTATAACTGGATTCTTCAGCTTTGCAAAGTTTAATTTATACTGATTCCTAACTGTCTTCTAGCTCAGTCTGCACCCACACAATGCAACCCACACAGGTAGGAAATAAAATCAATGTTCATGAGAATTTCTTATGCAAATATTTTTAATTAAATAAGATTAAAATATTCAGCAACATATTTTGAAATATTTATTTGCAATTTTTTGAAGACAACTTTTCTGTTTTCTTGCTGAAGGCATTAGACCAAATAGAAACAATAATGTGTTTTATATGTTGACATATAACATAAAATTTTGTTTGTTTTTCAATAGAGAGAACATATTCAGTTGATTTAAAATGTTCACTTTGAGATTAGTCTTGCAAACATTTTTATTCCTACTAGCAGTTTCCCACAAAAATATCAGTTTTGACAAGAAATCTTTCTATGCAAAATATTTGCAGTAAGATCGTCATAATTCTTTATTGAAAAGCATGGATGAGGAACTTATTAGAGGTTTTTTGCCAGTTTTGCTCTTTTAAGCAGCAAAAAGGAAACTGCAGACTAAACTATACCAACTTTTTAATTCTTGCTCATGAGACATTTTTCAATCCCTGCAAAGATGTTTTGTTTCACATAAAATAAGTAAAACTGGAAGAGTTAACTTCCACAGTATTAAGAGACTTGATTGTATTAGCTGCTGACAGGAGGATAATATTTTTCAGTAATGTAAAATCAGCTCACTGATTGACAGAGCACACATACAATAAAGTAAACGTAAGAAAAATTCAAAGTAGAGGAGCTCATAAAGTTCAAACAAGCTAAAAGGAATGTTTTTCTGAATAATCATCAAAATGCAGGCAACTAGAAGGCTAAAAAGCAAACACAGAGCAAAGAAAGTACTATGGAACATATTTTAATAGGATTTTTTTTAATCTCTTCATTCTTTTCATTTGCAGTAGCGGAGTTATTTCTAAGACTTTCTTCCCCAGGAGAAAAGCAATAGAAGTATTTTAGTTTATGTCAGTTTTTCTCACTTTGTCCTCACAGAAGGTGATGGATACTACGTTGCCAATAGCTTGTAATCTTTTTCTTCAGAAACAGATTTAGTTTCAATATATTTCTGAAATATGTGCCTCGTGCTCATAAGCATATCAGACCCCTGAAAGTATAAGGCTGCTTTGAAATCATATAGTGCAGGAATAATTTTGTTTCTCTTATTTACCTTCTCTCTTTTCAGCTGCTAAAACTATGAAATCTGGAAAGATATTTGTAAATGGTAGCAAAACTAAAACATTATTATGATCACGAATCTGTAGGTCATAAATAAAATGTCAGGTGTCACCAGACTAATGAAAACTGCAAGAGGTGAAAGTTCTCATTTAAAGCAGTCAAAGGAACAACATATTTTGTCATTTTTAATCAAGAAAAGCTGCCACCACAAACTGGTTGCTTAAGAAGGCTTCCCCCTCCGTCATTATTGTACAGTAATCCAATGGCTGTTTACAATCTGTCTCTGCTCAATAAAATGCCAAAGGTGCATTTTCCATGCATAGCACTGAGGTTTACATTCAGGATGATCAGATCTGCAGGCTGAGTGATGCATGCTGCAACATCTTAGGAACGGCAATATCCGTGCTTTTCCTTGGTTTCCCTTGCTTCCTGTACACACTGCAGTACACAGACCGGAGCTAAATTCATACAAATGGACTTGTGCAGGTAATTTCCCAAGCAACATAACAATAGGGGTTTTTTTAGGGGAACACTTTCATTTACTTAGGATAGTATGAATTGTGTCTTGCCTTTGTCTACCTTTTGGCCTCATTTAATATAACATACAATGTTATACATTGACATAGTAAAATAGAGTATGGATATTAGACGCATAAATCAGAGCTTCACAGTTGGATACAGAGAAATGATGTTACGCAGTACTGTGAGGAGATACTGAATCAGTCCATGTGCTGTGTGGCTAGATGACTGCAGAAGCCCATGCCAACTCGTCGGATTTAATGTAGCTTTTCAGCTTCCAGATTTGAAGCCAGCTAAAGTAAGCCCACAGACCAGTGGAGACAAAAGGGAACAGTATAGCCTTAAACCAGGGAGAGCATTTTCAATATCTTTTTTTATAACCAGCAGAACAGAAGATAGTACAAGCAAGCTAGCAGTTGTTTTTTGTGCCAGTGCAGATGATTCCTTGACCAAGAAAAGGAGACTTCTTTACCCCTAGTGTCTGAAGGATTCTGACCCTGAGGAAGTCATGAAACTTGAAATTTGAAGAGACTAGTCTGTTTATATAATTCCTGCTTTTACTTGTCCTGGCTTAGGTAAATCATGCTTCTACCAGCTCAGTTGCATGTGGAAAGGGCAAGAATGACTAGGAACTGTAGAAAAATGCCTATCCCATTCTCATGAATCCATATAAACAATTTGGTAAAGATCAAGGATTGGTAGTTTACACTAGGTCACTGGAACGTTGCTGACCTTTTTGGAATTTAAGCAGTTTCTTGGAGACTATTGGTTAAAATAAAGCAGTATTATAGATCTTGCTTGTGCGACACTTCATGGCCATGAATGGAGAACTGGGATTAAAATGGTTTCCATACTGAGTCAGCCTTAAAATAAAACGGGAACATTTCAACAAATTGATTTGGGGTTGCCAATAATTCTCTGTAGTCTATTCTATTTTTGCAGCTATATGTGTTTGAATAAGACCCTTTCCAGAACAGATTTTGTTTTGACTTTATCCTCCTTGATCCTTCCGCACACTATATTGATTAGCATAGCTTTTTCAGCCTCTGCTTTGCACTGCTGTTCTTGTGCATCTTGCATATACTTCCAACAGTATTTTAAATTAGGTTATCTCCTGTGTTTTACCTTGTATCTAAAAAGTTATCATTTATCTTACAATTAGTTTTGGACACACTGTTCATAGGAACATATTGACGCAAAATAAATAGTTGGCATTTTTGTTTCTTAAGAATCTGCATTTCACTATTTACCATGTTATTTTAAGGTATTTTCAGAAGCTAGTGATTTTTTCATATATTCTCTTGGTTCACAGAGCCTAGCATTTTGCACAACTGGATGTAAAAGGAAAGCTATTTGACTTCTTAAGTTTCCAAACATAATTGTACATGACTTTTTACTCTATGTAAAGATAGTCTACAAATGTGTGGGAAAATATTTTTGAGTGTGTGCTCTTGAAAATTGTTGCTATCTTGATTCCGATTTGTCGTATAAGTTCCTACTGTTTCAGCTTTCTTAACCATCTTTGCCTTCCTTACTTGGCTTGAAGATGCTTGACACCTTTACCTCAAGGTGTGGATATACTTGCTGGGCACCATTCCCAGGCAGTCAGGGAAGACAATATCCCTGTGCTAATGTATCTTCTATTGACTGCAGATACAAGCTTTCAAACAAAAAAATTGAAGAACTTAAATTAACAAGATTTTCACAGCTACAGAGAAAAAGAATTTTACTTATAATTTTAAATACGTAATGCAGAGAGGAAACAAAGAACAGTTAAGTGCACATAAGACATGAAGAGCGAGATTCAGATTAAGGTACCCTTATTTATTATTTATGTGATGACATGCGAAGACATCATCTAATGCTACCATGTACTCACTTGACCATTTGTGCTATGGCAAAAGAGAACATTATGTGACACATAATCAGCAGTCACTTGAGGGATGGGGGGAGGGTGGGAAGAAGGGAAAAAAAAAAGAAAAAAGAAAATATTGAAGTGATTTAATGGAGTCTTTGCCAAGATAAATGCAGTCTGTTTTCTCAGGATGGCGTATGAGTGCATTAATCAAGAAACCATCCCTTTTTCTCCTGCAATTTGCTGTCTATTTAACTTACTCGTATGCCTCTGCTTCTACTCCAAATGAAGCAAGAGTCTAACAGATTCCTTCCCTTTGAAATCCTGATTCAGCCCCAGGATAAATTGGGAGAATGTTGGACATAGTGGAACAATTAAGTGATGAACTATTCATACAGAGTACAAGAAGGAAGAGATGAAAGGGGAAGGATTAACTATTTATGTATAATATTAATTCTGGTATTTTGTACATGCTGTCTCCTCACTAGTTTTTTTAACTCAGTTTGGCTGGTTACTGTTAATCAGTGAAAAAAATACACTCTAAAACAACACCCTGTAATATTTGAGTGGCAGCAAAATATCCACGTGGTGTTAGCAGAAGATCCCTTGCCAGATCCCTGCCATCTCAGATAAATGAGTAATAAGAGCAGGAGGATATCACCTGCTACATCAGTCAGGCTCTATAGGTGGTCATTACTAGTGGAGGAAGTAAAGAAAGGCAGAAATCATTGGTGTTGTTCCGGACTCTTGAATGAATGTGGTTTTGTGGACAAAGAGCCTTCTGCCTATTCTCTTAAAGATTTTTCTCTTCTCCTTTTGTTGTGCATGCCTCTTACTTGTCTAGATCCCACCAGGTATGGGTGTTTCCCTAGCTTCTTTTCCAGTTATTACATACCCATCTGTCACATTTATTTTCATTTTTCTCCCCAGTCCTTTTACTTCTGGTTCTATCGGTGCCTTCATTTTGCTGTTTCCTGTTCTCCAGGCTGTCCATTCTAGTTTATTTGCTGTCAGGCTCATTCTACCCCTACAATTTGATTTGTCTTCAGAGCTGTCTTTGCACCTCCATATTTTCCCTGCTCTACTGCATTCTGGTCCATTCTCAAACCTTGTTCAGTTCTCATCACTCCCACCTGGTTATTATCAGTCACTGCTCCAACTGATGTTCAGATTCCCGATTTACCTGATTGTGTATAAGGTCTTTGGGGTCATAAAATCCCAGCTTCCACTTCCTTACCCAGTCTCTCTTCTACATAGACATTTCCCCCATCTCTAAGTGCTTTTATAGTATACATCTGGTCTTCTCACATGTCTTTTCAATTGCCATTTTGTCATTGTCTCTCTACCCTTCAGGTATGGTCTTGCCCCCTCTGTTCTGATTTCCACTTAGTAACAGAGTTTCTTTTTTGTTATTTGAGCAAAGAAAATGAGTACCACTTTGCTCCAAATAATAACACCGGAAGACCACAGAAAAAATTGCGAGCATATTGCAGTAAGAATAAATCAACATATTTTGCTAAGCCTCATTCT